>NC_135705.1:4914874-5514874 GCF_964276395.1 Gasterosteus aculeatus
AAATGACGGGAAAAGAAAAATGTCCCTTGACCCAGGGACACAAACTGATAACAGAGGCAGAGTCGCTGAGGACGGCGCAGCGGAGCCAAAAACAGCAGCCTTTTGAAAATGATAAAACTGGTTATAGAGGTTTGAGGGAGATTGTCCACGAATCACAAACGATAAATACAGGGCTGCTTATGTATTCTTACAGTGATCAATATCATTCCTTCCGAGTCAAAATCCCTCTTATTAATTAATATTAAGCAGATTCTAAGCTGAAGGTGATTGCTGAAGTCCAAAACTCATTATGCTGCTTAAAGGTCACTTGGGAGTTTGTTTTTCTGAACAACTCGTGCATTCCCTCTGATCCAGAGGTGTGTGGCGTTACACTGCCAGACATTACACACAGGCGTTACACTTTCAAAAAGCTAGAGTGGCAGTATGAAAATATACAGCTGTTGTGCCTGGCTGGGGGGGTTGAAGTTGTGGTTATTGCGGCGACTACGGCTGCATTTGTGGACGTGGTGCTGGTGATGGAATTGGTCGGCGCAGCGGTACTGTGGCTACTCTTTACTGCTCCTACAACCATTAGCCAAGGAAGAACCATTAAGCCACACAGCAGTGATTCCACCAAATATGGCCGATGTGTTGAAAATACACCACATGGGTTCCGGATCAGAGTAGCCTAGATAACAAAGTGCGTAACACCAGTAGCTAGGAGAGTGTCGCGGCCATAACCGTAACAAACACACCAATGGCTGCAGCCACAATTAAATCACTGTCCTCCAACTTTGATCACAGCCCGCCTGGATCAGCCTCAGCCTTCACAGTCATATCACTCTGAAGTGAGCTATCGCTACGTTAGCTCAGCCCGACATTCATCTCTTTGAATGGAATGATGCAAACATGCGCGTGAACCCACACGCACTGTGGCCGCAACCAGTGGCGGCGTATTGTAAAACTCACAGTGCAATATCATGACCCGTCTCAGCTTTGCTAAGGATCGCAGGGAATTGCATCAGGTTGCCAGTTAATGCGTATTTCAATGCTGGGGAATTTATGAGAAAAGTTCCACGGAGATATCATTTCCATCATGAGCCGTCGGCATAACAACTAGATATGTTTTTTGTCTTCAGTCGGTGAACTAAACAAAAAAAAAAAAAAAACTAAATATGAATAAAATAAAAAAAATTGCCACAAGCCAGTCAGCAGGTCATGTTTTTCAGCCTGCAATGTCACGTCAGCAACAAGAGAACTTGAGCGCAAACTCAGGTTTCAAAGAAAATAACTTTTAATAAGTCACACATCTGCCTGAAGGGGAGCAGGCACAAGGTCAAGGGATGTTCTAATTACAACAGTCAAGGTCACTTGGTAAATTAAGGATGTTAAACGTGGTTTAAAAACACTGGGAAGGTTCTTTTTTTCCCCATGGAAGGCTTTTCAGTTTTTGGGGAGTTTTTCCTGTGCCCATGGGAGGGTTTCGGGACAGATAGTAGACAGACTGTAAAGCCTGCTTGCGATTTTGGGCAATACAAAATAAATTTAATTGAGTTGAAGGTTATTGGACAAGGCGGACAATCACAAGGGAATAAAGGAGCACACGGGGGGAGGAAGTGAAGTTAACCTCGCGGATTTACAAATTAAGGCAAGGCAAGGCAAGGCAATTTTATTTGTGTAGCGCTTTTCATACACAAGGCAGACTCAAAGTGCTTCACATCATAACATTTCATACAATAAAGTGCAATAAAATGCAGGAATTAAAAGACAATTAAAAACAGCAAATACAATTATAAATTAAAATATTATTTAAATTGTTTAATTAAAGGCAGAGGTTAAAAGTGCAATGTAGGTCAAATTTAGCAGAAGGCGAAGCATAAACGTTTTCAGTCTTGTTTTAAACGTGGTCAGAGTTGGGGCAAGTCTTAAATCTTCAGGAAGTTTATTCCAGCTGTTTGTTGCGTAGTAACTAAATGATGCTTTCCCATGATTTGTATTTACTCTGGGAATCACTAACAGATTGGTGTCAGAAGATCTCAGTGACCTTGAAGGCTTATGTAGTGGAAGCATATCAGTGATATACATTGGCCCTAAACCATGTAGTGATTTATATGTGAGCAGTAGGATTTTGAAATTAATTCTCTGACATACTGGGAGCCAATGTAAGGATTTAAGAATTGGTGTAATGTGCTCACATTTTTTGGTCTTTGTTAGATAATAAGACAAACCAAACACTGTGACAAGCAGTGGCGAGCAGCATTTGAAGAACGACGCTTTTCGATAAACCTTGAAAACCTTGAAGCTCTCTCTCCTCCTCTCCCTCCACCTCTCTTTCACCTCATTCTTTCTATGGCCGTGAATGAGACCTGGCGGGGGGGGGGGGGGGGTCATCATATTGAAGTCGCATTTGGCAATCCAGTGAGAAAGAGATGGTAAAAGACAACCTCAGGTACAACATCTATCTCTTAACACCAAAACTCCTGGATGTTTCTGTATGGACGGCTTCACCGGTCCACAACATCTGCATTATTGCTGAAACACACCACAAAAGAAGAGCAAGAGACTTAGCTCTCCCACTTATATATGGAGATGATGTTTTCAGAGCCGTGGATCAAAGTACAGTCAAGGCTTTCTGGGAAATCACTTAAAATCTGCTACAAAAGAGAGAAGGAAAATGGCGCTACTTTCCAGAAACTGTTTCAGCTGATGATTACCCATAATGCCCGAAAAGCCCTCGCAGGCCGCGTGTCCCTGTTGTGCGCAGGAGTTTGCGTCATCACACGAGTCGAGCTGTAGCACCACATTTGAGGACTGCAATTACTGCATGTTGTGTAAGTGGACAGTGTTCCGCCAGCCATTTTATCCCCTCCTAAATTTTTGCTCTGATTTGTATTCAGTACTCAGTTTCCACTTCCGTCAGAACTGTACACCTTTTCACGGATGAGACAACGGAACAACAATAGAATTCTAACAATGGATGGTGTTCACAATGGCTACAATAGTACGTCACGTGCAATGACAGGGGACACCGTCAGAAAGAAGCTTTGAGTGTTTGTCATCCTGCAAACTTTGAGGTGAGACATAGCTGAATACTTAATACTCATACTTAGCTGAAAAAGGTGTCACCATGGTTACCAGACAACATGGCAGAACATTGTCAAGTGAGAGCAGATTAATGTTGGAGTTTATGTCTATATTCAAATCCATAATCTGCCATCATAAAATCCATTTTATTTTCACTGCACAATGACACCGGGGGCACGTTTTCACACCACCACGTTTTCACGCCACACACCTCGTGCTGCGCGGGGCCACAGGTTTGGCTGGTATTCTCTTAAAGAGCAGGTGCAACAGAGTACCTGAAGTGACCCCTCAGTGTGAACAATTAACTTTTTTTCCTCCTGTCCACATCTTCTGGGAGGTAAAAGGATCAGCGCGAATGTCACCGGAGGTTGAACTCAAGAGTTACACAACGCTGTTTTTTTTTAATACCTAATAGATTTTTATCAAAATATGGAAACAGTCCATTCCTGGATGTGATCGACAGTCCCAGCGTCATGTTTCCTCGTAGCTGAGCAGGTTCAAATGGTCCCGCTGGTGCGCCGGCCCCGCTCACCCAGTGATACATTGTAATGGGGATACTTTTTTAGCCGTTGCCCTTTTATCCTGTCTGTCCCCCAGCTGGAGATTCTTTATCAAAATACTCCCTTGTTCTCTATCTGTCTCTCTTTAAACATTCCCGCTGTCTCTCCTTTGCTTTCCGGCCTCTCTCCCTCCGCTCGTTTGGACATTTCTCTGGAGACATGCGACAGACTGTAATGGAATTTTTCTATCATCAATCTACACAGGGGGTGATGCATGGCTCCAATTTCCCCAGCTGGAGCCACCTGAGCTGCTGAATCACCGTTGGGTCCGGGCAATGTGACAGCCTTGAGAGCCGAGAGAAAGAGAAGAAGAGAGACCACGGCAGGGAGAAGAAGCAAAGAGGAGATGGAGAAAGATAAGAAGGTAAGGGAGGGAATACAAGGGAAACGGAAAGAGAAAGACAGGATATTCTCGCGGGTTTCACGTTCACTCACATGAGCACAAGACGCACACTGAGCAAATGGAGACCAATTCCTCGCATTAAAGTGTGATCACACCACGTTGTCTGAGCCAGTGGCGTTTATACTTCCGACTGCTCCTAAAACTTTGTTTTACTTCGGCATCAACGTCTCTGAGCCGGGCTCGGAAATCCAACGGACCGGCGGCAGCTGAGCCAAAATGAAATTGGACACAGACCTCGACAATACCAGGACAACAATTGTTGAAAGAGTGATGGAGCTAGTGATGAGCGAGAAGGCGGCGGTATTTGAAAGATCAGCCACCTGTAGGTCACAATTCCCTCCTTACCAACAGAGGGACCCTTTATTGGCTTGTCAGTGTGACTGATTGACCAACCCCCCCCCCGAGGAGCACACACCCTTCTATACCGAGAACAACAGTTAACACCGCGCACTGAGTGCCGAAACGTTGAGGTGGCGCTCGCCAGAAATGGTCGTAAACAAGCGAGTCACTTCCGAAGGGCCTACTGAGACAGAGGCATTGTATCCAGATGATTGTTTATCTTTTCTCCCCCCCTGTCTTCTTCGGGACAGATGTGATGAAGTTTGTTTCCAAAATCGAGGTTTGGCCGTCGGGTCAAAGCAACAGACTTCACATGAGGACGTCTTTCACTTGGAAAAATAAGTTGCGAAAGGGAAACATCTGCAGGAGGAAATTAGTTTCAGGGGGAAACTAAACAGGACGATTTTGTTTGCAGTGCAGAAAGAAGAAAGAGAGAGAAAGACGGAGAACGGGGGGTTCTTCCACGAAGAGGAAGTCCCAGAGGAGGCGAGAAACACACACACACACACGCACACACACACAGATGGGGGAGAAAAGAGAGAGAATCTCTGAGGAAAACAAGGCGGAGATTATTCATGAATTAAACCGACACAAACATAACTTGGACATACAGGATTTAAACAAATAAATCCATTATGTCCAGGCTTGTTGTAAAGACACCTCCCAGGATGGAAGAGGCTCTGCACACAAAGCGCAAATTGTAATTAAACCCGCTGCAGTAAAAACATAGCGGGCCGTTGTTTCCTCATTGAGATTCATCCATCACACCAGAAGCAAAATCCTCCGTTCTCTGTCGGAAAAAGGGTCAGTCAGATTTGGTAGGATTATGTCCTCCTTCATTTTCCTGGCATCCACTTATTATGCGCGAGGTTAAGCGAGGTGGTCCGTCTGCTTATTGTGAGACATTCAAGGGGAAAGTAAAACGGACACGTTATACTGATAAGTTTGTCTGAGTAGTCGGGTCGTCGGGCTAAAAGAAACTAAAGCAGGCTGCGATTCATCTAAAACCAATCCTTCAAATATATTAGGCTTTACTTCATTTCACTCCGCTCTGATGTCTCTAGTCCTGGTGGACATTTCTCTCAGGGCCAGAGAGCACCTTGCACGCCTTATGCATGCTGACACGCAGTGTGCGCTGATGTCATCGATGACCACACTTCTCTCTGGTAATCAATACGACAACGTCAGAAGGTTCACAGAGGAACATGATTTCTGATCTGATCATCATATCCGGAGAGCAACATGTTTTACTGGCTTCCAAAACTGCTTCAAAAGGCGCATACATACTGTATGTGTCATATGTGTGGGCCGGCCTCCTGTACGGTTATCCTAAATGGTTATGGGCAATGTCAGTATCACCACTGTCACCGTGTCCTTCTATTTCCACCCGAGACATTTTAGGTAGCATGTCTGTAAAACATAAACATTGAGGACTATAAAGAAAGAAATACTTAATTTGTTCCGCATACTTGGGTGGGTGAGGGAGGATTTCTGTTTGTTTCTAGTTTGCGTTCTTGAGTTGGATGTGAGGATGTTAAGCTAAGGGCATCTGGATGACCCGGTGTTTGGCTTGTAATTATGCTTCAGATTGCTCTGCAGGGGATCGTAGCTTCGTTGGTCTGGCAAAATGAAAAAAAACATTTTTTCCAGCCATTTTGTCTCCAGTTGTTCCATTTTAACACCCACACACACACACTGTTTCTTGTCTCCTTCCTGTATTACTTTTACACTGACTTGACACAAGGTAGAGCAACGGGAGGAAAGCAAAACAGATGTTGAAATCTATTCAAGTCTTTCAATCTTTTCAATCTTTTGTTTTTCGAAAGTCTGTCCACATCTCATCCTGAAAGAAAATAGCCGGCCAGGTGTTTGTTATCTAAGTGATCCACTCTGTTCTGCCCAGGTGTTGGCTGTCCTCTTCAGTCTGCCATGGAAAGGCAAACAATTATTTCAAGACTTGACTTTTAAAAATTGATAGATTGCCAGCCCTTGGCTGCCAGAGCGGACAATATGGTTGTCCTTTTTTTTGGTTTTGAGTAGTTCAAAAAAAATGCACTGGTACATCAGCTATTGAATGTAAATGTAACATACAAGAATAAAACCTTCATAAGAGCTACTGGAGGCTTGAAATAGGGGTTCCCTAAAGCGACACCAAGTCAGGTTGACCGTGACCTCCAATCTGCCTCTCGCATACAGGTGAGGAGCCAATAAATGGAAGAAAGACTCCACCTCGCTCCTGGAATTTGCAGAGCAGGGGAAAAAATATTAATCTGGATGTCACCATGACTAAAGTTCTGGTATTGGTACGGTAAGATTTTCATAAATGGGCTTGCAGGAGATATTGGACACAAGCACATACGACACTGGGCTTAATATGACCGGCACAAGATTCCACACACACACACACACACACACACACACACACACACACACACACACACACTTTGTCGCCATCTGGCCAACTGGTGGTTTGGCGGATTATATATTCCCCATCTCCAGTGTTCAGCACCTCCTCCTCTTTTGCATCACCCTTTCAAGTTTTAATAAGATAACTTTCAACATTTTCCCCGCTCCCATAATTTTTTAATTTTTTTCTTCTTTTATATTTAATCTCTGCCGGCGGGACGCTAGTTCAGTCTGTCGAGTGAGACAGAATGAAGGCCGAAAAAGAGAGAAGAGCGACAGCGAGGGGGGACGCAGTGATCCCTGTCCTCTGCAATCCTCTGCTCTTTAATGAAGTCCAATCTGCGAACACAATGGCGGTTGAGCACCCTAAGGCGACGCAGAGGAACACATAATAAGAGAACGACTCCACTGGTGGAGGGATACGGCGCGGACATGAGAGACAGTCCACTTGTTTCATGTTCTTTTGTGTGAAGGTGGAAGCTCAAACAATGTCTGGCAGTTAATCAAAATCTCAAGGTTCGGTTCGGCTGAGCTGAGCGATTTCCTGCCGACCGCTTTGTTTTTCTGTACAACAAAAGCATTTGACATCCACTACTGAAGTTAGTCTCAAATCTCAAATGCATTTTCCTTCTCACAAAGCGGACTTTCTTCTTGAATATCTGCATATCTATGTAATCTTTGTTTTCCCCATGAGGATTCACGTATGGAGTAAAGGACACGGTGATTAAAGCGTTTGATGTGCAAGCGATACTGACAGCGTTTGAGAGATAAGTCTTTTCAGATACTGAGATTCGACCGATGACACGTGGCTGTAAACACATCGGGTGATGATTGAGCTGACACCGTAAGAGGTTTGTCGAATACATGAACACATATTCAACATGAGAAAAGCATCTGGGGTAATTACCGCGATCCTTTAGACCTTGACAGACTAATTGAGGCTCAGCTCTTCTCAACCCTTCAGTACTTAATCAAAAGATACCAATGATTTACTTGAGTCAAATAAATAAAAAAGGTCTGGTGAGCTATGACGTGTCTTAAATTCTTTTCACGTTACCCGCACGTTTGGCCATCAATCCGAGCAGACACCCGAAGGCTTAATGTTGTGATCCGAACATTGTCTCTTTCACAGATTAAAGGGAAATAAATTCTCCTGTGATCACATGACATTTTGGGGAGAAGGACATATACTTGGCCTTTCTTGTATATCCCCCCCCCCCACCCAAAATTAGATTCCAGTTATGGATCCCTACATTTCCCAAAATGCTGGTTAACGAGCAGGCAAATTGTAGGCACAAACGTATTTGATTCAAAAATGTGACTGCATTATGTTGAATTATGAAAAATTATGAAAAACAAACCCCGGCATGTCCGTGAGGCATTTGTCCTAATAAAGTATTAAAAGTGTTACATCCTCCTTCATAATTAATTGCCTTGGGGCCACTCATGGGATGCATAGGTGTTTTTTGGGGATTGGTTTCACACTAGAAGGTTTCCTGAAGGTGGGGATTTTGGTCGAATGACAGCTTTGCTCAGATCACCACTGATGCATTATGAATGAGTTATGAACTACTGGGACTTTTAGTCAGTGGATGTATAACTGATACATGGGCCCCGGGGGGAGCAGATTCAACGGTTCCATTTCTTTAACTTTAGTCAAGACCACTTTTATCCAGATTAGCTCTGCAAGCATTGGATGTATTACCATAATAGGCCGATCTTTGTGCAACCTCACAGAGCAGCCTGCATGGATTATTACTCTTGTTACACTTGTTTTTTGTTTTTTTACACAAAGACGTTTCGGAATGCAACTGTAAATGTATGTATCTGTCAGAGGACAAACAATATCTCACCCGCCCTGCCGCTCTACCAAAGCTTTAAAATAAACTTCACTTCTTTTTTTCAAGAAAAAAGAAAAAATGATACCTCAAAATAATTTAATATGAAAACAGCTTATGTGCTTATGCACATAGGCACCAGAATATCTGCTGTCAATATTTACCATTTGTAAATGGAGGAGGAGAGTGGTCAATATTTGCTGTGCATTGACATTTAAATAAAGAAAACATAAGCATGAGTATGCACACAGGCATGTTTGCACACGGTGTGTGTGTGTGTGTGTAAGATGATCAGTACTTGTCAAGGTGAAACCAGTACATACACAGAATGTGCAGAGGTAAGAATCGTATGTGTGCGCGTGTACATTGAGAATCTGAATGAATTCATTTAAAACCAAAAAAGCATATTCAGAGTCATTAATGTAGTAATCAACTGTGTGATCTCACCATCGTTTTCCAAGGGGAGACACACACACAGACACACACACACACACACACCATCTGGAGATATGCCTACAAGCATCCATTCGTGCGGCAACAGTGTCATGCATGGAATACTTTTGAGCTAATAACGTTGCATTGTAGAGAATGTGTGAGAGAAAGACGGCTACGACGCGCCACCGAATCAAACTAGTGACATGTGGTCACAGGGGATCCGCTACAACCCCTCGGTGTCTCCTCTTCAACAAAATACCGCCGTACAGTTACTACCTGGAAAGAAGGACAAATGAAAAACCTCGCTTTTGATCATGTCTTGTCGTTGGCACTTCTCCACATTCACTTACCCTCCATCCACTTCTGCCCATGCTCCTCTCACTGTGCATGAGAACATGACGTGAAAGGGTGTGAGATTTGATGGAATAGCCTTCTGCATTTATTGTTGAAGGGTAAACAAAGGGGAAAAGGAGAATGGTGACATTAGGGGAGCAGAATAGTGGAGAAGAGTACCTGAGAGAAAGAGAGAGAGAGAGACAAACCAAACCCGTATTTCTAAGACTCAAAACTAATTATTGTTAATATTATAATCATAACCATTCAGCAAATGACAGACAGTAATCAGCTATTTTAGGTTGAGAGAGGATTCACACACTTCTGGAAATAACAGCGTTTCCCATGACAGCTTCTTTGAAGGAAGACGAGCGATGAAATTTTTTCTGGACACTTGTCTTACCGAAAATACAATGTGTCTTTTTATGTTTTGAGAGGCAAAACTCTCAGATTAAAATTTTTTTTCCAGTGTTTCCATATTTCATAACAGCACTCGACTCTTTGTAAGCTCCAAGATTTGTTTAGGATCAGTGGGAACAATCAGAGCTTTGCACCACCTTTCCTTAATACCAGACGCCTCATTTAAAACAGATCTGCCTTGTGACAGATTAAACGAATGACTGCTCTTAAAAACGCCGTAACAGAGACACATAATCACTTGCCGCTGTTTATGTAAAGCCATAATTATTTATGTTTAAAGCTAAACTCTGATCCAACGACTGCTCTTTATTTAACGCGCCTGCGTCTTCCTCAGAATGCAATACATAAATGTAATGGCTGAGCTCATCGCAGCATGGAAGCAGTAATCGCGGTACCGTGTTGGGCAACACATTTATTGCTTCTGAATACATGCACATTGAAAAATGTCAACTATTGGGGGTTCGAGCTAGAAGTTAATGCCGAAAAAGGAAAAGAAAAATCCCACCATCAGAAGTGTTTTTTCCTTTAATACCTTAAAATTGTTGCTGACACAAACATGCATGAAGCCAGCAGATAGCGTTTAGCATTGACCATCCTTCCTATAAGATGACTCCCCCTGTTGAAAAGCTTTCTGATTTATTTTTTTTGCAATTTCAGCGAGTGGGAGTGCGTGGGAGGGATGCATTTTCTCATGCTGACCTCTGAGACTTTGCTGACACGACTCTCAAAGGGTGAATACCAAATGCTGTTGCTACAAGGCAAACCTCCATAGGACCATATGTCCTCCTAAGCCCACTTCAGGCCTCCTCTATCCCCTGCTTCCTTCCCTTGCCTCCCCTGTTCACTGCAACAAAAAGACAAGCGGGGTTTCCGCCCCCCCAGGACGCAACATATACCGATCGCTGGTTCTGCTCTTCGTAAATGCGTCTCAGTCATCGTGTCTGGCCGTGCTCCGGAAACCCCAACGTGAGACGTGGACAGGGCCCGAGCCCGTTACGCAGGGTGGAGACGCTGACGGGCCGAGAGGATGCACTCCAGCCAGCCAGATGAAATAAATCACTGGATATTGGCTTTGGCTTTTATGGACGCGGCCGCGGCACAAGCATGTCTGTCTGAAGAAGGTCAGTGGTGCAAATTGCAGTGGCCGGGAGGGCTAGCACGTTTCAGAGGTCTGCACAAATTGTCCTCTTTGCAACTCTGACGACCTAGGCATCCAAAAGCCACGGTTGTCGTAGACGGTTTGGCAGAGTATCGATTAGAGTGTGTGAAAAAAAGATGAACGAGCATGCGTGCGTGTCTGAGCTGCATTCCCAGCAGCTTGGGTGTGTACTAACAGTTTGAGATGGGAATTAAAGAGGATTTCAGAAAAATGAGCCACAACGTGAACCGAAAGATATCTAAAAAACCAAAGATATCTAAAAAACTCACTCAAGAGACATTATAGACATTATGAGGTTAAAGAAAAAAGGTCAAATGTTTATTTCAGTCTGCAGGAAGAATTCACAAATCCTCAGTAAATCCGGATCAAGTGGATTTGCGCAAATTCTTCTTAAACGTGTTCTTTTCTTAGAGGTCCAAAACGTTCTTCCCAGTCACACACAAGTGGAAGAATTAGATGGAAGTTGAACTCATCCTGCGGGTCGAATGGGAAACTCTTTACACCTCAGCAGTGGCGGCAGCAGTGACGGCAGCAGTGGCGGCGGCAGCAGTGGCGGCCGCAGCGCAACATTTGCTGTTGTGGGGCTTTGGCAGAAATTGACCGATGTGCCTTTCTATGCAGAACGCAGTCCTGACATTTCAAAATTCAGAAAAATAAAAATGATAGCCTTCCCTCCCTTCCTTCCTTGAGCGAGCTCAAGCTGACCTGAAAGTGTGTCATGATGTGTTCTGCGCTTAAAACCGTGGATTATTATGTGAATCACACAAAAACTTGTTTTTGCGATGCAAGCACAAAGTCAGTTGAATAACCTCAAAGGGAAAAAAAGAGAGAGGATGAACCTGGCGCGGGAGAGGAGATAAGGATGAAAAGGTACACGGGGTGAATAGGAAACATAGAAGGAGAAGACGACCTAGGACCTCGCAAATATCTATTCTGCATCCCAATCACGCAGCCACATGAATATCAAAGCAAAGCTCTTGATAGACAACCAAGACCAAACCAGAGGGGGATGGAGGGAGGTCTTTGAGATAATGATGAGGCTGAGGAGAAGGAAAATAATTGCAGAGGCATCTTTTTTTTCAAAGCTCAAAGGGGATGGAGACGATATCCTGACTGCTTCACCGGGTCCATGTATATGCGACTGATGATGCTGATCAGCAATGCTTTGAGCCGCCTGAGAACCACGGGCACATGCTCAAATACACTGTGATGTTCTTTGTGTTGTCGGTGCAAAGCACAGCACACCAAACCCAGGTGTGCGCCTCACTACGAAGCCAGGTGTGCGCGTGCCCTTCGTATTTCTGGAGAGCCATCCATCAGGCCCGCTTCGCGCCGGCGCACGGCGCTGGCGGACAGAAACAACAAGAGCGTGCACGACACGAGACGGAACCACACCTTTCCATCCACCGCATGCTCAGTCTATAATGTCTCTCTTCAGCTGTATCTGACTGACATGACCCAATCGCGATGGAGCGATTGGGTCATGCAACCTGTAACCGAACTTTGGAGCTTCCTAATAATAAAAAAGCAATTTGCTGGTGGGAGCTCTTCTTGGTTAATTAAAAAGAGTGTGTTGCTGTAAGGCACCTCAGTAGTTGATCTGTTGATGGACACGTTCGGTTACGTCTCCAGCCATGAGTTTCTTAGCCAGACAAAAGATCTCACCGGTGCCCACAAGCTTATTAAGCTCACCTCTCGGCTACCGCTGTCTCATTATTTTTATTAGAGAATAAAATTGCCTATTGAAACCAACAGACGTCTCCGTGGGGAGCCTTTTTAGTGAAGCTCATTTCAAGTTAAATATCAATGACTGGATGTTGGATTGCAAATAGAGAGATGGAAATCCACTTACACCAGTAATAACAGCATTAAATTAGCGAAGGTATGAGAGAGGTGTCATTTGACTTCACCTTTATCCACTCACCCGTCCTTGCATGGACCATCATCCCTTTAATAGTAAAACCACCCTCATTATTCTCTTTATTTAAAAAAAAGGCTTGAATTAAAAGGGGAGCAGAGGAACAATAAATATTCTCATAAATGAGATTGGATTTTGCTGTCCCCTCCTTCATTATTCCACGTTAATTAACATTAACTAGTTCTCCCATTTCTTCCTCTATCTCTCGGTCTCAGCTGCGTCCGGCCCGTGTGACACAAAAGGACGCCATGAAAAGTCCAGAGTGTTCGCACCAGTGCGTCCAGAGATCGTATCGCGCTGCGCCATAAAGAAAAGCACCGGCACCGGGCTGTCGCTCTCATGGCACCACAGCCCAATGCAATTATTAGTCAGCGGTGATAGTGGAACTCATAGGGAGGTGTAATGGATTTTAGATTTGCACCTCATCATCATCATCATCATCAGCATCATCAGCATCCCAGTCATGGCTTCAGGCGAGCCAACTGTATTACCATAAACCACAGTGTGTGTATATACAGTATGCGCCCCTATTGTTCTTTTACTTTTCTTTGGCCTTTTCAATATAATCCCAGATTGCTTTCTTGACACACAGTTGCATTGCCATACATATAGAATGGTGCAATTCACTTTTTCACATAAACACAACCACACACAAGCAAATTATATGTCTCCTGCTCTCTAATCCATACTCATAAGATATAGTGATATAATCACACAGTTTGAATGCATAGGCTTCTGTGTGGTTGGCTGATAAGTGCTGAAATCATGCGGAATAAATTGCACTGTACGCGAGATGCTGCAGCACACAAATCTGACCTCGGAGCAGAGAACAGAAATAACACACGGGCTTATTGTTTGGCCTGTGTTCATTATTTGTTCATTTCCAACACAATGTATTAACTGAAGAAAACCGGAGAAAAGCCATTTGTCTAAATGAGAATCATAATCCCTTCTTTCTTTGGAGGGATTGGGATTTATGTCCGTCACTTCTTTCCTTTAAGTATGATGGAAATGATGAAGTTTGCATCGTCAACCAAATGATGCTATCATGCTCCACCACAAAATAAACTATAATGTCTGTTACCAACATACTATACAAATAACATCCCATCCCATCAACAAAGATCACTAATCATGACTGCAGCGATAAATCCATGTTTCCTGTCATTGTCTTTGGTGCACTGTTTAACGGGCAGCCATGAAAACCACTGCAAATACAGCACCCGCAGGATAAATATTACTTAAGTGATCCACTGGATGTAAGCCACAGTATGTTTGGAATAAATAAAAGGGTTGAAAATGTCAAAAAATAATGTGTGTGTTTTTTTTCTGGAGAAATGCAGCATGATTGCTGAGAGTGAGCCTGAGTAGCTGTAAAGGAGCAGCTCACGGAGAACGAACCATAGGATGAGTGAGTGTTGCAAGTATGTAAGAATTGAAGAAAGAACTGAGAAAGCAGTAATGGAACAGTACTTTTGAAAGGGAAGCATTGTGGTTATGGTGAAGGAAAGGAGGAACGAAAGAAAGAAAGGAAGTCAGGCGAGGGAGTGGAAGGAACAAAAGAGGGAGGAAGATGTAAGAAGTGAAGGAAACGGTTACAAAGAGTGGAAGGTAGTAAAAAAAAGGCCAGTGAGAAAGTAATGCAGGTATAGAAGAAACGAATGGATGAGGAGGGGAAGAGATACAGAAGAGTTGTACATTCCTAATTAGGAACATTCAAAGGCATATAAAAGAGCTGTAAGTAGTTACAAATGATTTCCATGGTGGTAGAAAAGCTAAAATGCAATTTTATGTAACATTTTAGGAGTAGCAGGTCTTATTCCTCGAATAAACTAGACTTGAAAATGCTTAACCAAAGATCAGAGGCATGCACGTTTGTATTAGAATTTATGAGAAAATCAGACACAGATTCAAACCTGCTGGGTTTGAACATTCCTCTCATTTATTTACTGAGGAATTGCAAATGATTCCGGCCGACTTTCCTTGAGATTCAGTATCAGGCTCATTCTTAAAGCTAGAGTGAATATATCATACTATAACCTCATGAATCCATTGGTACCAGCTGCCGTGCTGGCTTTGTTTGGGGAATAGGCTTGAATACAGGTTGGGCAAAATTTTGGAGAGGCAAAAAAACACGGGTCATATTTACCCGTTTTTTTTTATGCAGCATGAACTTGTTATTTCTGCCTCTTCTAAAAGTGATGGGTTTGTTATTCCTCCTTCAACCATCTTGGAAATGCATCGGTAATGAGAGACGCTATTGATGAAGAGCTGGTTTTGTGAGCAACCACTTATGATGTGTACGCGAGCATGGAAATGATCGTCACACATACCTCCGTCATAAGGTTCTCAGCCTTTTACACTTTTCCAATTTCTCTTTGATTTATTTTTGATTTCTGACTGGAATAGCTTGGCACACACCTGCTGATCCGCATCACAAATTGATCTTCAGGTTCCCGGCGTTCAGCTGACTCTGCAGCATATCAGAAGGCCTCAGGACCGAATTACACCGGCTTTATGAGACTGAGATTTACATCTTTCCGTGCGACTGAACATTTTCCACACGCTGCACAACATTCGGAGTTCGATACGCCCAGAACACAACCAGCAACAACTATTATTTGTCTGTTACACTCGATGTGAACTGACCCGTGAGTGCTCAGGTATTATGCACAGCCATACGGTGTGCTTTTCATCCATTTTTCTTTTTACATTTAAAAAAAAAATTCAGCATATGGTTTGTTTCGTGTAAGGAAACAAAGTCTGTGGATAGTACAGTACGGGAGCTGCAGCTGCTTGGTTAATAAACATCCAAACAGGGTAATAAGCTCCTGGTCATACGTCAGCTGGAGAGGCTGTATGATAATTACAGGGACATGAGGTCAATCTGTTACCGGGTGGTTAATGACGCGTGCCTTGAGGAGCAGCCAAGGAGCAGGCAACCCGGGAGAAAAGTTAAATTTTTTATCCCATGTGTTGTATCCCAAATACTGTGGGGTAACAGACTTGCCAGCCATGCTTATGCACTAAAGCAGCGATTCCCAAAGTGTGGGAAGGTACTGCAGGTGGGCCGCGAGAGGTCATTTACAATAAATAAATAAAATGGTTTTATTTTTCAATTTTGAAAAGTTTGAAATTAATATAAAAATATTCATGATTTAAATTACGTGTTATTCTTTTATCCAACCTATTTTTGATCCGTGACGTGTCTTGTATCTCGTCAATGGCGGGAAATCTTAGTTGACACAATAAGCTACCTCAACAGTGGGGAAAATTGTACAATGGAGCGGTGGCTAGTAGGTGGGAAAAGGAAAGCGGCTGAATCAAACGCAACAAGCAAGTCCTCAGATGATGAATCTCTGAAAACTAAAAAAAAGGTTCGTAAAAAGTACGAGGCACTGAAAACCATGCAAGCTGTTTTGATCAGAGTTGTGATTAAAGGTTTGGGTCGGCCGCAAATTGGGCCGCGGCATTCTTGAGTTTGGGAACCGCTGCACTAAAGAATAGAAACATTAAGCCCTCGGTTTAACCAAGTTTGCTGTCATATTTACAAAGTCCTGCAAACGTTCTAAAAGCTCCGTTCAATAATCATGTACTTGGCACCTGGAAACGCATACGGCTCATATTATTTCCAATATAATTATTATTTCATGTATCACATTGATCGTACTGTGATATCCCTCTGTGAATGCGTTTTGCCCCACAGCGTCTTCTCACCGACCTATTGGGAAACCTATTTCCCTCAGCTAAGTGAGACAATAAGATGTGAATCACACCAACAGCACTATTATTAGGATGGACGCCTGCACTCCTCCGCCAGAGAAACTTCATTACCCGCTCAAACAAAACACGATTAACAGCAATACTGGAAGAGGTTTCAATGAAACGCAATACGAGCCCCTTTCTCAAAGCTGCAATTTGCCATCCATACACCCGCTACTCAGCTGCCCGAGTTTCGACACAGGAAACAGAAACATGTTACACGCTCCATTCTGGAAAGTGTCAATTACTCGCCCTCTAAACGCTGCGTTCCTTCACGTCAACGCTTCCGCCACACTGCCGAGCTGTTTAATTGCCCATTTTGTCGAGAAAGACGTACTCATATTTACCCCAAAGTGTGTCGGGCGGAGTGCTATCGATGTGGGCCGTCGGCGTGAGAAAGTGCTGGATCCCGCTTTAGCTCGATACCTCCAGCAGACACTGAGATATTAATGACATACGTGTGTGTGTGTGTGTGTGCCATGTCGTCTTAACACATGCGCTCCTCTGCGAGGACACGAGGTCTCTGCTGTCCCGTGCAGAGATGAGCCCCCTACGCTCCGTCTCAGGTCTCGGACCGGGGCCCGAGAGGAAGCTTCGGGTAGAAGGTTTGAATCGAACCGAGTAGTTTAAAAGACAATTCCGCTACTCAGAGCTGGTGTTTTGGAGATTGGTTTGGTGGGCAGCCAAGATCTTCATACGGGAGGAATATGATCTACTTCTACTAATTAAGAGTTGGGAGCACAAACAAGGGAACACAATTCAATAAAGTTTGCATATCAGCAGCAGCCAAAGAGAAAAAATTAAATCATATTCCCCTCTGTTGTCCGACAGATCGATTCATCTTACCGACTCATTCTTCTGTGTGCCAACAACTCTGCCTGCTTCTCACAAAGTAGCAAATATCTTCTCCACCATGGAGCCATTTGTAATAGTTAATTTATAAGGCTACAGTGATTCTATTTCATTACAATTAAACTTACAAAGTTTTATTGCACGGTTCTGTAAAATTAGTCTCGCCGATTTTTATAGTCATGTTAAGGCAACTCGAAGCACTTAAACAGTCCATATGTCCCGTCACCGTTTCATGCCGCGATCGCACTTAAAAAAGGAGCGTCTGACGCCACAATTGCTCATCTTATCCCATGCGGTTTGTCCCAGTGGGACCATCAATGCAGCATCTGGATCAAACAAAAAAAAAGACTAGCGGGTCGGAAAAAAAACCTCCACGTCATTTTGTCTCGGCATCGACCTGAAAAGGAGCACAGAGGGGTTTAACGTACTCTAACCGTCTCTGTGAGCTGTGCGTCACGTCCACGGTTGCACCTCCAGCTGCTGGCGGCGATGAACAGAGAGAGGGGGCCGATCAATGGCCCAAGTACGGGAGCTGACTTCCTGTTGGCTTCTCAGAACACCTCACGTCTCTCTCTCTCTCTCTCTCTCTCTCCCTGCAGCTTGCACTCACAATTTGAGTAAATCTGGCGTAATCTCAACGGACCAAAGAAATGGTGTGGCGTAATCATACTTTTTTCTTATTACACAGCCTGAGCCGTATGGGACATGGTGTGCAAAGCCCAGATTTGGCATTTCAAAGTAATTTACTTCATTAAATGATTCACTGGGGTCACATCCTGGAGTGAAACATACCTGTGATACTGAACGTAATCCAGAGCCCCCGACCAAATCTTTATAACATATGTTTTCAGAAATATATGTCAGGCAGGGAAGGCGTTGTGATGTATTGGGAATAGCAGGGACACTCCACACCAGCAGGGGGGTGCTAGGCAATGGTATATAGTAGATGTATGCATGAAGAAATAAACTAATATGTGATCGGTCGTCGTTCAACATGGTCTGGCATACTGTTGCTATATAAGGGAATAAGTCTACTATAGTTAACTAGGGAAAGTCACTACAATGTCGAGGCTTCTTTTTTGTTATTTTTTGATTTGTGTGTCTCGTCAGATTTGTGTCAGCTCTACAGAGGAGGAGCATCTTGCATCTCTGTCTTTGTTTAGCTCTTAGACTCTCTCTCTCTCTCCAAAGTCAGATCAAAGATGACCTGATGTGCAAAGATGTATTATTTATCAAATGAAGCGGGAATGCCTGCATTGTTTTAATGGCTGCACGCCACTTGATGCTCTAGCAGTAGCCAACTTGTGAAATCATCAATCACAAAGCTTGTGTGACCACGGGGCAGGATAACTGCACCGCGCTGCCTCAATGTCTTTGTTGTATATTTTCCTAATGTCTTTCTCATGTAAAGCCCTTTGAAATGCCGTACAGCTCAAAAAGGTGCAATTGCAAGAATTTAGGAAGACTCTTTAGCAGATGTAAAGTCAGTGGAATCAAATTCAGAAGCCCTATGAGGCAATAAAAGAGAGGATCGTGTGTGAATTGCTCCCTCGTCGTTACCACTTGTCAGGTATTACGCATTCATATTGAGAGTTTATTGCTAATGATGTGCAGAATGATAGCTATATTAAGTCTGTATAGCATATTCTGAATAAGGGATACTCGACAGCTTCTGAAGATACTGAACACCAAGCAGCAGACATTGATTTGGGTAGCACTTGAATTTTCTTTACTGCATTGCTCAGAGGCACAGAGGTGATTAGAAACATCCCAAAATCATCCCAGCGTGAAGCGCCACAAAGTGTGTTTATTTTACAAACGCATTACTACAAGCCTCTCAGGCAAAGGTTTATAATAATTTCATTTCCTTCTTTCCCTACAATACTATATTTATCAAGCCTGATAGCGTGCCGGTAGCGCTGCTAAATGGGCCCGATCGTTCTCAGTGTCTCAGTCATGCGTAGCGGAAAACAATCCTTCCCTGAATGTAAAGGGTCATGTAGATCTCCCCTAAATTATTCTCAGCCAGAAATTAATTTAAACTCTTCCCTGAGGCCCATAGAAGCCCTTTAAAATGGTCTGAGGGTGATGACATGCCGCTGATGATAAAACCTTTTCATCATCTTCTGTCTCTTCCTCTCGTTTACCGTCTTCGTCTGTACTCGAAAACTTAGCAGTATTTCACAGCTGTTTTTACTACATGACTTGGATTCGCCGTCTTGCTCAAGGGCACTTTCACGACACACATTGAAGCAGCGGTGCATGTTTCACTCTGTTTTCTCCAACCTTCCTTTGGTAATGCCTCCCAGAGACAGAGCAGCCAGTTGTGCAAGCAAACATTGTGGTTTACAGCATATAAAACCACACAGGGGCCACTCGGCTTCCCAATCTAATTATGACGAGTGCCTAATAGAGTCTGCAGCTGATGGGTGCCCACGGATGATACACGTATCCGACAAATGTCCCCACCAATTGTATTATGTTTGATGATAAATCCTTTTAGGTTCACTGGTTTCTTAATGGCTTAAACCACTACAGTAACCAGCAGGCAAAGACCTCCTAAAGAAGCTTTACACAGTAATAGATTTAAGTACGTGGAGAATAGCGAATAATGTACTGGGAGCTCCTTCTCACTGGATTGTGTTGTTCTTTACTTTTAGCAAGAGAAACATAATATGCACCATGCTCGTGGTCCCCCTATGCAATATTGATGTGAGAGAATAATATAAGTACCGTGCACCAGGGAATGGAGTCTGTTCCCTGTGACAGGCAAGGGCAGGTTGATGACAAAGTGGACTCACCGCGCGCTGCCAGTCGCCGTGTTTGCCATCGGTCCTCTCTGACTCACATAGCTGGCTGCCCCATTAACAAACGGGTCATTAAGACCCTTTTAACACTAAAAGATTTGGCATTTTTTGGCAAATCCACATTTGAAAGAAGTGGCACTAAGTAGATCCACTTGGAGCAAAAGACATGCAATAATTGTGATGCGGGGCCGGACCCGTGAGGATGCATAGTAATAGCTGTTTACCGCTGCTCACTTCGCTCAAGCTAAATGGGAGTCGTCTTTTCCCTTCAAGGAAATCTGAGGCCCACCTCAGGTTGGAGTGCACTGACCTGTAGCACCTCTCCTGAAAGCTTTTGGGATATGGGTACATGTGATCATGCATGAGTGCGCGCATATAGCACGTTCACACTCGCGTACTAAGCTCAAGCAGGCACACTCGCGGGTGGCGATTCGCCATGAAACCATGTCATGTATTCATGTCTTCCGAGCAGTGGGACAATTCTGGACATGGGCCACAACTCGAACGCCATTGATTTGGTGTTTGTAAGATATATTTAATATTTAAGTCTCATGTTTGCAGCACTCAGTTGGCACTATTTAGAATCAGTCAAGCCTTACAATTTAGGAGCAATAAGAAGAGAACAGGGAGCAAAAACGCCCAACTGCTTTGTAAAACGTTCACATCACAAATGGTGGTTTCACATGAGGCCTGAATGCAACTTGTCAGCATAGCCTTCAATATATTAAATTGGTTGATGCCAGCATAATTGTCATAGTTTTCCTTACATATATACATTTGTTGATACATTTATGAGCCAAATAAACACATTTCTGGTCATTTTCACGAGTTCCAACAGCCCTCCCACTCGCTCTCACCTACACATTCCTTATTTTATTCTTTATTTAAGAAAAAAAAATGTTTCCATGCCGTTATATATCACATCAGACACATTATTATTTAAAGTCCACATGTAAGTTTGAAAAAACAATGAACTTTGGCTGCATCCATCATGAGAGTAATGCCAGCAGCACAACTATCAGTGTGCAAATGCAGCAGTGTGTTGTTGTGTCAGACTCCAAAAAATCCATATCGCCTCCATACTGTATTACTTGTGTTTAATACAATATAGGGACTGGTGCGTGACTACCCTGCTAATGTTGTCGGGGGGGTTACGAAGTGACCACCAAACTGCTTGTCCAACTGGGTCTGTCCACTCAATACAAGACTACTGTCTCCATGTGTAAACAGTTAATGCACCTGTGGTTCTTTTCAGATGCCCACCCATTTTGGAGGTGCTTCGTGCTGTATTGTAAGCAGAAAATCCATGTCCGGTAAACACAATGGGAAAACAACTGGAAGCCCGGTTTGCATTGTGAGGGTACAGTGAGGAGACTGTTCTTGACTTAAAGCCATCCCATCACACACCTCTGATGCACACACTTGCGTCACCGAAGACACACACACACACACACACACACACACACCGATGCTCACATGAAGCTGGGTAAGACCAGCACTCGCTCTTCTCTTCCAGCAACCCTCACAGTCGGTTGGGCATAATTTGCAGGATGAAGTCATGCACAAACGGTGTTAAGTGGAAGCTTTTCATTTCTTTGACACATGAAGTGAAGCTCTGCTCCTTGACTAAACTAGGCTTCCAACCAGAAAAGTGAGGCCGTCTACATTTTGCATCCCAGGGAAAAGACGCCGCGGCACTTGTCGACGTGTCAACAACAGGAAAATCAAAACGTTATTTCCAAAAAGCAGGTCTTTGCTCTAATCAGCAGCAGCCATCTTCCTATAGCCTGCTGGGAAAAGTGATTATAAAAGCTCTGACTTGCAGTGCCTTGAAGTAGTAAATGGAGAAATGTGTGTCGTTGTAGTAAAGGCAAAGTGTTGAGGCTAATGTCCGTAGGCAGGCTGCTTTTGAGAACTGACAGTTATTGGGACAGTTATTGGTTATTGGGTCTTTTAGGCTTACTAAGACACAGGCTCAGATAAAATGCCATTAGCGTCCCAAACTACAATAAGACAATCAGACTCCCAGGTTTCAAAATTGGATTGAGACACACGGTCTCTGCTCCTCAGGCGCCTCCCGCCACTCGCCTTCCCTCCTCCTCTCCTAAACAGTAATCTCAGTACTCAGTACAGCTCCTCCGGTAAACAGGGGCATAAACGCTGTGACAGAATAAGGGTGCGCCGGCTGTATTTTTGCTGGGTCCACTCTGCTGCCACCTCCCATCTACTGATTTGGCGCATCCATTGTAACTGTCTGGCATTAGGACAAAATGACTTTCCCATATTAAAAGAGAAACGCTGCAGCCCCAAAGTTGCACAATTGCTTTGCCTGTATTGCAAATATACATTTAAGCTTAAGTCAGTGTATTTGTAACGTGCCGTGTACAAATATCGAACACAAATTCTAAAACCCAGATGCGTGTGCATACACATGTGGCAGCGTATTTAAGGTTAATAAACTGGAAACTATAACTCAGAAAAGACCATTTGGGAGGTACTAGTAACAGAATAGCAGGTCAGCATGTTACTGAATAGCAGAAGCTGTTGAATCTGGAAATCTAATATGGAGCTGGTGCCGAGTGTGACCGGTTCGCACACATTCACACCCACGTAACAACATATTTGAGACTGAAAAGAGCCATGAATTAGATCGACTGCATGAATTTGCTGGCTGCACAGTTCTGAGGTCTGCGTACAGTGGACTGTACACTCAGCATTAAAAAAGGTGAGCAGGGTTAGGAAAGGAGAACTGTGGGGGTGTGACCTCATGGTTGTTGAAGTATTTGAGATCTATAAGTCACCGATTACACTATATTGTCAATCAAACAACGAGGATAAGAGAGAGAGCAACGCCTGAGGTCCTGCATGCAGAGGCTGGATTGAAACAGCGCTGGAAGGCACGGAGGTTTTAAACCGGCAGAGCTCTGATTCGCCAGCTGCACATCGGTACTGCAACGGCTCACTGCCGCACTGAGCCAGTGTTTCTACCCTGCAATTGGAAAAACTGTATTTTTTGTGCTGTTCGGTCCTAAATAAACATAGTGTCCAGCACGCACAAAAGTAGCGCTAGTGAAGCCACATTTTTTTAATCAATAACATTTAGGATGATTTTGATCATATTATTCAAATGTCCCCTTTTGATGAAAAGAAAGCCGTGACTCCGAATAATAGTCTCAAAAATTGTTATTTACAGGCAAAAATGTGTTCAAACAGATCGCTTTGAAAATGTCAAACCACTTTTATCCTTTTTTTCTCAAGAATTTCTGAATCTCTCCTCTTGATTCCTGTCATTGCCCTGATTCAGATGCAGATGAATGCAACGCCGATATTCTCAATGCTCCGTTTCCACAAGGTTGCAGCTTTGAAACTTCTATCCAAAGGCTAAAAACAAATACAAAAAGCAACGGCCGAGCTAGTACCTCATATATATGTATTATATATATATATATATATAACATATGACAACAAGGACGAACAGAGGTTGTTTGAGCCTTTGACGAGTCCCTGCGGTATTTTCATCAGCAAGGAATCCAAAGCACCGTTCATTTCATATCATTGTCTCAATGACTTCCAGTCACAGCAAACATGGAAAAAAAGACCATCATATAACATCTGAGTAGTCGGACTCAGTATGTGGACCACTTGTTCTAAGCCTTATGTGTTACGTGGAGAACAGAGGACCCAGATGCAGAGGTGCGGAAAAATGTCTTTTATTCTTCCCAAACTCAAACTAAGGGGGCTGCCGTCAGCAGACGCAGTCCGGGACAAGACTTACAATGGATCTCGAAACAAGACAACGCTGGATTGGTAACCCAAGGACAAGGCAACAGCTCAGCGTTCAACAACAGTCTGACAGGGGAGTAGAGAAACAGTGGTTAGAAATAGTCAAACAAATTAAGCAGTGAGCAGAAACAGGTGAGTAGAGAATCAGTGTGAGAGTTGATTGCTATAGAAAGCGGCTGTGGGCGTTTAGGGCGAGTGAAAGCATGAATGGGAATGAGGTGGTGTGTTAATGAGTATCAGCTGGGTGTGCGTGTGTGTGTGTGTAGAAAAACAAAACAAGGAGGAATCCGGATCATGACAGTACCCCCCCCTCAACGAGCGCCCCTTGGCGCTCCCGAAGGCGGAGCCTGGCGGGTGCGGTGGAAGTCCTCGATGAGCGAGCGGTCCAGGACGTCCCGGGACGGAATCCAGCATCTCTCCTCAGGACCGTATCCCTCCCAATCGACCAAATACTGGAAACCACGACCCCGAGGGCGAACATCAAGGAGTCTGCGGACAGTATGAATAGAGGACCCACCGGCCAGGGCGGGTGGTGGGGGAACAGGACGGGTGGGCATCCGAACAACGGGTTTAATACACGACACGTGAAAGACCGGGTGGATGCGACGGAGCTTTGGGGGAAGCCTGAGTTTGACAGCCGCAGGGCTAAGAACCTTAATAATGGGAAACGGTCCGATGAACCGGGATGAAAGTTTACGGGAGCTAGACTGCAATGGTAAATTTAGGGTCGACAGCCAGACGCGTTGCCCGCAAACGTATCTCGGAGCCCTTACGCGCCGACGGTTAGCGGATAAGCGAGTGCGTGATTTGGTACGACAGAGGGCAGTTCTCACTCTCTTCCATGTGCGACGGCATCTCCGAATAAAAGCCTCTACAGACGGAACAGAAGCGTCGACCTCTTGGGAAGGAAAAAGCGGAGGTTGATACCCAAGGCAGCAGTTAAAGGGGGATAGTCCTGTTGCAGACGATGGCAGGGAGTTGTGTGCGTACTCCGCCCATGGTAATTGTTCGCACCAGGACGAAGGATTTTGGAACGCAAGACTGCGGAGCATGCGACCCAGTGTCTGATTAGCTCGTTCGGCTTGCCCGTTAGTTTGGGGGTGAAATCCCGATGACAGACTGACCGTGGCGCCAATCAGTCGGCAGAATTCCCTCCAGAACTGAGAGACAAACTGCGGACCTCTATCCGAAACAACGTCAGTGGGAAGACCGTGGAGTTTGAAAACGTGATTGACCACCGACTGAGCGGTCTCCTTAGCGGAGGGTAGTTTAGGAAGCGGAATGAAGTGAGCGGACTTAGAAAATCTATCGACCACGGTAAGGATGACAGTGTTACCCATGGATGGAGGGAGACCCGTAACGAAATCTAAGGCTATGTGCGACCAAGGACGCGATGGAGTCGGGAGAGGGCGGAGCAAACCGGCAGGGGGAGAGTTACCAGACTTGGTCTGGGCGCAGACAGGACAAGCGGATACGAAACGACGGACATCCTGTTCGATGGTGGGCCACCAAAATCTCTGCCGAATGACGGCAAGAGTTCCCCTGACTCCAGGGTGGACAGCCAATTTGGACGAATGACCCCACCGGAGGACGGCCGCGCGAACAGACTGGGGAACAAACAGTGACCGGTCAGGGCACCGAGGGGGCGTGACGGTCCGGCTAAGGGCTTGCTTGACGACCCGTTCGATTCCCCAGACCGCAGCTCCCACCACACACTCCTCAGGAAGGATGTTCTCCTTGGTTGAGGCGTTCTCAGAAGACCCAAAAAGACGAGAGAGAGCGTCAGGTTTAATGTTCTTCGATCCGGGTCTGTAGGAAATGGTGAAGTTGAATCGACAGAAAAAAAGTGCCCAACGAGCCTGACGAGCATTAAGTCTCTTAGCAGATCTAATGTATTCGAGGTTTCTGTGATCCGTCCAGACTATGAACGGATGAGACGCCCCCTCCAACCAATGACGCCACTCTCCTAATGCAAGTCGGATCGCTAATAATTCTCGATTACCCACGTCATAATTCCGTTCTGTAGGGGATAGACGATGGGAAAAGAACGCGCAGGGGTGAACCTTATCATCGAGAGGAGAGCGCTGTGAAAGGACCGCCCCCACCCCAACATCCGACGCGTCGACCTCGACAATGAACTGTCTCTCAGTGTTGGGGTTGATGAGAATAGGAGCGGTGGTGAACAAGGTCTTTAGGCGATCAAACGCGGCTTGGGTCGCCTCGGTCCAAGAGAAGCGAGACTTGACTGAGGTGAGCGCAGTGAGTGGTGCGGCCACCTGACTAAAGTTGCGAATAAACCGTCTATAGAAATTGGCGAATCCTAAGAAGCGCTGGAGCGCGACACGGGAATTGGGAGCCGGCCAGTCAGTGACCGCCTTAACTTTAGAAGGATCCATGCCAATCCCGTCAGCGGACACGACCGACCCTAGAAAAGTCACTGACTGAGAATGAAATGTGCACTTCTCAGCCTTGACAAATAAGCGATTCTCTAAGAGGCGCTGTAGGACACGACGAACGTGATGGACGTGCACTTGGAGAGAGGGTGAGAAAATGAGTATGTCGTCGAGGTATACAAACACGAAAATGTTAAGCATGTCTCTCAAGACATCATTGACGAGGGCCTGAAAGACGGCAGGGGCGTTTGCGAGACCAAAGGGGAGGACCCGATATTCAAAGTGACCAAGGGGCGTGTTAAACGCGGTCTTCCACTCATCTCCCTCCTTTATACGAACCAAATGGTACGCATTACGCAGATCTAATTTGGTGAAAACCTTAGCCCCCTGCAAGACCTCGAAGGCTGATGACATGAGAGGCAGAGGATACCTGTTCTTAATCGTGATGTCATTCAGCCCTCGATAATCAATGCACGGGCGCAGGGATCCGTCCTTCTTTTTAACAAAAAAAAATCCAGCACCAGCGGGAGAGGAGGATGGAACAATGGTGCCCGCGGCAATAGATTCCGAGAGGTACTTCTCTAACGCTTCGCGTTCAGGAGCAGATAAAGAGTACAATCGACCGCGAGGGGGAGTGGTACCGGGAATTAGATCAATCGAGCAATCATACGGTCGATGAGGAGGGAGGGAAGTGGCCCGAGAACGGCTGAAGACCGCCCGCAGATCGAGGTACTCCCCCGGCACACCGTTCAAATCCCCGGACTCCTCCTGAAACACAGAAACAGAGGAGACAGGAGAAACTGCAGATACAAGACACTCAACATGACACGACAGACCCCATGAAAGAATGGAGTTATTAGTCCAATTAATCTGAGGATTGTGTTTAGCTAACCAAGGATGGCCAAGAACAACAGGGCAAAAGGGGGATTGAAAAATATAAAAAAAAATAGTCTCTTGGTGGTTCCCCGATATGGAGAGACTCACCGGCCGGGTGGATTGACGGACCCTGGATATGACAGTACCGTCCAGGGCAAACACCGGCGTAGCATGGGGGATTGTTGATCCGGGGTTCAGCAGAACCTCCGCGAACGCTGGGGGCCTCCAGCTGGAACTGGAGCCGTGATGACAGGTCTGAAACTTGGGCGGAGAGGCTCTCCACCGCACGGCGTGCCTCGGAGATCTCCCCATCATGTCTTCCAAGAAGCGCTCCCTGGGCCTCGATCGCCGAGCGAAATGGTGCCTCCTCCGCTGGGTCCATCTTGGTCAGACTGTTCTGTTACGTGGAGAACAGAGGACCCAGATGCAGAGGTGCGGAAAAATGTCTTTTATTCTTCCCAAACTCAAACTAAGGGGGCTGCCGTCAGCAGACGCAGTCCGGGACAAGACTTACAATGGATCTCGAAACAAGACAACGCTGGATTGGTAACCCAAGGACAAGGCAACAGCTCAGCGTTCAACAACAGTCTGACAGGGGAGTAGAGAAACAGTGGTTAGAAATAGTCAAACAAATTAAGCAGTGAGCAGAAACAGGTGAGTAGAGAATCAGTGTGAGAGTTGATTGCTATAGAAAGCGGCTGTGGGCGTTTAGGGCGAGTGAAAGCATGAATGGGAATGAGGTGGTGTGTTAATGAGTATCAGCTGGGTGTGCGTGTGTGTGTGTGTAGAAAAACAAAACAAGGAGGAATCCGGATCATGACATTATGCTTCTCCATCCATCCTCCTAATTGCTTTCAAAAGTCAAGAGGCCGAAAAAAAGGATTTAAATTGTCCTTAGAGAGAGAGAGAGAGAGAGAGAGAGAGAGAGAGAGAGAGAGAGAGAGAGAGATTTTTTTTTTGATTTTTTGAAAAACCTTTATTTTCTTTAAAACGCACAAACATGTCACATACACGACAACGCTGAAAAATTCAAAAGCTTGAGCTGCCCGTCGATTTGGACGCTGGCTCCACTCCTCAGTCATTCCCCACCAGCATCTCCTCTTGCGTCAGCCGGCCAGGATCCTCCTCCACCGGATGGACGCCGCACTCAGTCCACAGAAGCACCTTCGCTTCCCCTGTTTATCTTCAGGATGATCTTCCTCATCCGGAAGACTTCCTGCTGGGTGTATCTCCCACTACCCTTTTTGCTCACACCGTTCCGAGCAGTGCGAGAGAACTTCTCTAGGTCAGAGAAATACTCCTCCATGTCCACCCCCTTCATGTTCTTTGTTACCTTCAGGAAGAGCTTCACTCTCCCCACCCCGTACCTGCTGGTCACCGTCCCACCAGAAGAGGCGCTGTCAGTGGAATCCCAGTCAGCAGAGGACCCGGGTTCACCCGCTTTCCCTCTTGTGCTCCTTCTGTTTTCTGACCCTTTCTTGGCTCGAGAGGCTCCTCCGCTGCTCCTCGTCTTCCTTCTCTTCAGGGGGGCTTTACGTTCCTCCTCCTCCCCCTCCATGTCATCGGCGCTGCTTTCAGACCGCATTTCCTCAGCACGTGTCTCTTGACTTTTTTCCAGCTTCTCCTGCCCTTCTTCACCCCCCAGAACCACCTGTTGAACCCCACTCACACCTTCCCTTCTCTCTTGGCTGAGCCGTCTGACACCACCTGTCTCTTCATTCACCCCCACACTCACCTGGCCCACCTGTTGGGCCTCAATCAGCCCCTCAGTCACTCTGTCGCCCCCCTGGCAGGCCGGCTGGACTCCACCACACCCTCCATCTTCTCCCCTCTCACACACCTCACTCTCCGGCTGCACTTGTCCCCTCCCCACACATTCGCCCTACCTGTTGTCCTCCACTTGTCCCTTCCTGGCCCCCATCACTCGCCTCCCCACCCTGCTGGACCCCACCAGTCCCCTGCTGTCCGTTCTCGGCCGCCTGCTTGACCCCACCTGTCTCTTCCTGTGCCTCCTTTCCCTCCTGTTGTACCCCACCTGTCTTCTCCTGTCTTCCCTGACTGTCCCGATCCTCCACACCTCGTTCTCCTGCACCCTCTGTAGAGTCCTTTCCCGGACATGTCCTGGCGAGATGTCCTTTTCTGCCACACCTGAAGCAGTTCATATTGTCAGAAGTGGCAAACACCACATACACAAAGTCCTCCACTTCGACTCCAAACATCAGGTTGAGCTCCTTGGTCCTGTTGTTGAGGACCATGAGGAGTTGCCTTTTGTGTGAAACCACGTGTCTCAGCAGCGGGGACTTGCACCCCGAAGAGACCTTCTTTACGGGAGACACCACCTTCCCGTGCTTTGACAGCTCCTTGACCAGAGCCTCGTCCCCGATGAACGGGGGGACGTTCGACACCGTCACTCTCACCGCCGGCGTGGAGAGAGGCAGAACGGGCACGAGCGCGCCGTGCACCGCGATCCCGCTGACCACCACCGCGTCCGCTTTTTCCACGCTGTCGAGGAAGATGACCACCGCGTTGTTCATGCGCGCTGCGGACTTCACGCTGCGGTGGCCCACCAGCTTCCCCACGGCCAGGCTGCAGTCCTCCACCGAGTACGAGGGGCTCAGCGCGATCCTCACGCCGTGCTTCCGCGTCAGCCTGCCGAAATCCATGGCGGCGTGCAGCACGCTGTCCTGCAAACTCCGAAACGCTGCAGATACATTCAAAGTGCACATTCCCACAACGCGTACACAACGTTGACTTTAGCTGTCAATTATTTGCGAAAAAAACCGACATGAAACACGCTAACGCTCTCAGCTCACCACCTGCACGCTCCCTCTCAGAGAGAGAGAGAGAGAGAGAGAGAGAGAGAGAGAGAGAGAGAGAACAACAACAAGTTCAAAACGTCACCACTCAAAACAACATAGCAATTTAGGTGCTATGGCAACCAGTTTGGGCTGTAATTACAAGATTAAGCACAGGAATGAATGCTTCAGTTAAGTGCCGTTCGGAACAAAGATCTGATTTAAAAAAATGCAATAAGTGATTTGTTTTTCTAGTACAATACAAGAAACACTCTATTTCTTACTTTGAAGAAAAATTAAGTTACCAGGGTATTTTTAAGGTAGTGGATGTACACAAGAGACAAAGCAAAAAAAACAATTAAGACAGTGGCTGTGGAGAAAAGAAACACGCCATCCCATGGGGGCCGAGTGGCGTTCCCAATGCACAACATGACAGAATCGGTACTCTGTCGTCTGCAAAAAGTCCCTCACCTTTCCGCTTGTCATATTTAACAACCATGTTGGGGCAAAAAAGAGACACCCCACAATGTCAGGAAAACAGGGCACACACATCTTACTCGCTGTCATCAGTCAGCGGCTGCAATTATCGGAATCAGCTCAAACTGGCAAAACCATACGTTGCATTTCCCGTTCATTTATCTTTCGTGGATTGAAAGGTGTTAATAACCAAGGTCGAAGAATACAATCCAACAAATGCAACGTACCATAGCAAATGCTTGCTATTAAATCATCACAAAAAATGATGCAACGGGGACTAAGAGAGGAGGAAAAAAGGAGAAAAAGTCAGCTGTGCTAATGTGCCTGGACGGTAATTAGCTGGTGAACGCAGCAGTGTGCCTCCTGCCAGTGTCGTGTGAATAATCACAAAAAGGCCGTCTGCAGAATCTGAACCGTACGTCGGCTGTTTGGTGCGCTGGAGTGGGAGCGAGCATGGAGCCTTTCACCCTGCGTGCATGCATGGGGGGGAGAGGGGGGTGGTTGCGCCTGCTTCTCATTCAGACCACAGTCCCTCGGTGTCTATCAATCCGCACCGCTTTCCTCCTTCCTCCTGTCCCCACTGGCTGCCTGACTCCCCCCCCCTGCTGGCACTAACCCAGCGCTCTTATTTCAGGGGCGGTTTCCTGCCCCCGCCGCTTCCTCCTGCTCTCTCTCTTTAAGTCCAAAGAGCCACGCAGCCATCAGTTGCCTCTGATCTGTGCCAAGGTGTTTATAATTGAATTTGTCAGGGATAAGTTCTCCCCCTCGCTTTATTATTCAAGTCGAGTCTAAGACCAATATCACCCCCACCCCACTTTCAGCCGTTAAAGAATTCAATGCAATCAGGGGCTGATTGCTTTCAAACAGACAGGGATGGATAATAACTACTCACTTTATAGTTCCCACACATACAAATATTAAAGGTTTATCAATGCCAGGAGGGTGACAATATCCAAGGAAAAATATATTTTAACCTATAATGTAAGAACACACACAGATATTTCTATGTAAAACACTAATCTAAAGAAAATACATTTTCACAATAAACTGTACAAAATGTCTGAATCAGGATCTCAGTTGGATGAAAATATCTATTTATAAATTCTTATGATCTCACATTGATTATATAATATGATAGATGAGAGTTAACGATAAGACCGTTTCAGGCCGAGCCGCTGGCCTCGTTACACTCAGAGAAAAGTTGTTGTTTTTTCATTAAGGATGCACCCATTACTCAGCAACAACCTAATTGATCCATGTCTCTGAGTTCTACAGTAATAGCAAATTGATTGATTTATCCTCCAGAGGGAAAGTGGTGGGAATAGGAGACCGCAGACCGGAATAGTAATGAATAACAAAAGGTGGCACAAAGGTGAGCAATGTCAAAAATAGTTGATGACGAAACAGATTTATTGGCCAATGTGATTAAATTAAATTACATCAGGAATCAAGAGGTGATATCACATGCCGCAATCAGGCCGCAGCGCAAAGCCAACACTTCCTTCCACCATGGCTCAGCAGTAAAAAACAGTCCCTGTAAACATGATGGAGACAATTTTACTCTAAAAAGAAGATATTTATATATACATTGAGGCATACTGTATACATGTATATACATACATAAATAAATCCATCTATATAAATATACACATGACTATACAGTATATATATATATATATATATATATATATATATATATATGCATACATATGAGACAATTACTTTTCCATCAAGCTTTTTGCTTCACTATGTTGAAGAGTGAACCGTTTTGATATACTGTCATGTTTTTAAGGTCAGTTATATCAATCTAAGCTTCCTCAATTTAATAAAGTTTAGAGGTATTAAAATGTCAACAAAAATTTCATTTCTGCAAATCTACTTTTGACTGTTAGTCACCGGAGGACGTCTGCAAGTCCCCCGACGCTGCAGCTTTCCTCCGAATGCCGTCAGCTCATCGTCCTCGTGAATACGGCAGGACGAGTCAGGCTGGTAACAACGAATCGACGAAGCTGCTGGAGCAGCTTTGGAGCGCGCGGTGAAGTAGCCATTGAAATATAAACCGCAGCTGTGATGATCCTGCAAGGAGGGGCAGAAATGTTGTCTAAATACCGCTGCGACCTACGCTGTCATCATCTACTTCCCAGCATTCGGATAGATAGCCGACATGTTTGGTTTTCAACAAAAAGTATGAAAAGGAGAGCCGTCGAGCTGCCACACTCCATTGTGTGTTTGGACAGACAATCGGGCAGCTGGAAAAGGGAGATCCGGTCCCGCTCTGCCTTCTCTGTGAGGTTAAATGAGAACAAGCGTCGGTGCCCACCGATACTACCGCATGCTGTGTGTCTTTGTGCGGCACTCGACCATTATGTGCGGTTTCTTAGGAAGGACTTTGTTGTTACCTGCACCTGTATCTGTGCTTCTCTCTCTTGGTCCTGTTTTCTCCTTCATGTGCAACCTCTCTCTCAGTCGACACTCTAGTTTCAGTTTTACAGAATCGTAAGCCTGTCTGAGGTTTCCCTCGCGACTGAAGTCAGACGTTAGTGTCTTGATGTACTAAGAAATTAAATATCAACCTATCGCCTGCGTTTTTTCTCATAAACAGATTCTGTACAGTGGTGATTAACACGTGTTGTCTTTTTGCTTCAATTAAACACCAACAAATGCAATCAAGCTCCTCGTATTTCACTCACTTTTTCTTATTATCTCCTCGAGCTACGGCTCGGAAGCTGCGGGTCGCCTATAAATATTAATTGAGGGTAATTTTTCTTTCCCGCTGTTCTCTAGTATCGGCTGAGCTAAGAGACGCAAGTCGTACCGTCTGCATTCCTGATTAGCGGAAGTCTTTCACAAGGAGAAAAGAGGAGAGCGGAATAGAGCGGGTCAGAGTTATAACATTTACTAATCGCTAACACTTCCGGCAGACTAATGACCGAAAATTGGTATTATGGCACCGTGTCCCGCTGGGTATCAGGCCAGTGGCCATTAATTGATAATGACATCGGCCTCTGACAGGGACTGTGCATCTCGTTGGATAATGGCGGAGTCAACACCTGAACATGGACCTGAGAACAATGCCAAATCAATTCCGTTTATCCGACTCCATTCATCCATCGCAACAGTCGCCACACAGTGCGGATTCTCACCAGGCCAATGGGGGCCTGTTAGACCGCTAGGTGCTGTCTGGCTGTTTCCCTTTGCCATCTCCATCAGAACACTAAAAACGATGATTTCTTTCTTCACCTATAGCGCACTGAGGATTCTTTCCACACCATCAGGGCGTGCTGAGTGCTTCAATGCAGGTACACCTCCTCTGTACTAGCACCGTAAACCACGCACGGCACCATCTGCACACAAGCACAGCTAACGACAGAAAATGTGGCCACGTCGGCACATTAGAGGAGCGTGTGGGCAGGGGGGGAGGGGGGGGCGGCACTGAAGGACAGAGTGATACACATACGTTTAATGATCCCTTTCTTGCCTTCTCTCAGTCGCACGCCACCTACACGCATGTTGTGCACTGATCCCAAAAGAGCGGCTTGCTTGTGAAGTTGCTCGCTCTCTTTATGGACGCGCATTTACGATTGTTAGGTTTGTGCGTAAATGTCTCAGCATTTGCCCGATCCAATTACTGGTATGGAAGAATCTGGTAGGCAGGCAATGTAGATAATTGAATACGATAATTTATTGCCTTTCAATGGAACCGGCACGTATCGACGTACTGTATCGGGATACACTATTGCAAAGTGTACATTTCTAAATGAGTTAGTTCACACAAGAGTATACAAACCATGTGGTTATTTCATACAGACGACGCTATAATGTGATTAGCATCGTTATCAATGATAAAATAGATCAAATTCCCTGTATCTGAATAGAAAATGTTGTACACCCTCTTCACGGCAGAATACCGGGAGCAAAAAATGAGCATTTTCTCAAAAGCCAGTGGTAAATATCTACTAATAAATCCAAAGAAAAGATATTTAAGGATCAATTGCACGTTGACTATGCATGAAGGAGCAATTAACACAGCATTCTCAGGAGACATCAACCTCATCAATGCAGTGACGTCACCACTCGCCACCTGCTCTGCCATGAGCATCTGCTGGAGGAGCTCCGTCTGGATTAGCTCCTCTCCCACAGCAGGCTTCCACTGGTTGCAATGCCTGACGATGTCTTGTCCTAATCCCATAGTCACCCAATCACTTTTTTCATCTCAAAATTGCCCTCTCTCCATCCAAATATGTTGCGGTCGATGCTGTATTTCTTAATAATTCCTTTTTAGCATCAATGGATGCAGCATTTTAGTAATTGATCTGGTTCAGTGTTTTAATTGCAGATATTTCACTGTCACAACGAGGTGGATCCCCTGCATAATGTCGTAATCACATGTACCTCTCTGACTAAGAATGTAACACAGCAGGAACCAGTAGGGAAGCGAAAGATGACGAACCCAAAAAATGTTTCCTCTGAATTAAAAGGTACATGTAGTCTTAAAGGGTCAGACAGGAAATATCAGCTAAGCCTGCAGCGTTCATTGAGTTGTATTACAGCCAAAATATCACTGCACTTATCAACCCTGTTTGCTGCCGCAGCAGGAAAAACACTGATAAACACACGTCATGCTATTTTTAGGAACCAAATCGCAGACAAAAAACATCTAAAGATCATTTTTTTAAATCATCTGGCGTCAGAAATATACACATTAAATCATCAGCCTTGTTGCTTTCCTACATAATAAGTCAATAATGCAATCAGTGTCTATAAATTGAAACAGGTCCTGTGGCTTCAGAAAGCTAAGTGTTGTTGTTGTTTTTTGTTACTGCTGTTGTTGTCTGATGAATCCATACACAGTACAAAGAATGTAGAGGTCACACAGGTTCCAGGTAATAAAAGTCTGTACAGGCCGATAGATGAGAAAAACAAACACTCCTAGAAAATCCCCCAAAGCGACACGTTTTTAAAACCACTTGCTCATAAAGCAAGAGTTCAGCAACGTACCGAGGTTCAACCTTTTAATGAGAGCATTTCTCAACCTTTCAGAGAACAATAAGACCTGCCTGCGGGCTTTGCCCCCTTGCGATGCGCATGCTGTGTGTATAAGATGTACACTCAGTGGCCCTTGGCCAGTGTGCACAATGGCCCTCAGTCCACAGGGATCTGGACTGATGAAGCCCCACATATTGACCTGACCATGCAATTCATTGTTATAGCCATGTTATAATAAACCCGTTCAACGCCGACCTCGTCTCACCAACATGCAGAGCTGCACCCCACGTCTCTTGCAGGCCTCGGCCGGCCTCTCAGAGGACGTTGAGCCGTCCGCACGCCTGACTTACCACTCCGAAGTCTTCGGCGCTGCACTCCATGCCCCGGTAGAAGCAGGACAGCAGCATGTCCTTGATGTCGTGGCCCGTCCGGTCGTAGAATTCGCGCATGTTGAAGGGGCGGGGCTTGTAGTTGACAAAGTCGGCTCTCTCCTTCAGGATCTGCATGACATTTTCCTCCACCATGTGCGGGTCCCGGATCTCATACCTGGACATAAAAGGTTGCTGGCTTACTTTGCGGCAGATTCATGGGACATCAAAGAAGCAAATTTAATTTCAAAATGACAATGGGTTTGGTTGAAATTAAGACTTATATGGACAGCAAACAACTGAGTCAAAAGACCACTCAAATAAAAACATGTGACATGCAACATGTTATTTATTTGTATGGAATTGAATATGAAATCATTGTGAATTATTTTAAAACACAAAATTTGATCCCACTCATGAAAGTAAAAAACAGAACTTGAACTTGGGGGAATTCCCTTAAACTCTAACAGGACACAACAGAAGCTGTTCCTCAAATCCACTTTTTGGTACGGACAATTGGGATTAACATGCAAAGAATTAATAGAGACTACAGAGAACACATTTGCATATTTTCCCTCTAACTGAACAAAAGAGTAGGTATGAGTGCATGACAGCTTTCCCACACCTGCGCTCTGCAAACTCCCGAAATACTAAACACATTGTTACAAACTGGCAGCCACGGCCACCATGAGTGGCGCTAAGTGGGAGGAAAATGGCTCATTATATAAAAGATGGGAGTATTTCCTTCAACACAACAATGTTAATCATTCTTCCAAATAATTAGGACTAACTATGGTGGCGAAGCCTTTTCACATAGTTAGCATAACAGTTTTTCACAGTGCTGCACTCTGGAAAAGAGCGCCGAGACCCTTCAGCGTTTAGCGGAGCACTTCACATGGCATCTGCAACATTTCGTTTTCTGACACTTTGTCCGTTTCTCTTTTCTACCCGTCGACCAACGCGGAAAAAGTGACGCGACCGGGGATGATTAATTTGCGTGCATCAACACACGCGTCAAACTGAAACTCAACTGCAGCGGCGAAAAAGCGCAGCGAGAGTAATTCATGACACGCCTCTGCTTGACAAGCACCATCGACCTCCCTCACCTGCTCGCCGTCATTGAGAGATATAAATTAACCTCAATTAACTAGCGTGGCCCCCCGCTTGGAGGAAGACGGGCCGTTGATGACCCCCCCGCTGAGCAAAGGCCCATCGGTGGTACGAGCATTCCAAATTACAAAATGCTAAGATTAAACGCTACTGACAGACACTTCTGAGAATAACTGGAGAGGACACAGTCAATCGGAGTGAGCGGCACTGTGAAAGAGTGCAGGATGAGTTTTGTTCTCCTAAATGAGCAACAACACAGTCACTCTTTCCACCTCTTCCACATTACTAAGCACTAGTACAGCGACGGTGTAAGGTGAGAGTTTTGATATAGTTCCCTGTATTTTTGTGTAATTCCAGAGCAGCAGTCGACTTCTAACAGGGATAAAGTGTTATTACAAGGATGTAAAGCCTTACTTAACATTGGAAAAACACAAATGAGCCAAAAGGTAGAGCAAAGCACGAGCGATGGAACTGAGACAAAGGCGAACCCTCCTCTCCTGACAATAAATCCGTGGATGACTTTGTGGATGCCGACAGCGGAGTCATTTCTCATGGATATGGGCACTTATTTCAAACTATAATTGGTGGTAAATCTTAATGGATTTTTTCTTAGTTCCACAAGGTCAAGCTTTGTAAGTCCTAATGAGTAAGATTGTGTCCCTTGATGATGGGAATAATTTCAGTCATGTCATGAATAAAAAATGAAATATAAAATTCCTTTTTTTGTGAGCAGCGCCTTAGTATTCAACTGGCGAAATATTTTGAACTTGTGTCCCGACCAAATGACTAGAAATGAAATATGTCCCACTGCAGCCACAGTGTTGTTTACCTGCTACAGACAGAATGAAATAAAATATTCACCATATGAGACGGCACGTGCTGCACCACGAAAAGAGGACTGCGCTCATAACACTGGAGCCAGTCCTTCTCCGTCTTCTCCGTCACAAAGCTTTGGACTTTTGTTCTGCCTGTAAGAGTTGAATTAAATGCCACAATGTGTGATCAAATGTACCGCTGTGTGATCATGTGTGATCAAATGTACCGCTGGAACATCCGAGATCAGGTGTAACGTGGGACCTAAGACTAATCCAGACCAGTTAATACGTCTAATAACTCGATAAAATAAACCCACAAAAGTATATTTCACTCCTGGTAAACAGTAACATCCGTGAGTAAAATAGCAGTATTTGCTAAGGAGTATTTAATGTGTCTGCATCTAATCTTCAAAACAAACTCTTCAATTCCACTGCGGCTGATTACAGTGTTTTTCAGTATTGTATTTTACACTTTTCGTTACCTCACTGCCTTCTTTAAATTTCTCTTTTGGAAAAACATAATAACACTTGTTTAACCATGAACAGCTTCACAAAAACAGCTTGAAAATGTGAAAAATCTAAAGCGGTCGCGTGAGAGTCTATGGCACGGAGCAGGATAGCCGTTGCAACATAAGCACAGCTGGCCGATGCTGCGCTATGATTGGCCAATTTGCATTTGAGGGGCCGGACTTAGCAAAGGGTCAATTGACTAGAGACGGGAATGTGAGGAAAAGGGCCCCTGGGTCTTCGTCGCCAGCTTAGGCTGAATCCCTACATTGTCATGCTTTGTTCTAATAAGAAGATACAGCCGGTTGTGTTGTGTATTATAAATTTAATTGAATTGTACCCTCAGCTCTGTCTTATAAGCAACACAGAGCTGCCAGGAGAGCACTTAAGGCGCAGCGCTCAGATTCCCCAGTCAGGAGGCTTCAGCTGAAGCGCATACAATCACAATAATACGGGTAGATTTTTAATATTGCCCTGCCACTGCTCCCCAAAGCAATCACTGCAAACTTGCTACGTAAGGGCGGGGATGACTCAATTGGATTATGGGCCACGAGCACTTTAATTTTCTTGCAGGGGACTGAAACGAATAAAAGCCTTGCCACCTCAGAGGGAGTAACCGCTGACTTTCTGTGGCAACTTTGATATTTGGAACTGTGGTCACCAATAGTATTTACGGAGGACTTCAAACCATTGAAAATAAACACCGGAGAATAAGTAATGAAGTAATTCTCTCGCCACAGCGGTGGATTTTATTGTGCAACGTAGTTAGGGTTCATACCGCAGGATCCGAGACACATCTTGATATAATCTCAGGTAATTATCCAATTAGCGCTAATTGAACTCATACACTTGAGAGGATCGAATTGTTTGTGCAGCGTCCTTGAAAATGAATAGCGGCCAGGATTCCTGGTAGCAGAGTTTTGATAATCACATCTTAATGGCGGTGCACCTGTGACACGGCTATTATGGCCCTTTCGGCGAGATAATAAAAATGCAAACTGGCGATACAGAGAGGGGAAGAGAACCCAAACGAATGGCCGCCTCTTTTGATAAGCTAAAGACTTGAATTTGTAATGATGGATCAAATGATCTTTTAAAGTCCTTGACTCAACACTAAATCGCCCTCTTATGTCTTCCAAATGATAGTCTTCTCTCTGATAAACAATCACAATATAAATGCAAATTAACCAAAATTTAAATAATCAGTTTTAGAAGAAGTGTTTATATTTCAGGTTGCTTGTCTGGCCTCCCCAGCTCTTTTTACACCAGTGACACCCTGATGCACGTGATCTTGCTGAGACAACTGACCCGGCCGAAATTGTCGAGAGCTACATTTTGTGGCTCTTTTCCCGTGCGTTATGAGAATTTGGAGCATGTTTGCAAGCTCAGGGAACATGTTAAAGCTGTCGTCCGGAGGTGTAAGCAAAAGACTCGCTTCTCTGCCTTTCAAGAGCTGATCCGACACTTCTAGGCAGCACACACCAGACAAGCAGCACCTTTTCTAAAATAGCCTTTATTATGAAAAGTATTGTTCATGTTTTATATCTAAATACATCATTTTGGGGGGCTTTTTTGGAAAATAGGGTTAGGCTAACACAATTAAAACAACCATAGAAATCCACTGAATGTTGAACCCAAATGGAAGAGATTTAATTTTAGCGAAGAGTAAAAACTATAAACTACAATAAAAGTAATACAAAGCGTAAAAACAAACAAATAAACTGTTTACACTATTTAAACAGGGGGAATCCTATTTTTACGGGAAAATGACAAAAGTAAGTGAAAAATTATGATTATGATGATGTATTTTGGTGGCCGGTGTTCGTTTGCATTTCAGGGAAGGTTTGACTCGTTCTTTTTAGACTGTTGCTTCAATCGATGGCGGATGAAATGTGCAAGAAATAAGTAATGATTTTTTTCATACATTTATGTATTGCTTGAGTTTCTTTGCATGATGTATAAAGAGCTTTGACATCCTTATGGCTCAGGCTCTGACGTTTCCAGAGATATGTGGCATTATTATATTGTGTTTTTTTCGTGATGGTAATTTTAAGAACTATTGGGTTTTGATCCACTTCCGGAGCCACAGAGGACCTTTTCAGGGGGGGGATATGTTAATTGCTCTTGCAACTTAATAAAACAACATTTACTTTATGTACTGTGTGTACTTTAATGTTCTGCACTGTGTGCTTTCAACCTGCAAACGGGGTCATTTTTCTATTTTTTTTGGCAGTACAGAACCTGCTGAGGTGGATTGAGAAACTTCATAGCGCAGCTATAAACTTCAGCATGTGAGACAGTCTGGCCTCACAGCGAGGGTGGACATTGCAAGCTGCTTCCTCCCGAGTCAAAGACGGACACAGACTCACAGCCAAATGATACTTGTTTTTTCTGCAATTTAAGAAAAAATAAAAAATACAGCGGGATGTTGAAGCTGCCCGCTAACACGTCTTGCCAAGGAAAACATCACATAGAGAACCAATCTGTGAGTAAGGGGACGTCCCCCCCCCCCCCAAGGCAAGAAGGAACACTCGTGGGCAGGAAACAGTGAGAGAGATGTGAGGCTGTTAATCAGCGGGAAAACTCCATAGCTTAACAAACAGTACTAATTACACAAGGATAAAGACTTGTTCATCACATAGCTTACCAGACACACGTTAATTGCCTCTGCTTGCCCTCCCTCCCCCCTCTCCATCTAAAGTCATCTCGTTCCAAAGTCATTTGGGGCGAGTGACACTGCTTTAATTTGTCTTGTTTCCTCATTCTTGTCCATTCAGTGTTTTTCACGCTTATTTCTTCTAAAATTCACCTCATCTCTTAAAGGAAATCTTGCAGAACCGGCACTGATGAATAAAAGAGGTGTAAACGTTGGATCTGAACCCACTAGGACTGCAGCCCCGGGCGATAATATCTATTGCTTTTAACACATGAAATAAGGACGCATATATATATATTTATAGACGTCGCAGAGGAACAATATTCCGTATAAAAACACTAACGGTGCCTTTGGCTGCAGAGCTGAACGGATCAATACGCTAAAAATACACCGACTAATGTGTTGGAGATGGCATTCAGATATGCGTGCACGTTGTACATCTTTCAGCGGCGCGTTTCTGCGCTCGTGGGAACTGAACTGCTACAGCTGTGAATGCAGAGTGGAGGACGGTAATCCACGCAGCGCTGGCAAACGTGAGCGGGATGAAGCTGGGTGGCCCAGAAACATGAGCAAGTGAAAAAGTTTCAACCGTCAACGGTGAGCTTGTCACGGCTGCCCAAAAAAAAAAAAAGACCAAATGATCAAAGCAGAGCAGAAAGCAACAAGTGTAAAAGGGAAGGGGAGGCAGCTGTGAATCACACACACACGCCCGCGTCTCTTCACACTTTGTCAGCGAGGGATTTAGAAACTTGTCTACTTATCCAATATTGAGATATTCCCGTCGCATGACCTGTAAAACGATGAGGCTGGGAATTGCAATAGCGGCATTTCCTGGATTGTCATTATAGATCAACCGCTTCGAATTATAACCCCGCTCATCCGTTGTCTGTTACCTGGGGGTTTTAAGTGGTTTGTGCTAAACAAAAATGTGCCTTCTTATCAAATACTGTCATGTGTGCCCTTTTCCTTCCCAATTGTTTCAGGCTGAGGTCAGTCCGAGTTCATAATCGCCGAGAGCCCTAAAAGGTTTTGAATGCTCCGTCCATGATGTTTGTCCATCCTCCTGGTGGCCTTGCAGTGACAACCAGGCAGGCAGCAGGGTGTTAATACACAGCTTTGCACTCCCACGTGACATGTGGCATTTCACCCGCAGACCATTCAGGTATCAAAGAAAAGCTGAGGTTACATCTCCAGGAAGCTACTGAAAAGAACCCGACAGGGGAAGACGATTCACTTGTACATTGGCCATTGAACTGCCGGGCCTAAAAACAAGTGAAGCCTCAGTGGGTTGGGCGATTATCCGACCGAATGGCTGTCATTTCACTTCATTACAATAAAGAATAGATCATTTTCATATATATATATATATATATCCACTTTACAAATCTGCTTCAGCCCAATGTTTCAATGGTGTGACGGTCGTCTCCTGTCGTGCGTCTCTGATTCCTGGTTCAGGTAAAAAACCTGTCAGGTTTCCCTGAGGTGAACCATATCATCCAAGCAGCCTGTCTGTTTTGGTTTGGGAGTCTGTGCGCTGAATACTGGTGAGGAAAACAAGTGCTCTGGGTGAGACGGGTCAGTGAATGGCAGGAAAATAAATAGCAGGAAATGTCTGATCGCCTCAAGCTTTCCTTTGACATCATGTGTACCAACAGATACCACAGCTACTGTAACGCTACAGGTAGAGTACATGGGAAGCACACACACGCGCGCGCACACACACACACACACACACACACACACACACACACACACACACACACACACACACACACACACACACCTGCTGTTGAGCAAGGCGAGCAGCTCCCCTGCGTGGTACAGGTCGTTGCGCGTCACCCGGCTGAAGCGGAAGGAGTTGAGGTTGCAGAAGGTGACCGAGGGGAACAACATCATCGGAGCCGCCACCTCGTCCAGCTTGGTGATGTGGGGGTACTGGAAGTAGAACTGCACCCGGTCGGCGCACACCAGCACCAACACCCCCAGGGAGCTCAAGAAGAACAGAATCCACAGGGTGCGCTTGATACACATCCGCTCGTAGGTGAACATGTGCGAGATGCCGTGCAGCGTGGACCTGCTGGCGAAGACTTGGATGGGAGCCGGCTGCTTGTAGTCCGCGTCCTCCTCGTCCGCCTTGAGATCCATCGCGGTTCAGACGGAGACGGAGTGAAAACCGGAGGGAAGTGGCTTTGTGGATAAGCGGGGTGCTTTACTTCTGTGGAGGAGGTCACTGGTGTGCGAGTTCACGCCCTGATGCGCACGTGTCCGCCGTGCGGTCTGCGAGACGGCGCGTCACCGGCAGCTGGCTAAATGCCCCCCGATGCGTTGTATGTCCTCGGGAGTCCTTACACCCAAAACACTTTTGAGAAAGTGCAGGTGGGGGAGGGCAGGTGTAGTAGGCTACCTGTGGTTGGAGGGGGAGGGGGGGGGGTCACAACAGCCCGGCGCGGAGCGCGTAAATGGAAAGATGCCCAACGAGTTAATGCATGTTTATCTTCCGCGCATCAAAACAAAAAGCAAAAGCAGCTCTGACAGAAAAAAATAAAGAAAACGGATCACGTTGTTGAGGCGGAAGAAAGTAAAATCTCTTTCGCGAAGCAAATAGGTGAAATCTGAGAAAATCAAAGCGGCGATAACGTTATATCCTCCCTCCCTCCCTCTCTCCCCCCCCTCTCTCTCTCTCCCTGTGTGTGTGTGCGGCAGAGAGCGCGCTGGCTACATGTCTTTCCCCTGCTCTTCATGCGCAGTCCCGACCACGCGCCGGTTTAACAAACAGCGGCTGATTTCCCGTCTTCCCGTTGCCGTCGTGATGAAGCGGTCCTCGTGCTCTGGTTTCCCCGCGGCCGGGCCGCATCACGGAGGAGCCGGGTCGATCAGAGAGACGCCTCGGTGCGCATCCATCGCCTCCTGCACAACAATGCGGGGATAAATGCCTCCGGTTTCACTTGGATTCCCGCAGGTTTGCGCCGTGCAAATGTAAATCCCGCTTCCAGTGCGCGGCGTGGTGAATTCCGGAGGGAGGAGAAACCAGCTGGGAGGTGATCGCGCATTGCTCGGGATCAATTAAAAATTTGCCCCGTACAGGAGAGAGCGCCGATAGGATGGCACCGTGTGACGAGGTCCGACGGTGGTGTCACTTCAATACGCGCGCGCGCGTGTCGCGTGTGTGCGTGCGTGCGTGTGTGTGTCTGTGTGTGTGTGTGCGAGCGAAGTCTACCTTGTGTTCCTGCTCTGATGACGATTTGACCAGTCGTAAAGTTTATCCCTTTCATTTAAAAGGAAAGTTATTTCAGCCTCAAAGCCGCTAAATGAGTCCAACCGTTAATAAGATTGTCGTCCAGCAGTGTCATGTAGCTCATGCGTGCTGGCCCAACCCCTGTTACTGTAATCAACCTGAATCCACATGTTTTGGTTACCCTTTTTTTAGTGGTCGGCTCTGTTAATTTACTCTTAGTTTATCTTACGTTAAAGAAGATGAAAAAGGCGTAAATAAACATTTAAGAAGATGATTTGCATAACAGAAAATACTACATTTTACTAAACATACACACGTAGGCTAAAATAGGATTACCAAACATGTTTTGCATGTTTCACATTGTAAATGTTTCTGAATTAACATATTTTTTAAAACATTCCCCATGCCTCGTTTTCCATGGTTAAAAAATGTATTTTTCTAGTAAACATTACACCACAATCCTTAATGGACACGAACCTAATTGAAAAAGTTAAAGCACACTGGCGCAGTTCTTGAACCGACCCAGCAGAAAGAAGCTCCTGGCCAGCTTGAAATGGAAGTCTCCCATTAGGGCAAAAATGTATTCCAGTTTAATAAAAGGCTACTTTAGCACTCAGAGATCCTCTCCCAGGGAGAACATAACACTCACAGTGTGAATAAGACACACAAATGACACCTTTTTTTTTCAATTAGGTATGATTTGGAATCATTATGCATTTGTGGTCAATTAAAAAATGTTTAGTTTTTGCTTTTTACTAGAAAAAAAAATTCTCTGATGAATAATGTTAATGCTTTGGTTCTATGTATATCCTTCTGTACAGCTGTTTAAAGACACACATTCACAGTTTTTATACAAATACACGTTCTGTACACACAAACTCTGCACCGCTGTGCATTTGCTCAAGTACTCAAACACACATGCAAACTTAGTGTTCGCACAACTGTACGTGTTTCACACGTGTACCACACACACACATTTATTGCACGTTTGTTCATGGTTGCACACAGTCGTACACATGCTCAATTCTCTTTTCTCTCCTGACCGATTCTCAGTTGACTGAATGGAACATCCGAATGTGTCAGAGCAGCGGGTGAGTGAGCCAAACACAGGCAATAAGGCAGATGTGTCGCAAGACTCCATTGCCAAATCTGTCATAGAAACCATATTGCCGAGAGGCAAGGGGAGCTCACCCATGAAATTGTTCATAATATGCCCATGATTGCCATTTGCCATAGTATTGACTGTGACAATGTGGCCGTCCATCTTATATTGATCAGCAGTGCTGGGGAAGACGAGCCGTGCTCTGTTCCAGCGAGGTGACGTGAATTCTGGGTGGACGTTGTGCGGCACACATAAATAACCTGGATATTAAATGCAGGTGTACATTTTGATAATAGTTGACTGGGTGTAAGCTTACCCATGTTGTGCTTTTATCACGTTGCTCGTTAGTGCCACAGTGACGTAACTGCGAGGGCACTTTTATCCTTTTATATTATTCTATGATAATGTGATGCTCCTCAGAGACAGCCAGATGAATAGGCCTCTCTGTCAATGCCCTTTTCCAGTGCTGCTTTCTCTACGGCCGGCTCTTTGATCAAGCTTTGTCTATAGTCTTTCCTGACGTCCAGGCTTGCAAATGAATCTACTTTTACTTTGCAAAAGCAACGCTTTACTTTCAAAAGTTCACAAGAGAAGTCAGTTTTATTGGCAGCAAATCTACTGTCCCTGGAATTAAGAATTACTCCATCATACAAGAGATTGTCAAGGTAGTGACAATCTCTTGTGTAATGGAGTGATTGTCAAGGTAGTGACAATCTATTGCATAATGGAGTAATTCTTAATTCCAGGGACAGTAGATTTGCAGTAATAATAGAGGCTTTCTAACGTGTGGAAAAATGCTGTCTCCTCAACACTTTGTTTACTCGAGCCTGCTTTAACTTTTTAACATGGGACGATTACACAATCTCTCCTCTCCTTATCTTCTGTCCTGCTTTCCTCCCAACTCCCTCCATGCAGATTGGCTTTTACTCTGGCCAAGGCTACGCAGTGTGCCAAGCAGCTCAGTCGGAGCTGGCAGCGAATATGAATACACTCAGGGGTCCCATTGACAAGTCTCTTTAGTTATCACAGGGCAACCAGGACTCAGGGGGAGAGCAAGAGGCTCTTGACCCCAAATGATTTGAATCTGTCTCAGGCCCACACCTAGAACCAGCTTCCAAGCAACTGTTGTCTTGGCATTGCACCTTATGACATCATCAGAAGGTGACAGACGAGGTCTTCAGATGCAGATGCTCATTGGATCTAATAATCACTATCTGCAGGTACCCGGCGCAGACAAATGCATGCTGCCCGAGTGGGCAATAATCATTATCAGTCAAGGACGCCTTTATCGACATCAGGAGAATCTATCAATAGCGAGCCTCAATGAACCGCCAATTGCATCAATTCTGACGCATTTCACCAGAGGGGCTTTTAAGTTGTGCTTGCATGAGTAACTTTGGAAGGGCAATGTTTCTCGACTTCCCCGGCCCCTGGAAACTGTTGCTGCTGAGCAAATCGGAGAGCAAACTATGCCGCGCTAATGCCCAGCAGCAAGTTCACAATCCCCAAATCTGTGTTTCGTACGGCCGGTTGCCGAGTGAGGCTCTTGAAGGAACATTCTTAGAGCAATAGATACATTGGTAAAAAATATCTATATATATTCGTTCTTTTATTTTCAAGTTTGACAAGCGCCATTTCGTGGACGGGCGAATTTGAAGCTGGTGCTAAAAGGCCGAGCCATTAAATCTCAGGTCCACTTTGATACCAGAGTGTAGCCAGCACAGATGAAGGACTTGGTGGAATGCAATTTGCTGGTGAGCAGGTAGTGTCATGCGTCCCCTGCTATTTGCACCCCTCTTGGAGTGGTTGATCGTGTCTGAAAAAGGGGTCATTCATCTGTGTCTCCAATTCGATACAGCGTTCAGGTCTCTCTCCGCCCGGGGAAATTGATTCCAAGGCCGCTGAGGGAAAAGTTTAAGAATCATCTTAAAAAAAAAAACCCGCTGTGTACTAACAGCCTGGGGCTCAATCCATGATGAGTGCCGTGAGATGGTAATGCAAAACCGGCTACACCTTTCTAAACATACACTGTGTTGACATTTCAACAAATTCATGGACCAGGACAAAACAATGACATGTTTCAGTTAATGGGTTGTGGCGAGTATCTGGACTCTCGGGCAGGTCCTCTTTCACCACTGACGTCCTCAACGACGCAGCTACTTTTACCTTTTAGAAAGCAAGTCAAGGGTTGCGTTACTGCTCAGAATCGCTGCTAATTCCGTATTTGCTGAGCTTGTCTCTGCTGCGCGGTTTGGAGTGATTTGTGCTATCGTCCACAACTGGAGCCCCATTTTGGGACAGCATAGGAACTCTACCTCAGTCCCCTGCTCATGGACTTCCACTCTCATGAGGATTGCAAAATAACTTTTAAATCACCCCTATGGAGGAATTAATCCGAATGACTTATTTTCATTAACGGCTGATTAAATATTTGTGTGCCACTCCCACTACCATTTTTTGTCTCTGTATCTTTTTTCATTGAAGAAGAGGAAGGCAATTGTAAATTGTATTGTGCCACTGCATGTATGAGATATGGGCTTAGCCAAATGGGCACCTAGTCTGTAGTAGAACATAGAAGGGATTAGTATTCATTGAAGGGATAATTGAAAATTAACAATTATATTGTTCTGACCCCTAAGAATGCTTATACGGATACTTATTGAGAATGAATATTCAAAATTAACTTTTTCAACAAAACGAATCAGGAAGTCAAAGAGACACAGTGCACATTCTTGATAAAGACATTTCATGATTTACCTTGCAAGCAGCTGCCTGGCCACATGGGTCACAATCAATAGCTTTAACTCATATTGTTAGCTCTGCAAGACAGAATAAAATACAGAGGCAAGAGCTGAGTAAAGCCGTTGTAACGCATCACAAGAGACAGGAGTGAAACCCAAGCGCAGAGCGCAGCTTTATTGTGGAAGTACAGACAAGGGTTAGGCGTGGTCGAGTCCAGTAGGCGGGCAGAGGGTCGAAAGCCAGGAGAGCGGGGATAAACAGAGGCACCGTCAGGGGGTCAGGCGTGGTCGTATCCGGAGTACAGGCGGGTGGTCGAAAGCCGGGATTACGTGGAGTTAGACAGAAGTACCGTTGAGGATCAGGCAGGCAGGAACGAGGTCTGGGACAAACGAGAGGTCAATAACAGGCAAGAACAGGAGATCGAGAAAACGCTCGGAATGTGATGGAACATGCACAAGACTTCGCAAGGAGCTTTGGGGAGTCACAGGCTTAAGTACAGGGCTGGCTCTGATTAGTGACGAGCCCCAGGTGAGTCGGTGGGCTGATCCCAGATGGCACAAACCATTATGGCTCAAAACAGAGGGGTGACTGAGGTCCCGATCTTCGCACCTCAATATTCCGGGGACGGGGAGCGTCTGCCTGTGACAGCCGTCCACCGCTCTTGAAAGTGGAAGGCGTGAAATATCTGAGTGTGAGTGTCCCGGAGAGCAGGAGAAAACCCCTTTGCATCTTGCAGCAAGGTTACGCACAGTTCATCAAAGGTTCGTTTTGCAGCATAGACTTACTAGAATGTGTTCAGCACTGCCGTGCAGCAGCTATTTTCATGTTATATAAATCCTATATAAATATAAGTCTTCTATGTTCTATGTTTTTTATTTAATGAAGTGGGTTATCATGCCTTTTCAGTTTGTACAGTATGTACAGGAGCGAGATCAAAATCTTGCTTTCCTTTCAATATTCAAAGTTATAAGTCTCCTCCTTAATTTACTCTTATATTGTCGACATTAGTCATGTATGACAGCAATATTTCACGGACCAGTGAAGCTGAGGCAGCAGTGTCTTTTTCTCCGGCTACCAATTGTCAGTTGCATGAAAGTGACAGAATACACAAAAAGTTTTTTTTCATGTTAGAACTGTCGTTAAACTTCAGAAATAAAATAGTACAATTTCACCCCAACAATCCTTTGTGCGCTGACTCACTTCTTACCTTATTATATTGTTAAAAAAAACCATCCATTTAAATTTTAAAGAGACACATTAGGCTTCAAAAGAGTTACTGTTATCACAGCACGTTCTCGTTCAAACTGAGTGACGTGCTCTCTGTTAAACAGTGCTAATTGACATACAGTCGTTTTATTTCCCTCAGGGAATAATTACGGTGACAGCCACCGACAGGTATGAATGTGCAGTGCAACAAAAACATGCTGTACAAAACAGCTGCACAACCTGCCAACAATTCTGTTCTGTGTGCGGCCGTTTTAATTAGTTTAACACTGATATCACCATTTACGCTACTTTTTATGGATTGATTTGTTTTAATTAGGATTATTTAAGGATTTTACAGTTGTCCCCCCCCTACACACACACACACACACACACACACACACACATACAGTGTGGCAAGGATGAAGCAACATGGTGTGTCCGTTTTTTAATCGCCTCCCAATTCCCTCTAACCCGAAAACCACATCAACCCACAGCCCGAATGACACCTTTTTCACCAGATATACAGAGAGTGCAGAAGGAAACATGAGAGGAAAGCTGAGCCGGCAAGGAAGCAATTTAGATAGAAAGGCTGAGGGTGAAGGGGGGGAAGTGGGAAGATTTATTGATTGTTTTGACTGGGGTATAATTGCAATTAAAGATTGCAAACAGCCCAGTGGATCAGTTTCGCTGCTGTCACCCAGCAGGACACATGGCAACATTGATTCATCCTCACACATTTCCTCGGCCGGCGGGGGGGGGTGCTAATGCACTATCCGTCCCTGCGGGCCGAGTGGATTAGTGCCACGGTGCGCGGTAAACAGCTGGCTCTGAAACTTCTCACACACATGCATGCACACAAAATAATCCAATGACAAGTAACACCCCCAAGGGAGACCACTTTTCGGATTTTAGATGAGATGCAGATGAAGAAAAGTGTTTTTCCTGAAATTTCTGTCCTCCAAATGCTCTTTGTTGCTTTTCATCTTTCTCTGATTTTGTCTCTGAAATTGTTGAAGGCTGGATTAAACAACGTATTTAGCCGCTGCAGACATTTCGTCTCTGTGGGTTTATTTGGTGAGCGGTACGCATTTTCAGCCAGGGCCAGATAGAACGGAGGAGAAAATACTTCAGAATTTGGATTGTTTTCTTAGAAAATCACAGGACTCTTTGAAAGTCACTGTTCACGTCATGAAAACTCACAGCTTGATAATATCCGATAAGCTTCTGGAAATATGTGTTCTGTTGTCCCTAAAGAGGCAAAAAATTAATCAATCAATACGGCTTTTAAGGCACACTTAGTGCAGGAATAAATGACTCTAAAGCAATTCTACTTTCTTATCTGTTAGCTTCACTGCGGCAACTAGCCTTTGAAACAGTGTCACATTGGCATAATCAACAGTTACTCACTGATAACCCTGCTTGACTCGCTCTCACTGAACCAGTCAGTGCATCCCATTAATTTTTTTTTTGCAGCCACAATTTCCTGCCAGTGTGAATGAGACATCTTTACGGGAAACCAAATCGACTATTCATTAACGAGGGGAAGTGGTATCAAGTGCAAACATCTTTAATTAACACATCCCCAGCACTTCCTGTCTTGGATCTCCACCCTGTTTGATTTATGCCTCAGCGAGAGAAGGTTGGAGTTGGTCGAGGGGGCGCTCGGAGAGTTTGGAGGGGGCGAAGAGGCTCCATGAGAAAAATGCTAAACAGTGGAGCCTCCGTTGATCGCCGCGTGTTGCGTTAGGACCTGTTTCCTGTGGGTCGTGGGGGCCAGCTCAATTACCAGTCGGCGTGGCTATCTCCTTAATGACCTGATAAGGAAATAATCCCGAATCCATACAGTTTTAATGACTTTCTGTCTAATTAGGGAGTGTTTTACAAAAGAAGGACACATCACAGGTCTTGTTATTGTCTAGAAATCTATTGTTAGACATTTAAGCATGACAATTAAAGGCTCTTTTTTTAAGTATTCGTATGTATATTTCACAGAGAGACTTACTGTGTCTTAATCATCACAAAACCCATCTGCGATACAACTGTTCAATGTCAAAGAGGTCAGAGCGAAGTAGAGGAGAGAAATCTTCTTCCACTCAGTTCCCACACTGGGTTTACATGTTTCCTGCCGGGAATGTAGATTTCGGCTTAAAGTTCAAATGGATCTTTATCAGTTTAGTATTACACCAAAATCGGTATTAACGACGGTCAATGAAGATTTGGGTGTCGAATCCCGGGACTTGATGTCATCAGCCTGTCTCCGTTAACTAGAGAGGCTCTAATGTGGCTAAATGGGGATTCTGTGTGTTTGTTAGTCGTTAGCCCCATCTAGTGTTGCGCTGTGACTATTTCCTATCTGTCAGAGTCCGTATTTACATAAAAAACATTTCAACAGTTCTGGCGAACTGATCGTACATTTTTATATTGTTACATGTAATAGGAAAGCAGTTTTATGACAAGTATTTAAAATCCCAAATTTCCTGTAGGTTTCCTCTGAACACATAGTTCATGGTCAGTTGATATACATTTAACAGCTAAAACTGTTTTTATTGAGAGTTTTTAAATACCTAATGGCAAATAACACCACCCCCTCTCCAAACATGATAAATTTAGACAACAAATATTAGGATTATACAGTTATTAATACATTTTTTGACTGAAACAGAATCGTACCAATCTCGCTTTTATATACGCAATACTTGATATGAAAAACTTGTGGGATATGGTCAGATATTTTATTATTATCAAGACCTCGATGAATGAGATTAACCGACAAAAACAACTACATAATTCAGCTATATAATAGTTATTTTTCCCCATTTTACTCTTAATTATTTTGTCAGAATTAATTATTTTTCTTTACTCACTCTCAAACTGCTACTTAAAACAGAAAGTGGAATCACACAATCAAGTTTCCCATAATTACTCCATAATTCATCTTGGTTGCAAAAGGGTACGTGCGTGATGTAAACATTCTGGAGAATTTGCACACCTTTCTATCAGACAATTCATTTCAACGTCCCATATTTACTGGAAACATTTGGGACGTTTGCCTTGATTCCCGATGATTAATGAGGCCGCGACATCAGCCCGTCATCACTGCCCTTCTCCTCAATTCCCCCAAAGGTGTCCAAAAGTCGATGTGGTGGACTTTATCAAACGCATAAGTCTGTGAGCCACACAGATTAATTTCATCCCGAGATATTCTTGTCGGCCTATGTGTCATTCTGATCTGCTGGTGGAAGTGGGAGGCGTGTGAGTACGATGACGCCGTGTGAACTGAACACAGCTGCACAGCCGCACCGTTCCAGACCAACCGAAGGTCAAGCCCGGGTATAAAACACGGAAGAGGCTCATTCCTTCCTCGTAAAATCGCTCTGACTCGCTGCAGACATGCTCAGGCTTCTGCTGTTGACAAGTCTCGCCGCCCTGGGTAAGAAAACGGTGTACAGAAAGACATCAATAGTGAATTTTTCTCCGTTATTGATCTCTTTCTGTCTCATACGCCCTCTTAATCTGTCAGTCAGTCAGAGTGCTGTCATTCATCCGGCCTGTCACCCATTTCTAGCTCGGCTCCAGCAGCACTTGCCGTCTTGATGCCTCTCGTTTATTTCCCCCTTGCCTCTTCGTGCAGGTGGAAAGCAAACTGTACAGCGGCGCTTCCAGGGAACCATAAATGTTGTACCCGTGTAAATCTTTTTTAATGTTTTTCACCAGCGCTGGCCGGGCTGGAGCCCGAGCCCCGGTACCTGGAGGACATCTTTCAAAGAGTCGTGGGAGGCGAGGTGGCCGGACCCAACTCCTGGCCCTGGCAGGTAACGCGCTTCATATTAAACTGTCAAATAAAACCACCATACAAATGACAAACGTCAATGTTTTCGCACCTGCAAAACACTGGTGTGTTTTTCGCCCCTTTAGATCTCTCTTCAGTACAAATCTGGCAGCAGTTACTACCACACATGCGGGGGAACCCTGATTGAGAGAGGCTGGGTGATGACGGCTGCTCACTGTGTGGACAGGTAGTGAAATGATTAACTCATCCGTACACTTTGTATTCAGGTGTGTGCATTTGGTGATTACTTTGACTTGAATATCCAAAACCTGTTGTTATCACAGTACCGGAGGGGTTGATTTATTTCAGTGTTTCTAAATGTCGCCGGCATGAGGAAAGTCTTTCCAGCCTCATTTATAACTGTCCCACACCAACGTCATGTCTCCGAAGGAATAAGAAAATAAACAAGCCAGCAGTGGTTAGAGGGCCTGTCGTGACCTTTACTTTTTACATCAGTTTATTATAATAAGAAGTCCTGATTTGCTAAGGAGTCATTTGACCCCCAATCATATCTAATAATTGAATTTGAACAATATTGTGCATCTCTTTGCTTCCATTTTTTGCCTTAAATAGAGTAAGGACGTGGCGGGTCATTCTCGGTGAACATGACCTCAACAAAGTCAGCGGCAGAGAGCAGATCATGACTGTCAGCAAAGTTCACATCCATCCCGGCTGGGACTCTAGCAGTGTGGCGGGGGGGTGAGGATTGTTTCTTCTTTTATATTCACACATTTGTGGGCTTTTTCAACATGGTTATTTTAAAAAACAGCTTTCATTTGATGAAGTCGGAATGCTTTGGAAGGGAAACAAGCCGATTTTGATGTTGCAAGAATTTCATGACAAGACAACATCAGATCACAGCAGCAATAATAGATATGACAAAGTGCATTGCATCATTAACAAAGCAGCAGTGTGAACATGCACAATTGAAGCAACCATTGTCCTTTAATCCTGCACAGATAGATATGACACATAAAATCTGAAGCCATTTGTTAGTTGAATGCAATAATAGAAACCTGCAGCGTAAGTGAGTAGGACGTTTGCCCGAGATGATCAGACGGTTTGGTATTGAGGAAAGGTACTTTTGGTTCTCTCTGACCCGTGGGTCCCCACCTCAGGTTCGACATTGCTCTCCTGCGTTTGACTTCTGAGGCCACCCTGAACTCCTACGTCCAGCTGGGCTCTCTGCCCCCCACCAACCAAATTCTGCCCCACAACAACCTCTGTTACATCACCGGATGGGGTCGCACTTCCAGTGAGTGGATGTCGATGGATCCCGTCAGTGTCGATGACGGTCGCTTTTAAGGTTTAAAGCTCAGTGTGTCTCACCTTCCCGATTTGACTTTGCGTAGCCGGCGGCAGCCTCTCCGCTCAGCTGAAGCAGGCCTACCTGCCTCTGGTCGACCACAAGACCTGCACCAGCTCCGGCTGGTGGGGCAGCACGGTCAAGACCACCATGGTGTGCGGTGGTGGTGGCGCCGAGGCTGGATGCAATGTAAGTCTCCGCCTGAGCGAACAAGGAATTAGGAAAAATGCAAGTGGGAATAGAGGACTTTTGGCAAAGAGGAAAAGAGAGAAATCCTTCACAATTTAAACCTTTAATGAATTCACTCAACTATGAAATCTATATTTTATATCAACCACTGAATCATTATGCCCACTAATGTTGTTTCTATCAGGGGGACTCCGGTGGCCCTCTGAACTGCATGGTTAATGGGAAATACCACGTGCACGGTATTGCCAGCTTTGTGTCCGGTTTGGGATGCAACGCTCCCAAGAAGCCCACCGTCTTCACCCGTGTCTCCGCCTACATCGACTGGATGGACTCTGTCAGTATTGCGCAATGTGCATTTCAATTATTTAGATTGGAACAAGCTGTATAAAAACAGTGAAATGCTTGAATGGGTTTCGTGATATTCAAGTTGCATTTGATTTGTGACCGTTATTTGCTTCTTCTCTCTTCCAGATCATGAAGTGAACAAACGATTCTCCCGCGTTGCCGCACGCAAAGACAGTGTGCGCACAAAACTACAGTGTGTCCTCATTCGGCTGCACTCATTCGACAAAAAATAAAGTGTATTAAACTTTGAGTGATGACTCATGATGATTTCTCATGAGACACTTTATGCAAACCACAGTTATGGGTGTCATTGTGAAGGTTATTTCTCATCATACTGTCCTCCTACCCTGGACCAAAGCCTGTATGAAGGCACCTACTTTCATATAGCACACACATATAGATATATGGATACTTTATTCATCCCCGGGGGTAAATGTGTGTGCAGCAGTAGCGGGTAAGGTTACATAGTAAACATGAGCAGATCATATTACATTAAATAGAATAAATTAAATAGCAAATGAAGAAGGGCACAACAACAAGGTATGTATTTAGGTATATATAATATATTGAGTCACATAGGAGTGAAATAGAATTATGTGCAGTGGAATCGGTAGTAAATTAAATTAACAGCAGTGTAGCGGTGCAATAGTTTTGATATTGGTTCAATTAAAGAAGGATTTTGCTAACTTTTGATAACTCGACTGTGGCCATGGACTGAAAATAAATGTTCAGCATTGGAGGACTGCGGAAACACGTCTTATGTTTCAAAAGGTCATGCGTGTCAAGCACTATCACTGACTGTGATAAAGCCTGAGAACGACCACAGGTGTGTTTCTAAAACCCTGCCAAGAAACGCACACGGCACACCGTGTGCGGGTCATGGTTTTAAAATTAAAGCCGATTTCAGTCCTTAGTTTAGAGCTTTAGTTCTGTTTTGCTTAATTTTCTGAAAAGGCTGGCTGCTTTCCTCACACGTCTCAGAGAAAGGTCATAAAGTATGAAGGTGATGATAAAAAAACTTTACAAAACTTGATAAGGAGAGACATGAAAAAAGAAACGCAACACTTATTTACACACATGTCAATTTTTTGATAAACCTAGAATAATTTATAATAGGTTTTATCTATTTTTTAAAGTATAGGGATTTGGTAGGCAACCAGGGTACCCGAAGTAAAACCTTTAAATGAATATTCTTTAGGACGGTTAAGTGGGTTTTAATTAAAATACTAAATCATTTTGCTTTGTGTTTTTGAGATGATACGCTAAGCTGAACTCTTATTTTCTAGTTAGTGGGGGGAGTTTTGTTTATTGTTTTGGCCTTTGAGACCCTGAAGTAATTTGTTTATTAAGCTGTAAACCGTCCAATGAAGAAGCGGCATTATGGCATTTTGTTGAGGTTGACTCTCTCCTGTCTTGACCACGGCGAGTTTAGTGCTCGCCTCTGTTACGGCCATTCACCTACACCGTCCAAGTGGCCGTAACACCAATTACAGAATGAAATTGGGATTTCTCTCTGAGTGGATAATTGGTCAAATAAAATCATCGTGATTATTGCAGACGGTCTGAATTAAACTTTCACATTTTTAGAAGCCGTCGGCTACATTGAGTATCGGGCTCAAATTAAGGGTATTCAGTCCATTACGTGCATGATTAGGTCTGCTCATAGTGGGAACCGCACGCACGGGGCAGCTGTGCCATTAGCAGAATGCAAATGCCTCAGTTACACTGAGCGAACTCTTTCCACAGTTGAGCTTTGTCTTCTGTCGGGTTCTCCCTTACGTCATTGAACGTTTCCTTCTCACCTTGAAACACTGTGGAATCTACTATGAATCAAACAGATGTTCTATTCACAACCTCCCAGCTATACTCACTAGATTAACTATTAGCCGACAGAGATTTCTCACACTCTTTGAAGTTTGAAGAAACTTTTAATACTAGATGGTCTGTTTTTAACCTCAAATCCACCAGAAACCTTAAACAACGCTTGATGGAAGTTTTGAAGAAAAGTTTGCAAAAAACCTTCAGAGTTTCCAAAGTGAATAGATTACCGCGAGACGCTATTATACCAAAAAAAGTAGCACGCACCCACTCATCTACCTCGCTAATTGCAGGTGAAATCATTTGTTGATGTCTCTTAGGGAGAAAAAGTACACTCAATGTACAATGACTGCCGAGTGGAGTCCAACAGAAGTACAATACACTCGTGTTGGAGACTTACTGAGACCTACTCGATATGCAGCCACTGAATGTGGAGCACGATCGTTAAGATAAAGGCCCTAACAGTGGTGATTACCACACGCGGCCTCGGTCAGGCACAAAAAAAACGTTAAAGAGACAAGAAAGCTTATCGTGAGGAGAGAGACCGGAGAGGGAGATTCCGATCGATCGAGCCGTCCCCGCGGCCTCAACCTGGCATGATAATTGTCTGCAAACTGCACCCGACAGCGAAGTCCCCAATTAGGAACTAGAGTTAAATGAACAGAAATCCATAAACACACACACACACACACACACACACACACACACACACACTTAAATCAATGCAATAAGGTGGTCAGAGAGGCGGCCATTTGTATGCATACTGGTGCAATGGGCTTGTCAGTGTTTAATGTTTGCCAGTTTCTTTTCCACTGATAATTTGACCATTTACATGTCGGTCCTGGTTGGAGTGAATATATAATGAAAAATAAGTTGTCCATTAACAAACTACGTGAAGTCGCAGTGACGATCTTTCATCTGGTTATGAAACAATCTCAATTGAATGCGAATTAATACATATTATTCAAAATGCAGGAAATGTTTTATCAAATTTATGTCATAAGTGCAATTTGATAAATCTTTACCGTAATATTAATTTTCCCTTAATATGCATTCCGGGGTCTTGCTCTTACATCAGCTTTTAAATAAATGTCTCAAACATTGTGTCCTACAGTCTCGTGCTGTCTGAGTCCATTAGCCACGTTTCCACAGCATCTTTAACAAATCTAGTGGATTGCCTCCAGGTGTCTTTTAGAATGCTAGATAACGATATAATACGATAAATACTTGCTTTACTAGAAACTAAAATATGAAGGTTTAGTAGTGAATAACAGATCATAACGTACATGCAACACTCTCATACCGGGTAGCCGTGGGCTGTATAGGTGGGAAAAAAAAGAAATGCAGTGGCTGTTAGCGATTTCACTTCTGAATCCCCTCGTTCCCACGGTGGTGATAAGTGTGAGACAGTCACAGGTGGACATGTGTTTACATTAAACACACACACATGCACTATCAGCCAAAAGGGGCCTGAGGGTATAAAACAGTAGCGGGCAGAGGTCTCCGGTGCAGAAAGTTTTAGTAGACCGCAGACATGCTCCGGTTTCTCGTGTTGACCTCTCTCGCAGCCTTCGGTAAGGACCGTCTGACGCCCCCCTGACATTCTGCACTCTCTCGAACACTCGATGTAACGCTTCATGTGTTCATGCTCGGCTCAGCGCTGGCGGAGCTGACCCCCGAGCCCAGGTACCTGGAGGACGACGGCGTCGAGGGGAGAGTAGTGGGTGGACAGGTGGCCCAGCCCAACTCTTGGCCCTGGCAGGTACTCGTACTGCTTTAATTGACTCTACAACACAAATATGTATGTGAAAACACATACGCCTGTGTTAAGTGCAAGTGCACTTTGTGCTAAATGGCCCATTTCAGCCCCTGAAAGAAGAAAAATGATATAAATGCAGAATTCCAACGTTCATTTTTTGTTGTTGGGTTTTATGCAAAATCAACAACAAACTAAAAGAAAATCAGTTTTTTAAGGCAGCGCCTTTAATTTAAAATGATACTTCAGATTTATGAAGACGGTCACATATTTTGTGTATAAAATAAAATAAAATATTAACTCTAAGTAAGTAGAAAATTCTCAATTAAAGTGTTTTATTATTGTATATTATTGTTCTTATAGATATTGAGTAAAAGCATTTAGTTTACGACATCACTGCTCCAAAGCGACCTTGTTAACGTAATATCGGTCAGCACAACATACGCTCTGCACGTTCGGTTACATCATATGCATTTAGGTCTTTTGCTTGGACTCCCCTAAAGCCTTTTTCAGCGTCAGGAACGCTGCCAAGAAGCGTTTTACTAAAATGTGAATGAATCACTTTCCCGTTGTGGTAACGCCCCGTGTTGTCGTCTTGTTAGATCTCTCTTCAGTACCAATCTGGCAGCAGCTTCTACCACACTTGTGGAGGAAGCCTGATCAGGAGAGGATGGGTCATGACCGCTGCTCACTGCGTGGACAGGTGGGACTTTCATCACAGAGTATCTGCTGAGGCTAAAATGGATAGAGATATTATTGAAGCAGCAGGGCATCTGTGTATAATGACATGCATTCATTTACTTAAAAAGAACCAGACATTTAAGGCTGAAATTCGAATGGGAACGTCTCTGAAATTCCGTTTGCACGTTTTGTACGTCCACAGTCGCAGGACCTGGCGCGTCGTTCTTGGAGATCACAACATCAACTCCAACGAGGGAAGAGAGCAGTACATGAGCGTCAGCAGTGTCTACATCCACCCCAACTGGAACTCCAACAACGTCGCTGGAGGGTGAGGGCTACCGCTCGCGTTTTGACCCACTTCTGCATATAGAAATAGCACATTTACTGTCATATGTTCATTATATTACAGAAACGGAATACATTCAGTTATTTGAAAACATAGAAAAGCAACCAAAAATTGAGAAATGGCTTTTGGGATTTAGCATCCGTGAATAATACATTATTTTATTATAAATATTCACAATATTAAAAGGTTTGATTTACTAGTCTATATAGTTATTTACTGCAAGTTGAACAAATAGAAACACTCTCAATCATTTATTCTTAACTGGACCTGGAAGACAAAATATATCTGCTGCTCTTTTGATAATCCATTTGGGAATTTGATGTTTTGGTATTTTAGTAATTTAATAGATAATAAAATGGAATAATCCAGACAATAATTACCAGAATAATCTTAATTGATTATTAATCATTTTTTACTGGCAGCACTAAACAAGAAACTCGCACGAAAAGGCAAACATCAACGAAAATGTTACTCACTGATTTCTGTGGGTCTTGTCCTCAGGTGGGACATCGCTCTACTCCGTCTGTCCTCCGAGGCCTCCCTCAACAACTACGTCCAGCTCGCCGCTCTGCCCCCCTCCGGTCAGGTACTGCCCAACAACAACCCCTGCTACATCAGCGGCTGGGGTCGCACCCAGAGTGAGTCTGACGTAACCACGTGATCAGCGTGTTCTGTGCGGCATGTGCGTGTTATGAATGCCAGTGAGAGGCTTCGCCGCCGCTGTGTTTGTCCCTCCTCAGCTGGCGGTCAGCTGTCGGCCCAGCTGAAGCAGGCCTCGCTGCCCGTTGTCGACCACAGGACCTGCTCCAGCAGCGGATGGTGGGGCAGCACCGTGAAGGACTCCATGGTTTGCGCCGGCGGCGGCAGTGAGTCGGGTTGCCAGGTAAGCCCGTCGGGCCTTGGACGCGACGCTGTCTCAGTCTGTTTCTGGAGTGTCAGTTCCTTCCACCCGCAGAGCGCGGTTATCTCCAAACCATCCTGTCACTCTGTAGCCATGACAGCCGGAAAGAAAGTTTGGATACAAGCAGAAACACTGAGTCGGAGTTCAGCCTCGCTCTTTCATGACAAAGTGGAGCTCAGCGTCTCCCACAGGCCTGAGGCCTCAGCCCTTCCTGTCAAGGAAGACATTTTGGAGGACATGAGGGATAACTTGCTGCATCAGCAGGGGCGTAAGTCAGTAACAGTGATCCAGGCCAGTGCTTAATCAAAGTGTCAAACTATTGCAAAGTGCATGTTCTGCACAAACCTGCCTGGAAGCTGTTTGATATCAGAGGGGTGTACAAGAAGCAAGCGGCAACGAGATACCGTAAATCTATTTTAAAAAAGGACACTTAACTCTGCTGTTGCCCCATTTTTGGGCTCTGGGGTTTGCCTGAGTTGTGTTTTCTCTGGATCCAGGGCGACTCCGGTGGCCCCCTGAACTGCAGTGTCAACGGACAGTGGGTGGTCCACGGTGTGACCAGCTTTGTGTCTTCCAGCGGCTGCAACGCCTACCGGAAGCCCACCGTCTTCACCCGTGTCTCCGCCTACAACAGCTGGATGAACAGCGTGAGTGTTACACACTAACCTATAGGATTCAAAGGGGCTCAAATGGTAAAAAATACGACAACCGGGAAACAGCATGATTTCAGTTGCATTAGTGTAGTTACAAAAAACCTTTCAAACGATTCCCATTTGAGTCATGGGAGTATCGAGTGTGATCACTTAATGATTAATTTGTCTTTGCTTTGCCAGATCATGGGTTGAGAAGAAAGGTGTATCTCCATGGAGACAGGAGCACACTCTGGATTCTACTCAGTTTTTCCATTAACCATCAGAATAAAATGTCCCTGTTCATTATTCTTGCTTCCTTTTTTGTGTGGTGTATTTTCGGTGGTGGACAACAGGCAGTAGTCATCTTGTAATTGATGAAATACAACTGCAAAGATGAATTTATAGGTGGAGTAAATCTGTTCAGACAGTGGTGCTGCAACGTGTGAGATAACCTTTGGGTACCAAATAGATTTAAAAAAGAAACTGTCACAAAGGATCTTCAATTTCTGCTCTCAATTATGAGGTGGACATCCGATGAAACAGTTTTCAAGGCCAATTCTGTCTTTCAAGCAGCCTCTCGGAAGGATGCCTTATTCACAACGACAAATTATACAGTCCAAGTATGAAGGTTTGCCAACACATCTTCAAATCAAAATCTAGAAAAAAAACATAGCTGCCTAAAAAATGAACATGGACACAGAGGGAAAGATAAATTGGATATCAGATGAAAAACAAACATCATAGGGTGAAGAGAAGCCTTATATTTCTTATTGTAGCAAGAAATATAACATATATTACATTTGCATTCAGCTTATTTGACTTTCTCTGACATAAATTGTCCAATAAATAACATTCAAAGGCTAATTTCAAGACCTGAGATCCGTCTCATAGCAACAACAGTCTATCCTGTCTGTTTACCTGGATAAATAGCAAACAAAGATTTTGACCTGGGTCAAATTCCCTCTGGATGGACGTCCCCTCCATGAATATACATTTTCAAGTGATACCTTTAGGCCTCCTTGACCACCTTGAAATACAAATTGAAGTCACGACAGATCCGTCTACAGGTACGCGTTTCAAGTCCACGCTGACCGTTCAGGTCGAACATCTCGTGCCATTTCTTCCGTGATAAAATGTTGCTGCCCCCCTGCAGCAGCAGGACCAGATGGTGCTGACGGGGGCTTCACATCCTGCAGCAGATACCTGTCGTACCGTCCTGCTGTCACTCCTACATCTGGTGGCACAACGACAGGATCTAACGAGAGAGAGGAACTCACAAACTTCTCTGAATTTGGGATACAATATTTTCAAGGTTGATTGTTTCTCATGTGCTACAAATGTTTGGTTTTGAAAGTAGATTTTTGAGGTGTACTTTGAAAGGAAGCTCTAACAGAACAATACAGTTGCTCTTGAGCTGATGAGTTAATCAGCACAAAATGCAATGGCTGACAACAGGTAGGCTGTTGTCTGGTACATTAAGTAGGGTTTCCCGGATGAGTCGCGGGTCTCCACAGGTTTCTCCTCTGAAGACACGCTTGACGACGACCACAGATGGACTTCGTGCCAATTGAGCTTATCTTGTCCCGCAACACCCTCCTAAATCACTGCACACACCTCCAATTAACCAAATAAATCTCCACTGTGTGCCGGTTGAAGATAATTGTTAACTAATCGGAGGCTTTTCATTTTGTGTTAAATTACAGTTTCTTTGAAAATTCTTCATTCGTAATAGTTTAAAAAAAAAACATAACCAGCACGTTATCCACCACAGGAAGCATATATCTTTACTTGAAAACCGTCTCCTTTCAAAAATCTCTAAAAGAAACGTGTTCCTACATTAAACCGCTCACAATAAGGTCTGGGGATAAAGTCAAGAGACATGGCTGTTGAGTTTTTCAAAATAATTGTATTGCGCTTATACTGGAGATAAGGCTGATATCGACACAAAACTAGCCAACTCACACCAAAACAACATAGACTGACAAATAGCTCTAAGGGTAAAAGCACAAGCACGTTTCTTTTAATTAATTCCTACTCTCGATTGAATTCCAAATCCAGCTCATGAAGGTCGTCTTTCATCGAACTTCCTTGATACCAACCGGAGCAAATCAATCTTACACTACTCTGCCGTGGCGAGGAAGACGCACAGTTTATTTGTTCCCGAGAAGAGTACTGGACCCACGAGGGATGCTTATTTTTCCTGAGTCCTTCTGACGGGGACACAGTGCCATCTGGCTGAAGCCAGAACAACTGAAGCTGCAGCGGTGGTGTTCTCCTGCATCTCAGCGCGTTATCAGCCACAGGTCAGCGAGGGGACAGTCCGTCAACACTGATTAACGCTTCCTGCCTATAAATAAAGAGGGGAAGTCTGTTCTAACGAGCCGGGCATGACTCAGCACACATTGGTTGTATTGTCTATAGTGACTTAGATGAATGTAGGAAAATATAATTAATCAAATAGCACTCAAGATTGAGTCCGGACCCTCTTCTAAGAATCATCTCCCTCCTGCTGCTTCCCTATTCTGTTTCTACATTCAGCTGATTTTGTAGTGACTAACTGCATGAAGCATTGACTTAAGAATTACAATCAACGCAGTATAAAACAATAGGTGTCAGATAAAAAAAAAACATTTTAATGGGTGTTTTTTTTAAGTCAAATGATTTGATGTAAATGAATCTCAGAAGTTGATGATTATGAAGCAATACAATCTTTTCACACTGTGTATAATAATGTATTATTATAAATCCAGTGCACTTATTTACAGCTGAAGAACATAATAAAAACAATATATAAAGCATTGTGTTTAATGGGATCATGTACAAATCCTTCTTGTAACTCCAGAACTCTCTTGTTACGAAACATAAAACTTGAGTTTTAACATTCAGAAATGTTCATTGGTTTTCACATATTCAAATGATTTAACAAGAAACAATAGACTAGTACAAATAAAAAACATGGAACATGTACCATTGAAAATAATAAGCATTGTAAGTATAAATATCCATAAAATCCCTTTTCAACAATTATAGCAATATATAGCACAGCGTCTATATACTCTACATGCTACACAGTACCAGTCAAAGTTTGAACACAAACTGTATCCAAACTTTCGACCCGTACGGTATATAAAACAACATTAACATCAGGTGATCAGGTGTATTCCAGCATTACCGATTTGAAATCAGTCAGTTAGATGTTCTTGTTTACACAATACAGGTTTTATTCTATTTACTTTTTGTGTTCTTCTTTTTTATTTTCATAGTCATATACAGGTCTTGTTTTTTAAAGCTAATTGTGTGCATGAAATCGTTCCGACACACACACACACACACACACACAGACACACACACACACACACACACGCACCCTCACGTATTACTGTTCTTGGAGAACACATCACACTATGACCTCGATGGTGTCCATGATGGGGGAATGTCCAGCCTCGGTGTGCTGCACTCCACGTTGGCTGTACACCTGCTGGTAGTCTTTCAGCACCGTCACCACCTCCTCATGTCCGAACTGCCTGGCGTCATCGATCGGCAGGTTCCCCCACCTGCAACGAATACGAGAGAGAGGAATCAGCAGAGAAGTCATGGAGCATTTTCAGCAGTGCACAAGAATTCAAGTAAGGTTCAAACTTGGGGAGCATTAATTCATTCATTCATTCATTCACAGTCTTGGTGTTATATGTGATTAAAGGAACATTCCCCCGTTGTAGATAATAGATCCAGATAAGTAACTAATCAGATTACACAGTTTGTTGCAGCAAGTTTCTGAATTTGCAAGAATAGAATAACACGATGTACACCGTGCGGTTTTCAACAACAATCTGGACTCTTCTCACATCAACGTTTTGGGGGGAAACGTACTGGAGTTACTCCTCAGGTTACTACCCACGCAACTGTGGTTGTCGCTCTGAGAGATCTGTTCAGGTCATTGTAAACATCAGTTACTTCCATCATCTCTGCCGGGTGTGAGACAATATGTGTTCGGCCATGTGTGTGACGGCGTGGGTTTGTGTGTCTGTCCGTGACGGAGTGAGTGTACAAATCTGTGTGCGTTCTTGGAGGAAATAACACTGAGAATGCCTCTAAATAGGTTTTTTTTCTCCTCAAGTAGGAAAATACGTCATTGATTCTATCTGAAAACCACATAAAACAGACTAGAAATCCATATATTTTATCATGATAAAAGGGCAGAAATATTTGGCTGTGAAAAAAATCAAAGTCAAAAGAAAAGAAACCAAAGCAGAAGTCATAAATGCTGTTCTCACCTGTCTTCTACAGATGGATCAACTTTGCAGATTTCAGTAAGGAACTTCACCACATCTATATGACCTGATGATAAAGACAAAAGACAACAGTTTCTAGTTTACAATGTGGATAAGTCAATAAACACAATCTTTTACTGATATAGCAGCAGCATAATATATTGTTTTGACTTTTTCTTCATTGAGGTTAAAAAACAACAACAACAATGCTGCCAAAAATACAAACTTTGGAAAAAAAAAAATGATGAACGATTTTTGCCTGCAGTCTCAATCCGATCCCGGAAAGATTTGCCCTTTTCATTTGCAAGAAAACAGTTTTCCCGTTTTTATCTCGTAAACAAATTAGTTGCTCTTGGGAAATGTCACTTGAACACTCCTCGAGCACAACAGATTATAAATAATCAACCATATGTGGCCCTGAGAAGGTCTGTGAGCTGATTCGTTAAATACAACGTGAGACAAATGTGCTGTTCCTCCCCAGTTAATCAAACAAAGTGAAAACCAATGTATCCCTAATTGAAGCTGTGACCATACAAAGCAGAGTTTACCGAGTCTCCAACCAGAGAAATTGTACAAGATTGAGTGTTTTCACTTAACGCATTCAAAGCAAAAGACCGTAGAGGTGTTGTAACTTTGGTCCCTTAGATCTCTGCTCAGGTCGACGTTGGGAGGAGCTTCACTGCAACAAACTGCTGCTTTGATTCCTGTCCAACTTGCTCTGGCGTCATGCGCAAATAGGTGACGATAACCTAAATAACCAAGGTAACCCTAGTTGTGGCCGTTGGCACACATTCTGACAACAAACACCACGTTTTGTCCAAAGTCCTGGTTTCCTGCGTGGTAATATTTAACACATGTCAGCTGGTGTGTTGTGCAATGGACGAAGAACACAACAGTATTTTGTATAACTGGCAGCTTACAGAGGAACCTATCCGGTGTAACTTCTCCCACCTCAGCAGGAGGGTCAGAGGGACGTACACGCCCACGTAACCCTCCAACTCAGACCAGGTGAATCCTCCTGTGGTGGTTTATCACGGGCACTTACAGTTGGGCTAAGCCAGATATTTATGTGATTCATTTATGTTTCATCCATGATTTACTGGAGTTTGTAATTGTCTTCTTTCGGATGCAGACGTCGGAGAGCGGATTTTTGCAAAGTGCTCAAACCGATTTGCTGCCTGAGTGCTTTACCGTTTGCCCGTGGAAGGGATTTAGTGCGGCTCGTTCACTAAATGACGGGAACCACAGATGAACACAGTCGCGTGGAACTCACCCTCTGCTGCAGAGATGTGTAGCGCCGTTCGAGAATCATAGTCTTTCAGCTCCATGTCCATGGATGAGAGAGCAAACCTAAAGGAATGAATAGAAGCACAGTTCACCAATACATTCAATATGTACAGAATATTTGAAAAGGAAAATAATGAGTTTAAAGTTTTACTCTTCAACGTATTAATATAAAACAACGAGATAAATATGTGAGATAAGTTTATCGACACGCAAATAGCAGTATGTATTTTCAGTATTGTAATTTCACAAACTTTATGGTTTTGAGATGTATTATAACAAACGAAATACAGAAATTACATCTGGGAAATATATGAGAAGCGGCATTGAAGCAGTTTACTACACTGTATGATGTTGCTGTATGACGATGCTGTTCATTAAATTTGTCACACGTGAGTGATTTTCAGCACCCGCGCCTGGTGTTTAGGTTATGAAAGCCATCTGTTATACGGGACAAACAATAATAAAGATGGCTGGTGATGTACCTTCTCAGGGCGGACACATCCCCACTGTAGGCGGCGAACATCAAATTAAAAACAGACTTGTTCTGCAAAGAGGGGCGACATAACGTAAACACAGAGACACAAAACACAACGCAATCTGGAACAAACTGACAAAGCAAACAAACCCTGTCATCTCCATCCGGCCTGCGAGGATCCAGCTTCTTCACAAAGTGTCTCAGGTTGTCATAATTGTGGAAATTGAAGAGCGAAACGAGCTCCTGAGTGTGATGAGACACGGTAGAATGGTCAGACGAGGAGTTCTGTGTTATTTCAGGCGTTAAGGCAAAGAAAAGTGTAATGCAAACGAAAATGAGCTTTCAGGAAAACCTCTGAGGCAGGGCAGCGATAGAGTTTACATTGTGATGATGTAGATTTTTTTTTAGTCTGACTTTGAGGATTCGGGTTTAATTGGTTTGTCTCACCGAGCAAGTTAAAGCCACTTTGTGTGCGATTTAAAAGAATTGGCTCCATCGAGTGGAAGTTTGAAAAAAACTAAACAACAACACTGCAGCATACGCTGGAAACAAAACAGATAAGCCCCCGAAATGATTTGATGCCATAATCCCACACACATGTAAAACCTCCCACCTGACAGAAGTGAATTCCACGGACGCTGTTTCCAACTCGGTCCAGGGGAGGAGACCAACACATCACGCCCATGACGTTTGGGATCACCAACAGTATCGCACCGGACACCCCAGATTTGGCCGGCAAACCCACCTGGGGGATGATATATTTGGGATTTGTTTCACAGTAAGAACACCGATTTTATCTCTGCGTTTATCCTGTGTCAAAGAGAAGGCGCACCCCCTTCCTTCTTTCACTCACATGAAATGCCATCTGACCAGAGAAGTCGTACATGCCGCATGAGTGCATGAGACTCAAAGTGTTTCGCACCGATTCGGCACTCAGGACACGCTCGCCTGTGATTGGACAGATCCCTCCGTTGGCCAGAGTGGCGGCCATGATGCTTCCTGATTCGCAGGTCACCTCGATGGAGCAGAGCTGAGAGCGAAACGAGACTATGAAAGCTGCATACGATTATAGATGAAAAAGCTCCACTCAGGGACGGAGCATGTTTACCTGGAAGTAGAAGTCCAGGGAGTCGATCATATCTGCTCCCAGCGGAAAACACTGGTGAATGAAACGTGACCATTGTGACTATGTGAAGCGTGACGGTCCAGGATTTCTCAACCGTTAAATAAAGAATATCTTTTCGTGGCTCCTCAAGTAGGGTCAAAGATCATTTGTCTGTTAGTTTGATCACAGACGCAACACAAGGCAAATCTTGAAATGAAAAACGTAAAAAAAATTAGATTAAATAATAATAAATATATAACTTGTTGCACACTTGAGTTCAGAACACACCATTTGTACACAGTGCTGGTACGCAAACATTACGACAGGAAGTCCCACATATTTTCAGCATTCGTTAACTGACCTTCTTCTCTTTCATGTAGTATCCGATGGCAAAATTTCTGTTGCCCGTTTCTTTTTCCGACTGGAACCTGAGACACAGACGAAGAGAGATCAATATAGAAACATCAATAATGCAACAGAGCAGTCGACAGGCAATTTGCCCAACGCTGTCTCTGCGCTCTGAAGATACATTAACTTCAAACGCCTCAAACTTATCTGACAACGCACTCACATGGCATTGCTGAATCCCACGTACTCCTGGCCGGCCATCTTTTTCACAAACTCCATGACCTGGGACAACAAACAGACAACATTTTCCGTGTTCTGCCGCATCTCTGACCGATGACACAACCGACCCTCTGTTTTGTATTCATAGTGTTAACAGAGGAGAGGAGCACGAACTTACGTAGTCAAACTTCTCTGCCTTATTTGAACGAGGCTGAAAAACAAAGCGAGAGGCATTTGCATGCGTTGATTGTAATTGCCACATTAATGAACCGAGAAGCCGACTGATGACTTTGGTTCTACGGTACTCATGAGACTGGGATGTAAAAAACATACATGAATGTTCCACTGATTGCATCATTTAGTGCCTTATTACCAGCGGGTACAGTACAAGAGGAAAGACATGCTGTGGTCGTAAACCACAGATAGTACAGAGGTAGAGTTCAGGGATTATTTCACAAACAGGGACAACTGTAGAAAACAACAAAATATTTTCTGTTATTTTGTGGAAAAAAAGCCTGTAATAGTTTTACGAAGCAGTTCTAAGATCAACAGACTCACTCAACAGCCTGTAGGCTATAAACTAGAACACTTATTTAAAATCTCTGAATTTCTATAAAACCCAAACCAGATGGTAATTTTGAGTGTGGATGCAGTGTTTGATTAAGAAAATACTTCAATTTAATCAAAGGTGAGTCAGAAATAGTTGGAGGATGTAAAAGTAACTGAATTTCCATGTATAGAACAATCAACATTTTAACATGTTTACATTTTTTAGTCAAACTTTAAACATATTTAATACACCTTTCTGTCAATAGAAACGCCATTTTATGAAAATAAAAAATAGTACGCTGGAGTGAAGTACAAGTGAGGGTTTGTAAAGTGTTCCCTCTCGCTAAACGCTTCACCTTGATAAGAGAGCTGATCACGATGGCTCCAGCGTTCACCATGGGGTTATGAGGCTTATCTGGGGGAGAGCACAACGACATAAGGCACAATACTATTGGAGCCCTCTATACAAAGTATATTTTTCAATGTGAAGTGTGATATTCAGTGAAAGTCCATGCGAGGTCACTCGTTTTTTTCCAACCAGAAGTGACCCGAGGAGATGGAGTTAAATACAGTCCATCCAAAAAGAGCGACGGGGCTCTACACACCTTCATCGTCGAGCGAGAGCATGTTGAACTTGAGTCCACTGGGCTCCATGCCGACGTAGCGGTGAACCTGCTCTGTGCCCGCCTCGTGGACGGCGATGGCGTACTGCAGGGGCTTCACGCAGGACTGCAGGCAGAAGGGCTGCTTGGTGTCGCCTACCGAGTGCCTGGAGGAAGGAGACGGAGACGGTGTTTCACCTCCCACTGAGCGTAAAAGCACATCCGAATGTACGGCGAGCACCACTTCGAGTTCTCTCGTCCAGATTTCATCCCCCATTTTTGTTGCAAAAATTGTTGTTTTGAGATTGAAAGTCCATTAGAAACTCTTCACTTTAGATACACCAGACTTAAACGCCACCTCTCTTGATTCCTAATCCTGGATTGAGTAGTCATCAAAAAACAATCTCACTTAAATGTCCACTGAAGAGCTGTTCTGGAGCTCATCATCAGTAAAATCTATCTCAGCTTTTAAGCCAAAAAGGATGAGAACTCTTGAAGGGATTTCTAAATTGTTATTACACTTGAGAAAACTCTTATCGATGAAGATCATGTGACACAAACAAGCTACAAGTGCCACAAAGGCTACTAAACGGACCTAATGGTGCCCATGTGTTTGTCAACATCTGTTAGTCGTACCTCTGTCCATCCACGGTGCACAGAGACACACCCCACAGGTCTGGACTGAACTTGGCGAGTTGTGGGATGTAATCTGCCACCTGGAGCCGGAAAACACGAGAGACGCGCAGTGAGTTAAAGCAGAGTTTAACTTCTGCAAAAAAGGCTCCAAACAATTAATTTACAGAACAAAACTTAAAGAAAGTTTTCTCGGTATTTGACTAAAGAGTGTTCTTGACTAACCACACACAGCAGTATTTCACACTGGGTTAAAATAAATCTATAACAACACTTGAAGCTTAAACAACATTCTACACTTCTTGTGTTAGTCACTGGAAGAACCATTTTTGATACAACAAGGAAGAAACGAATGAAAAAGGCATACCCGCCCATCCTTTTGCTTTTGAACTGTTTTGTAGATTTCATTGATTTTTTGTGCAAACACGTCAAACTCCGGGATGATGAATTTCTTTCTGAAGGCCTGGATCAGCAAGACGATGTTTCCCCCGACACACCTGAAAGAAAAGAACAGCACGACGCATTGAGGAGACCTGACTGAACACAACATAAGATACTTTAGAAATGACTGTAACATGGTACGTGTGTGTGTGTGTGTGTGTGTGTGTGTGTGTGTGTGTGTGTGTGTGTGTGTGTGTGCATTCGCTGGTCAGAGCAGCAGCTGCGAGCTATCCGTCCAAGCAACGTGCCTTTGCTTTGACGAGCGGGTCAGTAAAAAAAAGACGATATGTCCTGACACACGCTAGCTAGAAAAAACACTACCTTCACACCTTTAGTTAATTAAGCTAAAGGGACATTTCACCACATGTAGTAACATTTCCAAACGGTCTAAATGCAAACACAAGCTCGCTTTAATCTTACACAGAGTTTTCCCAGAGATTCATAGCAGCTACAAGAAATTATGCTGAACAAATGATCCGAAGTATTAGATTTCAGTGACATTACTCAAATGATTAAATACGTATGCACAACCCAAACATGTTAACCTGTTTCTGAATCAGCCTGCGTTTTATTAGAGTACCTTCATAAACATTCTGTACATGAGGTTGGTTGCTGTCACTCAGAAGTAAAGAGTCCCGCCCCAAAAACTGACATGCAGTTTGACAAAAACACTTCAGTCACAACTAGCACTCATTGATTCAAATGATCACATCAGGAATGAGTCCAAGGTGCTGCGTGAACTGTGAGATCCTTCACATTGTTGTTAAACATGTCAAGGATGTCTTATCAGTAATGTGCTGTGTCAGTATGTGGTGGAGACATGGGATTAGAGACAAAGAAAGAGGTCATTAAGCAGCAGGTCACATACAACACATGTTTCAATTGAGTGGGTTGTGACAAAAGGTCAGACTAAAAATAGTTTGGGCTCCTGCCTACACCGGGTAGTGAGTGGAAAACAAAACACCGGGAGACGGCCAGCGATGAGGCACGGGTCCAATCTGAGGCGCATTGTACTGTAGGACGGCAACAGGTCAGTAAACGGGAAGTGAAGTAAGAAAAAATATCTCCTGCCAATCATGTGATTAAAGACAGGACTCAACAAAGTCAACATAATGTATAATCTGGAGGTGCATGAAATCCTGGGGCATTTGGTTTGGTTAAAGCGGCATCAATTAAAACAATTATCTGTTGGTAGAAGTCCTGTATTTCCAAATAAAATGGGACCGTTTTTAAAAGACGATAGTCTTTGTAGTGAGCTGTATCCTCCACTCTGCATAAGTGAGTGCACTTCAGTTGCTCTCAATAAAAACAGCAAAGTCTGCGGTGTACTTTCTGTTTTATTGGAAATATATCTGCGGCGCTTCCAGCACCTCAAATCGAAAGCAGAGCTTTACTTTACTGGGGTCGATAGAGCCAGCACACTTCAGCAAACTGGGTTGAACCTTTCCCCTTTAAATCTGCAACCAGACACTCTTACGTTTCCTGCTACTGATTTGTCCAATAGTTGACCCCGTGTCTTACCTGTGGAAAAGGTCTCGGTCCATCATCACCTCTCCAACCGACTCCTTCACAGCCTGCCGAAGCTCCTCCATGCAGTCCTTCAGACGAGGGTCCGATGGGTGAAGGCCGGTTTTCTTCAGGGCCTGCAAGGCACAGTGGACACCATGAATGGACGGATTGGACAGGTTTTGGTTTGGCGAGGCCGGCGGGTCGTAAGCTACTCACCGAGGTAAAGTACGAAATGGGGACGTGTTCTTTCCCCTCTGTGATGGTGTAGAAAAGGAGGTCTTCCACTCCAGAGCTGGGGGACTTTGAATGAATATTCCTGATGAAGTGAAGATTAGGGCTTTTTTTTTTTTACAGCAGCTATATTTTGACACGTCACGGCTGGGGTAAACACCGTGATAGCTGATTAATTAAATTAAGGACGCTCGCGTGGTACTTGTGTGTGTCGCAGCCATTGCAGTGAGCCAGCACGCACGATACCAGCACCATGACCCAGTTATGAGTGAAACAGGGTCATAATTAATGTTATTACTTATTACAGCACCTGCTTACTGTGTTTATCCTGCAATGACATCCCCAAAAAAGGCTTCTGTGACAAGGAAACATTCAACAACACCCGGCTTGGATGCAGATGGTTTTCTAATACCAAGGAGCTGGTTTATAGACATCACATGGGGACTAACCGCCACTTGACTACTGTTGCTATACAGTATTCCTATGCTTTTGTTTTGTGTTTTCTATAAAACATTTTTTTTTAAAAGCCACTGTATCCTGATACCAAGCCGTTGTCCTACTACCAGGGGACACTCACGTTTTGAGGTGGAAGCGGTCCGCGCACGCGGGCACAGGTGGTCCCCGTGACGTCGTCGTGGACTCGCCGGCGGTCAGACGACACGCTGGCTGCGCGGTGAAAACCTTCTTCGCCGCGTCTGCGTGTTTGGCGACGAGTTGCAGGGAGCCGGAGCGCCGCAGCGCTCTCAGACAGTGCATGGCTCCACTCGGACCCGCTGGGGGGACTGGGAGCAACGGGACCCGCTGGGAGGACTGGGAGCAACGGGACACGCTGGGTCGCGGTGGCAGCTGGTGGTCGGGGGTTTGTTTTTTCCAGCGGCTGTCGGGTCACTGACAGGAGCCGAAGTTCTGCCGCCTTCACGTGTCGTCCGTGAATCAGTTCTTTCGACTCCTGAACTTTTTTAAAAATTATTTATTTATTTGCTAAGTAGCTTGTAGTTTTGAATCAATGGTGAAAAGTAATGTAGTTTAATATATAGTTAAGAACAGTTTTGAGGTAATTGTACTTAACTTAAATATTGGAATTCAGCTGAGGCTACTTTATAGTTCTATCACACACATTTCATTTCTGAGGGAACATTGCAGGGTGGAAAACTGGATGGAGAGCAGTATATCCCCAAATATTATCAAAAAATACATTGTTTTATTATTATGGATACAGATAATATTGTATTAATCCCCTTTACCAGACATGTACCAGCTGTAACTCTTAAGTACATATTCAAACATCAATAGTTCAGAATTATTACATCATTTCTCATAAACTGGGTCATTCATCGGGACGAGTATGACTGCTCTAACTGTTTGCACTTTTCAGTTCAGCTCCTTTTGCTTAAGTAACATTTTGGATTCAGGCCTAATAACAGTAGTATTTATATACTGTTGTATTGCTTGAGTGCTGCTTACACAACTGGCTAAAAAGTCATTAATTTGCACAATATTTACCACATTTATGCTTTTAACCAATGTATAAAAAGTTGCTCTGCAACCCGTTACTTTAGAAAAATAAAACTTTCGCTATCAGACGTGGAAGTTAAAAATAACCAAATATACGCCTGGCCATTTCTTACGAGGGTTACTTGAAGGCAGCAGAGGGTTTTTAGGATACATTACAAACACACCTCGTCGTGTGCCGGCTGTCCTTTGACTGACAGATCAGGTGGCCAATGGGGGCCCATAAGTGTATTCCAGTGATAAGAGGTCTGCCAGGAAGACTTCATGGTCGTCAATCAGGATTCAGTGTTTAGATATCATGGAATCATGACATGACCTCAAACCTGTCCTTTACTAAGTCAGGGATATTTAAGTCCAAGACAGCCTTCGATTTGCTGTGTAACAAATAAGCTTCTTGGTTTATTATCATGATCATCACCAGTTGAACCTTTTCAGTACATTCTGTCAACGTGGCCGAACTGATAACTAACTCAACTGATAACTTCAATGAACTGTCAACAACAAGCAACAGGACGTGTTTTTAAGACCAGTACTAGATAGTTAAATGTCAGTGAACTACATTGAAGCTCATCGTGTATGACATGTAACATATCAGAAAGGGAGTTTGAGGTAATTGTACTTATGAGATAAGACTGTGATTTTTTCATAATCAGTTTGAATAAAGTTTTCCCTTTTTGTCTTTTGATAAACAAACACAAAAATATCACCTGTGTTATCATGTTATTACGATATTGAGGATGAAACAGTGTGTAGTGCAGCTGTATTTATATTTAAAAGCTTTTTGTCTCCAAATTTCTCTGACTCACAAAGTCTCAATAAAACATTATATTTCTTTTGTAGGATATTTTTCAATTTCTTTCGTTTATGCACATAGTACGCTAATCATTGTATTCTCATCCGTATCAAGGAACATAAATAACAGTGTCAAAAGGCACAGCACAGAACAATCATTAAACAGGAAATTGCAGGATACGGTCTAATAGTCTAAAAAAAAAAAATGTTACATGCCAGATTAAGGGCAGAAAGAAAAAAGGAGCAACATCAAGTCACTGCATGGCCAGTATAGATAAGGAATACAGAGGTAATGTGAAAGGCAAAAGATTAATTTCTTTGTGGACCTCTGCACTGCATCGTCAAATAAAATAATTTAGTTACACGCTCTTTGACGGACGAGGCAGCACCAGCTTCAGCCCGATGTCAACTACACAGGAAGGCATGTAAGAGAGGGGGATCCAGAGAAGTTTGGCATCCCAGCCGGGGCTGTATCTGGCGCGTGGGTGGGCAGCGGTCAGAGCGTGCTCCATGCAGCCGGTCACCTTCGAGATGTCAGTGTCGCAGATGGCATTCATTATCAAACGCTGGACTTTGATGTCTGGAAAACGAGAACAGGTGAAAAGTTATCTTTTCTTTCTTCCACCGCACCGTATGTGTTTTGTCTAGGGGAGGGAAAGTCACGAAAGGTGTGGTAGGAGTTGGTAGCATCTAGAGGTGACGTTGCAGACTGCGACTGAGGTACGAAGGTGGGCAACACAAAGTCTCTAATTGTCAAAAAAATGTGAAGTATTTTTGATTGTACATTTCATTTGGACTGTCACTACCCAATTTTATTTGAAACTTGATGTTTTTGATCCGTTTCATCTTTGGTGATTTTTGATCGCCTACTCGATTCTGCTTCAGTCTGCTTACATTTGTCGAGGTACTTGTCTCCGTAGCTCGCTTGTACTTCGGGGCTGAGCTGGTTCCAGAGGCGCTGCAGCTCCTTCTCGAGCGGCTCCAGGCTCGTCACTGCGGTCTTGAAAAACCCCGGCTCAATGATGCACACGTTGATCCCAAAGTAGTTAATATCTCTCCTGACAACAGAGACGACACGTAGATCGACACATGACGGGACGTGTTCATAGACTTATTCAGACAAAGTAGTTTGAAAACAAGTTTGTGACCCCGGCTGCAACCTTTAAAATTAAAATTGGGCTTCGTTAGTTTGAGCGTAAAAAATAAAAACCCAAATGTGTGTCTTTTAAATAAACACAGTAAGACTGCCTCGTCTAATTATCTGCCTGGAATATCCAAAGCCAGTTAGTTTTGGTTATTACTGCGATTTATTCAATGGGATTTGTTTTATTGCTCCAAATTTGTGTTGTTCATTTTTCATAAAAAACAGCTTGTTGAATATAAAAATCAGTCTGCAAGCTAAATATCCCTCATGGAGAGGATAATAATACAGATATGATAAGATATAATAATAAGATTAAAGGATAACTGGCTCCGGAAAACACTTTGTTTGTGTTTGGTAAATCGCCACAGCAGTTACGGTGTATTCTCGTACCGGAGGCAGTCAGAAAAGGCCTCCACTGCAAACTTGGAGATGCAGTATCCTCCCCCGTTCGCAGCCACCCTGCCCAGCACCGACGCCACGTTCACGATGCGGCCCCGAGCCTTCTTGACGAGGGGCAGGAAGGTCATCGTCACGCCAATCACTCCATTCATGTTGACATCCAGCGTGCTGTGGAAGTCCTCCACTTTCATCCACTCTGACGGACCCATGGGCAATGAGCGTCCAGCGTTGTTCACAACACCCCAGAGTCCTACAAAGGAAAAAGGACGGACAAAAAGTGGGAGACGGTGTCCACGTGTCGCGGGTCTGCCTTGGGGACGTCGAAAAAGTCAGTCATCCCTTTGGTCATCGCTCACCCGCATCGCCGACCTCCTTCGTGGTCCACTCCATGGCCTTCTGGATGCTGTCCTGATTGCTCACGTCCAGAAGGACAGTCTTTAAATAAGGACCCGTCACCCTTTTCAGGTCGTCGGCTCCCTTTTCTGTGAGACAGCCGGCGAGCACGTGGAAACCTCTGCGATCGAGGTTCTTGCACAGCAGGTTTCCGAACCCCGAGTCGCAGCCGGTCACAAAGACGTACTTGTCAGCGATGCCCTCGATCTCCAGGCCGTCCCTGTACAGCCACACGATAGTCCACAACACCACGAAGGTACCGGCGATGTACGACCAGGCATTTTCCCTGAGCGAGAACGGAGGGGAGACGAAAGCAGGTATTTGACTTTGTGCCATGTTTGGTTACAGCTGCCAAATACAGCGGAGACCGTTGTGTGGCATCGTGAATTCTTACCCTAAAACGTCATAGACAACCTGCATATCCATGCTGCTTTCAGGACTAGAAGTGAGTCCTCGGCCCCCAGCAGGATTTAGTGCTTCGTAGAGAAAAAATGTCACTCAAATGTTAATGGGTAAAGACATGGGAAGCTCAGATTCATACGGAATTATTTCAGGAATCCTCAAAAAACAAATCCTTACTCTATTTCAACATATTTGAGGGTTTATGAAACTCTTCTGACAATTATGGGAAACAATGAGTTTGTTCACAGAGTGCCTTGAAATATTGAACTGCTCTGGGCACAAGAGAAATCTTTGGATAATACTCTTATGAAAGAAGAAAGGTATTTGTGAGGGAGGGTGCACACAAGCCGCCGGGGTGCCTTGTTATGAAGCGTAAAGGTTTTGCCCGTGACGGAGCTGCTTATGCTGCTCATTAGCTGAACCTGACCAATTAGTTCCTTAGCTGGATGGAGAAAAATTATTATTTTTTCACCTATTTCATCAATGAAAATCAATTTTTTTCTGCAAACTTGAGTAAATTAAAAGAAAAGGTTTCCTCACTGTTGATGTCTGCCTGGTAAGAAAACACCCTGTAAAAGTATACCTAAGTTTCTTATGTATACATTGGCGTTTAGTTTCTCAGCACAATTCCTAAAATATATCAGAATACATAAATAATGTACATATTAATATAATTTGATCAGGTAAAACTACTCAGACTTAAAACCGTGATACGGTTTATTCAACTTTTGAAACTAATTGTTTAATTTATTAAATATGATTCAATAGCAACAGAACATTCAGGTTCATTGCCAATATAACAGAGTTTAACAAGTAGGAAACAAATTCCAAATACAAGAGAATGAGAAAGTCTTTTGTTTTAATCCAATGGTCAATAAGAGAGTGAATTACAACGATACGATCCTACCTTTTCCTCTTTTTGAGAAGTGATGGAACCCCACAAGTTATTCGTCCTCTTCCCTTTCAGGCTGTTCTCCTGTGTTAACTCGGAGAGGCTGGTCAGAGGGGCTTTATCCCTTTGCTTTATCCCTTAAGACAAGTTGGTAATCCACAATCCGTAACCATTGGGGTCGCGCATGTTTGCGTGAGTATAAGAAGGAAAAAGTGGTGGGAAGTACAGCGACAATTGGAACTCTGATATCATATCAACTTTTTTTTTTGTTAGGTAACTTTTTGCAGTACATGAAATAATGTTCATTACATCAGGCTCTTCATTCAACATAAAATCATACGTGTTCCTTTTTTTTAGAACCCGGTGGTTCTCAGGGTGTGCAGTATAAGTACTTTGTTTTAAGAGTGTTATAAAAAAACTTAAAGTAAGCCTGCAAGTTAAAGCCTCGTGCACTGGCCTCCCCGGTTCACTGACCTTTATCAGTTTTAAAGCTGAAACAATATGTGCAGTATTCTCCGTAACACCACTTATTGCTGCAGAGTTCTTAAAAGTTAGAGATTATAATGTACATTGTATTGTGGCTTATCAATGTTATCCAACAAAGCTCTGAGGCAATTCTAAACACTGGCACTTGCTTCAGAAATGAATTTTCAAAAATTACCTTATGCTTGAGAAAATATTAACTTGAATAAAATGATTTCATACATTTATACTGCACCTGTTAGCGTGGAGCTCGAGTCAAACTGAAGAAACATGTGTGTTAACAACTGGATCCCACTGGTTCTCTTGTCTTATTTTGAAGGAAATTTAGTGCAATTAGTTCGCAAATGCTTAAAATGAGTGAACTTAATGAAGCTTTACACAAAGACTTCACACAATTATTTAATAAGGCAAATGTGTATTCGGTTTTTGTACATAACTGTTTCGCAGTGCTTTTGTTACTTTCAAATCCTTTTGAAAGTACAAATGTAGCTGTTGAGGTTCTTTATGCCAACTTTTCTTTTCAAATCACAGCTGTTCTCAAACACTGTATTTATACACACACACACACTAAAGGTCATAAATCAAATCTATAGAAACACAAGTGCATTGTTTTACTTTATTAAAAAGAAATGTTCCCTCGTTAAATGGTTACAGTGTACAAATACACACAATTTAAATATCAGATGTTGAAAAGAAGCCTTCCTAGAAAACACTTTTAGGAGATACTACAGATCGGGATGCAGGTGGCAATTTGTCTGCGCCTCCTTGAATCCAGACAGTTTTTATGCTTTTACTGTCACACAAATACTGTTAGTTATTGAAAACCCAGACTCATGTAGCCAGTTCTTTGACCAGGTATGGTAAATAACAAGCACATTGTCTGCTTCACACCAAATTTAAAACTCTAAAAACAAACCGTATCTAAATTAGACATCTTTCAAAAACTAAAAGGTTGTGTCGGTTTTTTTTGCTAAACACTGCCATTGAAATAACACACATTCAATAATCAAATTGCCACAAATGCCACCTAAAGTGTTATTTTTTCCTTTTTTGGTTTGCACAAGTTTTGTTAGAGAGTTAGAAGAAACATTTTGTAACATGATAGTAGTTTGCTTACACATGCAGTTATTATGCTAGAAATAATTGGGTCCAATACTTTAAATAACAGTGTTTTAGTGGTGAATGACATGTTTATGTAGTTGAGTCAAGTGTAAGTTGTATGTTGGATTTTATATTTTGTGCATGTTTCCTGTTTGGTTAGGTCTGAAATAACGGGGCTTAGTTTCAGAAATTGTTCTTTAGCAACTGAAAACATTGTGACGAGCAGGCACACCTAGAATTTATATGTGATACCGTAAAAGAAAATCGACACTGACACTGTTCAAAAACAGATTGCCCGAATGATGTTGAACATTGTTGCTGAAGGTTGTTGATTCTTTTAAGTCCGCAATAAATAGATGCAAGACCTTTTTCAAACGTTCCTCTTTTCACAGGAGAAAGTAACCGTCAGCGTTACTACACGTCGGATGAGTCAAGCCGCTTGCATCTTTACTGATACCAGCGTTTCATTCCAGTGTGTTTAGCTTCAGCAGCTACAAACGTCCCACTGCAAAGTTTATGAGGAAGCAGACTGCAGTTGACCCTTATGAACGTACTCCAGAGCGGTGGCAATGGTCCTCATGTCCATCTCTATACTGCGAGCCCAGTTCTCCACATCACCAATTTCCTGGAAGACAGGAACAGAATTTGTTTCATTAGTGTATGTCGATCAGGACTGGCCACATGCAATGATTCCAGACACCTGACGTAAGCTGGATAATTGCAGCGGGAGTGGAAACTCATTCATGAATTGTTTTTACCAGCAAAACTAATCTGCCTATTAGCAACCCTGAGGAGGAAATTGTATGTTTCAACAGATCACTTTTTGCATCAAGACAATTTTTGTGGTACTATCACTTTCATTTGAACAGGGTGCACAGTGGGATACACATGGTTGTTTTGATTTTAAGAAATACTTGCTGAAGAAACCATAAATCCAACATTTAACTTAATCAAATCTGATACTTGCTGTATTAGGTAGATGATATGTGAGACCTTATATTGTTTACAGAATCCAACTTTGCATATTGCCATAAAAAGTAAGGCCACTTATTAATTTAACGGCAGTAGACTTAAAAAACGTAAAAGGAAAAACAGTTCTTATCGTATACAAGCAGATCACGTCACAGAAAGGCCTCCCGGAGAGCGCATCTTACCTTCAGGGCCTGATTGAAACCCTCCACCATACTGATCCACTGTGAAGTTTGTTTGGAGAACTGGCTCGCCTGCACCTGGAGAGTTTTCACCTCATGGTCGAGTTTACGCTGGTTTACGTATGCCTGGGCAACTCTAGAGTAAAAAAGGGAAAAAGTGAAGCGCTACATTACAGGTCATTTAGCAGACGCTTTTATCCAAAGCGACTTACATTACACTTTAAACCCATGGCTTTTTCACATTTTTGCCCGGGGAGCAATTAGGGGTTAGGTGTCTTGCTCAGGGACACTTCAACATGGATCATGGGGCAGCCTGGAATCAAACCACCAACCTTGTGCTTCCCAGCACACCTTCTCTAACCCCTGCGCCACGCACGCGGACACATTTTCTCTTTCAAGGAGAGGGTATGTTCAAGTGGCAAAGTATAAAAATATTGTTGCATGTGGGGATGAATTTGTATTAATAATTATAGCTTTATATGAATTATTGAAAGTTCAAATGTAATTTTCAAGGAAAAATAGCCTAACTTAAATATGTAATTCTAATAACCGTTAAGCCTAAAAACAATTCAATTAAAGCAGTTTGTACAAGCTTTAGCACTTTGCAGCTAGAGGTCAGAAAAAATAAGTGACTTTCTGTTCGATGGGTTTGTGAGCCAAGCTACAATACTCAAGATGCTTACAGAACTATGTGCAATAGTTTAGGTTTTACTGGGACGTATCTCACTGCGTAGTGGGGTCAACACATCTCACATCCCACCACTGCCTCTCTATCAACTATCAAATGAAAGACTTCAGGAAACAAAAGCACCGACAGCGAGGGTGTAGTTGCAGAAATCTCGTACCCGACATTGAGGTGGTCTACCAGGGCTTCCGTCAGACAGGTAGCCGCGGAGATAGCTTCACGTCTTCGTCTCTCTGTGCAAGCGAAAACAAAACACCACAGACAAGTGAATCCTCAGCGCAGCGGTGTACACACGGGGGGCCTTCTCTCAAACTGTCGGGCTTTTGTTTTTAGCATGTTAGCACGACAGCTAAGCAGCTAGCCAGCCACTCACCCTGCTGCTCCTTCCGCTCATTTTGCTTCGCCTGGTGCTCCTTCAGTAGACGAGACAACATCTTTAGTGGTCGCGGGGATGAATTTGCTAAATGTATGTATTGTTTTAATCTTTAAACTGACGTTAGCTGAATAACATGGCTTTTACTAAACGGAGACGTCGCAGATGCTATCAGCTGTTTAGTAACGTTACAACGGTTATCACGGGACCTGTCTCGAGAGGGACAGGAGTGGGCGTGACAATAAATGGCGTCTCGCATGCCGCCATTTATCATAATCAATGTAATGTTATTTTCTTTGTGTTAGAAACCAACTCAAGAGAAAGTGTATGTATATCCGATTAGATTATTTTAGTAGATTGAATGGTGACTACGGTTTTTTAAAGCATGTAAATTCTCTTTATTTTGCCATTTTGTGATGAAAATGAGTTTCGTGACGTCAATATAAATTGCAACGTCATACCGTTATGCCTTTCAAAATAAAATACGTAAATAACACAATTGCCACTCCTGCTGATACTACTTTTACTACGATTACAGCCGCTACGACTACTTTTATAATAATTTATAACAATAATAATATCAGTAGTTGAAGTATCTTGAGTAAAATAACATTATTTGATAACACAACACACATTTCTTCAGGCGTTGGTTTGGTCATTAATGGCATAATGCCCGATTACAGTCGTAATCAATGTTGAACTGCACTGAATTGTAACCAACCTCCAAATGTGCATGTCCATTGATCATTAATGTATAATAATTAGTTGTGATTTCGTATGTATTTTATCGTATGTATTCTTTTAATCTGCACCTTGAGTCTGAAATAAAAGTTTGATTGATTAATGTGCGTGATAATAGAGAACATATTATTCTAAATTTTACAGCATAAGTTCATTGCGACCTGGTTTTCAATAGCTTCTCCAGAGCTTTCGTCGTTGTCATTTTCCTAAAACTGTCATAAATACACGCCCAAATAGCTACTGAGGTTGTAGATCCAATTCATGACAGTCAAGTTGTGCTGATGCATCAACATGGAAACTTTCATCCACCAAAGACGATCTTATGATTTTGTAAAAATCTCCAGGGAAGGCATTTTGATGGCCTGTTAAACGGGAATTGTTTCATAACACTTCTCTCAAAGCCAATAATCGTATCGTTTTTTTAATTGGTTACATTAAACGTTTTATTGTGAAAAACTCCTACCGGAAAGCCCGACCTTGGGTAGCGCAAAGCAAGGCTCTGGTGATGGCAGGCAGCTACCTGTCAACAACCTAGGCAACCTTAAACTGAATTCCCCGTGGCCTTTTATCGTCTGCTTCGGTCAGGTACGTTCATCCGGCGTTATCATGTCCCCAAAGAGAGGGAGAATTCTTCGGCTGAACGATCGCAGCTGTCCGCGCGGCCGTGCGGCGTTAGCAATGCTGACGTTAGTTCCTGCACCGTTAGCTTAACGGTGTTCAGGACGTCGGCGAACAAAGTTGCCCAAGGTGGCGGAACTTCCCCGGTTGGCTTATGTTATTCGTTACCAAACACTTACAGTACAGCCAATGATACACCTTAGCAACGTAAAAACGGTTGCCTTCTAAAGGCTAGTGTTTGAAGTTGTCTTGACAACAAAGCTCCTGCTGGCTAACCCCCAGCTAACACATAAAGCTAATATGCTGCAGTTGCAACGCAACTGCCCTCAGGTCACCGATAGCAAGAGAGCACGTTGCCGTTGCCTGCTTAACAACCTTATATATATATAATATATATATATATATATATAATATATATAATATATATATATATATATATAATATATATATATATATATATATATATATAGTGTGTAGTATATAAACTGTAACTCATCCCTAGTATTTAATATAACTTAAGTTAACTTATTGTCGTCCCAAAAGACATTATCTAAGATTAGCAAAGGGTTTAGTGAGTCTTAATTAATCCTAAATTAAAGGATGGGATTTTCTGTTATGGTCACATCGTGGTGGCTTGAAATAGCGAAGCTAGTTACCCATTTGTCACTGCGAACCATGCATTTTACTACCATCTGTTCCGTCTGGACATCGGAGTGCTCTCAAATCCACATAACTCGTATGTATAGAGTTGAACAATAATGCTGTGAGTTGTAAAATGCCAGGTAATACCACGGTTAAATGAAAATGCCATTGCCTTTCAGTGGGATCATTATACGGTAGAAATGTAAAAATCTGTCTATCGTTTTTAAAAACACATTCTATAAAGCAAATTCAGATGACATTTTTGGTGTGGATTTTATTAATTCTGAAGACATCAAAAGCTGGATCATACACACCCTATGTTGGGTTTGAAAGACTCATCCACCCATACCTGCATGTAAAGCCAGGCTGTATTTCCCAGTGACAGTCGTATCCTAATAGCCTAATCACTCAGTAAGTAGGTTACCTGGACACAGCGTCCCATGTTTATATCTGATGTCACTGGTTTCCGTTGTTGCAGATCCTTTCGGTGTAGGCCAACGCGGGTGCAGTGTTATGGATGAACCATGAAGGCCCAATTACAAGTCACAGGTAAGTTATTGGTTATCCTTGAAACATTGTAAAGCCTGTTTATCAACAGATTTGACCCTCTGATTTCTGTATTATCCGGCTATCGGGAGCTAATTGCGGTGGGATGTTTATTTCCAGTGTTTTAAGAGCTGTCACTGACATGTTGTTTTCAGGACATGGAAAATTGTGATCGTAAAATAATTCTGTGTTTTTTGTTATCTGCTTTACTGCTTCTCTAATGTCCTAAAATGTCCCATGAATTGTTTTATGCTCTCTAGTGCTTTCAGCCAAGCTGAAGGAAAACAAAAAGAACTGGTTTGGCCCCAGTCCTTATGTTGAGGTAGCCGTGGATGGCCAGTCAAAGAGGACTGAGAAGTGCAACAACACACACAGCCCCAAATGGAAACAGGCCGTCACTGTGTGAGTACAACTCCTGTAATGGTCCAACAGTTATCTGCCTACTAACTATCAGATTATGTGCGAGTTGTCCATACAAATATTATTATTTTGAACAAAATGTCACAGTCATAACATAGTTGGGCTTAGCGTTTTAGTTAGCAGGTTGGTTGTTGTCACCTTCATGTCTGTTCCTGGTGTAATGTCATAGCTGGGACTTTGTGTCAATGAGGTGAAGAAAATACTTAAAGGGCTGAATGAATATCTCATGTATTTGAATGAGTGTGGCACATGAATTAATGTCCCAAACACTTCCCACCTTATCGTGCTTCCTGTGCCATTGAAATTCCAAATAAGTAAGCAACTGGTGAAACATGTATAACACCTCAGGGACCTTTTTTTATTAGAAAATCCCTTTAACTCGTAACTTTAATGTGTTTACGTTTTCCGCCTTGAAGTTATGTTTTACAATTGCTTTATAGTCTCATATAAAACTGCAGTGATATCAAAACAACAACCGTAGACAGTGGCGCTCGCCCTGTTTAAAGAAAAGGTTGATTGATTTATTTTCTTCTTTTCTGCAGCTATTTGTAGTTGACTGTGAATTGTATGTGTGCAGACCCCCACCTAATCTTTCTTTCTGGTGTTGACTATCTATCCACAGAATTGTTACTCCGGTTAGCAAGCTGATATTTCGTGTCTGGGGCCACCAGACTCTGAAAGCAGACATCCTCTTGGGAATGGCCATACTGGAGATCAGCGAGACCCTGAAGGGTAACGACCTAAGACGTGAGTCAACGCTACTGTCCTTGCTCGTCGTCCTCGAGTGTCTTCAAGTCAAACAGCACTGTGTTATGTATCTTGTTTTAGCACCAGGTTATTTGCTATTTAGAGCTTATATTTTCCAGGCTCTTTAGGTTGAGTCGCATCAAATGTTATTAAGGACAAAATACTTTCCGTTTGGCTTATTTATTTCAGTTATATCTGGGGTTATCTCAGTATTTATTTTGTATTCTTATCTAACAGCTGCATAATGTATTTGGACACATAATGTATTTGCACACATTGTAGATGCTGCACAAATGTCTAAGACTACGTATCTGTTTGTTATGAAATTGCTTTAGTGGGCTTTGATACGCTTAAAAACCAACACTCACAGTAATCCCTAGGTTCTGGTATTTGGCCCTCATCTATGAGCTTGCCCAACTCAGCAAGCGCAAACCATGAGACATAAAAGACCAGTTTATGTTCTACATAGCTTCTTTGTCTTCATTTCCAGAGCATAAAAAATGCTCTAAGAAAGCTTGCCAGTAGCCCCGGGGGGCCATGCTGCTTTTTAGATCCCATGTGACTACCTTGGTTTGAGCTGACAACGTGACTAACATCGCTAAATTCCATTTACTGATTTAAAAAAAAAAAATGTAAGACCTCTTTACATTCTGAGCGTCTTTTCAGGTTTAATGTTGTTCAGATAAGATGCAATGTCAGTCTTGAAAATGATAAGCACCTGTTTAACACCGTATTCTGTACCCTCCGCAGTGTGTGAGGTTGTGCAGACGCTGCAGCTGTGCTCCGACAGAGACCCTCGGGATATTGTAGGCGACCTGTCAGTCTGTCTGGACGGCATGCAAGTAGACCCAGAATCCTTTGCCTCAGCAGAGAGAGAACGAGGTAAAGAACCACAAACGGACGCTAACCCAACATACTAAGCTGACTACCGGAATAATCTGAGCACATGAACTATGCATAGATTTGCAAAAATATACAAATTTAGCCTCTATTAAGAAGCTCGCCCTTCCTCGCCCTTCGATGGTTGTCTGATAGTTAACATTATTAATTAGAAGAAGGTTTTACAACTTCTTTATATAACTGATACATCCCATATGTATGGGGTGTATGTCGTACTGTTCATCTTGTACTTGTATGTATCTCTCTCACAATTCTTAAGTAAGCAGCAGTAACATCCCATGTTGTCTTTTTCTTAATCTAGCTACTATTCCAAATGGAACTGCAAGACAAAATGGAGACACTGGCAACAGGTTGAGTAAACTTATATTTCTGGGCCTACGTATACACGTTACCTAGCACAAATCTTGCTGCAGTGGTTTGGTAAAATAAGCAAATCTCTAATACTCATTATTTACCTGTGGAATAAACTCAGAAAATATCTTGATCCCCAGGTCAAGCAGAGACACGTCCCCGTCCAGTGACTCAGAGGAGTGGGTCATTGTACAAAATGGTCATCTCGCAAATGGTACGGGTTCTCCCTCCCAATCTCCAGGCGGCTCCAGCGCCTCGCGTCCTCCTAGACCGGCCCGCCCCCCCCCTCCTACGCCTCAGAGGCCGACGGCTTCACCGAGTAGGGAAAAACACGAGATATTAAAGATTTTACAATACAACATTAGGAACATTACGTCAGCACTTTACAATTTCACACAACATTAATTTAATGGTCTCTCTCACATGCCATTGATTATCTTTCAAATACAGAAATAAATAGTGTGTGCACTGTGTTTTAATGACTATTATCATACCAAATACATCTCTGCCATCCTCTCTCTCCAGCCTCTTCAAGCAGTTCTTCTCCAAGCGAGCTGAGTGAATGTCCAGCTTCTGATGGTTCCTCTCAGGCGTCGGCCAGTGGATGTTCAAATCAGCAGGATGACGCAGCAGTAAGAGCAGCAGCCACATCAACAGCCGCAGCAACAATATCGGCAGCAACAACAACAACAACAACAGGAGCAGCAGCAGCAACAGCAACAACATCAACGACAGCAACAACAGCAACTGCAGGTTCTTCCCAGACAGCAAGCGGCCCCAAACCAGGGACCTCCGCCTCAGCAGCGCTGGCCACAACGACTCCCAGAATCCCCCCCATGAGCAATGGCCCCTTGCCACCAGGGTAAAAGAGCACGGCACTGCACAAAGATCATCCTGTTGCCACTGTTACCGAGCAATATTTCTGTGCCATTGTATTATATATCAGAGTTCGGGTTTTCTATAAAGCTTTCTTTCAGTGACAGAATCCGTTTGCCTGTTTGGCTGTTTCTTGTCTGTACAGGTGGGAGCAAAGGGCGGACCAGAACGGACGGGTGTACTTTGTGGATCACATTGAGAAAAGGACAACCTGGGAAAGGCCCGACCCTCTGCCGTCAGGGTACCAACACAGTTGATTCATATTTTGTACTGTGAATTCAAAGCATGATTCTTGCTATTCTCTGTTGGAGCTTAGCATAAAACGACAGTGCCGACATAAACCATAAAAAAAAGACAGACGTGTTTTTATTTCTGTGTGCACAGTTGAATTCTGCAAATTACTCCGCGTGTGCTCCTCTCAGTTGTTAGATTTAATGACAGCGAAAAAATCAATCGATATTAAGATAAAATGTTTTGTTTTGAGATGGGTGTCATTTGAGGCCCTCAGACACACCTGTGATTTGTCCTACATTGTCAGCACTGCCTTCTTTTTGCTTTCCCTTTCATGTAGGTGGGAGCGCAGGGTGGACCCGATGGGAAGGGTGTACTACGTCGACCACATAACCCGAACTACTACGTGGCAGCGACCCACCCAGGAGTCGGTGCGTAACTACGAAGAGTGGCAGCACCAGCGCAGCCAGCTGCAGGGAGCCATGCAGCAGTTTAACCAGAGGTTCATCTACGGGGTGAGAGCAGGCACCGGATTGGTTAATGGATTGGTTTGAATGTGTATGTGAATTGTTTTGATTTATGATTTATTTTGAAATGATTTGAATTATTTGTTTCATTATGTGGAAAACTTTTTTTGAGTTTACACGTGTGGCGTCTTTACTTTTCGTCTTTACTACTTGTGTTTTTGAGATCTAATCTAGTTCTCAGGTTTAATATGAACACATTTTAGGATGACTGCATCCTTCTAACAATGGCTAGCATTTTTTAAGTCCCCTGGTTGAGGAACGGAGGAAAGGTTAATGTCCAGTCTGTGAAATAACAATGCTATGAGGTCAGTGATCCTTGCTTTAAAACGCTGTGACAAATGAGGCTTTTGAAGCTCCGCTTCGATTCTCAGCCCTGACGTGTGTCTCATTCTCTCCCTGGCGCAGCTCCAAGACCAGTTGGCTGCCACTGCCAACAAAGAGTTTGACCCGCTGGGACCACTGCCACATGGTTGGGGTAAATATCACTGAGCCTTGGACATTTGTTTTAACTGTAATCCCTGTGATACAAACCAGTAAAGATGTTTGCAGTGATTCCATACAGAATTATATATATTTTTTTAAACGTGGGTGTTTTTTTTTTTCCAATGGCAGAGAAGAGAACTGACACCAACGGCAGAGTGTATTTCGTCCATCACCCGACTCGAGCGACCCAGTGGGAGGACCCCAGGACACAAGGGTGAGCATATGCCTGTGTCTTCAGTAATGGGTATTTTGATACTGCCACAGCTTTTATTAAACAGACTCTGCCTGACTTGGCTGTAGTTCTGTTTTGTTGCCTGTAAGAGGCGCTAAGGTGTCAGCCACTTGCTCAGTTCCTGTACGTCTAAAACACTCGAGAGGAGAAAACGAGTCCTAACTGGCGTTAGGAGCTATTAATGGAGAAAGGGGCGGGTCGCCTTTCTAACCTCTTTGAATTAGGAGTAAATGGATTTAACTACCATCTTTAACCAGGATATTACTCCTATCTGCTCCAGAACATAGCATTACTAAGTTGTCCTTTTAGGATTGTATTCTACAGTTGCCCCTGCAATGGAAATATGTGTGTATCCATTTGTCTTTTTTTTCTACATTTGATGTGTTTTCTGTATGTATTCAGGCTGCTGAATGACAAGCCCCTGCCAGAGGGGTGGGAGATGAGGTTCACGGTAGATGGCATTCCCTACTTTGTAGACCACAACCGGCGAACCACAACCTACATTGACCCCCGCACAGGGAAATCCTCACTGTAAGTTCATGTTCCTGTATTTTATGAATCCCTCCCTCACAGGAGCAGCACTCCATTCGGGTCACCCACCTTTTTTTACCAAACGGATACGTGTTCAGGAGACGGTGTCCCTGACCCTGAGATTGGTGCTTGTTGGGCGGACTTTTGAAAAACGCTTCTCTCCCTCTGTTCCACAGTGAGAATGGACCACAGATAACCTATGTGAGAGACTTCAAAGCCAAAGTGCAATACTTCAGGTTCTGGTGTCAGGTACGTGCTGCACGGCAGGTGTCGAGATGCTTTTGTTGTCTCTGTCGTGATTGTTGTATCTTTATCTCCAGTGCTCGCATGATTCGCAAAGACGAAAGTTTTACTGGCTTTGATTTAAGCATTGATATTTTGTATAAAATGCAAGTATGTGTTTGTTCCTCTCAGCAATTGTCGATGCCTCAGCACATTAAGATTAACGTCTCCAGGAAAACCTTGTTTGAGGATTCATTTCAACAGGTAATCATTTGATCAAACGATCTCCTCTTTTCCGGTTGAGTTTCACAGGTTTTGTTTAGCTAATGTTTGAAGGTTTGTAATATGTAACTTGTCTGCATTCAAAGATCATGAGTTTCCACCCTCAAGATTTGAGGCGGAGACTGTGGATCATTTTTCCTGGAGAGGAAGGTTTGGACTACGGAGGTGTGGCAAGGTAATGTCAACTGGCTCTTTGTTTGTACAATCGCATCGTATGTGACTCCTAAGGTGTGTTTGTTTTGTAGTTGTTGTTGACACCACCCTCGTATCACGACATACATTTTTTACAAACCAACTCAACCAGTACGAGCATTCCCACCTTAATCCTTTTTTTAATTGTCTCTCTTCCAGGGAATGGTTCTTCCTGCTCTCTCATGAGGTACTGAACCCCATGTACTGTTTGTTTGAGTATGCTGGCAAGGACAACTACTGTCTGCAGATCAACCCTGCGTCCTACATCAACCCTGACCACCTCAAGTACTTCAAGTTCATCGGACGCTTCATCGCCATGGTACCTGCATGATTTGCCAAGGCGTGAATGATTGCTTTGACTCATGAGGATGGATCACGTTTTTGCTTCAGTGTCTATGATATATTATTCTTGTGATTGGAACTAAAATTTACATGTGGGCTGACATGGGGCTTATCACTTCGTTTATTTGGTATTTTCAATGACAGAATAGTCACTCTCCTGATACTAAAGCATTCTCTTTCTTTATTAATACAATCTGGCTGTTTCAATTAATGTTTCCCCTCCGACTGTCCTTTCCAGGCCTTGTTCCATGGAAAATTTATCGATACAGGTTTCTCGCTGCCCTTCTACAAGCGAATCCTGAACAAACCTCTGGCTCTGAAAGACCTGGAGTCCATCGATCCGGAGTTTTACAACTCACTCATCTGGATCAAGTACGTCCAGGAGACAACATGCAGTGCGGCTGGTGGTGCCGCACTGCTATTTAAAGTGCTATTTAATTTAAAGTAACAAGATGTTGAATAATATCGTATTCGGTGGAACCTAAAGAAGGATTTTGTTTTTGTTAATTGATAATTGATAATGTCTCCTCCCCCTTCCCCCCACAGGGATAATAACATCGAAGAGTGCGGTCTGGAGATGTTCTTTTCCGTTGACAAAGAGATCCTGGGGGAGGTCACCACCCACGAGCTGAAACCAGATGGAGGGAACGTCCAAGTAACTGAGGAAAATAAGGAGGAATACATCAGGTACGGACACGTCCTCCACTGCTGGTCTCATACAGGCTGACTTGGACCAGAATGACACATAGATATTTGGCCATGTTGTAGACAGAATTATATGTAATTCAAGTATCAGCATTGTTCTGCCATGTGTAATGGCGGTAATGGTCATTAATAAACTAGGCATTGCATACTTTGAGCGGTTGTGACTGCATTTGAAATGGTTAATGAACATGACGTTGCATTTAAAATGAGGCAAGATTTAATACTTGTTCCTGTGTAGCCACCGCTAATCTTCATTCCCTGAGGTGTGTTTGATTTAGTTATCTTTACCTTTATATCTTTGTCAACAGGTTGGTGGCTGAGTGGAGGCTTTCCAGAGGTGTGGAGGAACAGACTCAAGCATTCTTTGAGGGCTTCAATGAAGTCTTGCCCCAGCAATACCTTCAATACTTTGACGCTAAGGAATTGGAGGTAATAAAACAAGTAGAACTATTCTCATTAAAGCAGGAAAAGTTTATGTTTTGGGGGATAGTTGGTTGGCTTCAAAGTGTTACTTCTGCTGGGATAAATCATCCGTATTTGGGATCTTGCTTTCCTCTCGCCTGCAGGTGATGCTTTGTGGGATGCAGGAGATCGACCTGGTGGACTGGCAGAGAAACGCAATCTACAGGCACTATGCCCGAAGCAGCAAGCAGATCCTCTGGTTCTGGCAGGTCGGTGTAGCAGCACACTTGGACTGGACTGTTCCCTAAAGCTCAAAACGCCATTCCTCATTCCGCACTCCTCAACCTTTACTACAGTAGATTCTTATTTCACAATTGTAGTGCGTTTTTGTGGTTGAGTGGTATTAATACGCACTGATCCGTTGACAGTTTGTGAAGGAGATGGACAACGAGAAGCGGATGAGACTGCTGCAGTTTGTCACAGGAACCTGTCGCCTTCCTGTTGGAGGCTTCGCCGACCTGATGGGTATGCAAAAGAGACGCCGGGTATCAGAGTGTCACTTTTGGGGGATAATTGTCTTTGTGCTTGTTATCGATTAATGCAGGAAGCAACGGCCCGCAAAAGTTCTGCATTGAGAAGGTGGGCAAGGAGAACTGGCTTCCACGAAGCCACACATGGTAAGGCCGGTTGTTCTGCTTTCATGGTCCTCTGACTTCTGGTATGTGGCCAGATGTCCAACCTTAACCCTTAATGACCAAACCCTCTTAGTCATGTCTGATTCAACCTGTCGCCAGCCTTCTTTTAAAGCCTGTTGGGCTTTAATTCGGCAATTAAAGTTATACAATTCTGTGTGAGAATTGTTGTTGGGTCTTGAGTAATACAGTTTGTTTATTTAGCTGATCTTATGACACATCATGTGACCTTAAGGTAGCAATGCCGTGAATATGAATATTTCTCACCAGATTAGTCAGCGTTTCAAAACCATGTTTATTTCATCAGCAATGTCAAAATACTTTCAATAAGCTTAATAATTTGAAGTGCTTTGGTCCATTTATGTTTTATGTTTTTTATATATATATATATATAAAATATATATATATATATATATATATATATATATATAAAAGCAACCTAAAAATGCAAGTCATTACACATAAAGTAAAATCTGTGTACGTGGGGAGTCATCTTGTTTCTTTCTCTTTTCTGTTTAGCTTTAATCGTCTGGACCTGCCTCCTTACAAGAGCTACGAGCAGCTGAAGGAGAAGCTCATGTTTGCCATCGAGGAGACCGAAGGCTTTGGTCAGGAGTGATGCGGCGGGAGATGAGATGGAGCAGAGCGGGAGGAGCCATATCCATTTTAGAATAGAGAAATCAATACTCCCAATCTCCTTGCAGCCGGGAGCTGCTTTTGAACTCGAAGATGAGCACGTAAATCTTTATTTTCTATAACATAAGCCCTAAGAACAGTTTCCAGCCGGAAGTTCATTCTTTCAACAAGACACCTGTGAATCCTCCTCGCTTCTGTTTCACCTCCCACCTACACCATGAATTCCACGCTTATCTAGTGGATCTCTCTCTCCCACTATCGGAGGATGGAGGCAGAAGAGGCGCCTTTCTCACCCTGTCATGTCTGCACTCGCTCTACGTTGCGCAAGTGCAGTTTCTTTACGTACATCGGTGAATCTGTGCAGTGGTAACTTCTTCAGAGCTGCCTGGTCGGGTTTATGCACTAGAATTAACAATTTTCGAGGAAAGAACCATATTTGTGCATTTTGACTTAAAAAAAAAAAGAAGGTTTGTATCTATACGCATTACGTAACATCAATCGCACATATATGGTCTTTTAGACTCAACTTTTATTTTTCTTTAGTTGAATGGACAATGTTTTTTTTAGACCCCTGACTGACTGACCGTAGCACATACCCAGTTTACTTATTAACTTTGCTGAATATGATCTTGTTAATTGTAATAATTTCTCTTATTTCGATAGGTTGATTTCTTAACTTTATGAGTTGAAACTTTGAACTAGTTTGCACATTATGTGAGCAGGAAGTCGGTCGTGATTGTTCTTAAGAGAGGTTGTATTTTTATGTGCAATAGTTTTGTAGAAAGCAATTTAGCCAATGATGGAGCCACACAGTGGTTTGTTTGATCAGTTTATAACACTTAAGTAAGTTTCAGCATTAATTAATAATTTAAATTCTCAATCTGACCATTTGCATGCTTGCAAGTGTATTTGGTGAAGCTGGTTTGGTTGTGATTTGATTTGAGACCTTTGCCTTCCTAAAGTGATCTGTGCTGTATATATTATCAGCCTGCTTGACCTTGAGGGGTCACTTCCTTCACCAGTCAGGGAGACTGAAAGGAGTGTCATCTTTTTGTTGATAATTCTTAGCTGTTACTAATGAAGTGGAGTTTTAGGGTGCGTCGTGTAAAAGAAAAGGATTTGTTGACCTATTCCCACTGAGAGGTAGCCAATTCTCTGGTAGACGTCCAGAGTGCAGTATTATTCTAGATCAGTGATGAAGATACTGTTTGATGTGTTCAGTGACTAATGCAGTTCATGTAAATATGCTTACAGAGTAGACCGTGTTCACCCCGGCCGTGGACCCCCCTTTGAGTTGCAGGGACAAGTTGGTGATTAAGATTTGAATTATTGTAATATAAGTGGCCCTAGTTTTATAGGGTGTTCGGGATGTGTACAATAGTATATTAGAGTATTTCACGTCTTTTCCCAAAAATAGCTCCATTAACGTTGAACAGTGTTTCCTTTTTCTAGTATAACTTTAAGAAAATGACTACGGAACCGATCTACCAAAGGATTTTATTTAATTATTTTTTCTAAACTATTTGACTTAAAAGTTGAAGTCCAATGAGTGAGACCAGTTCTTAACAAAACGATAACACATTTCCCATCAGTCGTCACTATTAAGTTTATGGTTGTCTTTTATTATATTAGTGGGTAACACTGTGACACGGAACGGTCGCTCAGCTACTTCAATCGTAAATATAAAATCGGGAGATGATTTAGATCCGTAGAGTGATATTTTTTAACGACTTTTATCTTTCAAAGCATAACGCTGTGTGTGTGCGTGTGTGTGTGCGTGTGCGTGTGCGTGTGCGTGTGCGTGTGTGTGTGTGTGTGTGAGAGAGCGGGTGTAGGCAGTGTGGTGGAAATTAAATTTATATAATTTCTTGTTCACTGAACAATCTTTATTACACATTAGGTTTACGAATTAACCCACGAAGGAACCGTGTGGCTGTCTGTCATTTTCTCGTGTCAATGCAGATACTTGAGAAGAAAGAACCCAGTCGCTCCCTTTTTCACCTGACAGGTGTACTGGCCCTCAGTCAACACCAGTTACTGCTTGCTCGATGTTCCACACTATCTTACATTGATTCCCTTACTGAGAGCAATGAACACGCATACAGCTCGGTATGTACCTCCTGCTTTGCAGACTTGTGAAGAGATTTACAAAAAGACAAAAAAATAGGTTTGTAATTAATGTTTACTATTGAATATTTTAACATGTTGCAACTAACAATTTAGCACCTTGACACTCCAAACTGGTTGAATTAACCACTTCACTGTTTCATCACTGCTGTGTTCCAGCTCATGGAGCAGTTAAATGTATAGAAATATGCAAAATCGTGTTTTAGTTGTATTGATTGCATTGTAAATTATGTCGATAGTGTAATCACTGTTTTTGAAGCTCTGACTTTTTTTGATAAGTGGAAGTCAATGGTTGAAAACTATTTATTTGTAGGATGGGTTTCATGTAAGGACTGGAATGATTGTGAACAGAAAAAACGTAATTAAATGATCTAAACGCTGGGCTCCTGCAGGACACTTGTGAAGAGTTAATTATTATCAACGCAGCGTTTTTCACATTTGTTCACAATATCCTACACACAAGCCATTGCTGCTGTTTGTATGTTCCTTCTAAGTAAATACAAGACATCAATTATTTTGCATATTGTCACATCAGATCATGAATAATGTGCACTTCCCCAACATGGTTCAAGGAAATGGAAGAAGTGCGATTATTGCGCCTCAATACGAGAATGCTGCTTACACATTAAAGTAAGAGCGATTCAAATCCAAGCGTGCAATAAAACGAAGCGTAAGAGATAATTTTATGTTTTCTATTTTTTGGCATTACTACTTTTACTTTTATAGATGTGAGTGCTAACTGGTGCTTTCTCATATAAAAAAAAATTGACTTCTGGATAGAAAATCACAGATCAAGTCAACAGATCACAGTTCAAATGTATTTCTTGACTATCTTACTGTGAGCATGGTTATTGACTTTACATTAGTCATTGTACCGTTTATATATTATGTAAATCCGAAAGTTACACACCAAGAGGAAAGCAGCTTGTGAGGGGTATGATAGCTGATACCTGTGTGGCAGCACGTGAAACGGGCGTATTCACCCAGTATTTTCCATTGAATTCCATTCCAATATTTGTGTCCAAAATGTGAATGTTTCTGACAAATAATTATGTTCCTTTGTATACTAGAAGAAGGCTCCTTGTTCTTTCCTAATAGTGTAACACTGATGGATCACATTTTGCCGCCCAAGTACTACTTTTACTTTTCACACTTTTATGTGAGGACACAAATGCTTTTTTACTTGTAGTGAAGTAATTTTAGTCTAGTGACGTGATTTGCTGTACGTTTGTTGTTATAGGGACGGTAACACATATAATCAAATTTAATCTTTTCTTTAATCTGTAATCTTTAATTTTAAAACACTGGGTTTAGTTTACATAGGAACCTTAGCTTTGATGCTGCACTACGGAACACTTTCGCAGTGACACACCGTATCAAAGTCTGGCCCAACATGAGATAGTGCCCGTTCGGCTGGATTGGAAGTCATGGCAGGTCCCGATCTGATTAAAACTCTTCTGTATACGGTGAATAACCTGCTGCAGCAGGAGAAGTACAATGCGGCATTGGCAGTGTTGAAAGGATTCAGAAACGGCGCCGTGTAAGTGAAAAACTTAGACAAACTAAATGAGCTAATTTGACGTTAATGAAGTTTAACCCAACGTTACCTCTTTCACACACAGCTAGCTTGTATTTTAGCTAACCGGTCGTACCAGCTGTTGGACTACAGGTGTCTACCACACAGCTAGCTTGCAGCTAACAGGTCGTATCAGCTGGAGCTCTACAGGTGTTCTACCACACAGCTAGCTTGCAGCTAACAGGTCGTATCAGCTGGAGCTCTACAGGTGTCTACCACACAGCTAGCTTGTAGCTAACCGGTCGTACCAGCTGTAGGACTACAGGTGTCTACCACACAGCTAGCTTGTAGCTAACAGGTCGTATCAGCTGGAGCTCTACAGGTGTTCTACCACACAGCTAGCTTGCAGCTAACAGGTCGTATCAGCTGGAGCTCTACAGGTGTCTACCACACCGCTAGCTTGCAGCTAACAGGTCGTATCAGCTGGAGCTCTACAGGTGTCTACCACACAGCTAGCTTGTAGCTAACCGGTCGTACCAGCTGTAGGACTACAGGTGTCTACCACACAGCTAGCTTGTAGCTAACAGGTCGTACCAGCTGTAGGACTACAGGTGTCTACCACACAGCTAGCTTGTAGCTAACAGGTCGTACCAGCTGTTGGACTACAGCTGTCTACCACACAGCTAGCTTGCAGCTAACAGGTCGTATCAGCTGGAGCTCTACAGGTGTTCTACCACACAGCTAGCTTGCAGCTAACAGGTCGTATCAGCTGGAGCTCTACAGGTGTCTACCACACAGCTAGCTTGTAGCTAACCGGTCGTACCAGCTGTAGGACTACAGGTGTCTACCACACAGCTAGCTTGTAGCTAACAGGTCGTACCAGCTGTAGGACTACATGTGTCTACCACACAGCTAGCTTGCAGCTAACAGGTCGTACCAGCTGTAGGACTACAGGTGTCTACCACACAGCTAGCTTGTAGCTAACAGGTCGTACCAGCTGTTGGACTACAGCTGTCTACCACACAGCTAACTTGCAGCTAACAGGTTGTATCAGCTGGAGCTCTACAGGTGTTCTACCACACAGCTAGCTTGCAGCTAACAGGTCGTATCAGCTGGAGCTCTACAGGTGTCTACCACACAGCTAGCTTGTAGCTAACCGGTCGTACCAGCTGTAGGACTACAGGTGTCTACCACACAGCTAGCTTGTAGCTAACAGGTCGTACCAGCTGTAGGACTACATGTGTCTACCACACAGCTAGCTTGCAGCTAACAGGTCGTATCAGCTGGAGCTCTACAGGTGTCTACCACACAGCTAACTTGCAGCTAACAGGTCGTATCAGCTGGAGCTCTACAGGTGTCTACCACACAACTAGCTTGCAGCTAACAGGTCGTACCAGCTGTTGGACTACAGGTGTCTACCACACAGCTAGCTTGCAGCTAACAGGTCGTATCAGCTGGAGCTCTACAGGTGTTCTACCACACAGCTAGCTTGCAGCTAACAGGTCGTATCAGCTGGAGCTCTACAGGTGTTCTACCACACAGCTAGCTTGCAGCTAACAGGTCGTATCAGCTGGAGCTCTACAGGTGTCTACCACACCGCTAGCTTGCAGCTAACAGGTCGTATCAGCTGGAGCTCTACAGGTGTCTACCACACAGCTAGCTTGTAGCTAACCGGTCGTACCAGCTGTAGGACTACAGGTGTCTACCACACAGCTAGCTTGTAGCTAACAGGTCGTACCAGCTGTAGGACTACAGGTGTCTACCACACAGCTAGCTTGTAGCTAACAGGTCGTACCAGCTGTTGGACTACAGCTGTCTACCACACAACTAGCTTGCAGCTAACAGGTCGTATCAGCTGGAGCTCTACAGGTGTTCTACCACACAGCTAGCTTGCAGCTAACAGGTCGTATCAGCTGGAGCTCTACAGGTGTCTACCACACAGCTAGCTTGTAGCTAACAGGTCGTACCAGCTGTAGGACTACATGTGTCTACCACACAGCTAGCTTGTAGCTAACCGGTCGTACCAGCTGTAGGACTACAGGTGTCTACCACACAGCTAGCTTGTAGCTAACAGGTCGTACCAGCTGTAGGACTACATGTGTCTACCACACAGCTAGCTTGCAGCTAACAGGTCGTATCAGCTGGAGCTCTACAGGTGTCTACCACACAGCTAACTTGCAGCTAACAGGTCGTATCAGCTGGAGCTCTACAGGTGTCTACCACACAACTAGCTTGCAGCTAACAGGTCGTATCAGCTGGAGCTCTACAGGTGTCTACCACACAGCTAGCTTGTAGCTAACTGGTCGTACCAGCTGTAGGACTACAGGTGTGTTTCTTGGACCGTGTTTTGTAGCCGGTTTCCTGTTTGCAGACAGCACTGACATCGCATTAATGTGTTTCTTTCCTTCACCCCACATTTAGATATGGGGCCAAAATCAGAGCACCACACGCTCTGGTTATGACCTTTCTGTTCAGAAGTGGCAGGTAAGGATTTGAACAGTACCTTGCCATCCCAATGCATGTCTCTTGAGCTCTAATTTAACTTTTTTTTTTTATTCTCTCCAATAGTTTGAAGGACAAGCTCGAAGCCATTTTGAAGGCCACGTATACCCACTCCCGCAACCTGGCGTGCTTTGTGTTCACTTACAAAGGACTGCAAGGCTTGCAGGAGAGATGCCAGGGGAAGAGACTGCAGTCTCACTCCTTTCTGGCCGCCTGTGTTGGCGGGTGGTTAGTGTTTGGAGATAACAACAACATCAATAGCCAGGTATATGCCCCGTAGACCAAAAGTCACATTTGCTGTAACCCTCAATCCTGTCCGTACATTAACTCAAGACTGCTCAGGTGTTCAGTCCCTTACAACCCCTCTGCTCTTCTCTAGATTAACATGTACCTGCTGTCTAGGATCCTGTTCGCCCTCTCTCGGCTGGCCGTGGAGAAAGGACTCGTCCCCCAGCCTAAACGTGACCCGTTCCCCCTCTTTGCCACGCTGGTGTGGGGCATTGTCTTGTGGTTGTTTGAGTTTTACCCCCACACCCTCCAGCCCTCTCTGCAGTCCTCCATGAACTACCTCTACCACGACAGCAATGTGTGGCATGACATAACAGACTTCCTTGTTTATAATAAGCCAAGGACTGCTGCTTAGAAATTACGTCATGTTATTTAAAAAAGTGATTTTATTGACTAGCTCTCTATAATTAATGAATACTGTTTCAACAATGAATGATGAACAATGCTTTTTTTTTAATTGACTATTGGATGATAGTATACTTTTTGTTGTTGCAAATTCATTGAAGTATGTTCATCTTTTTGAAATACTAATATATTTGCATACCGTTATTGTTATTGGACTAAACAGATTTAAAGTAAAAATGGGTTACCATTTTATCTGGAACTCTAATCAGTGTTTAAGTTGAATGTATTCCATTGAAGAAGTCCTGCTGGTCGGTCTGTGCAGGAAGTGTTTTCATGTTCCACAATCTATTGTACCTGAACTTGTGACGCCCAGCCAGATGTAGTAGAGCCAAGTTGTGCCTATACTTATGCATATTATAAAATTAAACTAATCTAACGTGTGCCAGCTGGCTGCCCAGAGACTAGCTAAAATAGCCTGTAGCTGCTGTACCACGACCTTGTCATTAGCAAGTTAAATGTTGTTGCTGGATGAAGGAACAATCTATTTTAGCCAGCGAACTGCAGGTCTTTTCACATTATGATCCATACCTAGATTATTGAAAATTTGCTCATTGTCCTTGACTATCAATACCTAGATCTACCTAGTATTCATTCTGCTGATATTTCCGGTGATTGTAGAATCGTCTGATTTTTAGTTTCCGGAGGTGTGTCACTTAATACAGTTGCCACAGAAAAAAAACGTATTTAAAAACAAACATTTCATTGTCATGCGTGATTGGTTGATTAAATGTTTTACAAAATGTACTAATTATTACGTTTAAAAACTGAAAGCGTGGCATCATTATAGAATATTTAGTGAGGACCGGCTCTAGCCAAACTTGAGTCCGGTTTATTCTTTAAAGGCTTAATAATCATTAATTATTAAGTGACCTTTGTTGCCTTACACTGCAGTACAGGTTTCTGTGTGATTCATTTTTCAAATACTACTTTCATTCTACTTTCTGCTATTCATTCTAAGGGAAAAATATTGTTTTTAAAACACCAACTGGAAATACCTATCAGTTTATAATACATAATATTGAATAAATGTACCCAACAGTATCTAGAGGAAGTTAAATTAGCTTTGCCATGGCCAGCTCCAGCAGAAGGACAAACAAATGTCCACAAACAATGAGGTGAATGCTTTATCAGCAAATTTTCTTCTCCATTAGACTCTTAGTTACCAAGCAACCATGGTGACGTTGTATTAAAGTTATTTTTTTCCCAGATGTGGAGTGATTCTCAAGGTGCACAGGACATCATGGTACTATTGTGTGGGTATTGCATCACAGCTGTGAAAGAATCCCGATTTCTTAACTTGATTTACCAGTTTCATCCTCAAGGAACCACGACTAAGGGTCATAAGATGTCATAGCAATCCGTCCAATATTTCAGTCTGCACCGAAGGCTTGGACCGACGCCGTCTTTCTCAGAGCTCCGCAGCCAGCGGCTCAAAATCCTGGAATTCTTCTTTGTTCCGACTAAGACACCAGCTACGGAATTAAAGCCACTATCCTTGTCGTGGCCTCAAATTGATATTCATTCTCCAAAAATGTGTTCTGCTCATTGTGTTGTACATACCTGTCATTTTCAGTGGGTGAGTGTTCCGGAAGTTGAGCACCATTTACGCAATAAACCCTTTTCTCTTTTAGACAAGTCTCAACATCCACGGGAACGTCAACCACCTACACATGAACTCCCATGCCCTTTTTTATGGGGCCAGAGTCACTCTGTCACTGTTTAACATGTCATGGCTGGCGCATAAAAATAATAGTATAAGTCAAACAAATGGATTGAAGGAATCTTTTGAGTCAATAGTGTCGGGTGAGGGTTTTTGAGGATGTGCTGCATGAGCCCAGTGCATAAGACGTTTAAAACCATTATAGCCATATAAACTAATTTAAAAAAAGTAAAAATATCAGGTTCAAAGCGGACGACAAAACCCAGGACTTTCTAAAACTGCTCTTTATTCATTTTATCCAGTCTGGTATTTCTAGAAAGTCTCTGACCCTAAATACCCCAAAACCCTGAATCACTCGCGGCAGCTTGAGTTGGAATCTGGTTTACACAATGATCAAGATGTGTTGCACGATGCCAAACTAATCCCACAATATGAAAAAAAGAGTGACAGTGAGAGTTCTCCCACTGCATGAATAGATTAAAGCCGCAACCAGCTCACTTTTCACGACTGACGCATTACACCACCTAGCGTGTGTCCACGCCCAACAGACCATCGCTGTCATATCTGTACATCCATGGAACTGGGTGAGTCTGCTTTCTTACCTAATGAAGGCTTACTTTACGCATGAAACCAGGCAGAGAGGGGTGTATCATTTCTGTTTTGATACACATGACTTGATGGCCTCAAACTGGTTTGTCTCAATTGTTACTATAGTAACAATTGAGACAAACCAGTTTGATTCGAGAGAACCGCCTGTTATGAAATGTTACCCCACCCTTTCCGAAGGCGGTGCAAGCGTTTATATAGCAGCAGGGAGAGAGAGAGAGTCAGCAGAGATACAAAGCATTGCAATCAAGGAAAAGAATCTCCGACCGATGGCGGGTGAGATTTGCCTTCAAAGAGTACACGTGATAAAAAAAAATTCTCTTCTAGTTTGCCTCCATCTCTGTTTTAACCGCTTCTAACGTCTTTATTTCTTTCCCTCCCTCGCTCACAGACTTGAAAATACAAAATGTCAACATGGAAAAATCTGAAAACCTGCAGAGCCACAGGACCGAGGGCTTCAGCAGCTCTAAAACCTTGGTGGTGCGAAGAGGAGCCCCACTGAGGATCAGCCTGCAGCTGGAGGGCCGGCCCTTCGATCCCCAGACCGACTCCCTGAGGATCAAAGTCATGCTAGGTACTCACACGTTTACATCGCCGGGCATGAACGGCTGCTGTGTGAACACCGGCCTCTACGCCGAAAAGTAAAATCCCTCCCCTTAATGGTCCCTCTTCTCCTCCTCAGGCCGCTTGTACGTGGTGATGCCGGTCACTTTCCCCATGAACGCTTCTTCCTCAGATTGGAAGGCCTATTTTGACCCGAAGGGCCTGAACCTCCAGAAGCCGTCCATTCTCCTCTCCTCCCCGGCCTCCGCCCCGGTGGGATGCTACGGACTTCAGCTGTGTGCGTTTTCTCAGGGCGGAAAGAGGACCTTCGCGTTCAGCAGATTCGTCCTGCTCTGCAACCCCTGGTGTCGTGGTGAGTAAGCCCAGTGAGGCGATCGGGAGCTTTTAAGTATAGTCGGTGTCTCTCAGACGCGACCCGGCTATTACAGGTGGGTCCATTGGGGAAATTCTGAATAATTTCATTTGAAGAACTATGTTGAGAACTTCCCATATTGCTAAAGTGAAAAATACAGAGACTGCTGTTGCCTCTCTCGACACTAAATACAGATCCAAGCTCAACGTTGAGCACGAATTGAGAGGTCGTATCAAGTCTGCAACCTTGTTATGAAAAGATTTGTAGTGGAAAGCAGACTCATTGCAGCCAAGTCGGATAAAACATGATATATAAGTATTAGATGCCTCATACATATCTGTTTTTTATAGGTTGCATTTTATTGTTATTATCTTGAAAATATGTTCAGTGCAGGTTAATTAAATCAAAATATTTGACATAAAAAGCTATGGAGGAGCCACAACATGTTATTTCAATAAAAATTCAACATATACAACTTTGTTGGGGCGCTGGGTCATGAACATTTTTTCATTCCACCAAAGTGGGTCGTGACAGAAAAAGTTTGAGAACCACCCAGTTAATTCAAAGAAGCATTGCATTATAATTATGTATTGAATCCTTCATCACCTTTAATCACTTATTCATCCTTTTTATGGGCGTCTTGTCGCGACAGAGCAGTGTTAGTCATGCCACACAGGTGAATATACGGCACAACAACTCAGATTAAATGTCTGGCGCCAGCTTTAGGTGACGAAGAAAGAAACATATTATGTGTTATCAAATGTCCGTGCACAGGAGTGTGCTTAATGTCTTTTTGTGTTTCTTGCAGAGGATGCTGTATATATTCCCTTCGAGGACCAGAGAGAAGAGTACATCCAGAACGACTCTGGGCTGCTGTTTAAAGGAACATCCATTAATATTGTGTCAAGACCGTGGTCCTTTGACCAGGTACTAAAAAAAAACACACCTTTTAATCAAAGCTTTTCAAAATGTTCAGTTAGAAGAAGACAATGTTATTTGCAGGCCGAGGTGCTGACTCCATGTACACACTACGTACTAAACCTGACTTTGCATGCACATATCAAGCAGTAATGAACAAGGGAAGAATATAATTGTCACTAACTCATTTCTGTCTCTCCACCTGTGCAGTTTGAGCCCGGTGTCCTGGAGGCTTCCCTGAATCTGCTCCAAGTCAGCCCGCTGCACCAAAGGAACAAAGAAGAAGACTACCTGAACAGAAGCAACCCCGTCTACATCGGCCGGGTCGTGTCCGCCATGGTGAGTGTTCAAAGACTCTAAACACATCGTGAATATGTAAAGTTCCGATTTTATTCATTATGTTTTTATTTACTTTGTGTTATTACGAGCATGTTGAGGCTCGGGTCAGTACACTGAGACCCGCAGATAAACCCACACCGTCTGCTGCAGAACACAGTCTCACAGTTATTCCAGCAAAAACATTTGATGGGACTAATCTGTCATCGCCTCTCCGACCTTCAGATCAACAGCGAAGACGACCGCGGCGTGCTGAAAGGGAAATGGGAAGGGGACTACAAGGACGGCGTGGACCCCTCCTGGTGGACTGGCAGCGGGGACATCTTGAGGCAGTGGGCCGAGTCCGGCTACAGACCCGTCAAGTACGGGCAGTGCTGGGTGTTTGCAGCCGTCATGTGCACAGGTGATTACATCAGGATGCATCCAACCCTTTTTTTTTTTTTCATTACCCCAAGTACTTAATGACGTCAGGATGTTGTAGACGCACGCGGTTGATCGTGTTTTCCGTTGCGCAATGTTCTGGCTCAGCGTGTTCTGAACGTCTGCTTTCTTCTTTTTTTTTATTACTGCCGCCAGTCATGAGAGCTCTCGGCATTCCCTGCCGCGTCGTCACAAACTTCAACTCTGCCCACGACACCAACGGCAACCTGGTGATCGAGGAGTTCTACAGCGAAACCGGGAAGAAACTGAACCGCAGCGCGGACAGCATATGGTCAGTGGCGACCCGCCTTTTCCTTCTGAGGGGCGTTTAAGAACTTTGTTTGGTTTTGAAAAAGCAAGTCTGTTCGTGCTTTGTGACGGTATTTTCTCTTTGCAGGAACTTCCACGTGTGGGTGGAGTGCTGGATGACCCGCCCGGATCTAGGCTCAGGAATGGATGGCTGGCAGGCCCTTGACCCGACCCCCCAGGAGAGGAGCGGAGGTGTGTGTGTGTGCGTCCTCCTTTGTTCGCTATCGAACTTGTTCCTCGACAAACATGGCCGTGACCTCGCTTACCCCCCCCACGTTGTCCCGTTCCAGGAGTGTTCTGCTGCGGCCCGGCACCAGTCGCAGCGGTCAAGGATCGGCGCATCGACCTGCTCTACGACATCCCCTTCGTCTACGCCGCGGTGAACGCCGACATCCACACGGTCATAGTGAGCAAGGGTCAGGTGATCCGCTACAGCACGGACACGGAGAAGGTGGGATCCCTCATCTGCACCAAAGCGGTCGGCCTACCGAGACCCCAGAACGTCACAGGAGACTACAAACACATCAAAAGTACAAGCCGACAAAGTGAGATTCGTTCACCCGGCGGACTAATACTCGCTCTCAGGCATGAATGCTTACTTTTTTTGATCTTCGCAACTCAGGTCCGACTTCAACACTTTCGTCGAGACATTCCACGATATCAGAGGCCTCAACACTAAGCAGAGGTAATTTAGGCCGTTGAACACAATAATTCGCCCGACCGACCGGTCGTCGGTCCGAGCGCGTGTCATCTCACGCTCTGGCTCCTTTTCACAGGCTCATCCCGAGGAGTGTTGGTGCTCCTGTCCCTGGACAAAGCTCCCGTTGCCGGGGAACCCGTCCTCTTCACGGTGAAGGTCATCAACAAGCAGAGGGTGGCCAAGGCGATGAAGGTGCATGTGAACGCCCAGGCCAAAGAATACAACCACAGCGCATCAGAAACCATCTGGGAAAACCACGGCGTCGTACAGCTGGCACCCATGGAAGGTTGGTTCACTTGTTCACTCAACTACAGACTCGACGCGCTTTCCCATCCCGAGAGACTTTTGGTTTGAATTCCGTCCTCTTTCTGCAGTCAAGTTGATTCACCAGCAGATCCCCCCGGCCCAGTACGAGATCGTGGGGGGGGAAAACCTGATCAACCTCGCGGTGGTCCTGGAGGACTTGGCCAGTCATGAGCAGGTCCTGGCCTCAGAAGAGTTCAACATCGCCAGCCCACGGCTCACCATACAGGTATTGCATTTCAAAGCGTTCAAACATGCATAACTTTTATTTTTTGCAAAAATCTTCTGTGCAACTGTTAAACTTAACATTCAACACACTTCAGAGTTACACAGATTACAATTAAGCTACTGTTGCACTGTTCAAGCTCCATTCCTGTCATGAGAAGTGGGATTTTAAGTTGTTTGAAGGGTTCACTAACTCACTTTTTCTCATCAGGTTGAAAACGAAGACTCCATTGTACTTTACAAAAAGCAGGCGGCCATCGTGACCTTCACCAACTCATTTGCCCACCCGGTGAGCGGGATACTGACCGTAGCTGGGGCCGGGCTGATTCAGGGAAAGGTCCAGTTCAGGTGAGAAGGATCGATTTTCAAGCGACAGGTTGAACGACTTCAGCGAATGTGTGCACTTCATGAACTGCTGCGAAGGCAGGAATGTTCGAGTGTATAGGAGTGCCACAGTTAAGTCACAGTGCTGTACGTGTCTGTTGAAGGAATTTCGGCTTGTTATTGTATTGTTCTGCCTATGTTTGCCTTCAGGTGGCACGGCGAGGACAAACTGAATGTTCCTCTGCCGTGCTGTCATCAGGGCTGATAATTACCTACAGGCTTTGGAGTTTTACTTTGGGCGGCTCGAGAACAAGGGGCGTTTGATTGGCGGTGGATGAAAATAGAATCTTGGAATGTTCACACAGTTCTAGTTGCAGGATCGCTGTCATAAATCAAATCGGGTGGTGTTCCGGTGTCTGCAAACTCTCACACTCTGTGAACCTGTGCGTCCTCTTGTCTCCTCCCGCAGGATGCTCGCTGTGCGTCCAGGCAGCAGCGTGTCGCAGCGCATCACCTTCATCCCCAACATGGTGGGAACGAAGATGCTGCAGGCCAGCCTGCCGCTCTCAGACACCAACTCCACCATCACAGGCTTCAGGATGGTTTCCGTCGGCCGAGCTTGAATGCTGTTTTTGTACGTGACTGTCAGTGTAGATTGTTTTGTGTGATTTTTTCTAAATGTGAATGTAAATTATATTTAATTATTTATATAAATTAAAAAATTAATTTGTGTTTTTTGTTTTCAAATATTAAATATATTTAATGTAAAAATGTCTTTTCTTGTGATAAGTACAAAGTCAATGTCAAAGTCAAAGTTCACATCTCTGCCCTGAAGAGGGAGACATTTCCTCACAAAAGTTCCTACTTCGGTCTGAATGTGACGCTTCTAACAAACATTTTGACAACAACATTGAGTTTAAACAAGGACTATTCAACAGTCTCCCCCGTAGTATCTCTGTAAAATGAAATTCAACTCACCTTTCCCAAGATTTCAATTAATTTATTTTGTATTAATCTATTTTAACTGTCTGTCAAAACAAATCAACAATAAAGCATTATATACAAATCATAGCTAAGCTGACAGGCAGTATAATCGGCACATGCACAACCAGTTTATTTATATTACAAACAGGTTATAAGGAAATTACACCGGGAGAGAGAAGAAGACGTGTTAGAACACAACAACATGTACAACCCAGAATCAAAAGTAAGGATTCAAGCACCGGCCTATAATACAACATCTTCAAGACAATTCTTGTCAAAACATTTTTACAAGAGCATAGATTTGGTCTTTGAAGGGGATATTTTTATCCTGCGATCCCAAACGTTTTTTTACCTCATTGTGTTGTCAATTTAACCAATAATAAATAGCTCACATTATAATGGTAAAATACAATCAGACTACTTTAAATAGCCTCTAGATAAGGAGAATATTATTTGACATTTGTTATGGCCAACATGAATTAATGTGCTGTTGTAACTTTGTGTTTCTAATTTTATCTTTAAAATAGTATTGGTGAGTTGAAAATGGGTTTATACAAAAAACACAATAAAACAACAACAACAAAAAAATCTAAATTTGTATCCATGCAGACGTACTCACTGTGTTTAATGAACAGGATGTACAATTTTGCATTCAGTGCATCACTCTGTACTAAAGCGGAACACCTTTCGTGAGGTTGAGATGAACAGAATTTAAAAAAAGGAAGAGGTCTTAAAAAATAATATTTGCAGTATCAACCATAGTTCCCTGGGGTTAGTTATGAAGCTTTGGTCCCTTATTTGTCTTTGGTCTTTTTCTTTTTGTCCAGCACATTGGGGTTCATGTGTCTCGGATGTAGCGCGGCCTCGCTTCAAAATCCACCCGCTTCCTTTGGCCTTAAAGGGAAAATGTCCGCCTTTGGAGCTCGTCTTGAGGGCCTTTCTGCCGAATCTGAAGTGAGACTGTATCAGTTTCTTGGAGCAGCTTCACCTGCTAGCTGCACTCAGGAGTTCAGGAGCTTCTAACAGGAGGAGGGAGGGAGGAGAGTGGGGACAGAGCGTGACAGCCGGCGCCCTCTAGAGGTAGTCCAGCTCCAGTGCATGGCTCAGAGCCTCAAGATCGGCTCGACAGGACACCCTCCAGAACGGCATGTTCTTCTGTGAGGACGGAGAATTACATTTAAAAAATGCATTCAGGATCAGGATACTTTAAGCTGCCGATGCAGAACATATGTGAACACTGGGGTTTATTCCACTAGTCACTGAAGTTAACGTGGATTGGATAATGACCTACAATGTACAGAAAGAGACTTGCCGAACTGTCAAACCAGGTCTGTCTGACATTTCAATGCAAAGATAGTGTGTAGAAAAAAAGCCAAATGACAGAAGCGGCAGAAATGGAGTGTTTTTTGAAGCTAACTGATTAGTTAAGGTCCATTTCTCAGCAGTCAAAGTAAAACAAAAACTGATTCAGTTGTACCTTCTTGGCCACGGACTCTTCTTCGGCTCCGTCTCCTATCACCACGTACACGGCCCTCCGACCGAACCTCTGAGAAACACGCTCAAAGCAGCTCTCTTTGCCTTTCAAAACAGAGAGAATCGGGGTTGAACATGTTAGCGTCCGAGAATTACATTTTTTGACCGAGCACGGTGGTCATTATCTCGGAAGCCTTCTTCGGTAGGTCCTCCTCACCTGTCTTGGTGGCACTGTATATGTTCTCGATGGGGAAAGCCGAGCCCAGGCCGTACAGCAGCACCTTGGAGAGCGCGGGGATGAGCTGGGTGGTGGTTACCAGCACATTCACGCAGTTAGGCCTGGGGGAAAGGGGACAGGACGGACACATTTACATCACTCACTAAACGACACGTGGAGTTAGGACTGTCCTGATCACACCGTATGATGATCGGCTGTTTGACCTGCTGGTGCCAATCCAGCTGCTGGCAGCGTGAACTGACCTCGAGTTGATGAGCGCCAGGGCTTTGAGTGCTTGGGTCAGCCACAGGTCAGTCAGGACCTCCATCTCTCTCCTCAACTGCAGCCATTCCTCTCGCTTGGGGCTTCCCAGCAAACCTGCCCATCGGGGGGAGAAGCACAAGCTTTATGTTCAGTCTTTGCAACAAAACCAGGCAGGACGTGCGCTTGCAAAAGCTCTGATACATAATCAAATTTACTGAGACGTTTTTTAAGACCAAAAACGTCCGACGTGTGGCTTGCAGCATAGGTGAAGCTTCCAGCTGTAGACCGCAGTGCACAAGGGTCCATATCGAACAAAAGCTCGGACCTGGCTTTTCTTTTCTTTTTAATGACATTATGATCCAATTAACTTAAAAGGGCATGAAACAGTACTGAGCATATTGTATTAATTGGAATTAGAAGGTGTTTATAGTCATTTGTTCAGAGCACATCTCTAATAGAGGGTTAGTTGATGCACAAACTGGGGCTTAAAAAATTCAAATGGTATTTTTCTCAAGCAGGAAGCTTGTATAACTCAATGCAGTATGAAAAAAGCGTAGACAAATCCCTGTGGTCTGAAGCTGAGCTCAGATTGAACTCACGCTTGTGGCTTAGCAGGCGGGTAAATATTCACAGTGTCTCTATAGTCATATGAACCACAACATTGTCTTCCCGCCTTTATCTTATGGGTTCAATTCCATCACATGTAACCCTTATTAAAACCTCAAAACTCACAGAACCTTGTTGATCTGAATATCTCTGCACACAGCAGTGTACAATAAAGTGGGAGCCGGGCTCACCTCCAACATTATTCTTGTATGTGTTGTAGATCTCCTTGACTCGGCGGTACCGGAAAGCCAGTTTCCTCATCCAGTCCACCCCTCCGTGGACCCCCGACCCCAGGCACAGGGAGCCGGCCCCCGCTGGGCTCTGGAAGCCATCCGACCCAAAGTTGTAAGTGCTGCAGGATCACAATGCAGGAAGCAGTCGGGATATAGATCATAAAGACACAAAACTGCATTTTCTTCACAGCGCCGTGTAGTAACACTATCATTGTTGTTCCAGGGGAGGAATGCTATAGGAGCTGCCGCAACTTTATTCGTAGGTAGTTTCTTGGCTTGAGGGATTGATTCAAGCAATTCGGGTAATGAACAAGAAGGCAGTGCGTAAACCATTTGTCAAATTTAGGGAGCGTGCCAGTGCAACCACAAACATCTCAGTTGAGTCTGAGGGAATGAAAAAGCTGTAAGAAATCATGAAGTACATACATTCAGCACATCTAGGATGAATAAAGAAACGTCTTTGAGAATGTAAAGAGGGCCAAGGACAATAAAATAAATACTTTGGTACAGTCTGGCTCTTCCTCCTAAAAGTATCCTAAAGTGCTTCAACAAGTTCAGCAATAAAACGTCTGGACTGAGGGAGACAGAGGGAATGATGAAGCAGATCTATGATGAGTAAAGAAAAGCGTTGGATGATCCCGCGACATATTATACGGCCGGGGAAGTCGGGCAAATAAAAGACATGCACATGCCTGCATGCATGCATGAACACACAGACGCGCACAAACTCTTTGTCTCATCTCCCGGATTTTTTTTTCCCCCCGCATGTGCACTAAACCCCGGGGGTGAAGTCTGGTTCACAGGCCGCAGCAGAGCCCATAGAGTGCAGTAACACAGAAGGCCGTTTACCTCAGGTCTTGTCCGTTGTCGTCCGACGCCACGTCATCAATGTGAACCTGGTCACATTCCTGGGAAATTAAAACGGAGAGCGGATACATCAACAGATCCATTTCAGCGCGGAGCCCTGCACAGGCAGGTCTCTTCGCTATAGCAGTGCCTGCGGGAGTGATAGGCGCTATATACGTTAAAGACAAAGAAGGAGGAAATAAGATGTCAAGACAGCGAGGCGCCGGTGATACAGGACAGTCGACACGGCTGTGCGATGCTGCCGGTAAAGTAAAGTAACGTTGCATTTTTTTCAATAGACTGTATAAGAAATCCACCGAAGAAAGGCCTATTGTCCCTGACAATAACAGTGGGTGCGCGTGTTGTTCCTCGCTGCTGGATTTTAAAGCAAGCAACCAGACCACAGGGATTTAAACCACACTGAAACTTGAACGCGTGGCTACGGCCAAAACACCTTCAGCAACATGCAATTAAATCAGAAACCTGAAATAGTTATTATCATTTGATATTTAGGAAGAAAACCCAAAGCTGGGAGCATAAATCTATCATAGCTGTCCAGGAGGAAGAACGTCTAACGAAAGCTCTGAAAGAATACTAAACTCTTTTTTTCCGTAATCCAGCTTCAAGCCTCTAGGTCGAAAGATCTTTCCCATAATAAAAAGTAATGGAGTAACTTCTAGTCGTCCCATGGCGACCTGGGACAGGGTCTCCTTTCATTTTCTAGCCTACCTCATCTTCCTTCCATCTCTACGTTACTCAATTTCCAAATGCTGCAACCCAGCCTGCCGCTCAGTGACCATAAAGTACTAACGGCCGAGAGTCCGAGCAGCTCACGTCTTAATCCAGTTTCAAAAGCTGGAAATGAAGTGGAAGACAGCCACAGCGATCTACCCGTGTACATGCACTTTCTCCTTTTAGAACGGCTTGAATGGAATTTCTCAATTTGATTAATCAGACGCGCATGCCGATCTTCTAGAGGCAGTGCGGTTATGACATAACACTCATAACACTGACGTAGCGGCTGACATCGGAAGGACAAGTTAATTGTCCCTCAAGACTTAACAGCTGTTGTCAGCCCGCCGCGGCTGACTTCTTTGGAGATCTACTGAGCCCTGACAACAAAAGAGGGGATAAAAACCGGGTTTGCAAATGGCCTTGTTGGCTCCTTTCCCTCCTCTCGACCGTTCCTCCTCCCATTTGACAAATTTTCCTCTCGGATGCTCAGACGCACACCTATAATTACAACACAAAGTGGACTTGTTCTCTCTCTCTCTCCGTCCCTCTCTAATCTTTTTTTTTCTTTGTCAGAACAAGGCCGTGGAATTTAGGATGAAAAACGTCAGCCCTCGTCAGTCACCATAGGTCATAAAAAAACAGTCTTTTCCTGATCTCTTGAGGTTTTAGAGGTTATGAACTCTGGAAGATTTCTAGGCAGCGAGATGGGCCAAACTGTAGAAGTACTTATGCCGGCAGTTAACAGCCCCTTTTTGAATGTGCTCAACCCAGGAGGGCAAACTGTTTGGAAAATGCTGTAGTAAGAATTAATACAGGACATCAGTGTGAGGGGATTTCTACAATGACTGCCACTGTGCTTTTTGCCAAGTAAGAAAATAGCTTCCAAATGTCAAAACCTTTGCAAGGCTGTTGCAGGGGAGATTTTCTGGTATTCCAGTTTATGCATTTAGATATGTTTTACTGCTGATATTTTCCATTTTATCGGAAATAAATCAGAGATTAAAAGATGGGGATATGAAAAACGTGTGTGACGTAAGGCGTAATGGCCCAACTACCAGTTTAAGGGGACAAAACCTTTTCTAAACAAGCTTCCTTCACGCTTTTCTTTAATATTCAACTCTCAAACCCATTTAAAATCTCACCTCCAGGTCATTGAAGAAGAGTCTTGAGTCGGCCAGGTTGAAGATCATCTCCTCCATCCACAAACCAAGAGATACGGCCTTTGATGAGTCCTGATGCACAGACACACACACAGCGCTACAGTCAATAAACCTGCTACGAGAGTCACACTGCACAGTTCCACTTCAATCGCTGTGCACATTAACGTTCTGTCATTTTGACCTAAAAACAAATAAGATCACAGAGTCTGAAAACAATTCATTTCTTATCAATGTTGAGTTGAAATCCTCCCACAGGCGAATAAAAGTTCTTATCCCTCACATTCCTTTCAACGCATCTAAGTGAAAGAAAACTGCTCCGTGAACTACAGTCTGTTTTAAATAAAGATCAATCATGCGTTTAGCCGGAGATTGATGCTCTAATAGGTTTGGCATAAAGGGAATAATCAGTTGGATTATTGAACATCATTACTCTTCTCCTGTCGGTGCAGTCCCCTGCTTGTGTCTCTGAACTGCTTTCCTTTTACGTCCTCTGCTAACTCATGAACTGGATTGACGTAGACCGGTTTCAGGGAGAGGCGAAGGTGATTGATTACCTGTCTGTCAAAAACGCCGCTGGTTCATATCTTAAAACATTCTTTCGTGAATTTAGTTCCTCTTCCTGATTCATTACAGTAAACCATTAGGAAGACTTCTTTATAATGTCATTCAATCCCCTCAAGACTTAACCGGCCATATCTATATTATTATTTTGTAAACTACAAAAATTTGATTTGCTAGCCAACTCTTGATAGCTTTACCATGCAAAGACGCGTAAACACACCAACGCGACCACGACCCCGCCAGCAGGCCGGAGGTTACAAACTGGCACAGCTAAAGGTTAGCATCAGCATGCTATCACGCTCACAGCGACAACGCTAACGTGCTTAGCGGCTACATTGTTTGCAATTTTAAATACTCTAGTTGAGCTTCGTAGCACGCTAACATTTGCGAATTAGTGCAACTGAGGCTGATGGTAGTTTCATTCAAAGTTCAAGTACTGGACAAATGAAATAGTTTGAACCTGAATTGATGACATGAATGTGTGAGAAAAACTGTAATCTATCAGTCAATCCATCCAGTTATTGGCCCAAAACAAATGCATATTTGAGCAGGTCGCAGGTTGTGAGAATCTGCTCTTAGGTTTTCGCATAGATGTTGCATTAGTTATTGGACTGTATGAATGCCAACAGTTGGAAAAAGACATAACAAGCGGTGATGTAAGCATTGACTCTTTCTCTCAGTACCAACCCAGCTTCTTTTTTTGTCTTGCATTGGAAAAATCCAAACAAACACTTCAGTGGTTCCTTAAGCAAATTATAAACCATCATAACCCCCGGAGAAAACAAATATATCCTGATCAGGCTGACAAACAGCGTGTTGTTGTTCCAGACTAGAAAAGCAGGTGTGTGTACGCGATGCGCGCCGTGTTGTTTTGATGCCAGCGCCGACTCGACTTTGGCAGCGAGACAGGAGAAGCGGAGCGGTGTCAGCCAAAGGTGAATGTTGGATTAGTACATCTGAAATGACAAGATAGAGCTGCCTTCTGGCTCAAAATGCTAGAAATGGACTTGATGACACAAGAATGGTAAATGATGACAATTAAATGCGCACCCTCCCTCCACCCCCCCAAAAAAAAGATAAAGGGAAAAAAAGATAATTGAGGCCAAAGGGCGGAAAAGGTTCCGTAGGAAAATGACTAGGGGGAGGATTGAGAAACACTGGACGGATGAGGAAGAGATGAATGGAATGGATGAAGAAGGAGGGGTTAAAAAGGCTTAAGAAAGGATTGTTCTGCTTGTCAAATAATTAAAATAATTATCTATAATCGCCTTCCTCCAAATCACAAGGGCTGTTCCACACAGGGGGACAAATAAAAGCCTCTTCCAGATAATCCCCAGAGAAGAATTTAAGAAGAAAAAAAAGAGGAGGGAGAAATACACACAAAAGAAGCCCCTGAAACATCCACTTTTACGCTTGTGCAGGATGTCCGATGTGGAAAACACACCAGAGGACAGAGAGGGATGCGGTATGATAGCTGAGATAATGGAGGAGCTGTTACAGGGGAATCAAGTCCTCATGTGGACCTCTATTCACCTCTGACTCAAGACGCTTCAACCATCTTTCAACGCACCCATTACCCCAACTGGCCTGTATGTAAAGGTCCAAAACATTTGTTCTGGGTAAGAGTTCATTAGGATGGCGCTAATGGGAAGAGCCTGGGTAGTTCAAAGCAGACAGAACCAGGGACACAACGCGGGGAAATGGAGAAGTAGGAGAAAGGGCCGGTTTCCAGAGCAGAATGAGGGAGAAACAAGAGGTCAAGGAACATCTTCGCTGGCTTGCAAGCAGCCTCGACGCTCTGCATTGTTAATCTGTTTTTCCGCTGTCACTCGTCTAATTCCTCGGCTGCATGTCGGAGTTTTGATGTCAGCGTCTGTCCAACTGAGCTCCAGTTTTTGGGTGGTGGGAGGAATCACGAATGTTTGGCACATGAGTCACATTTCAACACATCCACTCTCTTGCTCTATCTCTCTTGTTGTTTCTCCCCCACCTCCCCTCCCTCCTCCCTCTCTCTCCGTGGCAGAAGAGAAAGAAAAAGAAACAACGGCGAGCGCGGCCCGCCGGGGTCTGAGCCGATCACAAACGCTGCTGTGAAACTCCCATCAGCCTTGTGTCAACCCGCAGGGGGACCGTGAGAATTCAAAACACGCATCCTCGGGCCAAAAACCGAGACCACGCACCGCTGGCCTTCCCTCGTCGGCTGCCTGTCTGTTGTGCGAAGGCCCCACCGGCTGTCAATCACGCCGCGGGACGCCCGGGGTAGCCAAACAGGCCCGGTGCATTATGAAAAGAAACAAAGAGGGCAGAAAAGGCAAAACAGCCGGCGTGTGAAAATGCTCAGGGACGAGAGCCGGAGGTCGCGGACTCGTCTCAGCCGCGGCCGAACCTTTTGAGCGTTTGTCCAATAAGCGCTTCAGCACCTGAGACAAAGGGTAAGCTGACTAAAGCGAGGCTTAGATTGTTGTATTTGCCCACACGTAGCATGCGATGCAATGCTGTGAAAGTGCGAAGAACAAACCTCTTACGCTAAACGACAATGGGAGGGGTCCTATCACCGTACCTTGCCAAACCGTGAGGAGAAGGTTCCCGTGAGGAGCGAATGGAAAATGATGATGGTTTCATCCAGATCCCAGATAAACACACGCTGCAGTGAAATAACAGATATGTAATGTTAGCCACATGAACGCTTATGCGTGCGTGTGTGTGTGTGTGAGAGAGAAAGAAAAACATTGATAATTCCCAACATTGTGCGAGTGTTTGTTTACCTCTATATCAGAATCCAGAGGTGGAGCAGGGTCACTGGCTCTTTTCCTCCCTCTCATCTTCCCATCTGACCCTCTTCGTGCAGGCACCTCCTCTTTACCTGGAGTGGGGGGGCTGGGCGGCGCGTGGTACTCTCCTACAACGCACACACACACACACACACACACACACACACACACACACACACACACACGCACACACACACAACAGTTTCTATAATACAAACGTTTTCAAAGATTCATCATGAGGGTACCACTTTTTACACTTGATCTACTAGTCATGGAGAATTCAAAATATGCCACAGAGTTGCATTATGGGAAGTATTGGAAGGCATACAAAAGAAGAAAAAAAAAAGGTTAGTCATCTTTCATGCTCGTGTCACCACGTGACCATTTAAGACCACTTGCCTGTGTGTGACTCTGGGCTGTGATTGGGCAGCATGACGGGGTGTTCTGGATGCTGGTACCCCAGCGGAGTTGGGATGGCAGCGGGGCTGATGTTGCTGCTGGCCAGGTAGGGGCCGTTGTAGTGATGGGAATTATAATACGGGGAGTACTGACTCTGGCTGTAGCTCGAGTAGGCTGAGAACTCCTGTCAAGAGGTAAACGAAGGACTTTATCCAGCCAGCGTCATTGACGTTCCAAAACGAGGCGTCCAAAAACATGATTTATTTTGTGACGGTATCGCTACATTAAGATACTACTTGTCAGGTTAAATATAATCACCAGCCGTGACAGCTGGTATTGTTTGAGTGTGTGTGAGCCACGGTGACAAAAAGTGCCCCTGAATACACCTTCTGTATCTACCCGTACAGGGTCAATGTGTTATTAGCGGATGTTTTTTTTTTTTTAAACGTTTCTTCACAGCAAAACATTACTCACTTGCTGGGTGGAGTTGAATGTGGTTGAACTTGAGATCGCATGAGGGCCTTGAAAAATTCCAGACGGAATACCCCCACCTGTAAAAATGACGCAACAAAGACAAAGGTCAAACCTTTTAGGAAACACTTGATCATGCAGGGTGGAGAAGAGTTACAAACTGGTGAGAGATTTGACCGTGTAACCAACCCATAAGATATGATTTCACAAACGAAACGATGGGATCTGTTTAACTGCGTGGAGGAGGTGATGAGCAGCAGACCGTGACTCCTTCCCCTGCGACACGTCAGTGCTGCAGGTGAGGGGAGATTTATGTTTGGCATGACAGTGCAGGTGTGAAAGTCGCTGGAAATCTTCTCAGTACAATCAAGCCAGGGCAAGAATATACCTTTCCTCAAAGCAACCCCCTCCCCACCACCACCACCACCACCGGCGATGCCGCCTCACACTGAACCTTTACTTTCAAGTCCGTCCACGCTGTTTGCGTGACTGATTCATTATTTCACCTCCACCTGCAGCGCTTTAATTTAGCTCGTTAGATGGATCTCAAAAGGTCACGAAGGTTTCAAAGCTCTTAGAGGCTGTTCTTCAGCACGGCGGCACAACGCAGGTACAAAGTTCCCCAGCTGGGATCGATCAGGCCACCAAAGTTCATGGAACTAAATCAAATACAAAGTCATCCCCAGTTATGACAATTCATCCTGAGTAGAACAAATTCCAATGACGACCCGTCCAACAGTTTTCAAAACATTTTACTCAGAAACCACCAAGTTCAACCTCTTAGTTGCCCAGAGAGTAAATTAATCCTGTACGAGCTACAAAGTCTGGATGGAATTTTGGGCAAATCCGAGCAGAGGGAGGTTTAGATATCCCACTAGACAAGTGAAAACTTTCTGCAGCCCCGTGTGGGTTTTCCTGGGCCGTGCTCCTCCCACGATGGGGAGCGCAATGGGCTCCGAAATGCCGCCATTGTCATTAACTGCTGACTTGTTGCTGGCAGACAAGATCAACAGCTGCTTGGTTCCCAACTGTACTGTTTATTGATGGGTATTTTTTTAATGTGCAGTAAGAAGTTAATACTATGGATATAAAGTACTCTCAGACCTTTTAAATAGAAACGTATATACTATTCCTTCCTGTGACCTGCCGTGACTGCTGGCTTTACTACGGGGGGGCAACAAAGACTTACGACCCCAACTTTTTGAAAACTTCAGTTCACTACTGCTCGCTCTTGTTCCACTTTGCTTCTCCTCCCCTCCACAGCGGCAAAGTGACAAACCCAGAGAATAATGACTCAGTGGAAGAACCACACTAAAACCTCCCCGGACAACACAACAATCTTCAAAGCGACTGAAGGGAAAAATACAAGAGGTCTCTCGAATAAACACAAGAATGCTCCCATAGTCCTGGTTTGGTTTCAGTCGTGCGCGCAGTGAGCGGTACGTGTTTTTGATGGCTTTTTGTGGTGTCTGTCCCCGTCCGTGTGTGCGTGCTGTGCGTGTATTGTGTACAGCATAATGGAAGACATGGAAACATTATGAAATCCTACAAACATTCGGTTGATGTGGCAGTTAAATGCTGTTTGAAGTTTGCAGTATATGATTTATGCATAAAAATATTCAAACAAATTTATTTTGTTTGGGAACAGTGTCTTTCAAACAAAAGAGAAAAAAAGGTTGTTGGTTCATCGGTCGCGCACTGGCAGAGCAGAGTCATTGGGGGCTTTGCAGCTTGTAAGAGGCTTCATCACAAGTTTGTTTACGTGTATTTTATATCCCGCCATAATGTCTGACATCTGAATATTCTCCTAAACGGAGGTGACGTGGGAAACCAAAAGAGAACAGAAAAGGAAGAGGCGATCTGTAACTCATGTGCTGGTTGTTATCAACTTAATAAGTACAACTGGAGTCTTTGGCCCTTATTTCTACTTCCTTTCATCTAAAACCACTTTTTGGTCAAATTACTACAGTTTTTTACAATGATTTCTAACTTTAATTATTAAAATTAGCAAAAAGTACCTGTCTATCCATCTGCAAGATGGATGCTATGCGAACGCACTGGCCCATAATAATGGTTATAACGATTTGCTCATGTTGCAATCCCCACTGTACTGAGCTGCGATTTACAGTAGGAAACTCCAAACCTCATCGCTTTGCCCTTTTCATCCTGTTTTGTCTCCCTTTTGTCTCCTCCATACAGTGGAAACGGGGTCATCCCCCTCGTCTGCAACATTAACCCCCCCCCCCCCCCCCCCTCCGTATAACGCACCTTAACCTCTCCCCTCCCACACACAAGGTCAATTTCATGCTGCTTTCAAAGCCATAAAGTCGCACTGAGCGAGTCATGCTTTGGGCGCCGGACGACTGAGGAATGTTTACAGCACACACACACACACACACACACACGCACACACAGTTGCAAAAACACGCAGTAGGGGCCATGCTCGGGCAAAGAGAGCCACAACCTTCATTTGAGTTGTTGTTTTTCCAGCAAGGACCTTGCGCCCATCTCTTGTTCTCGGCTATCCTTTGTTTTTAGTTCCTTTCCTCCATCCTCTCCGTCTATATGTTTTCTCACCGTCTGTTCCTCTCCAACAGACACCAGCGCTCGCATGCTGTGTTGTTGGTCTGAGTGGAGAAAGGGGGCCTGACCCCGGGAAAAGAGGAGGGGCGGGGAGACTTTTGACGCCAGGAGTCCAGACCGCGGCTAATGGGGAACAGGTGTGGCAGAGGAAAATAGAGAAAGACGAGGAGGAGGAGGAGAGGAGTGAAAGGGTCGAGGAAGGAAGAACAAGGATGGAAGATGGCGTTTGGAAGGTTTGTGCGAACAGAGTTTCCGGCTCACCGTGCGTGTGCGAGTAGCTGTAGAGGCTCTGACCCGGAGGAGTGCTGCTGAAGTTCGAGTAGCCCAGTAGTCCCGTCTGCCCTGGAGAATGACTCAGGCCGTCTTCTGTTTTAATGTCTTAGCATGGAGAGAAGCCGCGAAGGGAGCACAAGTTGAATGCGTTTGGTTCCATGAGCCAACTAGATAATATGGAAGTTTTTTTTACATTCATTCAAAAAAAAATATTTAGATATTCATTCCACTGTGGATTAACCAATAATAATGACCCACACAATCGTCAGTTTATAGATGACATTGAATCTGTGAAAAAAGCGACTGAATTAGTTTCCAGTTGTATATTGATGTATTGTTACAGCATCACATCAGGAAAAAAAAAGCGGGCGGCACCACCTTGCAGCATCTGATGCAAATAATCCCAGATCCATCCAAACACTTTGCCATCACTTTACACAAACATTCCCCTTTGGTGATGATTATCAAAAGAATTCCTGCATCTACGGAATGTTTGTTCGCACTCACTGTAGGAGGGCACGCTGTAGCCCTGTGTGTGGTGGGGGTACGGTGTGTACGGCCCAGCGGCCTGGAGGGCCGGGCTGTACTGAGTCTGTCCGTACGCAGCCATGGGCGGATCTAAAATAAGGATGAAATAATGAGGGAACTTTTAATAGCGAGTTTCTCTTTTCTCTCGTCCAGTACAATTGAACACGGTTAGAAGCGAGTGTGAGGAAGAACACAGTAACACTTCCTTTTAATGCCACGAACAGAACAAACCAAACAACACATGCTGGGAAACTTACGCCAGTTAAATCTGAATCTGAAACTATTACCAAAAAAAGTTGGATTGAACGTTTCCAGTCAAATACATCACGCTGTCATGTTATAACAACATCAGAGTAGAGCTGCATTTGATATGAACACAAAGACATTGCGTGACAAAATAGTAATACAATTTCACTTTCAATTTTGACAACAAATCGTCACAAAGAACTCACCCGCAGTAGGTACGATGACTTTGAAATGGATTATATGGAACCCTGTGAATGAAGCAAAAACAGGCAAAGTCACAAAATACACAATGAAAGCAGTTAGGAAGTTAAAACTTGAAACTAATAGAGTTGTAACCAGATTCAGCATTTTTCATTTGTACAAATCCAGAGAAATTGTGTTCTGCAGGAGACGCTTTTCTCCCAACGAGAAAGATTTCACGAAACGCTTGGCCGTCAACTGAAAAATCAATGCAGTTTTTCTACATTCAATTACACTTTAGATACTCGTTAAGTGGTGAAAATATCCCACTGCGGGCATGAGGGTGTGCCGACATGGTGAGCAGTTTTATCACCATACCTGGGTTTGTTTTCAGAGAGTACAATGTGTGCGACTGGATGACTGCAGTACCTCCTTTACCCCACCCTGTTGTACTTTTGCCCTCTCACCTGGCTCTGTAGAGAGAGCTTTATCCTCCGTGTCCCGTCACACACTGCTGTTGGTCAGGTTCCTCCCGAGCCGTCAACTCTCCTGTGGAAACAATAGCCAACACTCGGCATCAGGACACAGGTATGCAGGTGACTGACACATGGCGACGTGCCTCCTGCCCTGTGGCAGCAGGATGGGGGAAGGGAGGGGAGGGGCGGGCAGGTATTTTCTCCGAGCGCGGTTCAAGAGGTGAATAGTTCCTGAGGGTAGACGGAAGGAGAAAGAGAAATCGATGAACGCGGTGCTTGTTGGGAAGAGTTTGGTCATAAGAGACTCTGACAGTTAAACGATGAGACGATGGAACCCGACAGGTGACATTGTTAAAATTATGGAAAAATGCTCCGCCGGTGCTGACTCACTGTGCTGCTCGGCAGTGGGAACCGTCTCTGTGGAGCTCCTTCAAGGAAATAAAACGAGAACGAGGCTGCCGTCCACATTTTTAGATAATGGCAGCGTGTGGGTTCTTTCACAATTTCTTTCTGCTGTTGCCGTCGGCGACAGGACGAGCCAGGGGAGAGGCCGCTATCCCTTCCATTGTACTTCCCTCAATTAGACGAATGTGGAGATAAAAGAGCGAGAGTTGAATGAAGGGGAAAAGAATAGAGGGAAGGGGAGGTCTTGGCTCAGTAATCGGGAGGTCAAAAGGTCAATGCCACACGAATTAGTCTGAGCAGGAAGCTGAAAGAGGTCAGTCTGGTCGACAGCGGACTCACACAGGGTACCACAGACATACTGTCGTACTGACTTATCTTCCTGTATTTTGTATCAGGGGAAATCTGATTTAATTCTGCTGCGTGCAACAATATAAACAGTTTGTTAACTTCAGTTCAATTGTTTTAACACGATAATATCAACGGCGACTTTCTGAGTTTAGTCGATAGAGAGAATTTCTTCAGCTTCCAAAATGATATGGAACGTTACCCTTGTTTATTTATTCCACATGGCAAGACACAACAGCGCAAACGACTTTACTTATGCCTTTTCTCTCCGTCTCTCCCTCTTTTCTCTCTCTCTCTCTCTCTCGCTCTCTCTCTCTCTCTTTGCCTCTGGGCCATTCCAATCTGGCGAAGCCGCGGCAAACTGGCTGACCTCTGATCTGGCTGACAACACCACGACAGAGACAGATGACAGTCATGAATTATAGGGGCAGCGGGGCTTAAACAGCAGATGAAGGTGAGGGTGGAAAAAGGCCTCTCGCTCTCTGAGAAAAGTGACCACGTGTGACAGTCAGCAGAAGCGTCACTGGCATCGCCTGACACGACTTACAGTGTCGTTTGTGTCGTTCTCGTGTCATTAACAGGAGCGTTTTTGACAGAAAAGCAGAGAAAAAAAAAAACATCTTATGCTGTGGCAGCTCCAGCTGATGGAGCTGCCCCCCCCACCGCCCACCGCCCTGCTTTAAAAACACCCGGGACACCTCACAGTGTTATCTGAGAAAATAACAGCACTTCAACCGTGAAACACAACCACAACTCTGCAGCAAAAAATACACCTGCAAATCTGTGTTATTGACCATAAAATAAAGACAAATTTGACACTAAGTCATTGATTTCTATTACTAATCTACTAAACTTGTGAATTAAACAAGAAATGTTTTATTTTTAGCTTTAATTCAATTTGAAAAGCTATGCTTTTAATCCAAACCATTGAAACTACATCAATTGTTTATCAATGATTTTTACTATTATTTTCCAATTTAAATAACCTTTAAGACCCTGCAGCCATCAGAGATGTTGATCTGACCTTTGTCACCCGCAGGCCGTGAAGCTTGAGAGAGTAACACTGATCCTGCAGCACGGAAGGGGGGTGGGTGGGGGGGGGGTGGGGGGGGATAAGAAAAGTGCTGTCGTGTTTCAGCATCTCATTGTGCTTCCAAGGGATCAAAAGTGAACGCGGGCGCCTGCAAAAAGTCTCCTTGACTTCAGCTGCATCGCTGCAATAGTCCTGTGTGCACACGTACGCATGCACGTACACACTCACACACTAACTGTGTGCAATAAGGAAGGCACTTCCTGGTTCAGGGTGAGGCCTGGGAGGAGGACGCGCAAGGCCATGGGAACTGCAGGACACCGGAGGGAAGACGAGCGGAGCTCAGCGGAGCTCAGCAGAGACGTGGAGAGCAGAGGGCTGAAACTGAAGCTAAAACAAACCCAGCAGGGCCACGGGAGGCCACGGGAGGTCCCACCAGCTTCACCTGGGTCCCGGGGTTCCGCTAGACCACTGCTTCTTTCACGGATATCAAATTCTAGCCTTTGTGCTGACGGATTACATCACAGGATGGCGTATTGTGCTTTAAGTTGAAATGTCATTCGATACAGTTAAAGCACCTCGCTGGGTCAGTGCATATTTAACTGTAGTTCAACCAAATGATGAGAGACAAAAAAACTGACCCGTTTGGGTCCATTCAAAGTTAAAAGTGCTTCTAGTGATAATCACTCGGGAATAACGCACCTATAACCTTTTGTCGAAAGCGTTGTCAGCCAACAACAGACTCGGAATGACATATTAACTAATGTGTTTGAGTAAGTAAAACCCTGCGTTGTAAATATATGGAACAGTAAAAATCCCAAACAACTTGTAACATAAAAGATCAGCTCTCTTCTCCTTTGGATAAACTTTTTTGGTATGGTTTGAATTTGGTATCGTTTTGCTTTTAAATCTGATACGAAGGCTGTGTGCAAGTTTCTCTTCTCTACATTGGTGAACTTAGGGTTTTAATTGTATGTTAACTGTGTGTTACAGTTTGGACTGTGTGTGAGGATTGGACATGTGATAGGCCGGTCACCCACTGCGGTGACCCTCCCATGGTTTGACCTTTTACTGAAGCGCTGTGCATCACGAGACAAGGTGACTTGGCCGAGCCATATGGGACCCCACCTGGAGGGGCCCCAGTCAAAGTGCCGGAGGCGACGTCGGGGACACAAACCCTTTCTCTCTCAGTCGATAATAAAAGACACAGAACAAGGGCCCAGTATTTGAGCATCGGGGGCTTCACGGCGGAAAGCTGTGCCATCTGCCAGCGCCTGCTCTCTTTCACCACCTTTGGCACCCAGCAGTACAATTAGTTTTATCCTTTAAATCTTTTAAACGGCATCTATATTTAGAGAGTGAAAGCCATCACCTCTTATCTGCAAACTCCTCACATCAATCTAAACCTGATAATCCTTCAATAATCCGCATATGCAGACATATAAACTTGCTAGATCGCATGTACAAAACATATGTGTATAAACAAACATGTGCTTAGTCTACAGATTTCTGGTTAAACCAGTTGATCAATTGTTCAAATGATAGAAAAGGGTGAAAAATGTCAATTAAATGAACGTAACAAAACTCCTCCTGTTTCCTTTTTAATAACGTAAGGAGGAGTAGTAAACTGGAAACTGGAAGTGTTTGAATTTCTCTTTAAATAAAAAGGTACTAAATGTGTTATAAATGATCCCAAAAGATGCCAATTGGTTTTCAAACTTTAAGTGCCAAAAAGAGCCATAGGAAAGTCTCTTCAAATGGAATAGTGCTGTGAGAATTGGATTTTTCCAAACAATTATGGATATTACAGAAAAATAAACCCTCAAACACCAGATCCTGATACTTTTTTCCGGAAGTCATTTTCAGAAATCAATAATGTTTAAAGCAAAAGCTATAGGTAGCGGTAAAAAACTCCAACGTTGGACTATAAACCAACTACACCGCGGCCATGTGAGTGTGAGTGTCCCGAACGAGGCTGTGAATATGTTCTCTCTCACTTCACTACTTCTCAGCGACCATATTTTTTAACACCACAAACAGGTCGAACTCAGGGTCATTTCTTGAAAGGTCGTATAAGAAAGCCTTTAAAGCTTCAGTTGACTACAGACCATTGGTCATCTAACCCAGAACCCATTGACTTCCACGAAGTATCCAGAAGTACAAAAGAAGCTGACTCATTTAGGTCTTTTGAGACTTAATCCTACAGCACTGTGTTAAACCTCCAATTAGCAGTTGAAGAACCTGTTTTAAATAAACGAACTGTGTACAGTTGTGAATAAGAGAACATTTCCCTTCATTACTCGTCCACAGAGAGGCTCAGAACTGCTGGTGGTCCACTAACAGATGTTGAGGATTGATAATCTCCACCCACCACGACCTCAGGAACCAGAGAATCTATTGACGGCCAAAGACATTCCCAGCGTGCCCTGCACACATTATAGCATCAAATGTGATATTTTTACACAGAGTGTGTGTCGTCTTCCAGAAACATCCCTGCTGGTACGAACTGAAATGGTCCTTTTTGTGATAAACCAGATTCACTACAATTTAGTGTTGCTGCTTTGCCCAAACCTATTAACAGCGGAAAACGGTGCTTGATGTTTGCCGTTAGCAAAAAGACCGGCGTCAACAGCACCCTGACGTTTCCTTTTTCCTGTTGACACCGAGCGCTAAATTTGCTGAGACGGTAGAGAGAGAAAACACCAGAGTAAGATGTTCCCATGTTTCCACCACCTTGTTCGCTATTGCCGTGACCCGTCTCGGTGCGGTTTCACACAGCCGGCGTGCGGACCTCCTCCGCTAATTCAGCCATTATGGTGTTTACATCAACAAGCAGAAATGAAGAAACCTGAAAAACCAGTTCTAAAAACTCACGGCAAGCGATTACTCACAGGGGACAGGGGGACTCCGGGACAACGTTCTCCTCAAATAACCCGAAACACACGCACACCTGGCTAATGCCGAGGATCCTAAAATGAAAAGTGAGCAAACGGTTAAGTCACATAATGACAGATAGAGAACAGGAGTCATTGTAGGAGGGGCCCCGATTAATCCCTGGCAGCGGTGAACCTGTTGCCCACTCTGTCTGCGCTGTGTAACTTTACCTCTTAGACTCGGTGGCCTCTCTTTTCCACTTGACTGACTCGCTGCCACAAGACTTGCTTTAATGCCAGAAGCTTTCCCCCTCCTGTCCCCCTGTAATCAAAGCCTCTCTATTCCACAATCCCAAGTGTCTTTATCTTGGTTTTTCTGCAGCGCACGTTCTCTCCCTCGCTGGCCTTCGCTGCCCATTAACCGACACTCAAACTCTAATTATATCACAAACTATTTTTCCCCCTCCGGCGGTGATATGGCCAAATCTGGGAAAAGGACCACCTACCCCAAGGCCCAGACTCTGACTCCCCCCCCTCCCCCCAGAACCAGTGGCCCGGGACAGGGGTCAAAGTGAGGGACAGCTGGCAGACCTCCCAGCAGCCCGCAGGAGCTGGTGTGGGGCTGGTCTGGGCTGACCCCCAGTCAGATGGTGGTCTGTCCCCAGGTAAAGGCAAAAAAAAAAAAAAAGAAAAAACATCTGGTCACACACGCGCTCGCACACTCACAAACTGGCACACGCCTGACTGCATGAGCGCTGCTGTTTTTCTCTAATGAACTCGCACGTGCACACTAATGTAGACGCGGGCAGCTAGCAGACCGCCTGCTTTATTAGTCATTAGGATGAAAAGGTTCGCCCTCCATCAGCCTCCTCAGCAGGAGGCGGCCAGTGGACGCCGTAGTTGCTAACAGCTGGCCAGACGGAGGTCGCTGGTAGCCGAAGCTCACAGGCGGTACAGATGGACTGAGGTCCAATTACTTCTTTACTATTAGATTTACTGTGCAAGTGTGTGTGTGTGTGTGAGATGGAGAAAGTGAGAGAAAGGGGAAAGCCAGGCAGGGATTTATGTCTTTTTGGGGGAGATAAGAACGCAGCATAAATGAGGTATTGTAAAAATGTGGGTGTGGGTTGGGGAGTTTAATCAGGAAGAAAAACTGTGTCACCCTTTAAAAAAAAAAAATTCTCCTCTGGGTGGAAACCGGCCAAACAGTTATTAAGCACAAAAAGAATAAATATGATCACGGCAGGCTAAACGCTGCGATGTGTGAGGCTTCTCCATTCGCGGGATGAGATAAGGAGAGTGGAGACAGTCAGAGGGACAGCTGTTGTCTGCCCAGGGTTTAATACACACACACACATCACCGCGAGGCCTCCTCGGCTGCTCTCCGGGGCTTTAAGGGAGTTAAAGAGGGGAGGGAAGGGTGCGAGAGGGAGAATACTTTTAGAAGGAAGTGCGCTAAGTCACCATTAGAATATCCAGCAGCTTTTTTTTCAGTCCCGAGCTTATGTTTCACTAAACAATTAGGCGTTTCTACAGATTTGCACACGCTCAAGGCCTCAAAACAAAACCGGCACGCTACAACCCGATGTCCTGTACCTGATCGGGGCTCTGACACACACACACACACACACACACACACACCAACAGAAACATCAGCAGAACTAAAGTCAGCTTTTCAGAAAACAAGAAATAAGGGAAATGAGCCTAAAAGGTGTTGTCTTTGTTGTCCCCGTGTTGCTTTAATGCTTTTCTTGACAGAATATGAGGTTTTACAAATAATAGTTGGGGCAGTTTTGATTTAGTCGGGCTTTCTGTTTATCAAGACAGCTGCACATATCAGGCTACACTCATGATTGCTTCTTCTGAAGTTGTATAAGGTTCAGAGGCATTCGTCCCATGAAAACCTAGAAGACTTCAACTTTACTCTGTTCCACGATGATTGGTATACAAAACAGAGTTAGACATAAATCACTGAAGAAACTGAAAGAAGTGACACTCGTTTTGTTAGTAATGTGGAAATGCATAAGAATAAAGAAGCCAATGACCAGTAAATGAAGGAGATCACAAATGCCCGCTGTTCTTACTTTAAAGTTAGAAGTGTTGCGTGGTTGCTTTGCAGCTCAAATAAAATGCTTATTTTACTATCAAAGCCAAGACAAACTATTTGATAATGAACCTTGTCATCTTTATCACCTGTTAAACTTGTTTGCGTGCAAATTGAGAGAGATTTCCTTGTTCACAGAGTTGAGCAAAAACAAAAAGACAGCGTGAGGGAAGGAATACAACGCCTCATAAAACAGAAAGGGCGTAAACCTGTTTTAATATTGAATGAACTGACAAAATGGAACTCATCGGTTTAGATTTTAATACCAATTCAGAAAAGGAGGGAGCATTGAATACATTTTCCTATTTAAGGGTTGAGCCCTACTGTAACTCTGGGTTACGGTCAGCGAGCCTGTTCGCCTCCCAGAGGGAGATGGAAGGAGAAGAGGAGCAGGAGGAGGTGAGAGATGCACAGAAGCTAAAGGGACATCAAGAACTGTGCGGCTGTAAAGAAATATAATGAAATTGGTGCAGATAAAGTCAGGAAGAGCAGAGCTTCCTACGAAAATATTTATCATTCCACGAACGTTTGGCCACAGAGGGGTTTGGAATTAATTTGTGTTTTCTTAAGAGGGGGTGCCTCGCGCTACAGGATGGGGAATTCTCCACAGCCCGGGACGTTTCGGGCTGCTGCTTATTCACAATTTATTAGAGCTAGTAATAGGAACCATGAAGGCCGAGGAGAGAGAGAGAGAGAGAGAGAGGGAGGGAGAGAGGGTGAGAGGGTGAGAGGGACCCGGCCCAGCAGTCAAGAAATGGGGCCTAATGTTATTAAGAGACGAACCGCAGTGTTAAATCAAACACACCCGAGCACACACTTTCGGTATGTGGTCTGAGCACACACACACACACACACACACACACACACACACACACACACACACACACACACACACACACACACACACACCACCACCCCTCCATCGAGACCCTTGTATGGTATTTGTGGGGGTTTAAATACAGGTATAGAAAAAGAGGTCTTCAGAATTACAGAGATTTACAATCCGTCACAGACTTGAATAAGATACAACAACCATCTAAATAAAATCCAACTGTGGCCGGTTTTATCCCTGCAGGTTTATGTCGGATAACTGACTGGGACAAGGACAAAATGTATCTGATACAAAGCAGAGAAAAGTGGGAAAAACATTTCAGTGTTATACAAACTGCGACGAAGGTTAAGTCAAAAACAAAAGCTCTGATCTATGAAAATGCGAAAACAAAAATAGTTCCAGTTCATAGTTCCAAATATGGAAATTGTTGTTAAGAAATAAAATTATACTGAGATCTCACATATTTCGTAACGTAAATTACATTTCATGAAGATCTTACCAAATCGGATGCCAATGAGTTCAACGTCATATTTCTTTTCTTTAAATCTATTTATGTTTTCGAGAACCAAAGGGCCACAATAAATCTGTGCTTCTCCAACCGTGCAGCTGATAGAAATGTTTAAAGGTGATTTAAACGGTTGGAAAAACAGTGAGGGAGTTTCCTAGTCTGGAGCCATGAAGGGGTCCTTGAAAAATATGAATACCAGCCTTTGAAAAATGCTTAGCGAGGCTCCCCTAATTTAGTTAATGAGGGTCTCTGCATGGCTGAGGGGGGTGTCAGTGATTTCAGTGTAATCTTCACCTAAACCGAGCCAAAAAAACGTTGCACGGATTCATCCAGCACCAAGAAAAACAAAAGAGCTCAATCTAGGAGAAGGTGCCCTCCACATATTTTAAAGGGATTTTAAAGAAAGTCAGGATTAATAGTTAAGAAGAAAATGAAAGTATCCGCAGCTGACGTGAAGAGCCTCCAACAGACTAATATTTGCATTTTACGTTGGCCGGCCTATTTCTGCCCTACAATATACTTTGTGTAGTAAACTCCACACATATGTTCAACAAGCGTTTTGTTTGTGTGAGGCATTTTGTGTTGATTTTCCCCTTGACGATTAAGTTTATGATCTAAGTCTTGTATTTGTTATTATATACTCACACGTTATATGAAAATATATGTTTTCAATTATTTCCCTTAATGTATTAGCCTGATATTTGTATGAATTAGGTGAAGTTAATAAAATCAGTTGAACATGTTTGGACAGACAATACAGTTGAATATTCTCTCTCATGTTAATGTACCGTGATTTAAGATATTTGATGAATTTAACACGATACACGAGTGTCAGCTTCTTATTCAGAGGTCGTTCTTCTGAGATAATTGCGACTTATAAATGATGTTTATTTACCACCGGAATTGAACACCAACGGAGCTGAACAGAAATATTTTAAAAATAGATTTTTAAATAAAACACTTCTTTTCCACTCACCATTCTTAGAAAGCAGGAGGAAAAAAATCCGATTGTGATCAGAGCAGTTGTCTCCCCATGCCCACCGGACCCCGCAGACTCCGAGCGGCCAGGTGAGCGCTCGCGATGACTCGCAGTTCGCGAGGATGAAGAGGAGGGAGAGGAGGAAGAGGAGGAGGAGGAAGAGGAGGCACGAGAGGCTCCCGGGTGCTGACAGCTTTGTGCGCGCACTCACTCGCGTCGATATCTGCAGCCTTCCTGCGCAGCTTCAGGAGCGTGTTTGCTTTCCCCGGCGGTGGGGAAGTGATGTTAAGTAAATGAGGGAGGATTTCTGGTTCCTCCCCCTCCTCCTCCTCCTCCCCCTCCTCCTCCTCCGCCTCCTCGCTAGCGTGCACGCTAGAGCGCGCTCCCGTATCCCCCCCCCCAAAAAACACCTCCAACTCATTCCGCCAGCAGAAGCGCTTTGTTTGTCAGCGGCCTTTTCTCCTTCTTCTGTATCTGCGCTTGAAATCTTTGTTTGGTCAGGAGCTCTTCTTCGCGTTTGTTTATACAAAGACCCGCAAACCATTCAGCGGATTCTCCGCATGCACTCCAGATAGGAGGATTTGTTAGTTTGTGGTAAATAACTGCGGGCTATTGACCGGGTTTTTTTTTGTCAAGGGGCTGTGGCTTCGTGATTCCCATCCCCCTCAATGATAGTCCTAAAGAATCAGGTGCAATTTCTCTGATTATTCAGCAGAATGTGCTAAATATTCGAGTTTAAATGAGTTGTAATGCAATCAGCCTATTTACTGCTGGTTGTTGAAGATAATTAACGGAACATGTGTCATATTTTGTTCTGTATGTATAATCTACAAATATAAAATAACATAAATTGAAAATACAAAGTGCCTCCTATTAGTGTAGTTAATAAAATGATTTCCCCTGCTGGACATCTTTAAGGTTAAAAAAGACAATACTTAATAAACATCTGTACTCAATTCTAAATAGACAAAAATATTTAATTGGTCTCAGCTATGGAAGTTTCATAATACTTATTCATTTGGAACCTAATTCAGTCCATTCTTTCAAATCTTGATATTGAAGTTCTTTTTCATTATTCTGACTCACTCCGTTTGAAGGTCGATAATCGTGATACTGACACCTGTACATCATCATTGTCCTTTTCCCACTTTAGCTACGACTTGTTAAAATGTTCAACATTCTTTCTGACATTCCCATAATAAACGATCAGGCATCGCCATCGATTATCGTTTCTATCTATAGATGATCATCATTGACTCCGATGCCTAGAGCACATCACCTGCTTCATGGTTGCCATACCAGCCCGTGTGGAAGTGTGGTCATAACTACACGCTTAACTTAAGAAAAGCAATAGTTGACGGTTGTGTCTGCCTGAGCGCAACCATCATAAATGATCCCAAAACAGAGGAGACACAATGCAGGTGTCCCGTCCTCTGCCTGCCTTGTGTGTGAGTGTGTGTGTGTGCGTGCGACATTGTCTCTCTGTGTATTCTGTAACATGAGGAAGAGTGTGTCGGAGCTTGGAGCGGTGACTCAGAAGGAAACAGGTTCTCCCGAGCGAGGGGACGACAGGATGCCCTCGCTGACACCAGCTCGACACCCGCAGACATGGATACGTGACGGGCACCTGGGGGAGATTCATGCCACTATGCATACGGGCTAGTGTCGGCATCACTGACCTTTACAAAGAAAGGAAAAGAACATCCTCGACCCCGACGTCGCTTTCAAAACAACACCTTGTTCTAGATGAACATTTTTTGGGTTGTTTTTTTTCAAACACTGTGGAACTAAACTGCTGGTTGCGTGCAAATTGAGGTATTAATCTATAAACAACAACAAGCTACAGGTTATGAGGAAACGTACATCTTGAGTATATGCTAAACACTCCAGAACAACAAGCATCAGATACTGATACTGGACAATAATTACACGGCTGACAAGAGAAATGCATGCTGGTCTACTGAGGCCTCTGTTATGGAGAAGCTTGCATCTTTAACTCAAGTAACTTATGGTGACAATTATGGATCACTGTTATGGCTTTTGTCATGTCATGTCTTTTTCCTACTATTATATGAACATAGTGAAATCCACCGACTGAATTGAGCAAATCTGAATACAACAACAATTCCACAACCTTATTGTTTATTTTTTAATACATGTGATCTTAATTAAGTAGTAAAAATGTGTTATATTCTTTTATCATATAAACAATCTTGACGCATTTATTGAGGATGAATGTTGTCTCATAGTTTTTATTGAAGGGAAAAAACAAAAATATCTATATAGACATGCTGGAAAATACAGCACTGAGGGGCGAGAGGACAATGGCTCTGGAAGCACCTTGACCCAGGCGCGATGATCTAGTCTGCCTGAGGTTCACGCCGCGGGGCGGCCGGCCCAGCTCCTCTCTCCCACTGGAATGTGTGGAGGAGAAACAAAAGCTGCCATTGTCTCTCTCTTCCTCTTAAGGGTCCGAGTGACTGACATGTCCGAGTTGCTGTCGCAATGTGTCATCCGATGTGCCATCCGGGTCCCTCCTGTCAGGATGGAGGGAAATGTTTACTCCCAGTTTGCCGAGGCACATTTTAACCTCGGCTTGGCTTTTCGGAGACGCTCGCGTGAAGCGGTTCCCCTTTTGAAGCTTAATATTTTGTTGTGTGGAATGTGGACGTTACGTATATAAGCATTGTCATTCCCATGCTGAGGGATCCTGCATGAGAACTTGAACAGTGAAAGAGGGAGCATACAGACACAAGGAGTGTATTAATGTAATATTACACTTCACAGAGCTTATGTGGAAGGAAGCGGGAGCCCCATAACCACCACATCTGCTTTTAAATGCCCCTTTATTCAACCCCCCCGCCCCCCGAATGCATAAACCTTACCTTACCCGGGCATTCACACCCCATCTGCCCCCATGGCATCACCTCCCCCTTCAAACACACCCTCATACTTTTGTGAAGACAAGGTGTCAATGCAAGTGATTGGAATAGAAAGTAAAACATGAGAGAAGGAGCGTGGAAAGTGGAACGATGTTAAGGGCTGATGAGGAGTCAAGGAGACATGAAAGCTGCAGGTCTGTGTGACTTTTGGGATGTTTTCGACAGAGAAGGTCACTCATAAAGCAACTGTCTGCCTTTTGTTAACTTCTGTGAAAAGACATTTGTGTTTTGAGCATAAACACCACCATTACCACAACCGCTTGTCAGTTTGTTTTCTACTCACTTCACTTTGAAAGGCAAAGGTTTGAACCCCCTTTTCTTAAAAAGAGTTGGTTTTTGGTTTAAGGGAATGTGTTATTGCTTAAAGGGACTAGTTTGCACAGTGTGTTTTCCAACCACACCTGAAGGCAAAAGTGTTTCTGATTCCATACGAAAAGCGGGACATCATATTGTTTAAATCAGATGCTCATTTTTGCTTTCTTCTGGAAGGCATTAGAGGTGTTGCACTCATGAAAAGTGACAGAAGTCAAAAGCGATCTTAAGGGAGCAGTTTAAACCCTGGCTTCTCTCTGCAGGCCTGGCAAATCACTGCGTTAAGTGAGTGTGGATGTCAGATGTTCGTTTTTTAGTTGCCCGGCCCCCAATTCTCATGTTTGAAAGGGGCTGGGGGGGGTGAGAGAGGAGGGAGGGTGGGGGGCAATATCCGAGGGGGCAATATCCGAAGCTGTTCCATTTCAAAAAGCTGTTCCATTTCGAAAACAGTCGGGCCGTTTAACCATCCTGATGCCAGGATGGTTAAAGGTAATCAATAACTTTTACCCAATTCTCCAAGGATTCGAATGCAGCGAAGTGCTGTTCATCACGACATGTGATTTGCTTATTAATGTTTATCTTGTTTTTGGAAAAAAATGACATCTAAAGACTTTACGTAAAGCTGACGGGAGGCCAATTTACCCTCCACCCTCCAAAAACCATTTCCACTCCCTCTGTCTCTAATAAACACACCCGGCGTCCCTCCATCCTTCCCCACTGGGACCGGTGATGGAGCAGCCCTCCCTCCCAGTGAGACAGCTCTCACCCAGGTCGGTTATGTGCTGTGTGTGTTATTTAACTGACCTGGCCTCTAACCCAACAGCGAGGAGCCCCACCAGGAACACACCCATGTGCAGAGCGGGGAGGGGTTGTTTTTCAAGTGTTACGGATTGCAGATCTCAATTTGACGGAACAAAAACTAGATACTACAATCAAGCCTTTGAGATCTATAATGTTTAATTTTAACACGCAGTATGGAAACACAATACCCACTGCATTGATACCCATTTTGAAATACATTTTGTGACAATCCTTCTATTTAGTCAAAAAGGAAATCTTGTATTTTAAGTCTTATATAATATCAACAATGTAAAAAGAATTGTATGTAATTCATTCCCTCTCTGAGTCTGCACAGGAATCAACCAATGAGGAAGAGTATGTTCTATAGTGCATACACACATACTTCATAGCTGCTCTGCACCTCTCTCTCTCTCTCTCTCTCTCTGCCCTCCTCAGCGCCCCCCATGTCTCAGGAATGTGGGAATGATTGCCTTAATTTTATAAAGCGCACGGCTTCCTTTGGTTCAATTTTCACCAACACCATAAAAAAGAAGCAGTTGTAAGGTCAGCAAGAACCCATCTGGTTTTGCCATTGCTGCGGCTTTAATGACCAGGTAATAAAAGTTCAATTTGACAGAAATTACAACAGATGTTTCAGGCTGAAAGACTCAGACAGAGTTGGTTCCACAGCGGGATGAAACCTCAACCTGCAGGAGCTGCTCCACTGATGTGATATACTGTATAATATGACCAATGTCGGTGTGCAGCATGAGGAATAGAAATTAGAAATGCACACGTAACAGTACAGTGTGGAAGGTTCCCAGCTAAATACATATCATTTACAGACAAATCGTTTTTTTCATTTTTTAAATGTAAGTCTATCAAAGAAGGTGGGCAGAAAAACATAAACACATACCTGCATAGTACAACGTAATCAATCAGGGTATACTTTCAATAAATCAATAAGTCTCAAAGAGGTGATAATTCATCGCTGGTCATCTATATGGAAGTCTGTAGTGTGTGGTGTTGCTTGGACTGAATTATGCTGCAATGCACTTTTTATGGTATTTTGTCTGTACAAATATCAAAAATCATGAGTAGATTGATCTGTCAGCCAAACACAACCTTTGCAACATCAACACATTTAGTAACCAATGGAGAGCTATTGCATTGTGTTCATAGTCCATCCTCTGCATGCTTCCATCAGTGGGATAAATATAAAAAATGACTAAAAACAATATGGACATAATAGTCTGTGTAACTTTTAATAAAAGTGAAAATGAGTCAATTCATAAACTGAAAATGTATCTGCTTTGGCAATTTTGTATTCTCTTTCTACTTCCAGCTTCTCAGGATTTTGATAAGAACTTAAAAAAAAAAGTTATCCGATAAATACATGCAAATCATTCTACTGCTATTTATAAAATATTGTGTTGATTTGTTCGTTTAATTCTCATTTTGTTTCCATCTCGATGCCCATTGTTCCTCTCCTACAATAAAAGGGGGTTTATTGCACATCATCATGTCATTCCTATTAATTATTTCTGTTTATTAAGCCAGAGGCTACAACACAGCACCTTGGTTTACCTTTTGACCCGTGAGAAAGACACACAACCTTAAACTTTTGAAAGAATGTCTCAGCGGATATGTGAAATTGGACATCCTCAGGGCAGGTATTCATCTGACTTTTCTGTATGTTTTCCCATGCGTACAAATACAACAGTGTCTGTGTCAACCTCTGTGTGAAAAAGCGTTACATTTCCGTTCCATTCATTACGTGCCGTGTGAGTCAACACTGGATCAAAAAGATGTCATTTTGAATCCGATTTTCTACCGAACAAACAAAGTACAAAAAGAAGAAGCTATAAACTCCCGTCTGCCTGAAGAAAGCTAAACACGAAGACGAAACAGAATACAACAACTGCTGAGGCGATTGACACTTGCTCTCACTTTTGGTGATTTATAATTCCCTCCTGAACGCAATTAAAGCAAAACCTCAGCCAGCCTCCTACTCTCACATGATGGATGATCTCCCGAGAGAATTCCCAAAACTTTTTTCCGCTCTTTGAAACTCTCCACCGACACCTAGAACGTACGCTCCAAAACACACTTTCAACTCTCCCATTTCCTGCGCACAGGCCCAGAGGTGAGAGACAGATACGTTCGCACGTAGCTTTACGCGTTCCCACGACTGGGCACAAAAACGACAGACTTCAGGATCTTTTTAAACTCTCTTTCTGACAAAGACGAGGCGTGGTGAGAGTATTGGATTTCTGCCCCAGCCACGTGACCCGAGGAATGGTGTGAAATAGTTTCACAACAACACACCCCATTGTTTCGCTGACAATGCACAAGTTCTGGGATGTTGGCGGCAACGGAGGAGCGACGTCGCTGGAGGAGGATGATACTCCACCGAAGGGTTTTTCTTTGGGTGAGTATTTTTAAGGGCAGCGTGGAAAATATCTGAGCCCTGTGTCAACTCCAGGTGAAATGCATGCGATGAGGTCAGGAGGCTGTTCAATTTCAGCCCGAACCAAACCAACCAAATTGTGATTTATCCTGATCAGTTCCTGGATGCTTTCACCATGTGGGTAATCAGTTGTCCAGCTGAAGACGAGGTGGTGGGCGATCACCGAAAGTCATCGGGAATAAGAGCCCCAAATTGTCCTGTGGGGATACCTTTATAAAATGTCACGGCAACCAGCAAATTGTTTTCGAGATATTGAAACCATAGCGGTGGCAAAAAAATAAAAATAAATCAAGAATATATATATTTTCACTAAAAATAAACTAGATTATTACAGCGGGATAAATTTGAACACATGTTGGCTGTGTTGAATTTTTTTTTTAAACATGGCGTTCTTTGGCACTAATAACACTGAACTTAGCGTCCACTCGTGCTCTTGCGTCAGGAATAATGAGGGGAGGATGGTTTTCATCCTTGTGATATCTTAAAATATGAATCTCACAACTATCAAATTTCATTAAGTATTGTTTTTATAATTGCACTTGAATCAACTGCCCTGTGGCAGTTGCATTGAGCATAACCACTGTTAATTTGTTGGACCTTCTCCATATTACTCATTGCATCTAAATGTGAGTATAGCCAAGTGCAATCACATAGCATCTGCTTCATTACAAGTAAAGAAAGAAATACAACAAACGTTAAAGACAGTACCAACCGACTGTCTTGTGGGGACAGAACAAAGCAATCAGCGTTGTGATTAGTGTGCGGCAAAGAATAAATCTTAAATGAAAAACATTTGCTGTCCTCTTTGAGTAAAAGACACAACTGGCACTGAGATCAGAAAGGATTTCATCCCTTGTCTTTTATTCCTGTTGTATAGTACTGTGTGATTCATAAGTTCCTGATTATTTACCAACAGTTGGTTTAACTGTCTGTTATTATAATATTAAGGGGTTCATACGTGACCGGTTGGTGTACAGCATGATGTCATCTCTGCCTGCGTGTTGTACTTGATTCCCATGGCTGGAAGGCTAAAGGAAGCGAGGGTTCATTACATGACCTGTGTGTGCATGTCTGCCTGAATTCTGCCTTTTTATTAATAGGCAGGATGAAGTTCAACTAAAAGAAGGAGGTGGTAGGAAACAAAGAGCAATAACATTGTAAGAGACAACAGAAAAGGAAGAGAAGGAAGAAGAAGTGAAGTGAAAAAATCATTAGCTGGTAAATTATGAAAGTACCAAAAACATGTATTTTCTCTTCTTGGTTTCTCCTGCTCTTTCAAAAGTCAGGAATCCTCGTCAATTGTGACAATCTGAAGCATCTGCTGCATATTCCCAAGTAAATCCTGCTTTGCACTGAACAGAGACTAAGAATATAAACAAATGAGGCAGAGGGGGGAAACATAACTTCAGAATCACAGAGAGGGTAAATGTGAAAGATTATAAGCAAGAAGGAGGGTGTCTTCTTTCAATGAAAGGGGACAACATGAAATACTTTCTCATGGCTTCCTGAGTTGCTGCAGCGCCGCTGACTCAGAATCCGTAACAGGTTTGAGTCGGAGAGAGAAAACCTTTGTAGTGATTTCTCGCTCTTTTCACAGGATCATTTCACAGGACCGGAAAATCATTAAAACTATAGGTCAAAATAATGTCAACACAGAGACTCATATACTGTAAGGCTTGCCCTTATTAACTTTATAGACTTTTGAAATGTTGTATACACCAAACTGTGTTTCCTACCCAACACGCTGAGGTTCAGAAAACGCTTATTAACATGCTGTATCTGGCTTGAGGTTGAAATAAAATTCACCCACAGTGAGCAAGTGCAAAATAAAAGCGTAATGTAACATATTTCAAAATCCCTTGTTTTCATTGTATAATCAACTAAACTGACTATTTTAATGAGGACGATACAACGTCTGAGAGACTGCAGCCTACATCTCAGACATTGGTGACTCCTTACAAGAGTCAAATCTTCAATAACAGCAAAAAATCGAGTCTTTTATCTTCATACCATTATTTTCCCGTCCTTGTTTCTTGGTACACGCTGATATTGAAGCAGAGACTGTAGCATCTGGCAGCTTTAAAGACATTACTTCACATTAAGGGGCAAAGGAAGCTGCTATGTCAAGACAACACACACATTTCCCCCCAGGTGTTTTTGGGTGACAGGCGGCGTTCGGCCGTCTGTGTATGCGGCGCGCATGAATGACCCTCAATGTATTTTTGCCTCCCAATTGTACTTAATTGTCTACGACATCATGTTTTTTTCTGTTTAACAACTCCTCTAACGAGAACCCGTCGGTCCTGTGTGTTTAGTTTCGTTAGCCGTCAGCTCTGCTAGCGGCGACTAGCTCAACAGCTAACTCTGCACCTGTCGACATGAAAGACGCACTCGGTCCAGTATGTCATTTATTATGCAATAGTTATACCAACTAACTAAATTTTATTACGGTTCTTTGGCGTGCAAATCAAGAGAGGAACTTTTATTTGTGATAAGTAGCAGAAACAAGAGTCCAAACTGATGTTTCTGATAACTGATAAGCTTCCACCGGCCGGGTAAGAGCCAGCAGTCAATGATGTTTAACAGTCAACTAATAGGTTTAAAAAGAACTTGTGAATCAATTTATCCTTTTGTTAGATGTAGCATGTATTTGTAAACATCTTCCTTAGCGTACTACATTTTGAAAAATGGTTAAATATGCATTCTATTCTAACCCATTTGTGAATGAGGTAAAGGATCTCAAACAACGATGGGAAGAGGAGAGCTACCTGCGCTTGGTGATCAGGACTGAAACTCCCCAAGGGTTGTTTTGTCTTTCTTTTTTCTCAACGTAGAGGAGAAAGAAAAGGGAAGGGCGAGAGAAGGAGGCACACAAGTGACCTTTTTGGATTATATCAGTTTGATGCCTGGGGTGAATGAGTCAGAGAAAGAGGGAGGCAGGAAGAGTTAAAGGTAAAAGTGTGAAAAAGGAGCGATGTGTTAATTTCCTCTCTGGTCTGCTTGGTGGCTCCAGGCAGTGGATTTTCAGTGAGGCCTCACCTTGTTGCACGTCGCCTTTTCACTGCAAAGTGTGTGAAAACTCCACCCACAAAGAGTTAAGAGAAGAGAAGAGGAAGGCTGAGCGTTAACACTCATGAGGTACACAAAACCCTGAGCAGCTCCCAGTGAAAATCAGGAAACAGCAGCAGCACATCTAATAGATTTATCACACAAACATCATATCAAATAAGTGTTATAATGCCCTAATGAGGCAATTAGGAGAGATACCAAAGATTGTGCATGAATACCAGTTAATGGCCGTAATTCTTCCATTGCAGAAAATCACACCTACTAAACATCCCACGGATAAGAAATGTAAGGTTTTTCTCCTCAAGGAGATATATAGAAGGTGACTCGGAATGCAAGCTAAAACTGTGACACGAATGGATTTCTTTGACCAAAAATAAATAATCACACGACAGCTAAAAGGTGTCTCGCTTTCATTTATAAAACAACATTCCGCTTTGGTTGTTGTGTTTTTGTTCCAGAAAATAAAGCACAGGAGAAAAAAAGGCCTGATCGGATCAATTTGCGGATCGTGCAGAAACTCCGCAAAGCGTCGAGGTCCAGCGTGTTTATGGTCATTTCTGCGAGCAGTCGACAGACGCTGGAATGCTGCACACGAGTGATTAGAACAAGACTGTTTGAATTACTGCATTAGCCTGTTATTACTCAGTCTGGGACTGGATGATGTGAGGCTTGGTTTTAATAACTCTGCACACAACTGAGGGAAAAAGTTCAGTAATCATCCGCCTTGATTGCTGCGCTTTGGCTTTGGTCTAAGAAGGTCTAAGAGCATGGTGGATTCACAGATTTGAATAGTAGATGAATTAACACACATACTCAGATAATAATCCAGATGGAGCCCATCAATTATTAATAACCCCTGATGAGTCCCTGCATGAGATACCATTGGCTCATCAATAATGAATGTATCTGATCAGGAACAAATTCCCTATTGGTTGATTTAATTATCAGACAAGTAAAAAAGCTTTTAAAAGGCACTACTCTTTCTATTAAGGTAATCACTTTATTGATAAACCACCAGGATGGGAAGCAAAACCAATTCCCTCGGGACCACAAGTGATGGATGCTGAGTGTTTTTTTTTCAACATGGTGACTGACCCCCCCTCCCCCTTTCTAGTCTAGTCTTACCCTCATGGTGAAGGAGAAGTAAAGTAGTGAGTCTCAATCGTTAAGCATGGCCGGTCTGGAAGAAAAACTACAAAGGCATGCATAAAAAGTTAAACGACATGGTGGTCCGGTAAGAGTTCACACAGTTTTGGTCGTGTAAATCTAAATTCAGTAGCATAATACACTTAACGTCAGCTGGTTTTTTTTTAGCTGATGCAATAATCAAAATCATATTCGCCAGAGGAGCGCAAAACATTCCCAGCAGATAATCTGCTCAAGCTGTTACTCTGCTGCACTGCTCTATAGTCCACCTTTTCAAGTTTACCATTCATCTTGCTTGCCCCTAAATGGGCATCATGCTGTGTTTTCAACTCTTGTGATTCCACGCCGGCTGCAGAGAATACTGCGCCGACCCCTCCAAGATTGAGATGGCGGTAAAATCCCACAGTCATTTTGACAAGTTTAAACTTTTTTCAGGAGCAACACGGGCACAGTGGAATAGGTAATGTTGAGCCTGAGTCACTGGGCCACGTGACAAAGCATCGGAGAATATGCGCCGCTTCGAGGGTTGTGGTAATGGGACTTTTGGGATCCATAAAAACTGACGGCTGGAGAAGGGGGGGGGGGAGGGTGTCTGCATGTCTCCATGTGTGAATCATGTTTTCTGCTTCTGAACACAGCTTCTTTCTGGTTGTCTCCGCCTTTATTACCGTCTTCAGATGGTGTTAGGCAGCCGGACACTGGATCCTTGCTCTGAGTTGCATGGTCTTAATCACAGACAAATTAATTGTGCGGCAGTAAGTTCAAAATAGAGTCTTTTGAATAGTGCTACTTTGTTACTAGCTTGCATTAAACTTAAGAAATACACAGTGCTCTATTAAATAAATTGATTTTGGTTTATGTATGTGTTTTTTTAACAATTGAAGGCTAAATCTGCCTTCTGCCTATGTTTATTTCAAACTAGAACTGATTTATCTGACTATCAAGTTGCCTGTGTATATATATATATATATATATATATATATATATATATATATAAAACAAAACACCATATGTTTACGCTCAAGCGACATCCAAGCACCCGATATTCACCAAAAAAGCTCCGTTGCCCTTTGAGCTCAATTGTCATCCTACTTGAGCAAAGTGTCCATATGTTATACCTCACTGAGGAATGCTTCTCTACTCATTGCAGTTTATATTCTAGACTGAAGGACAAAACAGCTGCTGCTGCTACACTTTCTCTTTGTGAGAAACCTGAGCTGTGCTATTGATCAGCCTTTCACTACTCGGTTATTAGCTAGCCGCCCGATGTCTCCGTGTTCACAAGACCCTCTTCTAAAAGACAGTGTGGGAGCGTGATGAATGATGGACAAAAGATATACCACATAAATCTTCCCCGTAGGATTTCGGCATGTAGACTCTAAGCAACTGTTTCCACCTTTTTGTTCGTGATGTCCTTTAGTCCTCTTTCTCATGCGAAGATTTATTTATTTTTCATGATGTATCTTCATTTCATAATTAATGTCTACAATTTATATAAAGAATTTGCACCAAAAGCAATACATTGCAATAATCTGTTGCTTTCTCAATGTCACATTGAATGTTTAAGCACATCGTTGCAGGTAAACATGAATTTATTATTTCATACTTTAATGATTATCGAGCTCGCTGTGTTTAACATCATTTTACTAGCCTGTCACTCTATCGTTGAGACATGGCTGTTAAACTTGGCCTAATCCCGCCTCAGGAAGAGAGAAAAAAAAAAAGAGTACGCCTGACCAGTGAAAAGATAGGCATAGAGCTGGGGGATGCTAAAGAAAAATATCTGAACGGCATTTTGCAAAAGCACCTCTTAAGTTAAGAAAACACAGGAGTTGAGGAGAAACAGCTGTGTGCACTGAAGCCTGGCATCCTGAGGATGAAAACACGGGCCGTTAATAATAAAAATAATAAGCCTGCTGAGTTCCTAATAAAGGGACCCTGATGAGATAATTCAGTCAAGTCAGGGGCCCTCGCTGCATCGCAGGCTGCGCCTGTCACCACACCGGCTCCGCCACCACAGAAGAAGAGAGAAGAAGGAGTTTGGCAGTGCCGCACAGCAGCTTTACCACAGAAGAAGAGAGTTGGCTCGCTCCACCGTGCCACACGCGGGTATGGAACTGTACCATGTTAACGTTGGATCACAGCCAGCCGTTGAGTCCAGAGTCTGTGCTGAATACTACATTCATGTGTTGGTTGATGTGTGTGTGTGTTTGTGTGTGTCCAGGTTTGTGTAATGCACAATGCCAGGGGAACCCCAAACCACCCAGTTTTCTATCCTCTCCCTTTCCTACCGTACTCTTTTCTGTCATCTCGCTCTGTCTCACCCCTTTTCTATTTCTGGCATCTGGCTGCAGTGAGCAGACCTTTGACACAAGCGCCCAGACAGCTCAGTCATGGTGGTTTGTGTGGTGCTAATAGGCCTTGTTTTATTCCCTCAATGTAACTACAAAAACTTCAGTGACTGCTTTGTCAATAAATTGGAAGTGATCCATATGTTTCATTCCAATTTTCTTCCTGAGTGACGAGAAGGTTATTTAAAGTGTTTGATCACCATTTTCACTTAATTTAATGTCAAATGAAATAACCGGATGCTGATTTTCCTCAGGTACTGCTTGATTTGTCCTGTCCTGTGCTTTTCAGCCACCACGTGTCCCGAAAGGAGTATTTCCTGGGGCATGAGTGACATGTAGCCAAAAAAGGCTCCAAATCTGCACTACAGCATAAATCATCATCATCACAATACAACAGCAGCCGAACCTTGTGATGGAGGCAAGAGGGAAATCCGTAAAACTGGAACTGATATGGCGTCAGTGGAAGTTGACCCGCGGCTGTGACGGTATTGTTGCTGTGAAGACAGTACAGGGAGTTGGCCCAGGTGGAAGTGAAAACAACATCCATCCGTTCACAAGCTGCTGTACACACTGTATGAACCCACGGACCAACAAAAGCACCTGTTCTCCGGTGTCTGTGTCTTGAAGTCCTTTGGTGGCCTCCAGCCAGGTGGTTTATAGCTGCTTATTCCAGAACCCTGTAAATGTGATGTTACATGGCTACGTGGATCATATATATTGCTAAAAGGCTAACGCTGCGTGTCCTGTTAAGACCGTCGGTATCCTCACCAGCTATACAAAATTATCCATGTAGAAGATTTAAAGGAGGATTGTTTTTGTTTCGGAGTAGAGCTATTATTACAAAGACATGACAAAAAAATTGAAATCAGAAGGTTCTAACCCTGACATACCGTTTTTTATTATAACACTATTGAGTTTCACATTTTTCCCACCAGAGAAAGAGGCTTTTTAAGGGGAGGAACAACAATGGGTTTAAGAACATTCTGGGATAACTTTGAATGGGATGAGCTTCCTAACAGTCTAGGAAATACTACATTATGTGGAAGGACTATATTAAAACACACTAACATCATTCAAGTTCATACCGCACAATTTTGCTCTCTTTTTGGGGTAAGGATTTATACCTCCCAAGTGTATTGTTTATCAAACTTGTTAACCTGTAGTCTAAATGTTATTTTCACCTGGAGGAGCAGCTGTTAGTCCGCACAACTGCAACGCATATTTCTCCACAAGCCCAATATATTATGACCAAGTGGTGTTGGTTCAGGGTAGAACAACATGTCCTCAGGCTCTGTGTGTTGCGTCTGATAGCCTGACCACAATGCGCGATGTCAGTGTTTTGCAGAGCTTAGACTGGGGAAACCTGCCTTCACGTCCTTCCCCCTCTTTGCTCCTTCATCCCGTTTCCCCTTTGTCATATACGGTTCATGTGTTGCTTATTACCCACCAGTCCGGGTCCGGACCGGAAGCTTCCACCTTCTCCGCTCCCTCAATGGAAATACCCCAACACGTCAAAGCGTTTATGCACGCGCAATATCCAATCCTAAATGTGCAGTATGCAAACACAAATACACCAACACACACACACACATGCACACGTCGCACCCTGCTCTCCTTCCCTTGGGGTCCTTTTTGATTGACAGTGCCCCGCTCCTGCAAGGGATTATGGTGGAAACCAGGGGAGGGGAGTTTGGAGGTCCCGGGGAGGGGTGAAGGGGTTTGAGGCCGAGGGGAGGGAGAGTGAGAAGGAGGGCTGAGGATTAGGCCCACTGAGCTTCATTAACCTGAATGTTTACACAAGCTGATCTCTCGCAATGAGACCCCCTTTCCTTCCCACAAGTGTCCCCCTCAAGAATCTGCCACCCCTGCCTCCATCCCAGTGAAGCAATGTCAGCGTGATAACAGCAAGGATTAGGGACAGTGTGGTTGAGAGGTACTATTCGTCAGAATTTTGAGTTTGCGTGTGAAAATTTGATCATTTAGGTGACGTTTTTTAGTACCTTTCTGCTGTGAACTCAAATATGCGAAGGCTGAGGTGAAGTTATTGTTCGGATCAGCTGAATCTGAAAATGTTTCCATACAGTTTTGCACAGAATTGGGGGATTTCTGAAAATGTAATGGCTGTTACGCTTTGCGGAGAAAAAACAAAGTCTGGAATTGATAGAAATAGGCCGGGGAAGCCAGTCTGCTTGTATTTGAAATAGGCTCCATCAGCCTGTTTCCTTTTCCGAGGCCAACACTGGCAAAGTAATGTAGTTCATTTTAATGGTACGTTAAGCAAAAAATAAGTGCAGGGCACAAGTGACCCGTGCAACTTTGAAAATGTTAATAGAAGCTATGTAGGGCCATGTTTAATTAGTGATTATTCTGATTTGCTACTGTAAAGAAAATTACAAAATTTGGTCGGAGACTGTGGTTTCCATCATGAAATACTCTCAGGAATTCAACTAAGAGCAGAACATTTGACATTTTTGACACAGCAGTTCCTGTTTTGCCACAGCGGAATAAATCACAACTAATTCTGTAATGCATTACAACATAATGTAATTCAAAAAGTTCAAAAGAACAGAGAGGGTAAAGAGCCAGTAAATTAGTGCCAATCACAAGGGCTGACTTCAAACACGCCGGCCGGTGCTTTTGTTGCTACTCTCCACGGACCCATTGAGCCTCCCCGAGTTGTGCCTGAGCTCTAAGGACAACACTGGGGGCTATTTGCTTCTGACATTAAAGAGGTTGAGCAAGATAGCCAGCTGAAAGCAGCAGCAGTAGGACTGCGAGGTCCCCCCCCCCCCCCCCGAAGAGCAGTTAGCAGGAAAGCACTGCCTGCATTGTTTAGCATCTCCGGGAAATGGTGTTTTTTCTCGGCACTGAGGTGGAAAAGTAAATTAGTGTTCACTCTGTGCTTGGCTCCGGCTCCAACGAACTGAGAATTGTGTGTCGACAGGCTCAAGACTGCTCTCTCCCTTCAAAGAGCTGTAACCAAAGGGACGTGGCTCACGCTAAAGTAAACGGAAAGGAGTCTGAGAGCTCTTAGTGAGACGGACAGGTTGTGGCATGTATTTCTAAAATCGCCATTGCATCAAGTGGGCAGGCAGATCGACTGGAAGCTATTCTGCAAGAGGGCACTTCTTTCGAGGCATCTGCCACGTGGGTCCAAGTTTTCACCTTGAATGCTTGTGAACGCTGCAGAAGGTCAGCGCGGGTCCGTTCAGGCTCGACGAGACACTGACTCTAGAAAACAGAAAAGAAGGAAGGAAGAAAAAGAGACACAGAAGACGAAAAGACCGACGGAGAGCCGACAAGAAAGCCAAATCACGACTCCTGAGGACCAGCCGTCTGCACAGACAGGAAAGGGAATGTGGTGGGGGGTGAGGGGGGGAGAATGAGCGATGGGATAAAGGGGTGCAGTGAGGAAAGAGAGAAATAGTTTTTGAGGAGACATCTGGCTTTGATTAAGTGGACAAGCCAGCCTTTGCTGCTTGTTTTGACTGGGCTTTTCAGGGGAAGTTGATGCTGTTTGTTTTTGAATAGCAAGTGGCTTGTTAATTGATGAACACGAGCCATGGACACAATGGCTGGGCAGCCACTGGGCATCTCGGTGGCGTTTACTTGTGCATGTGCAGGTAAACTATTTATTGGCGGGAATGGCCGATGACTGGAGGGGAGGAAGTTGAAAGAAACCAGCACTAAATTAGCAAAATAAGGAAAATGAAGAAGATGAAACCAAACAAATAACTCAACAAACAAAACAGACTCCATATTTTGGACGTTGAGTAAAATCACTGTTTAACAGCTGTAGAACATCTGTCTTTCAGGGGGGAGAGGGAGAAAGTCTGTGGCGTTGGGTCGACTTTGAAACTGATCGCTGCTCCAATCTCTGCGCAGCGAAAACTGGGACTCTTTTCCTCTTTTCTGTTACTTCTTCGCAGACATATTGAGTGTGAGCGGCCTCATGGCAAAGCGTCCTGCACCGCTGAATATGAATAAACCATCAAGTGCAGATACTCAAGCCAAGCCAAACTCAGCACGCAGGCATCACTGCAGAACAGAGCAGGAGGCCCTGCAGCTCTTACTGGTAAGCACAGATGAACTCAACTAACACAACCCCTCCCCCCCCCCTTTCCAGAAATCCCCACTCCCAAAGTCAATTGCCCATCAAAAAAAGATAACGGTTGAGAAGATGCAGATTTTTTGTCTGACATGCGTTTTAGACAGCGTAGCTGCAGAGTGTATGGGAGTCTGAGGCGGTACCGGTGAGTCTGCCGGGGTTCTGAGGAGTTTTGGAGGTGAAACTACGGACCGCCTACTTGTTCACGGAGGGCTGAGGGGTTGTGATGATGATTGGATGTGATGTCTGTTTGGTAGCTGCTGCTTCTGCTTCGAGGGCAGCGGCATAAACGTCAGAGAGGTTTGAACCTTTGGTCTCTGGCACAGTCAGGCCAACTTAGACACAAAGCGGCATGGAGGATGGAAGAATAATTAAGAGTGGCGTTTATTAGAGAATGACGTTTTAAACTCAACCAGTTAATCCTGCTACTTTAACAGTGCATTGGGCCAAGATGAAGTTGATCAAATTAGGGATTGGGACTGCGATAAAATTCACTTAACATTTCTCATAGTTTCTCTAAATTCTCCAGACGTGTTTTTATTTATTTTTTTTAAACTATTTTTACAAAATGCTTCCTCTATTTGAAGAAAACCCTTTTCAAAAGTGTTTGCTGATATTCAAATTGGAGTTTCTTTCTGCATGTTGATCTTAAAAATAAAACAAGTACATCTCTACATACAGTTTAGCAACATTACGTATTCAGTTATTGCTTAGACATACATTACATTGCTGGCAACAGCTTTCGCAGCAAACGACTGTACTTTACAGTATCCGTATCAAAAGGACACAGCAATTATTTTTAATTTAACGTTATCGGGATTTACTTTGATGATTGAAATTACAGTATTTCACTGGCAGCAGTTTCCCCCCAAGTTACAATATATCTACTGTAAGTAAATAGAAAAATATATACATTAAATAATCAATGTTGATACATAATGTGTATACCTTTATTGATTTGAAGAAATATGGTAGGGGGAAAAAATTAAAATAAGTTATTTTAATGCAGAACTTTGCATGCACTTTTCCATAGCAACACATTCCTGTAAAAGCCGTGTTGAAATGTTAACACCTCAAACGGCGGAGAAGCTTGTTGTCTGCGCTGCATTTAATTGGCTCAGGGGTCTTGAACCTCTGGCCACCACGCCTTGGCAGCGGCGGCGCAGTGTGTAAGCGGATCTTTGAAATATCATCCCCTGGACGAGAAACCAGCCGGGGAGGAGAGAACAGGAGTGACTTGAGGATGTTCTCTCTGCTTACCAAACAGAAACTTAAGAGGATCTGTTCCAAGGATGAGGAAGAAGGTGTTAAAAAAAAGTATCCATATCCTGGAACTTCTCCCATATCTGCAGGGCCTTCTGTTGTGTACGTGCTTGAGCCTGTGCGTGTGAGTGTGTGTGTGCGTGTGTAGGAGAGACCACACGTGCTGGTGTAGCGATGATCACAAAGACGACACATACAATTGTTAAAAAGGGGATCTACTTTCATACTATGTCCACTAATCATGATCGTTGGCACACCGGAATAAAGGGGAATTTAATCTGTGTTTCCCAATGTTTCTTAATGTCTGATAACTGAGAGATCTAAAATAGTTACATTTTCCTATAGCTGTTATTAACAATGGAAGTATAGGTCAAATGCTCAGTTATTATTCAAAAATATTATCTTCTCCATTCCACCGACTTTTGACCATCTAACTGTTTGTGAATACAGCAATCATCCAGTGTGGGTTTAAGAACAATTCAAAGTGCGAATGGAAGCTAATTAGACCTGCCAATGATGATAATACTGATAATTACTGAATAACAATGTGAGTCAAAAGGAAAAATGATCATTACACAATATAGGACTCTTTTTTTTTTTAAGTTCTCATTACTACTTTGTTTTTCATCTCTGCAACCCTTCTTGTCAGGCTGACCTTATTTACTACAGGTTACCGTTGGATCTTTCTAAACCAGAATATTAACCAATCAGAGTTAGAGAACGGGACGGGACCGCAGGAGAGTCCCGTGGCCGTCTGTCATTATCTTATCAACCCATCAATCATGCGGATGCACCGCCCTCAGGGTAGCGTTTGCCAATGGGCACACAGGTGAACTTTTAAATCAGCTTTAATTGGGCTGCTGAGTAACATGTGTGGTTGAAGGTTGTGGGAAAGTGAGACTGTGTTCTGATGATCTTTATGGAGCTGAAAGGACGAGTCGGGGATAGTAGTCTCTCCAATAATTATCACTGCATACTCCAAAGAAATAGGGTTTGGCATTTTACATCTCCTTCCTGGTTCATACAATCTAAAGTTGCTGCCCACTACAAAAAAAACGTGCAAGGTTAAATTCAAAATGCAGCAAGTGCAAAGATCTTCTCCACTATCTTATATTCAGAAATTTGGTTACTCTGCTTCTTATCTCAAAAGGATATACAATTTTTTGCTTTTTACCAAACAAATGCCACAACCTCAATAAATATATTGGTATCCTTAGATTTGAATCTTTGCTTTCTGCACTGCTAAGCATAACTGTATTCATCGCCAAAAGAAAGACGGATGCACATGATCTTAATCTTTTTGATACCTCATAAATTAAGTTTTTGAGAACTTGTCTGTCAGCATGTTGACAGCATGAAGATTGATTTTCATTTAATTGACCTCTAAACGTCAGGTAGAATCTGCTCCAGGGAGCTGAATTGAATGATGAATGCCTTGTGTCGAACAAGGGAATTTAAAACAATGTTTCTTTCAAACATTATTTTGGCACTTAAATTGTTGTCCAGATATTATTTACCAATCTCTCCCACGGACAACCGGCCCCTAACCAGCACAGAAGCCCAATCTCCTTTGGCCCTGGTCGCGATACTTCTCTCAATTCAACACCAGACATTTATTGACAGCTTCTAAAAAATATTTACTGCCCCACTTCCTCTCCCAGTGGGCATCCAGCCCATAATCTCCCTACCTGTTTATTGGATCATTTGTCAAAGCCTCCAGCTTTTCTTCTCTCTCTCTCTCTCTCTCTCCTTTTTGTTTTCATCTCCTAGTTTTGCTCCTCCTTTCCCTCTCTGGAAGGGGGGAGTGCATGCACTGTATGTACATGTGTGCATCGGAGAGAGATGGAGAGAGAGTGAATAAAGGGTGAGACAGGAGGTTCAATGGGCCTTGGAGATTAACTCCTTCCATGCCTTCCTTTTCCTTTTTAAAACAGAATTTACAGCTGATTAGCCTCCTCTGTAAAGACAGGCCCCAGTTCCCCGAAGGAACGCTGCTAAACATTTATGCAAGGCCAGACGAAAAGACCCTTATTAAAAACACGTGTTCTTCGAAAGACCCCTCGGGGAGACATCTATAGAGGGCACTGAGTGAAAAGTGCTGCAGCCTGGAGGCTCATTTTCAATACTTTTTTGAAGAAATGTGAGACACATGGATGTGCAACAAATGACACATCCTACATTTTTAACAGCATAGGAACATTGGTGTTCAGACAACATGACGGAGAAAAGAGTTATACTATATAATTAATGTTGCAGTTTAACATTTCGGGATTGTGTATCTAAAGCCAGTAGCTGGTTCACTTAATTAAACTAAAAAAAACAGCCTGGCTCTGTCTGAAGCTAAAAATCTGCAGACAAGACCCTCTAAAGTTCCCTAATGAACGACTTCTATTTAGTTTGTTTAAACCCCACAAAACCAAGTGAGAATGTCAACTTTTAAAGAGGTTAATGCTCCGGAATTATTTCTCTGACAAGAGCAATAACTTCCTCAAATTGTGTTATTGCTGCCGGTAAAGAAGAACTCAGGCACATAAAGCACTGTAAAAGGCACAACGTGTCACTTTTACACTACATTCTTTGTCCGTAATAAATGAGCGAGACATAATAGGTGTTTTAGTGAACTTTAGAGGCGCGGGAAGTTGGATTTTGTTGCAGACAGAGACAGACTCACTCTTCATCTACTCCATTTTCCATCCATACCCAAAGCTAAACTAAGCTAAGCGGCTGTTGGTAGCTGAATATAACAAACATTACAATGCTATCGATACCCTCATCTAACTCTCAGTAAGAAGGCCAAGCTATTTCCAAAATTGTATAACTGTTCCTTCAAAGACACTCTCTGAATTAAAACCATAAAATCAGGTTAACAGACTAAAGATAATCCCTCCAAGCCAAATAGATTGTTGGTTAGCATTCAAAGTTAGCGCTGAGCTCATCGTGGCACAGCGGTACACAGAATCACCCACTGTTTCCCCTCATGTATGTGCAATGTGAGTGTGCGCGGAAGTGTGTGGAAGTACGAGACGGGGGAAAGTACGAAAAAAAACGAGAAAGTGAGAGTTCGATATTACAGAAGACGTGTAAGGTGAGGCGGCGGCTGGCGTGGACACCCAGAATCTTAGGCCGCCAGGCCTCAGCTGCTACGTGTGCTCAGTCTTCACCACATGCCCGCAGAGTACACAAAGACAGCCACAGGCATGTCCCCGTCACCCCGGGCCACACCGACCACGGCCAGGACCCTGTCAGAACCCTTCGCCTGTCCCGTTAAGCTAATGAGATGTGACTGTGTCTCTGCTGCCAAAGCACATGCAATTGTTCCATTCACATAGGGACCATGCAGGATCACGTGTGTGTGTGTGTGTGTGTGTCACACGGTTGTCCGCTCGCACAGGAGCATCCGTGCGTGTGTGCGTCCATTCAGCTGTTCTGGATGGGTTTGGGTCTGCGGGTGTTCGGAACTGGTTCGCCACGGTGGAAAAGATAATCGCGACCTGGATAATGGTGAGAAAAAAGAAAAAAGGCGTCCAGGTGGACGGCGTGTGTGTGTGTGTGTCTAAGTGGGTGGTAATTAAAATGTTGAGCTATACACTTCGGTAGCAGCCAAATGGGTTTAAAATGTCCCACAGCAGGCTGCTGCAGCGAGGGAAAACCGTGCGTGTTGGAAGAATCATGGCAACGTTGGACGTGTGTTTTTGTTCGGCAGCCATACGCTGGAAGCCGTCACACACAGACACTGCCAGGTACTTTTCTGCTGACTCATCTAAAGGGTTTCCAAATTCCAATTTGAATCACCTATAGTAAACCACAATCCACTAAATTTGTAATTTAATCCATACCATATCAGATTTAGTGACAATACAAATACAAACTATTTTTTTTCAAACGCCCTGTTCATCACTCACTCCCACGCTACATGGGGTGAGTTACAGTACAAGCTTTCCAATAATACGTATCAGCGAAAGCTCTAGCAAGCTAATCACACGTGTACTGCTTGACCAAGAGGATAGACAAATTAGTTATGGGCGATGTTTCCAACTGGCATCATTTCAACAATGTGAGTTTCAACATAAACAGAAAAAGGAATGAGAAAATAATCGTGGTCGACTGGTGTGTGTGCGGTAACCCGTTTGCAGGCTTCATGTTGGATGTGGTGTTCTTTTTCCAGAGTTTGGGATTTCTCATTATATGTTAGGTATGAGCCTGCACATGGCTTGATACGTGGTGTTAGAGCTGACTAAGTGCAGCGGTGTTCCCTATTCAGCTTAAAATCACAAATAAAATATTCTTTCATATATGAGGCGTTTTATTGAGTGGAAATGTTGTGGCGACGACAGAATTTGCAGCTAAATTGCAATAATTTCGCTGTCACTTCGTCTGCTGTATTGTCACAGGAAATTACACAATGTACAAAAGGTTTTCTCAACTGCCTTCATATTATTATACTGCCTTCTTTTTTGGATCATGCTTGACTATTGTATTAGTGCAATGTAATAAGTCATGATACTGTTAAAGGGTATGCTGATGCAATGAAGAGGGCACGATTAGGGCTGAAAAGATGAATTGATTAATCAATTTGCACATTGATAATTATTAGTAGTAAGTTATGCAGTTAAATTTCAGGATATACTGAATTTTCCTGTTTTATATAATTATAAATGATTATCTTTGTGTGTCGGACTGCGAATCTAAAGGTTTTTAAAGCAGTTTCTCCTCTACTGTACAGTAAATAGAGAGTCTTCGATTACCTCACAGCGTGGCATTGTACCCAAAATTATATTGAGTAAATATCCCTCTACACTGTTCCAAATCATTTCCTTTCCGCTCAGATTCGGAGCCGGGCCTTTTCTCCTTGAGAGGACTTTAGCCCGGTTGGCTGGGGGGGAGTAAGGGTCCAGCTCTATCAACTGCAGCCAATGTAAACAAACCAATTCCTTCCCAATTAGAAACGCTAAATGCATTGGACTCGGTGCACAACCAGGGCCGGCCGTTGCAATTAATGCAGCCTTGGTCTCCACAGCCGGCCGCGGATGGCTGGGATGGTTAAGTTGTATACAGTTTCAGTTCAAGGCCAGTCAGTGGAAGTCTGATTGGGCAGGTTGGACTCATCATGGAAGAATAAACATGAGGTCGGATGGGCGCTTGGTGGTTGGGGTTTTCTTTGGGTCAACCGTGCCGGGTAGCACCACTGCAGGCCCGGAAGATGTGTATGGTGGGGAGGTCAATCAAAGGGGGAGATTTAAGGAATGGAATTTGGACTGTATGTAACACATCAGCTTCATATTATTTTTAAAATGTACACGCAGTATACAGTGTTGTATTTGAGCGTTGACACATAACACTCGCACACTATGTGATCATTATATGATCCCAGTAGTACACAATTAACTTCCTCGCATTTTTGGTTTATGTTTTGACCATCAGAATATTTTGGATGTCTAGATATTTGGTTGTAGATATTTGTAGTTTTTACCGATGTGAAGTCCTGACGATTAGGTTTATAACTGATTTAGAACATGAAAATATGACGTCTAACTAAATACAAATGGATTTTTTTCTCTAAAGAGATTGTTGTGATAGGTTGTATGATTAGGTGCATCAGGTACAAAACTATAATATACATCAAAGAACTCTGCAGTTTGAAAAAAGCAGAACATGCAAGACAAGGATAGAAGACCATTGTTCTCGTCTCCCTTTGTCCAGTGGCCATTGTGCATTGTGTTCCTAAGGTGTTGGCTTGCACTATCAGCCTCAGGCTCTCCACTCTCTCAACAGTTTGCTAACAGAGCTTTTACTCCATTGCATCTAATGAAAATCCATACTAAACATTTAGCTCTGTGTGAGAAAGGGGGGAAATTCAATAAGACACGTAACACAATTTATAGATTACAGGAAGAACCAATCGAACCAACAGGGAAAAAGCAGAAATGTTTTTGTGTTGATATGTGTTCATTTTGCTACATTTTGGCAACCACTACCAGCTGCCTGTGTGTGGTGAGCGTAAATAGGTTGAAATCTACTTTCTCAGGCAAACTGAAGTCCAATAGCGTGTTTTTATTCAGTTTTCTTCTCCGCACAGATGATCAGTCTGTTTCAGCCAGAGTTGTCTCCACTAAGGTATTCCCCAAACTAATGGTCACTCTTGGACAGCGCCATCGATAGTAAACCAATCTGCAGCCTGCAAAGCACAGGAAACAAATCTAATTAGCACTCATTGAACTATCTTCCAAGGAAACTTTCATCTTTAGACCACTCTGACAACAGGCCTGAAAGCCAGACTAATGTCCCTTACTAGTTCTAGGTTTAATAGCTGACTAAAAAAAACGTTGAATAAATGGATTGTCAGTAAAGTAATCTGGGTGAAATTGTTTTGTTTTTTCAGATGTAACTGCATGAGTTCAGTAGTGAAGCATTATTAAAAGGTTACTATTAGTAATGATTTAAGGAACTAGGCTATTGTGACATTTTTTAAATATTTATTTAACGTTTGTATTTGTTTTTATCATTCCCCATTTGATCTGCTCACTGAACAGAAAAAGGAATGAAATTTGGGCTGGTGCTTCCACACTGTGGCTGATGCAACAAAATACATCCGAAGAGATAAATCAGCCACTAGGGGGCGAAACCAAATTTCCCCACAACGCGCGAGCTTTGCGAATCTCTCGTTGTTTGTTTACAACCTGGTAACTTCCGGTCCGCGTCAGCTCCGTTCACAGCAAGCTAACCGAAGCTATTCGGGTGATTCAAACTCAAACGTTTCAAGTCAGCCTCCAGGATGGGATGTGACGGTGGCACGATTCCTAAAAGACACGAGTTGGTGAAAGGACCCAAAAAAGTCGAGAAGGTTTGTTACGCTTATTGGTTCTTCATTTTCAAAGTCGCCAACGGTTAGCCGTGTTGTCGTTAGCTGCAAGTTAGGTGGCTATCAAAGTAACTCGATCCAATCATTAGTTCATGGCTATTTGCGTCGACTATTATGAAGCATGGATGAAGTGATATATAAAGTTATGTTATTTACTTTTACGGTAATATTAGCCAGCTTCTAATTCGTCTTGTTAGGCTAACTACTCGACAGCTAGCTAGCTAACGTTAGCACGGGTAACTAGTGTTTGTCACGTTACGTTTATGGACACGTTACTAAATATGTACCGTCAGGCCGTTGACTAATGTGGCCGCTACATTTGCTCATTCATATTCGCCCATGTCTCCAGGTTGATAAAAATGCAGAATTGGCCGCCAAATGGAAATACTGTGCCTTGAGCCAGGAAAAACTCCGACGCCCCATTGTTTCCTGTGACTTGGGAAGGTGAGAGTTGCCTGCTTCTTTTTTATAGGTGACGTTCATGAACAAACAGCAGATGGTGCGTTTGTGTCACCCATACTTTAAATATCTGCTTACTCCAGTTTCACTATGTCCTAAAAGTCTGGTCCATGTTGTGTTTCAGGCTGTATAACAAAGACTCTATCATCGAGTATCTTTTGGATAAGACCGCCGAGAGACCCAACGTTGAGGCTGTAACTCACATCCGTGGGATCAAGGTATGTTGACATGGATATTTGCTACCCTAAAAGTCAAAGCTCTGCTGAACAATGCGTTCCCCAATGTATTTAGGTGTGTCCGTGGCTGTTGATATTAGTGTGCTATTTAATAATACAAGCTTTGATCAACAATGTTGATACAATGAATGAGTGGGTAAAGAAAAAGAACCGTCTGGAAAATAAATATCTAAAATCTACAATGATATCTACTCCATCACAATTTAGATATAATATTGATGTATTTGCCATCCATATGTACTTGTTTGTATTTACTTTAACCATTATTCCTTTCACTCCCCTAAAAGGATATTAAGGAGCTGAACTTGACTGATAACCCCGAGTGGAAGGGAGAGCGAAGCAATACTAAAGGAGACATATATGAAGACATGCACTGTGGCATGTTCATTTGCCCTGTTGTTGGGTTGGAGATGAACGGCAAGCACAGGTAACGGTCCACAAGCTAAGAAGAAAAAAAGGCTGCTTCATGTATAATGTATCAAGTATGATGGTAATACAGAACTCAACACCACTGTTAACTTCCAAATGTTTAGATCAAACAATGTTAAAAATAATGTATACTTGTATTGGCAGACTTTGTGCAGGAAATATAACTTATTATAAACCCTGATGTGTCCATTTTCAGGTTCTGTTACCTGCAGACCTGTGGCTGTGTCTTTTCTGACAGGGCACTGAAGGAGGTCAAGACAGAAATCTGCCACAAGGTGAGAAATATTTCATTATTTTCTCCACCGTTCATTTAAATCGCTTCAATGAATCAGTGCTCTGCAAATATTTTTTCCCCCATTATCCATCCTAATGGATATGGATATTTTTCCTTTTGGACCAATGCCAATCAGTGAGCTATCAGGGTTTCACTTCTGCTTCTGCGGTTCTCTCACCACTAATGCTTGGTAAATAGGCAGCATTGTTATCCATGTTGATAACACCATACCAGAATGTCATTGACATAGTGCCAGAGGCACAATGTGTTGCTTAGATAAATATGAATGTGTCTTAATACTTGGTCGTGTAATGCTTCAAGGCTCCCATAGGAGGTTGTGGAAATTTAGGAAGAGCAGAATATATTGTTTCAACTAACCAGAAAAAAACAACACCATTTAAGGTATTCAGCAGACTACAAATACTTATTGTAAAATCAGTACACTTCAAATAATTGAACACAGCAACAGTGTAAACACAATGGCAGACTATTGGCTTAATAATTTAGCCGGAGGTGTTATTTTACATTACATTACATTACATTACAGATCATTTATCAGACGGCTTTTCACATTTTTGCCCAGGGAGCAATTAGGGGTTAGGTGTCTTGCTCAGGGACACCTAAGTGGCGTAAGCCGAGCCACGGCTGTCTGTCTGCACGTGGTGTCTGTTTGTAGTGCACTAGAAAGCATGCGGCCTACTCTCATTTGTGTCGTTTGCAAGTCAAATGAATGCATTCATTGTTGTCCTTCGATTTCCCCAACCCATGGACCTCTCACTTGTGCGTGTTGATGACTAAGTGTAATGTTGAGTGTGAGCCCCATAGCTATTATTTATTGATGCGTTATGTACATGCTGCGTGGTGTTTTGAAAGGGGTCACCTTTTATCTGTCATAAAGCTCGCTCTCCTTGTTTAGCTACACTCTTTCTTTTCGCCATTGTTAGTAGTTACAGGCCCAGATATCCCTGGGACTCACTTACTTTTGATTATGGTTTACTGTTCAACTTTCTAAGCTGTCATTTCCTGACAATTATCCAAATCCAATAACATGGAAATACGATGCAGGCCTATGAACAATTTGGGAACCGGACATATTTTAGGTAATTTTATAGCTATGCGCGTCATTTCTCAGTGCCTACTGTGTTTCTACTGTTGTTGATTCTGTGGAGGGGAAAGCATCTGAGCCCAGATCAGTTATTTTACTTTGCCATAAATAGGGCCTGAAACCATGAGGAAAGTTACAGGGCCGCCCGCTTGTGGGAAACCGACTCTCAGCAGAGATGTTTTCTGAGATGGACTTATTAGGCAACGCCGTTTATTTTATTTATAGCCAATGACATTTAGGCAGACTTTGCCTGCTTCTAATTTAATCCGATGTTTAGCTGGCATAGTGTAGACGGTTCCTTACATTATTTGAGCATTTATTCATCATTATTATTATTATTATTATTACTATTTAACTGACCAGTGCTGTGAAAATTGATATGCATCACAGATTTTTTCTTGCATGTTGAAGGCCGCTTTTGCTTTTATCCTAATGATTTTTAAAATAACAGGACAGTATGACCCACTGGACAGCCTGACAGCCTTTAAAGGGGGGGGGCAATATGTCTGCACTTTGCAGACCTTTGTTTTTAGTGCGATTTACGCTCTGAACACACCCTGGGTCTGTGTGTGTTTTAGATAAATGATGTGTGATAGAGGTTTAAAGGTTTCCTTAACTGATCAGAGCCTGCAGCTTTTGTCGTAGCAAGTCACCTGTTTAAAACTGATAAATGGGGAAGGAAACCGTGGAATCCAATTGTTGAATAACCGCTAACCGTATTCCGGAAACTATGGCTTAAAACTTCTGTGTAAGTGCTTTACCTTGAAAGCCTCAAAGCTGCCGCACTAAACCCCCTTGACCATGACTTGGATAACACCATTGGGAATACTGAAGTATTTTGTTTTTCACTTCTCCGAGCCTTCGCTGTAAATTGTGTTTTGTGCTGCTAATTATAAAATGTGTTTTTCCGAATGCCAACCAAAGATGGTGAACACTAAACCTGCTTAATATTAACAGGTTAGCACTGTCAGTGTGAGACTGTTGGTTTCAACCTTTTTCTAAGCGCAGCCTCACAGTTGCTTTCATGGCCGTAGGCCACCGGTCTAAAAGTGATTCATGTTGTTTTGGATAAACACATGTACATTTTGGAAGAGATTACATATTCTTTCTATAAATTAAGACTTTTGAACTTTAGCTTCCTCCGTCACATCATAAAATAGTCGTGTTTTAAAAAGGAAAGAAGGGAGATTTCTTAAATCGTCTTAGTTTGCACATGCTACACTTTTATTGAAGACATATGCTCATTTTAAGACTCGTACTTGTATTTAGCGTAGTATAACACGTTCACATGCTTTGACGTTGAAACCAAGGCCGTGCAAGCGACTCCCGCTTGGTCTGATGACGTCGGCAAACCCCGGAGCTTCCAGGTATCTTTACAGTGCAGGTTGTTTTTCCCAGCGTTTGGGGGTTCGGAGACACCCCAGACAGGCACATTAACGTGTCAACGTGGAATTTTCATAATATGTCCCCTTTTTATTCAATAAAAAAAACAATCTTTTATTTTTTTAAACCGGACCACACACTGATGAATAAAAAAGAATAAATATTTAGTTACTATAAACAATATAAAGTTTATATTCAGTCGTAAAATGCCCTGTCTTGTGTCGTTGTCTCAAATCCTATAACATGTCTAATTTAAATAAATTACATTTCAATATCACTGTCTCCTGATCATCCGAACGGCCGCCACCACCTCACGCGCGTGCGTGCGTGCGTGCGTGCGTGTGTGTGTGTCATTGTCGGGAGGACCAGCCGAAGTGGCGGTTTTATTTCACAACCAACAGCCATTTCATGCTCCGGCGGTGCCGTTGAAGTAGCTGTTGCTTGAGTTTCCCCGTGTGGCCATGAGCCACGGTGGCTCTATGGAAACCGTTGCCTGGTTCAACACCTTGGTCCTGTGCCACTGCTCCAGGCAGTCCAGGGCCTCGGGATACGTGTCCCTCTCAAACTTATTGGCAAACATGCTGTTACTGTTGATGATCCACGGCAGGTCTTCCACGCCGTAGACACAGATGTCTCGTATGTAACGCCCTGGAACACAACAAAAACATCACTCTTTACTTGTGTATTCAAGTGAATGTCTGGGTTTGTTTTGTTGTACACTTCCCGTAAGAGGTAAATTAAAAACAGACGCGCTACTGAAGAATACATCTTATGAGATAAACCTTCCTTTTATCATCTTTTGTTGAGTAAATCTTGTGTTGCCGTAGTAATGGGTCCTGTAATCCTGTCTGGAGCCAAACATAAAACAGAGTATGGAGCAGACAGCGTGTTTGTCGTAGGCGGGAGAGAAAAGGATGTGTGCTAAGGCGTACACAAAATGATAATGAATTAGTAGACGTGTGTAGTAGTGGCTTTGGTGGAACAGGTAATGATGTCATGATAAATCTAAATGACATTATGAATTCGCTTTACATATCATTAACACGATATGCACTAGACAAGCAGAGCTGACGGTGATGAATCCTTAAAGTAGTTCCTCATTATCACACGCGCAGTTCTGTACTGTACCTCGGCAGCCGCTGTGTAACGTTCCCTCTTGATCCCTCCACTTGATCGACCGGACGTTCCCCTCCCATCCTCCATCTGGATGGCTGCCGGGAGCTTCTTTAAACACACCAGGAGACAGAACCAATCATTTTTATCTGACTTATTCACCTAATTTAGTTCCCTCTTTGAGATGCTTTCCAATAGAAAAGCTCTGTGGGCTCTTCATCTGAGTTGAGGAAGAGAATTTGCCGTCCAGTGGGTTCTCATCCTTCTAACTTTCACGCACAACAGCAGTGGAGAATAACTTCTCAGTCTTCTTATCAAAGAGAAGTATTGTAGTCAAATAAAACTTTATGAAGATCATAAAACACAGCAGTCTATCAACAAGTGCGTGTGAGGTGACACATGTTGCAAAAATAAAGAGGAAATAGATCCTAATCTATTTACTATTATTATTATTAATTATACTCATTTTATTTCTTTGTATGGTCAGTTTCTTGGTAAAGACCAATGGCAGCATTACTATTTTGGGTTGGGGAGTTAACTTTGAGTATAAATATAGAGAGTCAGAAGGACCTGGTTTTGTGAGCACTTCCAATTTACAGAGGTGCTCACAAAACCACAAGGTTATTTCATTAAGGCTGTTTAGCAATTGAATTATCAGAAAACCTTCTTTATTATGTAATATATTGTCACAGAGATTAGAAATTTTCGAAATTACTATTTTGTGATGACAGATTTGGGCCATATCTCTCAGCTCCAAAGCGAAGCGATAATTATGATGGCTAAGGCGAATTATGATTTTTTTTTTTTTTTCAAACCATTTCTCCACACTGATTTCAACAGAATATTTGTCCACATACAAAGTGTTTCGCTTGGCCACTCAAATGGATTTACCGCACAGCTCATGCAAATTTGAAATCTTGCCGCTAAGCTCACAGTCAATGAGCCTGCAAAACCCTTTACGGTTCAAATGTGCTGTTTGACCTTGTTGCATTGATTTTGTTTCTGTATCGAACATCTCATTTTGTTTGAACTGCCTAATCGCATAAGTTAATAATTAATGGGGGGGTTGTGGAGTTTGTGCTGCTGTGCACCCATTTGAATCGGGCAGTTTACCTTCGATGTGATTGAGTGTCACCCAGTAGTGCTCGTCTGGACTGAACGTGTCTTTGGACCACTCCAACAGGTCCTGGGCTACCGGGCTCTTCAGAACAAAGTCTACGAAGTCCCTGGTGAGAGCGTAGTACGCCGTTCCAAAATAAACCTGCAGATTGTGTGGAGGCGGTCCTTTCGTCAGTCTCGAGCCCATCAGAGCCACATGCGAGCCCGTTATCTCCCTGTGCCTGAGCTGCGTCCTGTGCATCATGGACATCGGCTGCTTGACCCCCGGCGTCATGTTCCTGTCCCTCCACTGTTTGCTCTGCATGTACCGCACCAGTTCCAGGTTGCTCATGACCGGGAAGTCCTGTCCACACAGATTCACCACTTTCCTCCAGCCCGTCTTGGACTGCGCCAGGTCGCTCATGCAGTTCACATCGGCCTGCAGGCGGGAGAAGCCGGCGTACGTTACTATCTCGCTGCGGCTGGAGAGGAAGATGTTTTTGAAGCAGCCGACCAGCTTCAGCACGGCCGCCTTGTACTCGGACGGAGCCTTTTTGTCCACGTGAATGCAGTAGACGTTCTGTGGCATGTAGATGGCCCGCAACAGGCGCACAAAGAGCTCCAGCTCCTTGTGAACAGTCACAATGAATGCCAGAGGGTAGTCCTCCTCCTCCCGGCTGAGAGGCCTCGTGATGAAGTGGAGGTCTCCGATCAATTGGGAGCACTGCGTGTGACTATCCACGATGTAGCTTTCCACCTACAGACGGAGAGAATGCGCATTAAGACCGGTCCAAGCGCAGCTCACATTTGTGATTTACTGTGGATACGTCTGCATGTTCACTTGGACGTGGACGTACCTGGCAGCCCCGCCGGTTCCTCTCCACACCGTCCTCCGCGCCGGGCAGTAAAGCTTTGCATTCAGCGGAGAAGGGTCTGCAGCTCGGAGGCTCGAGCAGCTTGAGCTCTGTTGGGACCCTGGCCCTCATGTAAATAACTGAACAAATAATGATACTCATCCCCAGGCACAAGAGGAAGCTGCATTTTGTCCCCTTAAGCTGGCGCATAATAGCCCTGCTTCACCGTATGCAAACAGCACCACCACAGATACAACTCCTGCAATAAAGACATCCACAGTGGTAATTCGCAGTAGGGGTCTCGGACCCCCGGGGGATGTGAAAGTGGGTTAAATATGTAGGTTAGCGCTAACCTACATAGCGCTTGATGCAGCCAGTTTTGGGAAATGTAACAGTGTGCAGAATGTGGCTTCATGAATCAATAAAAGGAAAGTAGAACCTCCTAAAAACAGGGCTTCCCCTTAACACAAACAAATTGTCCCGTTAAAAAAAACCCAGACAATTTCTCATTAATGCATTTTGCAAACTTGAGAAAAAAGTTTCAGCAATTGTTTTATTTTATCCATTCAACAAATCGATTCATTTTGTTTCTCGTCACTGAATGACTATAATGTTAACAATGTTTGCTGTACTTAAAGCAATTATTGAAATGTAGAGCCTGAGGGAAGGACCTTTGGCCGATCATTTCAAACATAACAGTTTACCTATTACTTGGTTTTCCTAACAACATTTCTGTGAGGTATGCGGAAAGAGCTTCATACGAACAGGACCTCTGTAATAAGTATATACGATGAGTAGTATTTGATCTCTTTCAATGGTCTTCATGGAAGCGGCGATGTAGTTTGACTCCGAGTGATGTTCTTTTGGATAGTTCAGTTAAACCGTATCCAGGGTACAAAGACGGGGAAGCAGCTTTCGTTACTGAGCCGTCCCGTTCTTTGTGATGCAGACTAGATGCTATGGAGCATCGGAGCACGGCCGGTCTCTGAGGACGAGTCCTAATCACCCAAGTGTTCTCGCTCCAATCCTCCGGCTGCTCGAGTCTCGCTGCTTTCGGAAAACAACACCAAAGATCTAGTTTTCCATAGGGGGGTAGGCGGGGTTGCCATGGAAATATAAATATGTTTCTACCCTTCTGTTGTGATGCCAACACCCCCCCTCGTCACACCTTCCTTAAACTGCAACTGGCTCGGCGTGAAAATGAGATAAAACCCGGACCTTGCTCTAAATCTCGGTACATGTATAAATATAGATACGATCTACCATCAGATACCATTTAAGATCTTTGCTGTCTAAATCTTCACATCTAGAGCTGCTATGGAGACACCACGAGACGGAATACCAAAGACACGGCGAGGTGAGCCATTTACCTTTCGGGGGCAGCGCGGTCCGTCGTCCCAGCGGCGAGGAAGTAAAACATTAGACATCTGCGCCTTCGCCTGATCACCTCAACAGCTCCGGCGAGCGCGCTGCTGAGAAGCAGCCGCAGCGCGTTGGGGAGCAGGAGCCATGTGCAGCAGTAGCAGCAATGTTTCTGTCCTTTCTCTGACCTTAACCTGGTCGTCTGTCGCCGTACGCTCTCTGTGCTCGGCACACCGATTGAGTACTTTGAGCTTTCTGCTTTTGCTTGCTTTCTTTTCTTTTTTTTCCTCCTGTTGTATTCATTGCTGATTAAGTCGCTTCCCCTCCGTCCCCACGAGACGAGGTCTGTCACTGCCTGGTTACTGGCAGCGGCACACACGTCTGACTCATTACGCGCTCGCACTCACACTCTGATTCTCTCTCTCTCTCTCTCTCTAAGTCCCCCCCCCCCCCCCCCCCTTTCCCTTAAAATGTCCCGCTGAGTGGATTGGTGCATCTTTCCCTTTTAGTCCCTTTTGCTTTGCATCATTTTTTCTTCCCTCCCAGTTGCAGGTGCACACTTTTGATTACCCTCCGCTGAGCGCCAGTCTTCGTCGAGTAGCCGAGTACCCCTCCCTGTGTTCCCCCGCTAACCGGCGTGTTAATGGCGGCGGCAGAGTGACTGACTTCAGAGCAGCACTCGCCGAGTTTGTTTGCTGCCTGGTCAGCTTCTGAGATTATCCCTGTTGTGTTGGACAGAGCACATAGAGTTCACCCCCCCCCTTCCTCCCTCCAAGCCCACAGCCTGCATTACGGCAACACAATAGAGCGCCTTGGTGGCTGCACGGGGGTTTAATATTTGTGTTTGGATATGGGTGTGTTTTACCTTCCTTTGAAGCAACCATGCTGTTGCATCTGAGTAATACACAATATGATAAAAGGGGAGATTTTTCTCAATCTCCTCCCGGCTCGGCGTGTCCAGGGGAAATGCAGCAATGTTTGCTTTCTCCGTGTGGCTTTCATACAGAAGTGACTTCTTGACACTTTTACGTTCCATTTTGTTCATTTCAAAACTGATTTGAATGAATGAAATTCGGTGCCCTGTCCACCGTTTCCAAAGCTCGATTAACAAGCAGAGTTGAGGGTTAACAACTTTTCATTGGCACATGTTTTTTTTTGCTCTCTCTCAGTGCCAGAAACCAGGAAAGTAAGTCAGAGTATCTTGGGTCCAAATCAAAAGTTAATGCTGACGAGCAGGAAACTGATTCACATAATGTTCCTCTTTTGTAAACCAAATGTTCCGTTGTAGTGCTCTCCTCTCTAAAGCCCAAAATATACCAACATACTTGGAGCTTTCCCCTGTGTGCTTTCTGTCATCTACATTTTTCCCATGTCACGGACGGAGCAGTGGCAGACTGTGAATACTTTCTGGGTTTGTTAGTGGGTTTCTCATGGCTGCTGATGGTTTTAAGAACAACATGTGTTGATTTTGAAAATGGGTGGAGGTCCCTTTTTAAAAATGGAAGCTCCTTTGTTGTGTGTTTTGCATAACCGCCAGGTTATGGAAAGGTATCGACCTCAAATGGTTCTGATCGGTCGGTGGGTAGAGAGTCTCTGAAGAGACTCGAGAGTCTACGAATTTTCGCACGTCTACGTTAATGTAGACGGGAGCCAAAAACGTGTAGTAGAATACTGCAGTGGAATAGACGGCAGTGTGTTCCTGACTGGATGCTCTGGCAGGTGATAATGTTTGTAATACTTGTTAGTTTAGTCTAAGCCTATTTCCATGTTCTTCGCTGTGTAGGTAAAATAATTACACTCCTGCATGCAAATGTAGTTGACAGAGAAGGTATGAGTGATGGACGTGATCTGGACTACTTTCATAATTGTGTTCAGAAACGTGTTGAGACCAATGAAGCGGATCTGCTATTTCTGTTCAAATATTTTGCTACACGGAACGTGGAAACATTTCCTATTAAGCAGGAAAAAAACCAAACATGGATTTGCGAGTCAAAGTAGGAGCACATCTCCTTATCTGTGGTGCACCTGAACCTCTAAGCAGAGTTTGTGGACCTTTCCCCTTGTCGTTATTTGTTTTTACAGCTGTTTGCCCATTTGTATGTCGGGATGTATCCAGATAATTTGTTTTGTAAATCAGGGTAACCTCTGAAAAGTCCACCTTTTTAAAGTAGCCGCATACCGAAATATATTTATTAGTTAAATGTATGTGCAAAGATAACACATTAAAGGTATTCCTGTCACTTTCCTGTGTAAGTTATGGGTTTTCAGCCCTTCGAAAAGGAATGTCCCAGGACCCCAAATAAATAAGTAACAAACGTTATGACATAAAAAGGGAAAAAATAGAAGGGGATTAAAATATGTACTGCTGCTGCCAGCCAATGAAGGTAAATAATGACTTCAAGTTAATTGTTTTCAGATTTGTGTTCTGCCACGTGCTTTGGAGCTTTTACAAGTTCAGGGTTGTTTGACACTCACTTTTTTATTCTTATGCAACCATTTGGCGGTACGTCTGCAACCTCACTGGTTTACAGCAGCTGCTGTAAATAAGCTACGTAGAATAATTGATTTTATACAACTTCCCTGAGATAAAAACATTTGAAGATATCGATGTGTTCTGATGCGATTAAACAATCGGCCTTGTTCCACCTTCCGATATTCATTCTTCTCACTGTTTTTATTGAAGTTGAGTTTTCCTGTTTTTGTTCTAGTGTGGCGACGGGTTTAAAGTGGAGGATCTGGTTGTGCTCAATGGCACGAAGGAGGAGGTGGAGAAGCTGAGGAAGAGGATGGAAGAGAAGCGGGCCAAAGCCAAAACCAAGGTGGGGTTTTAATTCAAAAGAAATACTGATATTTGAAGGGCATGATGTGAGAGCAGGTCGGAGGAACTTAGAAATACTTTTGAGAGCGACGTATTTTTATCTTTTGGATGCTATCCGGATGTTTCTTTGTAAACTGATTTGTCCAATCACAATACTAGCCGGAATAAGAGTTTTGAAATTGCATTAATCAATGCATTTGGCTTCATTTCTAGAAATCCAAGAAGAGCAAAGCAGCTGAGACCCAGCTGGTGTCCACAGCGTTGGAAGTCAGAGGTTTGTGCAAAGCCTGTTTGAGGCTTCGTCCGTCATATTCAGACAAATCTGTTTTTTACACAAACAAAAGCAGGCGGCTAAAAAAACACGACATTTGAATAATGTTTTGAATTTTTATTTAATCAAACATTCAACTTGCATGAGGTCTTAGTACACACTTACGCATTGATATATTTTTACAATTCTGTGTGAGAAGAACGCAGTAGAATGTGACACCATCGTCTGCTATAAAAACACCTTTGAACCACTTGAGTCGGTAGATATTGTAGCTATCTTTAGACTTTGCTGGGAGACGTGGATGATGGATACAACTTCCTCTGAGCCAGTGGCTGAGTCTAATAGGCAAACCCTTTTTAAATAATTCACATGTGCTTTGAGATCATCATCATCATCTGACAGACGGTTAATGTTTCCTCTCATAAAAGGGTTTTCATTTGTCGTTTAGTATTTTTATTATTGGTTTTCTCTGTTCTCACCAACTGAGGGGCAAATTTTCTGTCCTCATTCCACACATTACATCATTTAGGTGTGGGGGTACTTTCCTAGCTCACTCATTGAAGTTATTATCTTCCGTTTCCTGGTTAGTTCTTCAGAGCCGCACGTGGTTCTCATCCTCCCCAGTGAACAGGATGTTGCTGAAAGACCCTTGATGTTTATATCTGTTGCACAAATCAAACGTTTTTTGATGAAACTATTTCAAAAGGGCGAACTGCCGCTTTTGAGGGCGGCACGGTGTCGAGGTGGTTAGCACTGTCGCCTCACAGCAAGAATGTCCTGGGTTCGCCTCCGCCCAGTGAACATGCGGGGGAGTCGGCATGTTCCCCCCGTGTCTGCGTGGGTTCTCTCCGGGTTCTCCGGCTTCCTCCCACAGTCCAAGGAGGCTAGGCAAGGCTTATTAGATGGAACATTGGAAAACAGTCAATTATTACCACCTATCATCTCCACATGTCTACTGACATAGATCCCAGTTTCATTGTTTTTAAATCTATTTTATTGTTTAATTCACCTTGAATGAGAGAGCTTCTACGCAACCTTTTGAAATTCCGTATCATGTGTTTAACTCTTACTATTTATACAGTTTCTGAAATCCTAGCTAATTTACTACTTAAATAAAACGTCAAATGAAGTTATCAAACTGCCTCTTGTTTCTTCCCCCAGAGGACACACAAACTGAAGAAGTGGGCCTGACGGGGAGCTCAGAGCAGAATGCTGGTGAAAGCAGCCAGTCAGGTAGCTAAGCACACAAATAAAGACACACAAAGTGGACTTTAGGGTGCACAATTTGAGACCAAGCGATGTCATTTGTCAGTGAATGAACACCACTCCATTGGAGAAATGTGTTTATTACAGAACTAGGTGAATAGCAATTGTAAATATGTTTTAGAACAGAGAAAGTAGTAGAATATTCCCTTATTTTAAGCTTTTCTTTTTTTCTCTTTCCCCACCTAGCTGTGGCCGGACCCTCTGGATCCTCCATTTCCTCTCAAGGCAGCAAGTCTTCCATGTCTTCCAACAGCAAAAGGTCCTATCAGGAAATGACAGAGAAGTCTGAGGTCTTCAAATCCCTGTTCACCACCCACAGCTCTGCCAAGCGCACCAAAGACCAGACCTCCAACTGGGTCACGCACACCCCGTATCACTTCTAGGAACCATCGCTCATAGCAAAGATTGCTCCAGAAATAAAAAAAACCCATTAATGACGAAGCTAGTCCTACATTCCCGTCCCTCAACACACACACGTGTGAAAACTGGGTCCCAATATGTCTCTTCAGTCCCCTGTAGCTCAGTGTTTGTGTGTTGTCGATATTTTGTTAATGGCTCCCCGAGCTCTTTAGCCTCTTTTGTTTTGTAACTTCACTCCTGTGTATTCCCCAACCTCTCCATGTCCCCAGTCAGAGGGGCTCTGAGAATTGATGCCAGGTGACATTTTTTTTAATCTCTGTCACTCTGCTGTCTCCTTGTGGCCAGAGTGCATAGTTTTTTAAGGGATTCCTTCATCAGGGGCTTCTCAATTTTAATATTCCGTTAAGGCAAAATAAAGTAGAATCTCTACATCTTTAAAGCATTTTTTTCTGTTATTTGGTCTTCAGGTTTTTTTTTTTTTAGCTCACCCAGTGTTAGCTTGGTCACCCTTGTTATACTATTTAACACAGAACAATGTGATATATTTTCATCGCCATGCTTGTTTATTTTCTTTAAAAAAAAAAGGTTTAATTTGTTTAGCAACATGACGACATTTGGAAGCATCTTGGTTATTAACAGCCACACAGATTAGCGAAAAAATCTTTGACTTTGTAATACAAGCATCAATTTTGGTAGAAATTTTCGAGACCTATATTTTTGAAAAATGGAAAAAACAATATGGCCGCTATTTTCCAAGATGGCCACCAGCAGATGCGGTTATATATATGTAATTGGGTTATCCAATTTTGATTAACTCTGAATTTCTGCTTCCGAGCAAATGGGTCCAGTCTGGCATCATCAACCCCATCAGCAGTGCTGTTCTTGTCGTCCATTGTTACAAAAAACTTGCAGCTGACGTCTGCATCATGTGTGACTGGTGGGTATTGGCTGAGGTTCCCAGGTTTGCCATGCAGTCTATTTGCCTCCTACCACAAAAGGCTGATACAACATTACAGCCGGTGAACGTGTGAAAGAAAAGGAAGCTGCAGACTAACAAAAAGAGCAATTAATAAAAAGAAATGACCTTTATCTTGAAAAATGGCAGCCACATTGAATTTTCCTTGGCACCATTGAATTTCTTGTGTCAAAATGCATACATTTTAATGTCTAGATCAACAAAATATGTCAAGCCATTCTAGTTCTACACTGAAACACCATTATTACCTTTTTTGGCAACGGCCATCTTGAAAAATGGCCGCCATCTAGGAGTGGATACCGGGCCTTTCTGAAAGAGTCGTATTTGGGCATTAATCATACCAAATGTGGTGCTTGTATCACCAAGTGAACGATTGTTATGGACTATTGACTTAATCTGCTGGACTTGCTGAAGCTTCTAAAGCTCATGAATCAACAGAATATTGCCCTCAGCAGAATAAATACAAACATTCTTATGTATTGCATAACAGATGTTTCTTATACTTTAGAATCATCAGCAAACTTTTCTTTTAAAAGGAAGACCATTGACATGAACATATTTAAATATATGTTGGCTTTCAGTTTAACAACTAAATATATTGAATCATTACATTTTAACAGTTGTCTTTTTGAGGACATTCAGAATTTGTTCCTCTGGTTTTCAGTTGGATTGTTTGTTTTCTTTCTTTGAATGTAACAAGTAAATGCCAAAAAATAAATTTATATTGAGTCCAGTTGAGATTTTGATTTCATATTATTTCAAGAGCGATGTAACAATTCCCCGCTTTGCCTTTGACGGGAAATTCACACCCAAAAACACTTGAGTTTTATTAAGTACAGCGGCCTGAATGTGTTTACAAGCAGGAAGGCCGCGGCTATGAAGTTCAGTGTTGTTCAGCGCACCCAAATGGCAGCGTCTGACTCTACTTTAATAGTACTAAAGCAGACATCGTTTGCAGTCACGCGTAGTGTGTACTATTGTGCATGTTCTCCAATAAAGCAATAGATCAGCTTCTGCTCACCGAGGAACATGGAGGAACAAACCTCTGCTTTCGGTGAAAGTGGCAAATCCCTTAAAATTCTCAGGAACTAAAGCATGACATTCGTGACATGACGTTAAGTTTAGAATCTAGTCATAATTATAGAAATCTATAAAATATTTGACCATGTTTAAATAATCCAGAAGTAAAATCTCCGTTTACGTTCAGCTGCGTGGCAATGTGATGACGCCGCCGCTAGGCGGCAGCAGAGTGTTTTTCACACGCTGCTATGAAAAGCCTTGAACTGGGGTCGCAGGGTGAATTAACAGGGGCAGCCTGCCTGCTTGTCATTACATGCAACTTACACCATAAATATTCCAATCAGTGTGGCTAAACATTTAAATAAATACTTCGTACCCATCCAGCAGCATGATGACATTTTTTTAAATAGTTTTTGTTGATATATATATATATTTTTTTTTTTTCTTTCTGCGCATTCATCATTAGGTGATTTCTTGAAAAAATATGCATTCATAATAACAACCACATAAGCTCACGTAAGAACTTTTTTTTTATTAATTGTGAGTCAACAAAGAAAGTCCATGTCTGCGCGGGACCAAAGACTAACATTCTAACTCTAACATTATCTTTCTTTTGTTGCATATATTTCAGTAGCATTTTATTTCAAAAGCACATCATTAGCTTTGTCATCATTTGTGGCATAATAATTTTGGGAGCACTAAAATATCATTTATAATGTAAATTAAGCTGTAAATCATATCCCTGTAACACATGCAGTTGGATTGTCCGACCATGTTTTTCACAATAAACTAACAATCCAGCTGACCATTTGAAATGAATTGATCTGTAGATATTAAGATATAGGAATTAAAATATGTAAATCAGAATATAGGCATGAGACACGCACGATCTTGTTTTATTATATTTACCTACTGCTCAAACGGTATTGTTTGATGCGACTTAAGGTGTCTGGCGGATCGGGAAGGTACGATTATTTTTCTTAGAACAAGAAATGTAAGCTACATTTTAAACCACGTAGCGAAAAACACTTTGATGTGTTCATTAGTTTAAGCCAAAGTATTTAGGGGATCAGATAACAACAGCCATTTTAGGCCTTAAAAAGCTTCAGAGGCTTTTGAAAGCAGATTCTTTTGGTCAGCCTGAGGCGACGTGGCTTTTGGGGGGGATTACCTCATCTTGAAATTTCCCCACGTCTTATTTTCACCTTTTCTTACCTTTTACCCTCTATGACATTGTTTCTTTTTTCTCTCAACAATATCAGATAATTATTACATTTAAAAAAAAACAAGTATCTTTGCCATCTGATAGGTCCTGCTTACTTTATTTGCAAATATAAAGAGATATTAATTTTTTTTCTTCCCATCTTATCAATGTTAATATGCACGTTGATTTAGACAAAACGCGTCCATTGCGTGTCTCCGCCGAGGAACTACAGATGGCTTCTTCGATCCCACTCAGGTGTGTTACCCCGGGCGGGCGCATGCGCACTTCGCGGCTGTCAGGTGAAGTCGGCCACGGGAACCTCTCGCGCTTTCACTCATTCGCTGCGTGTCGGTGGGATCGCTGCGCCGCCTCGAGCCGTGGAGATGTCCGTGCTGGAGAGGATAGACTGGAGGGTGAGTTCTTCCCTCTTACAGCCGACCTGCGTGGGGTTTTATTCGCTCGCCGGGGCGGTGTTTGTTTTACTGCTTCCCACCAATAGTCACCTGTCTGCGGTACCGCAGCTTTTGAATAACCGGTGATTAATGTCATATGGCCGTGGCTTAATTCACTCAGAAACGTAGTAAGTAATTTGGCTTGAGGCAAATTTATTATAAATCAGTGATGTATTTGAAACAGAACTGGAAATTTATTTCTCTTTCAACAAGATGACCATCGCAGATGTATTATTTATTTTATTAAACTGTAACAGTGTCCTGCTGCGTAGAACAGACCGATATCATGAAGGATTTAATGCAGTAGGCTACCGCCGAGTGATGCACGTATCGCCTGCTTTAATACTTAATAGATAAGATAAAATAATGCATCATTTTACAGTATATGAACAAAACCTACATACAATATACCTATTTGGTGTTTGGGTTTTTCCGGCGATTTGGGGCTTTAATGTGATTTATTGTGCATGGCATCATTTCATTTAATGCACCTTATTATGTGGACATCGGTGTGGCAAACCAATTTAGAAATCACTGAGCAGAAGGATCCCAGCATGGCTCCATCTAATCTTTACACCTGGCAGCAGCTGAACCGCAGACGACTGTTATTAAAACGACTTGCTGAGCATCAGAATTGTTCCAAACATCACCGTCAGGCCAAGCAAGCGTGACTGAATCCCTTCAGGAGGTCGCCCCGCGCTCACCCACGTAAAGCAGCATTTAATCAGCGCGCATTTCACTTCTGCTTCGCATCACAGCGAGTGACCAACACTTAGAAAAAGAAGAAGGGTAATCCTCAGCAGCCCACGTCCACGTCCTGTTGTTCCCACGCACGGCCGATCGCCACAGGCCCTATAAAATACCAAGATCTGTCCCATTTATCTCCGAAAATTATAATCTGACATTTAAAATTTGTCAAATGACACCAAAGCCATCAATAAAATGAGTCCGAATGATGCACGGACGTTCTGTTCAGGAAGGAGGTGTAAAATGGACTGAAAGGTACCAACATAATGGACAGTTGGGTCGTTATGAATAAATGGAAAAGAGTAAAACGAACATCTTTTGTTCTCTCAGTTTTGATGCATATCAGAGCTTCAAAGCAGCCTTGTTTTAGAAAAGCTCCACCAAAAATGTAAATGAGGTGAAGAAAGAGTTGTTTGTTGAGATCCTTTGAGCTTCGGAGTTTTTTTTTTGGAGAGAATGATGCTGCCAAAACCCCTCGAGCTTGTTGCGGTTTGAAAGGAGCATTTAGCCACCACTGTGAAACACCAACATCACAATGTCACTGCTTTATTTGAGGGCCTATCATTGTAATCATGCATCTCAATCAGAGTTGCAATAACTTGACATTGTAATGATTTTCTAAGAAGTTAGTTAGCAACACTGAGGATTCAGTCAAATGAAGTGCTATGCAGTCATTATTCTACTACTTCATTGTGCTGATTACATAGCGAAATTAACAATATTAATATAAATTAATTATAATAATAATCATGTATTGTTTTCATTGGATTGTTATTATAAATTATTATTATTATTATAAGACAGGAATGACAGTTTAAGAGGCCTTCTTGAAGTGGTCAAATAATTTATTTTTAATAATTAATAATTATTTTTTATATATATACTGTGCAAATACTTTACATATGTAAACATCAGTCATAAAATCAATAGTTTTTGTTAACCTGCTTAGAATTTTTTTTGTGCAGTATATTAGATTATTTTGTTAAATTAAGAACACCAATAAACTGAACCGAACCCTTTGGGGAAAAAAAAAAAACCCCAAGACGCATTCCTGAGCCTCATAACCTCCCCATCAGGTTCTCTGCAACTATGCGACTTGAGTTCGCTCTGACAAAAAAAAACAACACATAGCAATCGTAATTCAATGTTGTCTTTTTTTCTAACATGTATATACTAAGAACTGTAATTTTGAAAATGTCTGCCCACGAGCACGCCTGCAAGGAATAGAATCCTCCACGGAGCCAACAGGTGTCCTCCCACACGTTTAGAAAGGCTTCTGGGGAGATGAACACAAACACGCAAGTAGGTGCTGAGAGACTCTTCATCCACAGGAAGTTTCCCTTTGGCAAAGTCAATGTCTGACGCTTCAAAGACGGACCCAATTCTGATTGGCCGCAAAATCCCGCCAATCAGCAATATTTTCCCTAACCCCCCCCCCCCCCCCCCCGACACCGTGCAGGGCCACGCCCCCTCGCAGCGACTGTGCACATAAAGTAGCCTTCGGTGCTAAACGCGTGCACCAATACGACTTATGAACATCGCTCTTTTGTCCATAAGAGGGAGTCGAGTTTCTTGCATGCGCCGTCGTCGCCCGCTTCCACGGCAGAGCCAGAGAACGCATTGCCCGGACTAAGAGGAGAAGGAGGAGAAGGAGGAGGAGGAGGAGGAGGAGGAAGGGGGGGCTGCTCGCTGGAGATATTTCGTGACACCGGTTATTTTCTCCCTTAGTGGCTGTTGCGGGAGTCATATCTGTGGTTGGATAGTCAGTCGCTCGGTCACTTCGCCCCTTCAGCCTTCACGCGCAACTTCGCCGCAGCTGAAGAACACGGCTGTTCGCGGGCACCGAGGAAGCTTTTGGGCTTTTTGTCATACCTGGATTTAAGTTTTTTTTTTTTTTTTTTAATAATTTGTATTTAGTTTTTTTTTTTTTTAAAGCAGTGGGCCCCTTTTCTCTGTCAGAATGTTGTGGAAATTAGCCGACAACGTGAAGTACGAGGATGACTGCGAGGTGAGTTTCGAAAGTGACAAAACGAGGGATAGCGACGTGGCTTTTGGATTGGCGTGTTACAAAAGTAACATTTAACGGACGAGTGTAACTGTTGGTCTTTTTTTGTATTACTATCATGTGTTAATGTGCACGATAAGATAAACGGAGATAAGATCGTATATTAATTCTGAAAAAATAGCCGAAACGCCAGCTGTGGAAGCAAAGCACACTACACAAAGTATTTTCCAAATAAATGCAAAATAACTTTCGATGGCAGCAACACCAGGCTTATACTTTATTTTGAGCACATCAATGTTAATATAAGAATAAAATAAACATATTTCCTAGAAACTTCGGGTTATTTACCACGCTATCAATTTGGGCCAATACTTGTGATATAATTCAGTAAGCAATTAAATTGTGTCCATTTACACTGTAATAATAATAATAATTTCAGTTCATTTAAACACAACGTCTGCATATATTCACGCTCTTCACTGAACCATTAGGCATCATGCCAGTGGATAAATGCCACTTCGAGTCCCTTAAGGGACACATGCCATCACAACCTGCCACTTGGTTATCAGCTATATCACGTGACCTGTATCCTCCCCCCCCAGGAAAGGCACGACGGAAACAGCAACGGCAACCCCCGGCTGCCTCACCTGCCCGCGGTCAGTCAGCACCTCTACAGCCCGTCTCCCTCCCTCTCACACCCGGCCAGCTCGGACTTCCAGCCGCCGTACTTCCCGCCTCCGTACCAGCCCATCTCCTACCCGCAGTCCAGCGACCCGTACTCCCACCTCGGGGACCCTTTCAACATCAACTCCTTGCACCAGTCGCAGTCGTCGAACCAGCAGCAATGGCCCGGTCGGCAGGGCCAGGACGGGCTCGTCGCGCACGGCAGGAGCGGCCTGGCCAGCCAAATCCTGGGCCTGGAGGGCTCGTCCGGGGTGAGGAGGGAAGGCTTCCGGAGGCCCGAGCTGCTGCCCCCGCACGTGCACGGCATTGAGTCGTCGGTTATTGGGGGCGACAGCATGGGGATGCACGACATGGGGCACGGACTGGACGAGGTTCAAGTGAGTGGATGGAACCGATGAGTACTTGAACTTGCAGCTGTGTGAGTGTGAGTGTGAGTGTGAGTGTGAGTGTGAGTGTGAGTGTGTGTGTGTGTGTGTGTGTGTGTGTGCGCACACTGCACGTGCGTGAGTTTGCGTGCTCAAACAAGTAGCCAAATACCGTATAACGCTTTAGGTTAAAACTAAAGTTTAAGTTAAAGTTGTTTGGTTACTCTGCATACAGATATTGCTTTATCTATATTGTTTTCTTTGTTCAGCAAGAAAGGAAAAAAAGGGGAACGGTCATTTTGAAAAGACAAAAACAAATTTGTACTTGCTGTCCCTACTTGTTTGTATTGTTTACAATACAAACAATTGCTTAATGCTTCTGTTCTTTTTCTGTCAGCATGTAGATGACCACAGTGTTATAATGGCAGACCAGACGGTCATAAAAAAAGGTAAGTTCATTGCATGTTTAATCTAATCTTCAATCGAAAAAACAACAACAACAGCAACTCTCTTAATTTGAAAAGAAAAAATTAACCAAAGGCCGATTTATTCTTTGGAAATGCGTCTTTGTGCAGGCAAACACATATGCAGCAATTTCTGGCAGTGGCTGGAAATTTACTGCAAGGGCCATATTTTTTCACTCTCTATATACAGGAATTGTCATAACAATTACTATAGTGGCATGTCAGGGCACTCAGTACAGCAAAAGAGGAGTGTTGTATTTGTACTTGCACTGCATACACTGATAATCCTCCTTAGCCATGAGATGCACTTATCTAATCTGGCTGTGATCCTGCGCCTTTTCTGTTGGTGAAGGTGCTTGAATGGGTGCCCGGTAGGAAAGAACTGATCCCTTTTCAAAAAAAACCGACAGACTCCAGCTGACAGGACATGAAGATTGAGCAATCTCACAACCTCGGTGTTGACTGTGAGAGAAGAGGAAAGCTTTGGATCATCTTTAGGCTGGTTAAGCTTGCAATTGCAGCTCTTTTCAGTTCACGTTAACAGGAAATTATGAGTTGGTCTTGGAGCCGTGTTTTGCTCTGCAGAACCAGCTTTTTTGGCGGGGTGTGGCATCAGGCTCGCATGTGAAGGACAGTTTAGTTATTTGTCGGGACATGAACTGTGTTTTGAGTGAGAACTTCTCCCCCCCCCCCCTTGCTTTGTCACCAGGGCTTCATCAAACAGACTGACTCATAAATCCGCTTGAGTAACATTATTCCACTGCTTGCATGTCTTTCTTCATTTATTTGAACCATACGCATGCAGATATGTGGATGAATACGTTGGTAGATTCTGGAAATATCTACACAATAATCATACAACTATATACTGTAATAATATACTTTTTTTTTAATACGATGACATTTGTGATTTTACACCGTGAATACTGTGACGTTCCAAAAGCATTATAGCAAATCTTGTTGAAATATTAACACTGCATAGCGTTGGAAGTAGAAATCCGTTAGCACGGCGCATTTAACCAACTAGTCCCCACTGGCTACGGAAATAAGTGATGGCTCATTATGTGCCCGTGCTATGGGCCATCTAGATCTTCCACTTGTAAACAACGGCATGTCACTCCCAGCCACGTGCCCCGGAGGAGCCGCGAAGCACCCATGTGACTCTGTGATTTCTGTCTCAGTATTAGGACTACGAGGTGGCAGGAACCTTGATCGCTTACAGAGGACTTATTATCAGGGGGGAATTCTTGCTGGTGAGATAGCTGATGTTCTGTAGTTGTGCTGTACTGTTTTGTTTGTCCGATGACTGTCACTGCTTTTCTGGGTTTAAAAACTTGCCTTTAAAACTTTTAAAACCAGCAAAATAAAAACCACACACACACACATTGTTCAACCTAGAGCCTTTGAGACCAAATAAACAGAACTGAGGTGTATCTGTTGCTTAGGTGACGGGCTGTGTGTGCGTGTGCGTGTGTGTGTGTGTGTGTGTGTGTACCTGTTTGGCACGAGGGCGTTTTAGATGTTTTTACCATCAGGCAACCAATGTTTGGGGAAAACCACACAATATTTCTTTTGTCAGTTGTGCAGATCAGCATGCACACGCTTCCTTGTGATTACGTACAAGAAAACATTCTCTCTGTTGCACAGAAGAAGAAATTAGTGTGATTAGCGTTTATATGCATACACAGGAGAAATGCTTCGAGAACACATTATTTTGCACAACCAGTATCTTTTTGTCTTCCCTTTTGTTGTTTTTCACTCTTCAGCTTACCCACGTTTTCTCCCCCCCCCCCCCTCTCACCCTCCAGGGCCTGTCACTCTACCCAAAGGCAACGTGCTGGGTCTTCCTTTCCAGAAAGAGTCTCTTCTGGGCATGGTATCAAACCCCACGGAGGTGTTCTGCTCCGTACCGGGCCGCCTTTCCCTGCTGAGTTCCACTTCCAAGTACAAGGTTACCGTGGCCGAGGTCCAGAGACGTCTGTCGCCCCCCGAGTGCCTCAACGCGTCGCTCCTGGGAGGCGTTTTACGCAGGTCAGAGCTCCGACTCAAGTTGGATTTGATACGATTTGTTGTTTGTCTGTTAAAAGTCTTCAGTATAACACAAGGAATACGGTAGGATGTCACTCACAAAGGATAAGGGGATCTAATTTAAACATAATTTTATAGCTTTTTTTAAATCAATTGCTCTATTACCTCCCTGCTTGGGAAGGTTGTCTAAAGCTCAAGGAGCTTTTCTAAGAGCTCTGCTCGTTTTGTGACATTCTTTGTCACTTTGGTATTCGATTTTGGTTCTCTGCTTCCACTGATGAATAGGTTACATGCCGGGCCAGTTCTCTTAAGACCGCGTGTGTGTGTGTGTGTGTGTGTGTGTGTGTGTGCGTTGGCGTGTTTGTCGGGGTTTGCAGCGTCGGCCGGTTCATCCGTGGCAGCACAATTGACCTTATGGCACATATGTTAGTGCGGCCGTCTGTTGAGGGACTGCGGTTACAGGATGTACACAAACGGCCCCCGACGACAGCATTTTGTGCTTTGAGTGCACGTTTGCCACTTCCCATGTGCCTGTGTTAATGCTGACACACACGCACACACACACACACGTACAATCACAGACATTTTTAAGTAGGTCATATAGCACTAGGAGGGGGATCGTTAGCAGAGGGGGTGGGGGCCCTCGTACACACACGCCTCCCTAAAGATGCTCCCTCTCTCACCCGCCATGGGGAGGGAGACAGTGCCATCCAGTCATGTGTATCGGCCATTGCAATTGGGGAGTGTAAGTGTTTTCTGTGCAGCGCTTTTCGAGTGTGTTGGTGTGACTCATTTTGTTTTCCAGAGCGCACAATGAGACCCCCTGACAGTACTTTCTGCAATGTCTAGATCTCAGCTGACAGCACACTACTCACGCACATGTATTCTTCTTCAAATGAGCGCTCTTAAGCAGATGTCGACCAAATATTGTGTGTGCAGGGATCGACAAAAAAGGCGCATTGCTTTCGTGTGATGTGCATGCTTGTGCTGTTGTTCTTCTGCAGAGCCAAATCAAAGAACGGAGGTCGCTCGCTGAGAGAAAAGCTGGATAAGATCGGGCTCAACCTGCCTGCAGGAAGAAGGAAGGCCGCCAATGTCACACTACTCACGTCACTAGTCGAAGGTATGGCACGTCACTCAGTAGTGCATCCGCACCTTCGCGCATTTAATTGCTGTTTGCATCGGCTGGAATGTGGCTGCCTCGGAGTGAGAATGTCCACCTCGTTTAAGTGTGTGGTTGTGCAACGTCTCAAGCGACACTTTTCATCGTCGAAAGTGTTTATGACATGAAAGGAACGCAACTTTTGGCTGCATATCTGCGCTCCTTCTGTTCCCATGGCGATGCTGTCTTTTCGGCCCGGAGTTTCTTGAAGGCAAGCTGGTTTACTTTTGAGTACTTACTTCCGACCGCTCGCAAAAACCTTTCGGTACAAACTACCGCACTAACGATGGTATTATTCAGCATCACACTGTACTGTGAGCGATACGTTGTCCGATCACAGATCTGCAGGTATTTAACATCACGTAGTTATATGTGCGTGTGTGTGTATAGATGTCTATGTTATAAGGATCACCTGTCCTTGTCAATGCCTCGAAAGCTAAAACCTCAGTCGTAGCCGAACGCCGACGCTTCACCGTGAGAACTTTTATCACTTTAATCACCTCCACCGGCCGCGGGCTGAGGTAGAATATTTTTCTCCTCTCTTGCTGCCTACACGCCTAATTCTTCATAAATGGGCGGATGATTCTGTGCCGCAGAATGACTGGAGGCGCGTGTTATTTAGAGACCTTCAAAGCTGAATTAAGCCTTGTTATCTTGCGTTTGACTCGCCAGGAGGGCCTGCTGACCTTAAAGATTGCGCTTGTGAATAGCTGCCCGCATCCTCAAGCGATGTGCGTGTCCATCAATAAGCGGCGGCGCTGCCGGCGCCGCGGGCACTTTGTGCTAGCGCTTATCCACATAAACCCATTATGACCATGCAGAGTCAAAACCACCCTCAAGATGGAAATATATTCATCTCACAAGCTCTTCTTCCCTCAAGCTGGAGGACCGAGCACAGCTGATTATTCTGTAGTCACTTCATGTGCCTTGATGCTTCTGTGTATTGGGTCCAAAACGCTGCTCGTGTAAATGCTCTAAATTGATAAGTTGCCGAAGCCGGCCAGCTTACCATTTGATCTTTGCCCAGTGGGCCACGGGACATAATAATAATAATATTTATTCTATTCAGAGTCCTGTCTTGGGTCTAAAGAGGATCTTCGTTTCGTTTCTTGTCTTAGGTGAAGCTGTTCACTTAGCGAGAGACTTTGGGTACGTGTGTGAGACGGAATTCCCAGCGAAGGCAATTGCTGATTACCTGGGCAGGCCGCACGTGGAACGCAACGAGGTTAACTCTCGCAAGAACATGCTCCTTGCTGCCAAGTAAGTGTCCTCGCCTTTAAGATTAACTTTAGTGTGCATGGAAACTAGCAAAATAGGACATTCCGTAACTACCGTAAGAACAATTTCTTAGATACTTACGTTGCCGGGTTTCGTTGATTTGCCAAAGCATTTCAGTCACGTCCAAACCGCTTTTGTCTGAAAGTATCATTCGGTTTTCTACCCAACAGGCAAATCTGCAAAGAGTTCACGGACCTGCTGACTCAGGACCGTTCGCCTCTGGGGAACTCTCGGCCGGCGCCCATCGTGGAGCCCGGAATCCAAGGCTGCCTGACCCACTTCAGCCTCATCACTCACGGCTTCGGTTCACCGGCCATCTGCGCCGCCATGACCTCGCTCCAGAACTACCTGAACGAGGCGCTCAAACAAGTGGACAAGATGTACCTGAGCTCCGGTAGCGACACCCAGGGGTCCTCAGACAGTGGGAGCAAATCTGCAGACAAAATGGACAAGCACAGGAAATGAGCGCTCGGAGGAGAATCCTTGTGAACTTGAGACCCCCAGATTCCCTTAATCTCGCCGCCCCGTCTGCCCTTTTTTGGCTTTTTTTTGGATTTTTGAAAAAAAAAAAAAATCTATGTTGATTGATGCGTATTGTCATTTTGAGAGCTGAATTTGTATGTGAGAGAAAGAGAGAGAGTTTTTGTGTAATTGCACTGTTGAATTTTAATTAAATGTTTTGAGAAGCGGATGATTCCTAAGAACTTGTCCCTGTTTGCTTCAAATCAACACAAATAGCAACCTCCTGTGTGAACTGGTCTGACTGGGAGCCCACCTTGCTGGGGGAGGGAGGGGGGGTATTAAGTCATGCTACGGCCATCGGACCTACTCCCTGTTGACAACATGAGGAAAAGAACAAAAGTGCGTACTGTTTTTTTTTTTTTTTTTTTCTTCTCAAAAGACATTTTTCAAGATGAGTTGCTGTGGCTGTGAATTCCTCTCGGCCTCCTCTCCTCCTCTCCGGCTCCGTCTGGAGGCAAATCCTCTGATTTCCTGAGTCTCAATGGACTTGCAAGGACAGTTTTTATATGAGAAAGCGAGAGAAGAAAATCCACTCCATTTTTTTTCTGCCTGAATTGTACAACCACTTCAAAATGGATCAGTGTTATTGTGCTTCATTCATGAAAGATGATTTGAATCCTATTGAGCCGAAAAGAACAAATGTTTTTAGTTTTTTTCAATCTGCGTATGGTCATAAACCAGAGACTTGACGGCCTCTTCAGTGTTCATGTGGATTACAGGCAGCAATGCTTCCATTGTTGCTCTCATGTTTTAAACCCGCCAACCCTCTTCTTGTGGCCACGTTAGGTTCATAATTCTATTGTACTAAAAAAAAAAAAAAAAAGTTACGACCCACCTAAAAAAACCCTTCCGTCTACCCAGGGTGTATGTTTGTTGTGAGAATGTGTGTAAATGTATATATTTCTTTCTTGAACAAATTTTAATTAGACATTAAATTCCAAACTAAGAATTTTATCCAGTGTCTTGTCCTGGATGTAAATATTTTCTAATTTATGTTGTAATTTAATGGGCTTGTGTAAATACTGGTATCTGGTGTATGGTTTCACTTTTTATGACCTTGTGTTTCACTTTTATAAATGGGTTAGTTTTCTATCGAGTAGAGGTTAGGAAGTGGGCATGATATACCTTTTTTTGAAAATGTGTTGAGAAAGAAAACTGTTTTACAAAAATTCAGGAAAAAAAAATTAAAATAAAATGAAAGACTCGAGCTTGATCCAGTGAGTAAGTGATGTTGCATGGGCCGTACGAAAAAACACAAATATTTGTGCCCGATAGTCTCGTTGAGCTCTTTTCAGCAGTGTTTCGCAGATGATGGTCAAGTCATGGGTTGGAAGATTTTCCTATTAATAAACTGCAAAGAAAACCCACAAACTAATGGGAACAGTGACCCTCATTATCTGCTCTCACTCAGTCACAAATAGTTCCGTGTGGCTCAGTGAGGGAAGAGACCTCGAAAAAAACAGATCATGTGATGAACAAAGATGCACAGCTGAGGGTGGACAAATGGCGGTCTATGCTTGGACACGGACAACTTGTGTTGCTGACGCACACTCAATAGACTTTAAGAGCTGTGGGGCCTCGGTGTGAAGTGTCGATCTGATTACGGTTTTGAGGTGAGTTTCTCTGGAAATTCAGTGCTGCCAGATTTCCAGTGCAGAAAATCCCTTTGATGTCTTTAAGGGAAAGGCTTTCACGTTTCAAAACTGCAGAGCCGATTTGAATGGAGCACAAGGTTGCTCAATCCTCACTTGCCAAGCCAGTTCCTGCTGATTCACGTGGTCCACGTGTTCCAGGAGCTTGCGTTTTAGCACTGGACTCGTCGCTGGATTTATCAGTGGTATCGATTTTGTTATCCCCCAAATGTATATGATGTATTGCCCCCGAATGGGCTGCACTGGGCCGTAGCCGCGCATCCAGCAACTGCAGGTTCGAAGGTGAAACCACTGCAGCAGGTTTCCAGGCTGCACGTTGCAGAGGCAGCAGTGTGCCGTACCTATCGGTTAGACAAGTATCAGCCTCTCCCCTCAGAACCTGTTAAACCAGACCTGTCACCCCGGTGGCTCACTGGCCTCCTCCGCGGTTGATTTTAACTGCCTTCAGTTGCTCGTAGCTTGTGCGCTCGGCCCTGTGAGAGCGAATAAAAGAAGGGGGGAGGCAGTGGACTTTCAGCGTCTTGGATGATGGGTTGAACACGGTTGAGACATCAAGCCTTTCCGTGACCGAGGTTTCCGATTGGTTAAGTTATTCGCTCTTTCCCTTCCGGGCACGGCCGTCTTTCATGTCATCTCTCTCTGTCGGTCACATGACGGGCCTTTTGTTTTGGCAGCCAGTGAGTTATTAGACACACGCACCTCTCACTCGCTTTTTTTTTTTTTACCTTTATTGTCAGCTGAGGAGTTCTGCATTCGGGGCGATGAGTCAGATGAGGATCTCAAAGGAACACTTGACAAAATGACAATTTGTGTCAAACGCTCACATTGCGTAACCTTGAACTCAACAACACACAACTTACGCAGTGTCATCCAAGTCTAATTTATTTACTTGTATGCTCATAAGATTTTGGCACATTATTTTTTTTTTTTCTGTTTTTTTCCACTAATGATAAAAACGTTTCTACAAAAATTCAAAGTAACACGCAAGGAGTAACTGAATTAATATAACTTTAAGGGTGGAGTTTAGTGCTTCATGTGTCCAATCAAAACTGATGATTGTGTCCAATCAAAACCGTGTAATTTCAGGAACATTTCCAAACAAAGTAGCAGGCAAGATAAAGCATGTACGCAGGTATAAACTATTTATGAAGTGGAAACATGAATACCTGTGACTTTAGATACATCCTACCAGACCGTTGTCTAGAATCATACCACCAAGCACCTGTTTCCTAGGTCTCACGCCCACATCACAATTTTTCCAAAGCAAAGGCAACTGGTCAAACATTTTCCCTCCCAACTGTGAGACGGTGTGAGTAATGCGCCTCTGACACGCCTAACGAAGCTGGGAAATAGAGGCGAGCGCGGACTTGTTCAGCTAACCCGTTAACTTCGCCTAATGAAAAAAAACAGAAACTCATACACTTCTTTTATTTCCAGAGATTATATCTGACGTGCTAATATACTCTTTTGATCTCATTAGGAAGCCTGCGGCTACTTGTCAACTCCAGATTCACTGAACTGTAGTCGTATCTCATGTCGGCTCCGACTGACCTTTTTATGTAGGTCACCTCGAGTCACGTGACAAAGCTGTGAGGGAAACAAGGCGGCAACAGTAAAAACCTGATTTTTTTTTATGTCCTTTTTTGAATCTGTCATTCCAATGTGCCTTTATTTTTAAAATTCATTCTGGTTATGTCATTAGCTTGAATTACCGCGCTGCGGTTCTTTTCTTCCACCCACTACTCATGTTGCTGCTTGTGTCGCTTCAAAAGGGAACAATTTTACCTGATTAGAAATGAGTCAAAATTAGCATAATTATTATTGAATTATAAAAAAAAAAAATCAGTTTCAGGTATCCGTGACAGATAAAACAAAAAATATTTAAAAAAAAAAGAATTTCCTTGACTTCCGTCACAAATGTGATTGAGTTCATCCATGTTCCATGTTCCCGCTGAGCACTTTTCCATTTCGCCCAACCACCTCCCTTCAACGACTGCCTTGAAAATCTGTTGTACATTAAGGCTCATTTGCAGTCAGACTAATTGCTTGGTTATAGTTCCCAACCACTGAAACCACTTTATGAGTTAGACCATAGTCTTAACATCCCATGTCACAAGTGACAAGTCACACAGACAACAGTTGACTCTCGTGTGCAAATCAGGAGTGAAATTCATTCCCAGCTCAGTACAGGATCATTCTAATCAAACCATGTGTTCTAATATTTGGAGAAAAAAAAATGAAGATCAATCAAACACTGACTCCTACAAAATGATGTTTTCATACAACTAAACTGCACTTGTTTTTCCAGATCAACTTATTTTCTCACTACGGTCGCAGAAAAAGTGGTTAACATTATGAAGTATCTGACCTCCTGCAGCGCAAACCTATTTAAAAAAAGCACAATCCACGACGGTATGCATTTCCCTCAAAACGTGGTTCATATTATGGTTTTATTGTACGGGAATGGAATCTCCAGCTAATTTAAAAGCGACAAAGAGAATGACTTGAATGTGTTGAAAATGAGGAGATGGTCAAAAGTTAAAAGGAATTCAATTTCACATTCAAAAAGTACTTCTACTAAAATTCATTATTACTTGTGCTTACTATAAAGTGTAAAGTCACAGGAAAAGTGTCTCTTTTGGCACCCAGATTAAGTGAAATAGTCCAATTCTTCTTGCAAAGGCAATCGCCGTCATCAGGCCAAGCTCTTTCTAGTTAGATGGTGATTTAGTCCTAAATTGATCAAGAATTCCTTAAATAAGTAAAGTTTTACTTCGCAGATTGATGTGCTTGTTTCAAATGGGAATTTGTGGTTGATCTAATCACATGATTGAATTGGTTCAGCTCAATCAGAGCAGGACCAGGAGGTGTAAACGAAGCCACTTAGGCGTCGACTCCCGACTGTTGCGGTTGGCAACGTAACTCCAGAGTTTTCCATTGACTCCTGGTTCTCTTCCTCTCCCTCCCTCTCGCACTGTGATTCATTTATTCATGTTGACATCTATTTGCCATACTAAAACCCCTCATTCATCTAGAATTGATGCCAGCAAGTTACGGCCTATTTCCAGTAAGAATAGGAGATAAATGAAAGCGAGAAGAGCTCCTAGAAAGAGATGCAGAAAGTGGTGTGCAATTCATCAAATAAAGAAAAAGCCAAAAACAAGCATTGAGTTTCAAAAGGCTTTTTAAATTCTGCCTCTCTAGACACAAGAATGCATTGAGAAAACGGCTGAACATTCATTTCAGTTTTCAGTTTTTGCTTTGTCCTTGTTGTGGTGTTACGTGTGCTGAGGAACGTTTGAGTCGTGTCCACTCCCAGCGTGACTCGCTCCTGTGTTGCATAAAACACACCTGGAGTCAAAGTGAGTGACTCGCGCTGGTATTTTCCCACCGTGCCGTCAGTACTCTGCTGATTAGGCGTATGCTCAGTGTGAGGCGTTTTTTATAACATCCGGACACACATATATATCATTGTCTCTCCATCGATAATGGCCGGCACCTTTTTTTTTTTTAAACCAAATTAAGTGTTTTTTGTTTCATTAAACCTTACTTTAAAAATATCTAACCAGCATAAAATTGAGTTTTCCTTCCATGAACAAAAATTGCCTATGATTTAGACAATTTTAACTGATGTTAAATCCAACCGTGTGGAGGGCGGGGGTGGGGTGTAACTGTGTGGGGAGCGTAGTTTAATAATGAGCGCAATAAGCAGCTATGGTAGGAGTGAGCTGTGTGTGTGTGTGTGTGTGTGTGTGTTTGTAGGAGGGAGGGGAGGGGGCTCGATGGGTTGAGGCCTAATCCCTGAGGAAAATGTGGAAGAAATTAATCTAAATTACAAGGACGAGGCTAGTCTGGCGTCTGGGTCTGGAAGGCCTACAGAGGGAAGACGGGTGAGAGAGAGACGGCGTAAGAAGAGGGGACGCAGCCTTTGCTTCTGTCGTTTTCTAAATTTTGGTTGCTGCTTTTTTTCCTCTTCTTCTTCTTTTCTTCTCATCCTGTGGGAATGAGGTGGCCTGTCTTCCTTCCTCTTCGGCCGGCCGGCCCGCCCGGCCGCCCCTCCTTCGCTCGCTCACTCACGCAGAGGCCTCTTGCCAATTAGTCCGCAGTGCAGCCGCTGCTGGCGTGGACGGGACTGCAGGGACCTCTCAATCCCTGCTCTTCCCCCGTGCTCTCTTCTCACAGACAACAGATGTCTTGGTTTCTCAGGGAACATGCGTCTCTTCGCTGTCCTCTCGCAGCCTCTGCCACAAAAAGGCCCCCCCCCCCCGTCTCTTCAGACCAGGCCTATTAGCTGACAGGAAAGAGATTAACCGCTGCAGAGGCCAAACCGCTCTCCATCGCACAAATAAATAAGACCACATTCGCAGACAAACACAGTCCAACGCAGGGAAGAGCCTCTTCTTCTTTCTTATTTACCCCGACACAAACACAGATGAATTACACAGGATGGCGGCCGCCGCTGATCTATCTGATGAAAAGCATCTGCCGTCTGCTGAGCAACATACAAGCAAGTTATGTTCACCTAGGCCCGAGCGCAGTAATGGGAACAAGCTGTTTGGTCAACAAACAGGCCCGTAAACACATGGCCGAGCTTCACAGGCGCTGCACTCTTACACGCGTTTACCAGAGTCACAAATCAGGATCTTGAAGTATACAACAGCAAAGCGATCGGAGCTCAGCTGTTGATGACTCTCTATCACGGATCAATGGAAAATATGGCTCGAAAAATGCCTCCATTGTTGTTGCTGTTGATGGGATTATGGATTAGCAGGGATTATTGATCTGTCTTTGTTTGGCTGTTCATCAGTGCTTGGATTTATCGCTGACCCGCACATGGTTGATTCCCAAGCTCAGTGAATGGAGGTGGGATTGTGGGGCTAAAAGGCCAAATTAATGCCACGTTTGCATTGATGACGAGTTTCTCCAAAAAACGCCTGCTGTTCTCATTCGATAGTTTGTATGATTTTGTATTTTCTTGGATTTGTTGTGAGTTGTCCCGCACAAAATCAATCTAGGAAAAGAATTTTGGTTGAAATTACAAAAGGTTTCTTTCGTACGGATGGAAGTTTCATAAAAAAAAAAACGAGTCAATATTGCGTTTTGGGTTTCCACCTATTTACCTTGACCTCCTCCCAAGGCCCAAAACCATGGAATGATTAGGATGACGGGAAATATGCACTGAACCAAACAATCAGCTGATACAATTTTCCCTCTTTCGCCTTTGTCTTTTGTCAAGTGTCATGCACATTGTATCCAAATTACATACAGTCGCCGAGCGAGATCAATAACAACCACAAGACCTGACTGCAGTGACATCGAAGGCATCAGAAGTGTCAACCTCTTCAGTCACACTCACTCGCTCGCTCCACGTCTATTTCCCCCGTTTCTAATCGTCTTCGCGGTTCGTCGTCGGCCTGGACGCTCTCGTACGCCACAGACTCAACAACCTCTCATGAGGAGTGAATCATCTCACACTAAACGGACAGTCATGGCCACTCAACAATCGGATCCCCCCCCCCCCTTCTCGACAGCAACTCGTGTCTTCAGCCGCACATGACGAAGGAGGGGAAGGGGCTTTTAAAACCGCAGAACGGGAGTCGCTACAAGCGGGGGTGGGGGCGGTGGTTGGGGGTCCACGCGTTCACGTGTTTGTGTGTCGTCCACACTCCAGAGCGGGAATGCCCATCGGCAGGCACCAGACTTTTATGGTTCAGCTAAAGGTAAAGCTCATTACTCTGGCAGTCCCTAACCAGCTGCACCGCACGGTTTAAGCCTCGGCCCCCGGGCCCTTTGACTTTCCACTAATAAAGATAGCGGAGCAGAAGAGAAACATGTAAATATGTGAGATCCTGCATAGAGAGGAGGGGGGGGGGGGGGGGGGTAGAAGATGAGGCAAAAAAAGTTAAAAACAGCAGAGTGAATAAAAGATCGTAATGATGAGAATTTGAGAGCGTTTGGGCAGCACAGAAAGTGAGGTATTACATTTTGTTCGACAATTTTCATAGAATAAAAACGATCGAAAGGACTACTTGGTCAAACCCATCAGAGACCCAAAATGCTGAGGTGTGTTTAAGAGGTACAAAATAGTCAAATGAAAAGATACATATCTGCCAAAGCAAGAGAAAATAGTAAACATGTGAAGCCAAAGCTGCTTTGAATGGATTTCTTTGAAAGCAAATGCTTCCAGTATGGAGTGAATCATTGTAAAACCACATTCATTTCCTGCCTGTGTTTATCCAAAGAGGGATGAGATACAAAGCTGTCCAGACTTGTTTGCAGTGTGCTGTGCTGAATGCTGTACAAAGATGCACTCGTTGCAGACAGGGACAGGCCGTACTTAAGCAACTTGTAGTAATACTTATAGGAATAGCAGTTTGACAGCCACATGGCTACCGGTTAGAAATGTGTGTATCTCAACAGGCCACTTTCAGACCAGGCTTTATATTTTACAAATACCCCTTTAATCAGCATTAAAGGAGTATAAACCACAGTAATTGTTCATCTTAAATTGGAGTAAATCTGTCATGGATTTAATCAGAGACACAGAGACATTTACCCCTCTACTCCCTCTGCTTATTCCTTCCTTCCTCAACAGTTTATCCATCCAAAGTTTGGCATATGGCAGCCACAGACTTGCATGCCTCAATTATGTTGGACGCTATTGTGTTGGAGGGAGGGAGAGAAAGGGAACGATGTTTACAGTACCTACCCATGGCATCCGGCCACAATGCTGTTTGTGCATAAAAGAGGGAAGGTGGTGATGAAAGGTGTCAGTGTCCACTGTCAGATTGGCGTAACTGCTCTTTAAACAACAGAAATCGAGAGAGAGAGCGAGGAGGAGGAGGAGGAGAGGGGAGCAGCACAGCTATTTTTATGCTGTGGTTTTAGTTAAGAAACAGGCTAAAGGATGCAAAGACAATTTAGTATTTCATATGCAAAAGTTCAATCTCTGTTTTATATATTTATTATACATGAACACTTTTATATCTGTATTTAATGCAAACAAGCATTTAAAGAAGAAATCTCTAAACGTTTGAACTGCCGGTATGTTTTATGTGTTTTATTTTTGATAGTACAGTAGATTAACCATTTTCAAACATTACCATTAAAACATGTGGTTTTGTAAGTCAGTGCGTGAGGGATGGAGTGAGTGACTGCATTGTATTGTGTACACACAAACATGCACCTGCTTATCCACGGCATGAAAAAAGAGAAGAGGCTAAATTAGCGCGACCGCCACTGACAACGTTTCTGCTGATGCAACTGGAGAAAAGTGGCCCGTCGGAGGAGCAACACAAAAGAACATAAAGCACCAGGGGAGAAGAAGCGGGATCCCAGATGTCTGTGATATGAGGGCAATAAAGCTCATATCTCAGCATGTTTACCCTCAGAGAAACGCTCCTGTATCTGATTGTTTGGTGAGAATCTGAGGCGTCACGCCCATCGAGGCAAGCTGTCAACACCCTGCACACCAACAAGCCATCCTCAAAAAATACTGATGAAATCAGAGTACCGTCTCACACAGGATGTGACGCTACATTTTCTCTGATGGAAAAAGAAAAAAAGAAAAAGAAGACACATTTTAAAAATTCACATTTGTCCCAGACTTGTGAATCAGATTCAAGGAGTTCATGCAACACATCCTGCTGTGGGAGCACCTGTTTTGGGTGTGTGTGCACACCTATGTGTTTTTACATGTGTGCGCCAGTGGCATGACGCACTCTATCTAGTTATATGCCACGCAGTCACACAGTACGTTGAAATCATTTCACAATTCACACTGCGGATAAGCTATGATGCCGCCTGGCTGCGGAGATTTATTCGTCCCATCTGTTGAAGCGCACAGATGAAGCGCAGCACACGGGCTCGCGTCAAGAGTGATATTCAGTATGAATGTAATGCAACACAGACAGACTCTTGTAATGAAAGTAAAACATGGCAGCCTTGTTGTTTGTGTGTGTTTTTCTTCATCGGTGCATGCATGAGTGAGAAGGAATAAGAACCTGAGTGTAAGCTTACACATGTGTGTGTGTGTGTGTGTGTGTGTATAAGTCTGAATGTATATGTGTGTGTCTGTGTGTGTTCAGTGTTTTGTGCAAACAGAAGGACAGAAGTCTCAAGCAGGGAGAAAAAAATGTGCAGCTTGAAAATATCAGTCTTGTTCTGACACGTCTCATCATTTTCTGCTCTACACCAACGGCCTCACTTAAAGCACAGCTGTCTGTTGAGCAGCTTGAAATCAGCAGCGCTCCACCAGCTCATCAAATGAGACGACTCGAAACAGATACCTATTCATACAAAACATTTACCCCCCCCTTTAGCTTTAGACACTGCTGGAACTTTACTTAAAAATAATCTAATAAATAAACAAACAAATAAAACACTTGCCAAACAAATATGAAACCAAAGGATAGGATCTGTGGAAGTAATGCAAGATAATGAATGTGTTTTTATTGTCCTTTATGGTGACAAAATACAGAAAAAGTAAGGCGATTGGCTTCATTCATCCTGGGCGGTGTTTGCATGCCGCCGGCGGGCAACGTGCAGGAGGCACAGCGGACACTCGCCGACCAGATACGGCGCGTGGAGCGGACCAACCCGGACTCCTCAGTTTTTGTCCTCTAGGACTTTAACAAACTGCCAGCGTGCTGCGCTGGGACACTCCGACCACGTCGTGGTCCACCTGATTCCTGCATACAGGCAGAAACTAAAGCTCTGCAAAGAAGTGGACCAGTGAGGCGCTGGAGGATCTTCGGGTGTGCTTGGTTTAGTCCTTTGTTTTCAGGACTGCTACTGACAGTCTGGATGAGTTCACAGAGGCTGTAACTTCTTACATCGGCTCCTGTGAGGACAGCTGCGTACCATCGCGCACCAGGGTGAGTTTCAACAACGACAAACCCTGGTTCACAGCGGAACTCAGAACACTACGCCTGCAGAAGGATCAGGCATTTAGGAGCGGGGACAAAGACTTGTACGCAGAGTAAAAATACAGGTTTAGCAAGGCGGTGAGAGATGTTAAACGTCTGTGCTCCGAGAAACTCCAACAACAGTTCATAGCAAACGACTCTGCTTCGGTTTGGAGAGGCCTCAAACATTAGATAGACAGTGTCCCGATTCCATCCCCCACAGCTCCACCATCATCCCTGTTCCCAAGAAGCCCAGGATCACAGGACCTAATGACTACAGGCCCGTCGCCCTGACCTCTGTAGTCAAGTCTTTTGAACGGGAACCTACGCTGCTATATAGCTACTGCTGTTATGCATTCACATGCACAATAACTACACAAATTATGGCCTCCAAAACATGTTCATGAAGGCATACACACTGATATGCACAGACATAAGACAATGCATACATATGCAGCTGGGTTATTGTGGCTAATTTTCAACATGCTTTGGATAAAAATCGCTAGATGCCGTCCATCTGATTGTCAGCAATTATCAGGATTTCAGAACACAAGTCCTTGGACTATCTGCTATACCTTATATAACGTTAACATTATGCACTATAAACATTTGAAACCTAATGAACACTCATTAATAGATAACGGCACCTCAGTGAGGTAACAGTGAATTAAGCTGGTAACAGGGCGAGGAATATTAGAGATCTCCCTCTGCTCAATCTGTGTCACACGATGCACAGCGGAAATATGCCCGTTTCAAACTTGCACATGTGCTCACATACATGTGTCAATGGTGGGGGTCTCTGGGGTTGGAGGGGTTGTAGAGCAGCATGTACACACATAAACATCCTCCGGGCAATGGGAGTCATCCTGGGAATATTTATCTTTGCTGGTAACGCAAAGAGGCAGCCAACCTCTAATCTGGCCCTCAGCTATTTTCTCTGAAATCTCTGAAGGGGGGAGGGGCGGGGGTTGGTGGGGGGGAAGAGGAACGAAGGAGGGAGACAGCAAAGTCAGTCGGGAAGGAATGAAATCTCTGCAAAGGTAGAGGGTGCAGGGTAAAATAAGCGGGAGAGACAGGCCTTGTCTGGTGCTTGTGCATGTGCATTAATTGTATGTGTGTTTCATGACATCTCCAGTGCCAGTGTGTGCATATAGGAGATTATAGGTGCCTGTGTTTTCCTTTGTGCATGTGTGTGTGTGTGTGTCCAGGCAGGTCAAGAGGGGTGGCCACGGGCTGGGTGATGAGGCGTGGTAGGGATCCTGTATTTGGTGTGTCTGTGAGGCAGGCATGAGGTGGGGTGAAGGAGCCATGTGTGTGTGTGTGTGTGTGTGTGTGAGTGTGTGTCAGTGGCCATGCCCCCCCAGGCTGAGCTGGATCTCTCAGTGTGCGGCTGATTCAAAGTGAATGGCAGCGTGCCGCGTGGCTCCATCGTGGCCAAATGACTTCTGACACTCCACGCCTTGTTCCTTGATGTCTGAGGAGACAAGACGACACAGACACACACCTACACACACACACACACACACACACACACACACACACACACACACACACCTACACACAGACACGCACACACTAGGCCATAAGTGGAACACCAACATTAACCTCAACGCACACATGACCGGATACAAACGTGCACACAGGAGCATTTGTCAAAAAGTTTCACATTTTTGGAAATAAATAAATAAATTTGAGGCTCCATCGTCTCAAACACGACAGACTATTGCTGTTGGCTTGTATTAACTCGTTTATATCCATTTGTGCTTTACTTTAACGCTGCTGACCTGAACTAGGGCTTGAGGAAGAAGGACTCTCAGATGAAGTCGTGCACACAGAAGGAACGGGACTTCAGCTGCACTTCTGCTCCGTCTTCTAATGTGTGTCGTCTACACCAAACATATGTGTGCACGTACATCATTTGCTACTTGAAGACCACATTACACGCGTTCAAACTATTCGTCTGGGCAGTCGGTGTGTGTCCATTTAGGTACGTTTGATACTGTCCTGTCACATACAATCTGCACTTGCTTCGCTTGTCCTTGCCTCGGGGGGAACTCGTCCGAGACGTGCACTCAATTTGACTTGGGCCATGTTTTCTGGTACATCACCACGAAGTCTTCAGCTACGATCTCTCAGCTACGAGGGTCCCTCCCTCATATTTCAATGTTTTCAACAGTAAAGTGAAGGGGTCGTGCATGTGAACTGTTACCCTGATTTACAGCGGTGTAAATAAAGAAACTGCACAATCACAGTAAGATTTTCCATGTAAGTGAAGCCATGAACAAAGAAAAGGAAAAACACCATCACACTCTTCTTGAGTAGGACGTTGTGGTGCTTGTGGATAATGTAACCAAGTGTTTCCCCCAATAAACAGAACCGTCATCATGTTGTATTCGCTGATTTTGTTAGTTTAACCATCTGTGTGAATACGGTTACGCAGTGTTTTGTGTGTGTGTGTGTGTGTGTGTGTGTGTAGGCTCCCTCAGTCATCAAACCTTTTTAACTTAATTCATTGAACCAGTTCCCATACACAATGCTGCACACAGACTCACATTCCCCATGTGCATACATGTGTGTATATGCCATACAAAGATTGCGTGTGGGTTGGACTTTCAGACTCCTGTCTGAATGTGAATGAGGTACACCGGTTTCCCTCAGTGTGTGCGTTTGTGTAGCTGAGCTCAGGTGTGCAGTTGTTTCCTCCATTTCCTTTCTGCGAATATTTGTGATTCCTTTACAAAATAAACAGAAACAAACATTAACTGCATGTTGTTTTAGAGGACTAAACACTCTGTGTTCTCGGAGCTCAACTCACAAAAGTCTAAAGAGTCTAAAGATTTTTTTGTACTTTTTAAAGTATTCCCAAAAAAGATGACAATGAAAGGAAACACATGGGTTGTTGTATCAGTGTTTCTTGAGTGGAAAAATAGCACATATATTCGACAGTCCTCATTTTACCCAATGCAACCAGCATATTATGCAAGAGTGGATTGTGTTGAGTTGCATCTGAGGGCAAATTACATACTTGTCTCTTTCAGTGAGTATCAGGCAGACGAGCACTAAACATGTCTGCCCTTCCCTCCAGCCCTCTGTAACCGTTCTCTGCAAAACAGAAAGGAGAGGAGGACAAACAGAGAAAGAGACAGACTGGGGTATGAAGGGGACAAAGGAACACAAAGAAAAGTTTTCATGCCTTTATGAAAATGAATTTAACCCCCCTCCCCCCCCCCCGATGCTGACAGAAACAAACCAAGATCTCACAAAAGAAGCATATTGTTTCAGAGTTAGTGAGAAACATGTGGCGCTTTAAGGGATAATATCCGCTATGCCGCTGCTGATGTCATTTTCAAACTTGCTCCCCTTCCCGTAACACACACACACACACACACACAGAACACACACACGCACTCCCCCAAATCCCTCCGGCCGTGGGTCCTTACCTCTCTCCCTCCCTCCCTCCCTCCCTCCTCTGAGCGCCCCTGGCCTCGCAGACGAGCTCTGTGAGGATTAATTAACCAATTAGGAGTGGAGCCCTTGGGAGGCGTTTGAGGGTCCTCTTGATGTCATCCACCCCCCCCCCACACACACACACATACACGCACACTGAGAGACACAGGGCCGCAATTAGGCTTTGCTGTAACAGGCCTCCCTGACTAAAAGTCGCGGCCCTAATAGTGGCGCTCATCCGCCCCCTGACCGCGTAGGTGAGTAACCTTTTAATTGAATTATGATTATCATCCTGATGTCCACTGTCTCTGCCCTCTCTAAGCCCTCCTCTCGCCCTTGCTATCTCCCCCCGAGGTGCCGCTTGATGAAATTAAGGAGAACCCCGGCTTATGAAGGACGCAGAGGCGCACCGGCCTTTTTCTCCTCCACTCATCTCCGTCTTTCTCTCCCAGCAGAGCTCCATACGTTCATCCCATCGCTCCGAGCAACAAGCTGGAAAGCTTTGTGTCTGCAAATCTACCTGAAGGGAATGTCTGTCTCACACTCGTACGCAATGCGGCGGGCGTGGGATAGAGAGACGGAGGGACGGAGGGATGATAGGACGCACCGGAGGAAACACCTGAATCCGGAAATTCTCACCCAAAATGTGTCGCGTTTTGATGCCATTTCTTTCGCTGCCCTCCTCTCGCACGCAGACTGACAGGAGCCGGGATGCCGGTGGACTGTGGGCCGCGAAGGGCCGCAGCACAGTATGCTGTGTGTCAGCGCTGACTGGCCTGATTAGGAAAACGCTGCAGACAGCCACGGACACAGCAGGGGAGGGGAGGGCCGATGCTGCCGGAGACAAGACAAGACAGCCCCCCCCGCCCCTCCACTGCTTCTCAGCGGTTTCCTCATTTGTCTGCTCACTTGGTCAGCCATCACAGCAGATCTCCGTGCCGGCGTGTGACCCGGATAGGACGGGATGCAGATCAGTTTTGTTAAATGACGGCTTGACCTCTTGGTCGAGACGCTTAACCTCCGTGGGAGAGCTGTGGTCCGTAAGTGCGATGACCCCCCACAAAGCGTTTACGTGCAAAACAGGAGCCCCGGGGGCCGGTCCATTAAACTGGCAAATGTTTTCATGCATGATGTCCAAGCCGAGGCGCACAACTCTTTTATACTCAATCACGCCAATGTCCTTGAAGCAAAAGGATTGGCGATTTACTCTCGTCTTCACTTTTTTAAAACTTTGTTTTGTTCTCATCAAACTTTGAATAGTCACTTACTTGTATACTTCAATGTCACAGAATTCCATAGGTCACTGGAAACCTCCGTGTACAGACTTCACACAGGTTTTTTATGATTTCTAACTCTCATACACTCTTATGAATATGATCCACTTATGTTCAAACCGAAGATGTTGATTTATTCCTAATTGCAAAGAGAGATTTGCAAACACAAAAACCTTCGGGACGCCCGGGCTGTTAATCTTAAATTAAACACCAAGACTGATATCACATTAAAAAAAATCTTTGAAGTTCAACGTTTACCTTTTTCAGATGGCTGCTGTGTGACTGACATGTCACCCAACCAAGGGATTTTCCTAAATCAGTATTACGTTAGTGAAGTTATTACCGGCTCTGCACCAGCACATAGAAAAGGTGATCAGAGAGAACAATTAGCCCTCACTTAAACCGCTCGTCTCACATGCTGATGTAATGAACCTGATTTCTGCGACACGTGAATGACCAATGAAACGGTAAAAGACGGCCAGAAGGTCGCTTCTTTGCCCATGAAGTGGTCCGGCTCTATCTCCTCTCCATCTGTTAGTGATCTCCGAGGGCACCGTGTGCCATGAAGGAGCGCAGGGGAAGAAAACACAGGGGAAGGAGAGGAAAGGAAAGTAGAGGTTTTACTACCTCCCGGTACATCCTGCCTTAATGAGGCCCCCCTCTCTGTCTGCCCATCTGTCCCCAGCGGGATTGGCCGCACAGGGCCCCCGTGTTAGTGGGGAGGTATGTGTGTGTGTGTGTGTGTGTGTGCGCAGGGGAGATGTGCTTGGGAGTAATTGATTCAGTTGAAGCAAGAGCAACTGCATCCTCTTTAGAGGTAATGATGTTCGGATTGTAGGACAGATAATGTCCCCGGAGGATCCCCCCCTCCTCCGGTTTTTGGGGCCTTTTTATTCTGTCACTTTCTGCCTATTCCTGAAACATGGAGCCTGTTCAGTTATAACGACACATCATGTCGCGGATTCCCCTGCATCTCATTTAACTCCTGGGTAGGAAGGAGACTGAGTCATCCATCCTTCGCCCCACCTCCGATGACCCCTCTCCGTGGTACAGTCTCATTAGCCCCAACTGCAGCGGCTTGTTAACCCCACTAATCGAAAAGGGAATGAGCATAAAAGAACCCAAGAATTTACTGCCAGGTCCACACTTCAAAGGGACAGTAGGGAGTGGTGGTGGTGGTGGGAGGGGGGATTTGGGGGGGGGGGGGGTCTTAGCAGCAGACTGAGCTTGTGTGTACGCGTGCACTCAATGGTGTGTGCATGTTTAGTTTGATGAGTTTAAAACAATTTGCCTCTCAGTTCACATTACGAAGAGCAGAGTTTGCACAAAGGGGTGAAACGAGCTCTGAAGCCTCCAGGTTCATTTTTCAAACATTTTTCAAACAAGTTACAGTTCTCTCGGCCTAAGTACATATAGTGAAGCCTGCAGTTGCTTGGCTCCTGTGTCAAATTCCCAGTGCTTTAAATAATGCATGTGTGAAAGAGGCAAGCTGCAGCGCGTCCTGATCTCATCTTCGCTAGTGCAGCTGCCAATACTGACAAACTCCCATACGGCCACTGTCTTCACTCTACCTCCACACTAGGGCCCACTTGCACTACTAAAATCCAGAAACGACTATTTTTCTAATCAAATCTTGGCCAATGACCACGGTCGCTGCTGCAAGAGGCCCAACCGTGTGTCATGCTGGTCCAATAAGATCAACACCAAAAACCTGCGTGCCCAAGCAGTTGATGTAAGCAGTGATGCTGTGACATGAATCTGATGACCAGCGGAGAGTTAACTGTGCCCTCGCAACTGCAGGAATCAGTCAGCACATCCCCCTTCCCTCCAAATCTATTCTCTCGACCGGGCGTGGCAGTCAACACTTGGCAAACTCCAAAATCCCAGAGGTGCAGAAAGCTACTTTGTCAAGGGGAACGTGTAATCCATTTATTCAGCCATACGTGTTTATCTTTTGGATCCTTTGTGTCACTTACACTGTGCTTGTTTACCTTGTGTCATATTCAGTGTCAGCACGAACTTGTCTTTTTTTATTATTCAAACAAAGTGAGACACTGTGGTCGGGTTAATTCGGCCCGGACAGGGATTTGGCTCGTCCAGATCCACCGAGCGTCACAATAGCGCGCATGAAATGTGTTGATACCAGCCCACTTGTTCCCATCGCAGTGTTTTCAGGTGCAAAGCTCAGTGGGAGTCCACGACGGGGCCAAAGCAATTCTTTAAGGATGATTAGAAGTGTGTTTAGAAAAGCCCGACTTACTTAAACTGCAGCTGACTGACAGAAATCTATCAACAAATCAACGCTGAGGTCAATTGTGATACACTGCTGATTGCATCCTTAATCTAAAGTGAAACACTGAAATAACATCAAATTACTGTCTGTGTGTACACTATTACACGTAAACCGTTTCTCATATATTTCACGAACTCTCCGAGCAGGATTGTTACGACTTGTTTGTTGCGACGAGTTCTTTGTCTCTGTGTTTTTTTCACTCGTTGTCTGAATGCAACTTTTCATGTTGTTTGAAGACAACAGTCGGATGCACTGAAGGGTATTTAGCAGCGGTGAGCTTTGAAGTTTTTTCTGCCAATTTGGTTTGTGGGGGGGCGGGGAGGGCTGAGAGAAAGAGAAATGTAAGAAGAAACAGTGTGACAGTTGTGTGGTTCAGTTGGTATTGGTTCTGTGTCGTGCCTCTAATTTTCACCACATGCTGACTACCAACTTCTATGAGCTTCACAATAGGAGTGTAGTTTTATAGCAATACCAAGCAATACAAAAGCATTTGTAGAATTGATCACTTATGTGTCTCCGTTACTGAAGCACTGAAGATGCTTTATTGTAGGCTACAACATGTTCTCAATTATGTACTAAAGAAAAGCAAAAATGAGTTTCCTTCTTGACCTTGTTAAATAAAAACTGTATGCAGCTCGTCTGTTGTGACTGAATGCTTCACAAAACATCATTTGAAGTGAGCAACTGTGTTTTCGCTTTGGATTTGTACAGTATGAGTGAGTTTAAAATGGCCCAGAGAAGTGTTAGGATGATAGAATAAGGCAAGAATAGGTTCATTATACCGTCTCTTTGTGCGCGGAATACGGTTTTGTAAACATGTGATGAGGCAACAACTCACATCAGTGTTCGATCACAAAGAAACAGTATCTGTTAGTAGTCAAACCAACATGGCTGGAGCTCCTCCACCATGAGACCAGAAGGGATATTTATAGAAGTCCATGTCTCTGTCACAGGTCTTTAGAAGCAATCATGTGGGCGTAAACATTAAACCATGAAAGAGGTTACATCTCTCTGCGAAAGTTACAGTAAGGTTGGGAGGAATCAAAAAGCTGTGGTCCAACACATGACAACAGACTAATGCAGACATTATGAAAGAAAGAACATTTTCATCATTCCTTCCATCTGGGGCTGATGGTTTATGAAAAGGGGGGTTCACTGCAATATTGCACGTCATAACCGAATGGTACACATGTTTTAAACAACACTATGCTCTATTCATTATCTCATTTTGTTGAATCAAGTTTACATGCCTTTAGATTCCTTTGCATTTGTTGGTAGGAAGCCACACAAATATGTGCATGAATATCAGTCGCTGACCATTAGGTCACAAAAATATTTTCACACCAATGTTTGAGACTTATGATGACTACTGTGCGCTTTCAACACTTGACATTTGTGTTCTCAAATAGCAGACATGTTGTTATTTAGAAGATTGTTTAATCTGAGGCAGACTATGGCTTTTTTTCTTTTAAATGACTGGAGTCCTCCAACAATGCACATAATAGGCCTGAATGAATTAAAGTAATGAATTAACTCTCCATGGGCGATATATTAATGAGAGGGACCACTGGAACACAACCTATATATATATATATATATATATATATATATATATATATATATACATACAATTATCCAAGCCCTGAACATTTTCCTCCTCTCTCGCCTTCTTTCTCTGAAGTAAAAAAAAATAAAAATCTGTCATTGCACTTGTCACTTTGCTGCATGTCAAGCACAGAGAATGTATTCAAGCCTTTGGCAACGTGTGGCCTTTAAGGGAAGCCCGGGCGCAGTTTCCCTAATTAACCCATCCTCCTCATGCATACAGACATTCATATCCACACACCACAATGCCTCCTTCATTAGACAGACACAAAGATCAACAGATTAATTGAATCTGCATAAATGCAAATGTCCTCTCTGAGCGTCCTGCGCGTGCGTGGAGATGCTTTGCTCAAGAGTCAGAGTCGAGCAACGTTTATGGTACAATAGAGTTGTATACAATTTAACGCGGCACACATAAAACAAAAGCATTGATTTTTTTTTTTTTTTGAAAACTTCAAAAATAGTTTGATATCATTTTGCAAATATGTAATAAAAGGGAGACCTTTTATCGTTTATAGCAGACAAAATAAATAAGAAAGCACCAGAGGACAAATAAACCTTAAAAAAAGTCATTAGCACATGATTGGTTCATTAGGTATGTTACAGTAAAGTTGCAGCATGGCAGTTGTATATAATTGATTTCCTTTATACATGCAGTCGTATGACACATCTGAGCCGGGCCCATCATTAATTATTTTGTGACAATGGACACTCGTCACTGACCCTCATTAGGGCATTTAAAACAGCCTCGTTATTGGGGCAAATTAACCTAATTCTTGAGGTTCCTGTAAGGCGCTTGTGCAGTCGCAGATCAAAGCAGTGACAAGTCTGAGACAGAGTGCAGGCGTGACAAACGGGACATGTCTGTGTCTTCCTGCAGCGCTGCACAAAGTCAACCGTGAAAACCTACCGCTATTAGACATGCAAAATAACTAAACACATGTTTACTCTCATAGCCTGCATCAACGCAAAGAGGGGGATTTTTTAAGTGAAAGCAAATGTAATCTACATGAATATCTTCAGTGAATCTGTCAAACAGAGTTAAGAGTTTTTTTGCATTTTTATTTAGTCTGAAAAACACGTGAAGATGAATGAATAAAAAACACTGAATAAAATAAAATAAAAACAAATGCTGAATTTCTGGAGCAAAAATGATTAATTGAATGAATTAGAATTTATTGCAGAGAGATTACGTAAAACATGGTGGTAAGTACTTGCTTGGCATTTGGAGACATTAATGAATTGCACTCAGTGGATGGTGAAAATGTCACTGGCCGTATTAACTCTCAGTCAGTTATTCTTGGAAATTGCGATGAAACACATATTGAAATGTGAAAGGCCACAAAATACTGAGTTCACTTCACTTTACAAGTCATGACAGGCACTACGATATGTATTTGATTATCAAATGAGAAAATTAATTAGTGAAATAATATGTGTGACCTTTTGGATGTGTAACTAAAAATAAGCCTGCAGAAAAAGGCAGAAATAATCTGTCTGAAAACATATTTCAAGTAAAAAAAATGTTGTTTTTAAAATTCAGAAGTTTCATAAAATATTTATCCATCAAAATATAGATAATTTAGGATATCATTCATTTGTTTTCACGTCATCAATTAAATAAACAAATTAATAAGGGTAGGAAAAGTGAATGCAAAGAAAATAATAGAAGAAGATTACATTGATTTCCCTGACCACTCTCTTTCTCTGTTACACACACACACACACACACACACACACACACACACACACACACACACACACACACGCGCGCACAGCACACAGATGTGTTAAATAGCTTTGGTGGCATTTAAAGGTTTTTTTACGAAGCGCCTGAGTGGCAGTGATACCCTGAGAGGCCTTCAGCAGCAGCCCCGGCGCTGCAGCTTCCCTCCTTCATGTCCCGGTGTGCGGTGCCTGGCCTGCGTTTAACAAGTCTCCCCCTTTGCTTTTTAAAGACACGTTTAAACAAACACAGCTCCACTCTACATCCCCCCCCGCCAGCCTCCCTCTGAGCCCGGCACAGTGTGAAAAAGGTGGGACTGGGCTTTGGCTGTTTGTGTGCCTCTGCGGGGCGAGAGCGAGCGGCGGAGGGGCGAGGGAAAGCGAGGGAGGAGTGGCGTGTGTGCACGGGATTTCACAGAAGGACTGGTGGATGAATGAGAGCTTCCCTGCTGGAGAACAGACGTACGGGGCTTGTGCTCATTAGCCGGCTCGATCCAAGGCTGCGGGATAAAAGGAGGCAGGGCAGCCCCTGTTGGACGTACAAAAGAGGGGGTCTTCATGAGTATGTGTATCCCCACTGGGGTCCCAGTGATATGGAAATGCAGGGGATTGTCATGATCTAATGAATGGTCAGCTCCTCCCAGCTCCTGCTGTGACCATGTGATTGGAGGCACAGGGACCCGCGGTCCTTGGGGCAGAAGAAACGCGCAGGTTGGCCCTCAGGACCTTGCATCGAAGCTGAGAAAGTGAAAACCGTGTGCACATTCCCAGCCAGTTGGACAGACGTGTGACAGTTGTTTTTTGAGTCTGGTCAAGCTTCCTCCATCCTACCGTCTTTCATCACATGCTATAGTGTGAAAAACAGCATGAAAGCCCTGTGATCTCACATGACAACAACACAAATGGGTTTAACAATGGATGCCTGATGCTTAAAGGAGTGGCAACAAGTCAATGCTGTTTTCTTTTTTTTTTTTTTTTTTACAATTAATCTGGTTCATGGAGCCAATTGTACGCCTTCCCGAGGAGCTCACACATGGAGCGCTGTACATTTAGGAACACAAACGGCCCTAATCGAAGTTGTTTGGTCGTCGCTTACCATCGGACTGAGACTTTAGGGAGTGTGAACAACCTCTCTGCACCCGGCCGAAGCTTTTCTGTACGTCACGTTAAACAACACGGACGTGTCTGGGAGTTTCTTCTCTCTGCTCCTCCGGCACATCAAATTCATCCACTGCATCGAGGGGGCCACAGGCTTTGTTTGCAGTGTCCCTGCCCTGAGACAGAGCAGCTCTCCTGGACTACACTAAACTGGCTTGGCAGCCGGCGTGTGTGCAGTGCCAGGCTTGAGGGAAAATGTGTGTGTGTGTGTGTGTGTGTGTGGATTCCGACTCACGTACACCCGTATCTAAATCTCCCTGGTGCCGAGATGCAAGGGGTTCAGACGCTTGGCATCATGGGCCTGCATGCGCTCCCATCTGCACGTGCTCGTATGCGCCGCGCGCGCAGACACAGACAGACACCAGCGTAAAGGAAGACAAATCGGGCGAATTAATCCCCCGTACCACCTCTTTTTGGCACTCATCAGTTCGCGACTTGTGAAAAGCGCCAAAGTGAGGATTGTAAGTGAGCAGGACACTCGTCACAGGTCCGCCCATGAGACTCAGTGACACCTGTCATCACAGCTTACTATGAAGACCTGCTACACACCACCTCCAGCCTCGCCTGGCCTCGTCTTCTCCACCGACAAATAAGGGGGGGAGATGGAGAGGAGAGGAGAGGGGCGGAGGGGGTGGATTTATAGATCCTCTCTTTCTCTGTTCTCTGTACTGGTAGCGAGGTTAGAGGGCACAGAGCAGGCGGCGAGCGGGATGGAAAGGAGGGAGAGCGGTGGAGGGCGATGAGGAAAGTCCGCCCGGTTAGCGCTCGTCCTTCAGATGAGCATGCTCGGCCCTGTGGCTATAGCTCGCCTTCCCGCCTGACTACATACTCGTGACAAAGAGGCGGCGTGTGTGTGTGTGTGTAAGCTTGAGAGGATGCTCCAGCTACTTGACGCTTTCACTTTGGTCTATTTCCATGTTTGCGATACGTATTAAGTGTATGTAGGTGCATAGATTTCTCAATGGTAAGTTTCCCCAAATTTGTTATCATTTTAGCGTGGAAATGTTTATTTCCTCTGGCCCTGCTTTACGGCTTGGCAGTTGATTTATGCTGGCTAAACAACGCTGGGGTTCATTGTGGCCCCCATATGAGTTGCCTTACAAAAGGGAGCTGAGAAAGAAAAGAAAAAGAGAGGGAGAGAGAGATAGAGAGAGAAAAAGGCTTGTTTGGTCGAGAAAACATTTAACAACTTCCCCTGGAAATTGAAAGAGGAAATAGTTTTGGGCTGGATTGCAGTGGGGGGAGGGGGGGGGGGGGGTGAAGCCCATATGAGTACCAGATGAAGAGAGCAAACAGCCAAGCAGGACTGACGGTGGGAGAGAGAAAAAGAGAGAAAGAGAAGAGAGGGACACAGTCTTTTGATGTCCTTCATTTACATCTCACAACAAAACGGAGTGAAAACAAACTGAAGTGATTGTACGAACCGTAACACAGGAAAAGAGAGGGAGAGAGAGAGAGAGAGAGGGGGAGAGAGAGAGAGGGGGAGAGAGAGAGGTGGACTGGGTGTTTATGAGGTCATTTACCAAACTTGTGTTCCAACATTTCCTTCCCACTTTAATTTTTCAGCTTTGTTCTACTCTAATTACTTCCATCCACATGGGACAGTGTGTGTGTGTGTGTGTGTGTGTGTGTCTTTGTGAATGTGACTGCAAAGGCTTGGTGTGTGTGTGTGTGTGTGTGCGGGGTTGTGTATCGGTGCTTGCCACTGCAACTGTGTGTATTGCAACAGAGACAAAATGAGCACATGCCTTCCCCTCTTTGTACTTTATCCCTCAACTGTTTCTCTAAGCTCTTACAAATGTCAAACTAAGGAAATAACAGGATTTATTTAGTTAAATCAGAATATTCTGATGATGACATTCATAGAGTGGGTAACGAGATGCTCTGAAGACTCATCTTCTGGTGGGACGTTTGACATTTGAGTCGCACATAACAATTCCTTTAATTACTTGTGCTGTTAATCAAGTGTGAAAAATGTGTAATGGCATGTCTGTTCTCTCCACTCGCAACTTATGACTGCTTTTAATTGTTATTTTTCCGGCAAGGAAGTGGCGTATTCCTCAATGATCATCAATACAACATTTACATTAGCGATGGACTTTGTGCAAAGGGTTTTGGTTTCAATCTTTGTAATTGTCCATATTTACATACATTAATTAGACTTGATACGCATGATAAGTAACTGATACTGTCTCTAAAAGAAACAACTTAGGACCTACAGCGTGTTTACACGCAGTGCCAGTCCAAATTTTGGACACACCTTCTCACTGAATTGAATGGGAGGGTGTGTCCGGACTTTTGATTAGTACCGGCAGAAACTTAAAAGGAATTTTGTCTGTTCTGCTAAAACAGGAAGTAGTTATACCTCTATGCAGCAAAATGGACAGCGTCTGAAATTAATACATGCACGTGCAATGTGCACCTTGCTGTGTAGCATGATTCCCATTGGGGCCACTGGGTCTGATTCCACCTGACATTGCATGAATGCACGTAGGGTTTCAAGCCCAACGCAGACGGACCCAGATGTGGCTTTGCTGCCGCCATTCGACTTCTGGCAGCCGGAAGCTTTTGGCGGAAGAAGGAGCGCTCGGCACCTGGCAGCAGCGCCTCCTTCTCTACCCAGCAGAGCGTTTTCCTTTCCGTCCTGCAGATTCAACCCAGACACCACGCTGCTGGAGGCCGTTCCACGATGCTGGGCCCGCTGGAGGGAAGGGGAGACGCGGGGGGAGAACGGAGAACAGAAGGAGACAAGAACTGGGCAGAATGTCAGACCCTCCTTGAGTAAAATGCTTTTCTAAAGTGATTCTGGGGCTCCGAATACCACTGCTTTTGTCCTCAAGGACACCCAAAGTCAACACTCAATGAAAGGTCTTTGTTGTCATTTTAAGGGTGTGGACGGGTGTGCGTTGCATTGGACTGCGCAGAAGACTCCAGTCCGTGTCCTGTCAAGAGACCTGCGAATTGTGATTTTAAGAAAGTTTACCTTGTTCGCATGTTCCGATCTATTGCTTCTTGGCAGCTGCTCGGAAATGGCAGCGACCCAACGGAAACCTCAGGTGAGTCATTCCAAAATATTTTCCACAGGGTTTTAATTTTCAATATTAAATTGAGGATTCCAAGCAATGCAGCACATTACGTGTTGGCTCTGTTAGTTATTCCGAGCTTCGTTATTTGTCAGGAACCTCAGAAAGTTACCGCAGGTGTGACCCCCCCCCCCCCCCCCCCCCAGAATGCAGTGCTCAGACCTGCCGGTGTTGCACAATCTGCCGCCGTTACGGTTCTCAAATCAATGAAAATGTTGCTGTTTTGCATTTCAAATTAAAAGTGGTTAGCAAGAGGGCATTGGAACAAGAACGCCTATTTTCAGGATGAAGGGAAATGGGACAGAGAGGTCCAGGAGGGACGCACTGATGGTGATGATGATGATGATGAATCTGCTTTGCCTGAGGCTGATGACATGGGTGAAAGTCTTGTTTTCTTTCTGCTAGAGGAGGAGAATATGTAAGACCAGGTTTCTCTCTTTTTCTAAACATCATTTCATACTTTTGCTCTTTGCTAAAAAATGTTGGAACATGAGTATTTAAACCTTCAACGCCTTAGATCTGTTTGTGGTGAAACTGCTGTTCTTCGGGCATTCATGGTGTAGCGATAGCTGCCTGGCGTCCCGGGCCACTCTTGGATCAGAGCATGACTCAGGCACGTGTTATGACATTCTGTGATATTTGCATATTCATTTATGACATTAAGAAATCCTCTCTACGGCCTCAGGTGTTCCGGAACATCCCCGTGGATACACTATGAGTACAGCTCCTCGTGCTCCTGCTAAGTGAACCCGACTCGGCGGCCCGGCTGATAGTAGATCTTAACCCCCTTTTAGATGTTTCTTGAAAGAAAAGAAGAGGAGTGTTCAGGGCAGCGAGGCAGCGTGTAGGCACACAGAGTAAGTCTGGCTCTGACTCACTGTGGCAGCGGCTTTAATGAGAGTGGAAAAGCTGCAGTGTTCTCATGCGATGCGGAGTCAAATACTCGCCCTGAGGTCTGCAGGGGGTCAACCGTGGTGCGTAGACGGAGAGAAAGAGAGGAGGAGGAGGAGGGATAAAAAAAGAAAGAAAATACAAGTATACCGTCTAGAAGACATACATTCCTTCCATCACCAAGCACCGAAATTATATCAGTGAGTTTCTAAAAACCAACAGAGGAATGGAGCTTGACTGACATCACATCTGTTTCTGAACCTGAATATTTTGACCAGAAGCGGAAGCACAGTTCTCAGGTGGACCAAATTAAGCTTGTGGGAACACATAATGAAGAGTCTCGTCAACGGGGTTACGGGAATCTTAATGAGTCACATGATTTTGTGTCGTTGATAAACAAAAGCAGTGGTAAGCTAAATGTGTAACCTGTGCCGATGCCGTGGCAGGGAGCCCGAGGGGGTCACAGAGCTCATGCTGGCTGGCTGCATGCAGCAATCTCTGCTGGGAAACGGCCCGGCCTCCCTTTTCTTCACTACAAACTGTGTGCCGATGAGTTGACTTTTTTGCAGCCTCCCTGTTACGTGGACTTTTAGCTGTTTTTGGTAGGTTAAGGTAGGTATTTACAACTGGTGATAAATGAAGCAGGGCGAACGCTAGATTTCTGTCAGCATAAGCATGGCTCATTTTAAAGAAGTTGTTAAAGTGCAGGCATGAACACGCAAACAGACAATAAAATAAAGCTGTGACAGTTCCAGTTTTACACAAGCTCTTATCTTTTTTTTATTTGCAGCGTAAACCGAAGTATAATTATTAGTAGTCCTTTTTTTCCCACAATTCACATGAGGGTGATGTCAAAAGTCATGTTTCCAGATGCTGCAGATTTGCATGCTTCTGTACATTTGCATGCTCATTGTGATAGCGACATAATGTTCAGTGATTACCTGAAATTCAGACCATGTAAAATAATGTACCCAGTACAAAACGATTATCTGTTTAAAAAGAAAAGCGGTTAAAAGCACCACAAAATGTTTTTTGAAGTCAACGCAACGCATTTCACTCCAGTGAAAACACATGTGACGAGGAGAACTCTGCTGCAACGCGTGCCTTACATCATGTGAAAACGAAGACACGGCATTCATCAAAGATGGCTGGGTTTGCATGTCACTGGCATCAAACGGCTTGTTTTTTTATATCCAGCTTCAGTAATGTAAGTATTGGGTTTGCCCAGGGCAAAGATCTGCCCCATTCATTAGAGAGTTTCATCAATTAACACCACCCACAGGGTTTTGGGAAAAAAGCTCTGAGCGACCGCAAAGGCCACAGTCAGTGTCCCCTCCTTCCTGACGATTAGTTCTCTGCTCCGGTTTCTTCAAGGACAACATATGATAGGCTGCTTATCTTTGTGGGAAATACACCCTCCTTTCACTCAGCATTGACTAAAAGATATTAAAGGGGAAAAGGCCGCTTCACACACACACACACACACACACACACACACACACACACACACACACACACACACACACACATTTGCACAGTGTGCACAGCGCCGCTAATGTAAACATTTGTGTGTTTTGGAAATGATAGACATGTTCAAGGACATAATCCTAGAAGAGCTGCCAATCAAATCACTCACCGTTTAAAAGTGAGAATTTCAAAATTGATAAAGTAAAATAATGCTGAATAAAAATTTGGAACAAGGTCAGTTTCAATTTGTAATATGAATTTAATCTAAATCATTGACTATTTAAATCTGTTTAGTGGTGCCCTTAAGACATGAAATTGAGTGAAAGAGAGCCCTCTGGTGTTGGTGACAGCAACAAATCATTCCCCTGAGCACTGCTGACAACCAAACCAAGCATTGCCATTATTTATCTCTCACCCACAAACCAGAAAGTGTCTGTCAACAAACATCAAGCATAATGTATGAAATGTGTAATGTAGTGTAAAAATGAGATGAACTCAGTTCCGGTAATACATTTATTGTGACCCTTCAAAAGGATTTAACGAATAAACAGATGAGGATAACAGCTTAGTCTCCGTCTCAATATTTACTGTTATTAATCGTAGGCACTTAACAAGAATGAAATAAAAACCTGAGAAAAAAATGAGAGAAATGACTTCTCTCTCTTTCACAACACACACACACACACACACACACACACACACACACACACACACACACACACGCGCGCTGACCCTCTCTGCTGGCTTTGTGACCCTCTCTATTGTCATGTATACATGTTGGGCAGGGCTGCTATACGCAGACAACATGCCATGCTAAGTGTCGGGTGTGGTGAGGTCACAAAGATCACCATCTCCTATAATTACGGAGGCATTCGACTGATATTTTGACTTACCTGTGTGTGTGTGTGTGTGTGTGTGTGTGTGTGTGTGTGTGTGTGTGTGTGATGGGAGGGTTGGGATGGAAGTCTCTCTAATACAAAAGGCAATGTGGAGACCACATTCATTCTTGTATCCCTATAACAACCTGCCAAAGGTACATTTACTCTCACAAACAAGAAGAAGTGTTTTCCACAGTCCGGGAAAAGAGAATAAATCAAAATGTCCGAGGCCGACGCCCAAGCGACCTGCTTTCACTCCGCCTGATAGCGCCACAAGCTGCAGCTTATTAGCTCTTCTTCCACATTACTTTCTCTCAGCGCTCAGAGGCAAAAACACGGAACTCGAAGGTGCCCCGAAGCTGCGTGCTAATGATTATTCATCTTCTTCTTCGGTTTGAATTAGAAAAACACACGACGCGATTTCATAACTACGGTCATGTGTTGCTAATTTGAACTGCAGCGTAAATAGTTGACGCTGTGAACTGAACGTTCACTTTGTTTTCATGACTTTAAATTCCATGCAGCTGATTTAAAAGGAAGAGCAATGATGTTGATACTTTGCTTGATTTTAACATCAATTATTGCATCTTTGAATAAATTCCTTTCATGGCACCCTATTGCTATATTTAGCTCTTAATCATCTTTCCATTCCCCTGTGACCTGCTAAATGATTTGGCCAAAGGAAGGAGATTTATTTGAAGCAGATACAAAACTTTCGAGTCACGTCCCATTATCTGCACGGTCAGCAGCTACGATTTAGTATGTGTGTGTTTAAGACTGATTTTGCTGAGAACGTGTGCGTCTCTCTGTGTTTGTAACACTCTTCTGGACTTCTGGTGGTGACGTAACGGCTGGAAAGAAAAAAAGTCTGTCTTTTGTGTGTTACGCTACCTTTGTGCATAATTCATTCCAAAACAAAACAAGAAATCAGTCACTTTCTTTGTTTCCACGCGTGGCCTCTCATGAGTGAATGCTCATCTGTTAAGGATTGCGTCAAAATTTTAATACGTTATTTGAAAATCAAAGAAGATGAAACCACAAGAAAGACTACAGCAGTCAAGAAAACAATTGTCTCTTTTACACAGTTTGGATTGTCACTGTTTTAGGTTTGCATTTGCAAAAGTTCCGTCTGTCCAAAACTCAAAGTGAAGTGAGTTTAAAGAAAGAGTGTTCGCCCATTTTGTTTTAATCAGAGAATCAAATAAAGACTATAAGTGAGAACCTGACACATTTATTCTTCTCAGGAGATGATCTGAACTCTTTTCTCTTCTTCTTTAATGTCACATCCAATCAGCGGTTCCAAACAAATGCACCGCGGCTTGATAGAATCCCTTTAAGCTTTTGTTTACAACAAACAACATAATAGGCATCACAAAAGAAACAGCCCCGAAGCAGGAGAGTGTAGGGTTAACAAAGACCAAGGCACTCCAAACGTTGCTTAAGTTACAGCTAAATGGCCTGTTGAATACCTATTTCACTAACACGTGGATGTCGGGCTCATTCTCTGAAGGTGTACACGACATGTGCTGTGAGAAATAAAGCGCACAAGAGTCCGATTTCAAGCATTATTTCTCATGTCGCTTTTGCAGAAGTGAACACGTTCTGTGAAGGAATAAATGAATGTACTCGGGCCACTGTCGTGAGTTCAGTTGGGCTTTCAAGCCGCCGCGTGACCCGGGTGCTGCAGAGGAGCACAGACTGACATGCCGTGTGTAGTCGGGAGATATTTACCATAAGTTGGATCTCTGCGATAATCCCATCGGCCTGAGCCTCCTTATCTATCTGAGTGATTGGCAGACCGGCCCCTGAGGGGAAACAGGAGGAGCGCTGCCGGCCTGCATGACTCACTGAACAGAGAGCGCCGATTGACTGGGAAGGGTTGCCAGTGACGAGTTGAATTTGTGAAGATGTTAACGATGTATGTTGTATGTAAACACACAGTTGTATGTAAAAAGGCTTCGGGTAGGTCAGGTGCAGGGAGGCTCAAAAGAGATGGTTGTTGTAAGAATTAAAGAGGAAATAGAAAACTAAAAAATCTCATTTTAACCCTGTTTCGATATATTAAAAAAATATCTCCCACAAATATTTTGTATCTGGATTATCACAATTTTTTCACTTTTTTTTTTTACAATTTTATTGGAGTATTGCTAGTTATTAATAATAATGATGTGACTGTGAGCCACTTGGGACATTTGACATTCATACCAATAGACGTTGTTACACCGGGATGAGACCATTACCTGATATGTTGGAAAAAAAACAACAGTTCAAGACCTGAAGAAATTCTTCTGTTGCCATGAAAACTTTTCCATTGTTTTCATTCACTCATTTGAAATTGAACTAATGCAGGTTATTAATTCATTTTTATGAACGTCAAACCCTGGGGAGTGTTTTTGCAAACGTTTAATCAAAAGTATGTCCGCTCGTGACTGAATCTGTTCATGCGTGCCGTTTTTTACACCGCTGTGATTTGAGTTTATCTGTTTCATTAGCAGAGATGACAAGTTAGTGTCACAGCTACGCCAGACGAATCCCAAAAACGAGCCGCGCCGGCGAACGTTGAAAACCTGAGGAGGGCGGAGAGGCCGAGGGAGGGTGAAAACGAGTTACACCCCAAGGGCCTGCTGCTGCCATCTATGACTTATTCACTCCCAGCAATTAACCAGCCCTGGACTCAGCAATGGGAGTCACATTCTTTGAGAGAGGGAGAGAGAGAGGGAGGGAGGGAGGGAGAGAGAAGGAGGGAGGGACATTGCAACATGTCAAAACTAGATCAGTCAAACGGAGGAAGAGCAGTTAAAAGGGACAGTCAGAACCCTTCATACATGACTTCTCTTTTATCAGACAATTTATCACCCAAGTATAAATACCGCACCTCTGCCGTGCACTTTACATAAAACATCAAAGCATTTTTAACCGCTGCTGTTTTAGTCAATCCCCCATCATCATTGTCAGAATATGTTTTATTTTATTCCTATTCATTTGAGCCAAAGATTTTATTGTTTTAATAAGGCATTTATTTTCTTTTGTTCCCATTCCTGCCATGTATTCACACTCTTTCGTGATAAGAGTGTGTACAACAAAGACAAGGGTATGTTGTCCACCATCACCACTTTTAGGGGTGCAACTGGGTTTGTGTGTGAAATGTATTTTATTTTTGCCATTCGTGTCTTGTTGGTTGCAAATTAATCTGCATGTTGTTTTTTGCTCAGTTGGTGTGATCAAACAAACCCAAATCAGATCCATCAATGAAACATTGAACCCTCCTTTTTGGAGGTTTGTGCCTCCAAAATTTGTATATTCAGCCTCAGAACCGAGCACAAATCATTTGTTTTGCAAATTCCATTTTTTTCTTTGACAGGGTCAACACTCAGCCCTGCAGCGAGGACTAACAGCACAAATGAGAATGTGATAATTGGTTAATTTTATTATAGCTTTTTAACAGTAAATCACATAAAGTCTGACAAAAAAGAGTGTGAATCAATGTCCAAGCTGCTGTTATAGACAACACGTGAAGTCAAAACACATGCACCAGAGAGCTGCCACTTATTGCCAGTTATTACTTATTTATAGTTCTACAATAGCAAGTTGTTTACAAAAAGATGATCGCGGTTTTTCTGCACTTGTGGCTACGTGTTTCAATTAATACAACCTGTGAAATCAAATTAAGAGCTAAACACATTTTACTATAAGTTACAGCTTGGCAACTATTTACAACCCTGAATCATGAAAACCATCGCGATAAAAACACATCAATATTAAAAATAGATATTGCAAACACTAAACATAAGGTCACACAGATGAGGAATAATTACAAGAGGGTGATGTTTTAAACTAGAAATGTGATTTTTAAATGGATGACATATCAGTGTGTTGACATGATTAGCGAGCATCGTTTTTCTTCAGATGCTTTGATGAGAGCTTCATGGTGTTGACAGTGATGAATCTACCACCAGACCACTTCAGGCCAGCTTTGAAATGTCACTCTGTTTCTGGCATGCCTAATCCCTCCTTTTTTGATGTCTGACATGGAATATGTGGAAATGTCAAAAAGGGAGTATCTTACGATGACAAAGTCATGCCATTTTGAAATATTCACGCTTGGTTTTAGTCATTAGTTTTGGAAAAAATATTCATCCTGACATGTTTTGAATGACAAATGAGTAAGTGTTAAATTTGTGGTGACTCGCATGGATATTTCACATAACACCTAACTAAGACTGAATAGGATTTTTGTCATAGTACATCCTCACAAGCTTTTCATAAAGTTTCAAAAAGATGGGGACCAAGTGTTGAACCTAGAGGGACACCACAGGAAATAGGGGCTAAAGACAACGTGAAGTAAGAGGGCCTCATCCCTCCCTAATGCTGTTAAGCTTCTATTTTTCCGAAATATACGTGCAGGTATTTAGGCTACGAAAAAGGCATGGTCATGTTGAAGAAACAAAGTGTCAAGGAGCAGCCTTTGCGTCCCGCAGAGAACATGAAGCCGTTGGCTAATAATAAGTACAATGGAGGACTTGCTGCTTTCGTCAGGTCGGTGAGCTCCACACTAACCGACAGAGTAACGGCCTGAGGTGAGGATGCCAGAGGTCTGCCATGACACCCTCACCGGTGCCTCAGTGAACCAGGGCCACCAGATGTTTTCCTGTTACACCATTTACACTTTTTTATTGTATAATTGATATGTTTTTTTTATGTTGATCCTCAATGTTTTATTTTCTTTTAATGCATGCCGTGCAGCAGCATCTCTTTCTGTAAAGTCCCAGTGTTACCAGGGTCATGAAGCAAATCTTCCTCTTGGGGGTCTCTGGTCTTTGGGGGCCAACAATTGTCTAATTCAATTTGAAAAAGCCACAGGGGTCAGACCCCACAGCCTCCTCATGAATAATGAAGGACCAATGTTGCCAGACAGAGAGACTAGACAGGCCTGTCTCTCTCTATCTTTATTAACTGTCATACTGTTAAGTACATTCACCAAAGGCTGTTGTGCACACTCTGTGAATGCGGTTTGCGTGCTACTGGTTTCACTGGCTGGTTTATTACTTGCTTTTTACAGAGATTTATGTTTTCAATTTAAGTTTAATAAGTTTTGTGTGATTTCTTCTCAATGCTTCTTTTCAAAGCTCATCGGCGTCTTGTGGCATTAAATATGTGCGTGATGACGCAAACATATTTCACAATGTTATTCGTGTTGATAATGCTAGTAGAAAATCAATGCTAGGGTTCAGAATTGCTTTCTGCTCTAAATCTATGACGTAAACCTGCAGGAAGATTTATGCATCTTTTGTTAAGAGCTCAATCTTTGCAGTCAAAGCATGCATCCCTGTCACGGTTTTGCCTAAACATGACAATCACGAACACACAAAGTTGTTCTTAGACCTTCAAAGTAGAGTCTGCAAATCCAAGATTGATCCAAGATTGTTTTACTACATTGAACGAATCTGGAGTTATTTCACAGGGAGTGATTGTTGTTGTGATTGCTAGTGTGGTCAAAAAAGAGCTTAACTGGTTACAGTGAAGTGAGTTAATTAAATGTGTGGGATGGAGACAAAACGTCAAAAATCGTGGGGTCAAACGCTTGACAGGTAATTACAATATGATATGTTATGCGTTTGGCACTTGAGAATTAAATGCAACTCATTAACGTTCCACTTGAATAAGGATTCCTATGGTAATGATCCGGAGATGTTCAGACAAGTTCTGAGTTAGTGAGGTTGTCACTCTTATACTGTATCTGTGGAGGAGGTGTACATTCACATGTTGGGATCCTGTGTAAGAAATTATAGCTTACGGTATTTTTTTGATCACTTTTCCTTTTATTTGGAAATACATCCATTTTTTTGTGCAGCACATTTTAAAATTAAAAGAGCGGGCATCATTTTTTTTTTTTAGACTTGCCCTGCAGCTTATAACAAAGAAACCATCCAGCACCACCGCAGATGTAGCCTGAAGGTTATAGAAGTAAGACTACAATCAAGCTACTATCAAAAGTGCTAGCTTCAATTCCTTGACTGGTTGGGAAAATATGGAGAGAGAATGAGATAAGAAGTAACAAAACAGCCTTTTCCGTAGTGTTTTTAAGCTAAGCTCCTAACCACTAGTTGCTAACTACAAAATGTTGTATTTTTATTCACATGTTTATTGAAATAAATGAGGAATTACTCTTATTACACTAGCATTACTTTATAGTGTTAATATGCACATGCAATAACGTGCAATAATTGATTGATAACAGTGGAAAAAACAGAAATGATTTTGCACACCTACTTATGTGCAGCAGTGCTAATAGATTATTACACAGTTCACAGAAAGGCCAATGGTATAATATCATAATCCATTTTCCAAATTTTGTTTGAGCAGTTATTTTTGGGGATTATTTTGCAATTACCTCCCCTTAGCCATGGGACAAGTGTCTATTCAATCAAGATAAGCTTAACACCTGCACCACCACAACACCATCAAGGGCTTCAACCAGCTCTGTAGCTGTGTACTCTTCAACACCCCACGTTCTAACCCAATTCCTCTCCCCACAAATTCTCCACCCACAGCCTTAACCCCTCAAGGGCTCTTCCGCTTGCTGCTTTAGTGTGAAAACTTGGCCCATGTGTTTTCCAATAAATCTTCTGGAGTAATAATGCCTTAACCGGGTGATTCACGAGCATGCTGACAGCTCAAATTGCCGGTGTGAATCTCTGGCATTGCATGAGTCGGCCCTGAGCTGCCCTCTCTGCCCCCAGGCATGCAGGCTGGGGAGGTGAGGGGAGGAGCCCGGGACAGGCGCTGCAGGATTAACCCCTGTCACCTGCAGTCAGATGTCTCACCTGCTGCCCTGCAACGGAGACGCATGCAAATCAGGTAGTTGTGTACATACTGTATGTGTGAGCACCCCATTGAGAAAGAACAAAAGGTGTGTAATAACTGCATGCACACCCAATATTTGCATGTTATTTTACTTGCTTGTGTTCATCATTTAAGCCCATTGTTTGGTTTCCATGACCCATCATTTTTTGGGGTTATTTCTCATATAATATATACCAATGGTGGGCCATCTGGGCCAGATAAGCCTTTCCTGCTGGCCTAAACAGAATCACAGAATTAAAGTTATAGCTATTCTTTTGTTCGCAGTACTGCTCGTTTTTTTAAAGAGCTTTTATCCAATCAGATTCAATGTTGTTTGTCATAGTCTTCAACCAATGAGATCTTTAGTTTGACATGTTGTGCATATTCTTTGATGAGCCGGTAGTTCCGAGGAATCCTCACAAGCACGTCTGCAGTAACGTACAGCGCAGCATTAACATGCGCCGTGATTGGTCTGTGGGCCACCGTGACTTTAATGTGAAACTGAAAGCCAGCCAGCAGATGTACTGTGTGTGTCTTTGTGTGAGTGTCTTTGTGTAGTTTTTGGTGTGTAAATTATTCTATATCCTTTGATCAAATATCCCAAAAGTTTTGTACTCTTGTGTCCAGCCTTTATTAAAAAAGCGAATAAAGATTTCACTCTTTTTAATATTAGAATTCAAATTACATTTTACAATTTTCTGATTGTTTTAGGGATTTTATGCCGTTTGATGTGCAGCAGCATCCTTGTTTGTGGCATTTGGCTGATGCTGATATGCTTCTCGCTGCTTGTAGAGCACAAGATGGTCAAAAACGGAGACATCACACTTATAGATCCCATTGCATTGGTAAGCACACACATTCGATGTACGACCGTCCTCTCAGTTATTCATTTTTTGTCCTGTAGCGAGATCTGTTGAGCTGACCACTGTCTCACATCTGCCTTCTGCTTTTTCCCTTACTGATGAAGCAACGCTCCAAAATAACATGGAGTTTTACACTCTGCCAGCCTCGGCCTTTGTTTATATTTAATACATTTATGCGGAAATCCCATTCAGATGAGCCGCGGCCATGTGAAAGCCATTAGGGCAAACACTAGGAATGAGGTGGCTTTACAACCTCATAATAGTCTCTTTAGGTGCACATTTAATGACCCGTCCGGTGTAAATCAGTCTGACGGTAGTTAGAGAAAGGTTTATGCAGGATAAGTGGCAGGGCCGGAAGAATTCAAATTATGAGAAGCCTAGCAGGAATATGGTCAAAATGGTTGGCGTTTAAAAGATGCATGAGCTGGACTGAAGCTATTTCTGTAGCTTTAGTAAGAATAATCCAGTGTATTAAAGAAAACAAAAGGAGATTTCATGACGTGTTAGATTAGCACACATTAACCAGCACTTTTGGCACTTAAGTCATCTCGGCATTAGAAAATGGGTTTAAATGTATGTTTTCAAATGATTAACTCAACCTTAAGACCAAAATGCTGCAACTGTTGTATTTTGAATTATTATTAAAGGAAACGCAAGCCGAATATGCTGATAAAAGAGACATTAAGTAGAAGAACAACACCAATTTCAGCTACTTCATTTAGAAATGTTTATAGTGTTTAAGTAAAATGACTGAAAAAGCATGTATAAGTTCTTCATACTAACTTCTTAACAAATTCCGATAAACATCACCAAAAGCCAGCTAGCCCTGACCAAAACTAGTATGAAGTACTTAAAACAGAAGCGCTGTAAATGTTGTTTTTTGCATTTCTCCCTCAAAAGAAGGCAAACGTGGGCAGGACCAGGAATTGAAGGAGCTGCATTTGTGACAGAAGAACAAAAAGGCTCTTACTCTTAAAACCACCCCCCTCATGTTTTTCCAATTACTTTGTTGAGAAGGATTTCTGGCTCATACTAAAACATGTTTCCACTAAAATGCTTCTTTGGCCTCCCCTTTGTCAACCCCCCCACACGCCCGTTTTCTCAATTTTTTCTGTTTCCGTCTGTGCCCCTAAACCTGTCTTTCTCTTGTTCTCTTTGACCACCAACTACCTAAAATGTACTCACAACAGCGTTACGGACTTCAATCCCCTCAGGGGTTCTTGTGGTCTACGTTCCCAGAGAGTACAAGAGACTCAACGGGGGACATGCTGGAACAAATAACGGAGACAGACTGCAGGCGAGCCATCAGATACGCAGATGGGCACAGATCAAGGAATCAAGAAAATTATGGAGATCGAGTACCATCAAAGTGGTTCAACGGTGGCTTTGAATGTCGTGCCACCATGACTGCTGTCGCCTGCAAAACGTATAGATTGTTGTTTGCTGGCGAGGTTGTTTACATAAGTCATGTCACGAGGGACACGGACGGCTCGGGTGCACATGGCTTTGCTGAGACAGATTTTAGGATCTCAGACTGCTGTCTGAAACGTTAGGCAACCGATGTCTTTTATTGTGAAAATCAAAAACCTTGTTTTCGGTTTTCTTTCACAATAATGCTGATGTTAAAACGAAATCATGAGTAACTTCACGTGAGTGAGGAACCATACAAATGACTCAGTCTGTTGACTTCTGATTCTTTTCACATTTCACTCTGCCAATTATTGTTGAGCATGCACATGAACAAACTCAGGACTTTTATAAAGAATTTTTACTGTCATTGAAACTGACTTATTCACCCTCCACCAGGCAAAATCGCATCTGCCCCCCCATGACAGTGAATATAGATGACATTTAACTGTTGCCAAAATTTTCAGTCATTTGCCATCACGCCTTGTACTCTGTCATTCATTCTGACTGCACGATGGCATTAGGAAACGTACAGAAATAGCCCCAAAGGAGAAAAGGAAACCACTAAAATGCATACACACTTAGCACGGCGTGTGTTCGTCTCGCTCTTAATCCTTTAATCTGCCGGAACTTTAGAGACAAAGACGAGAAAGAGAAAGACAAACCAGAACCAACACAGAACTGTCAAAATAGCGGGACTCCCGTCCAACGTTTGATACATCAGAGCTCTGGAGACTAAATAAGGTGACGGTGGAGGGGAAGCTGGGGTGGTGACCCGTGAGTCTTCTTCTTTCGTTTCTGCCTCCCGTGAGGTAAGCAAACACACTGCACATTGGAGGAGGCTTTTTTTCTGCTGCTTTTTCTTGTTTGTTCGTGGAGAGTGAGACTCAACAGAAGAGAGAGAGTCCGATTGGCAAGAGCTCGGAGAACAAGTTATATTATTCTTCATGCAGGCAAAGGATCTTATTAAATCTTAATAACAGCATATAAGAGCTTGGTTTGGTTGTTACTGGATGGTTTCAAGAAAGACAATTTCCACAAGTAATATATTTTTTTAAATAACATATATACAAATAATATAATTGTGGTGGAGGGGCGTGGTTAGCTCAGCTGCAGGGGGGAGAGCGGGGGAGTGGTTTAGGGGACGGTGCTGGTAGGTGAGGAGTAACCAGGTGTAAATGATCTGCACTGATTGTCTTCTACATAAGCAGTGAGCAGGATCCAGGTCGGGAGATCGTGAGCAGAGCAGAGCGGAGCACGAGAGCTGAGCTGAGCTGAGCGGAGCCGGACAAAACGAAACCGACCATGCCCATAGAGCGACCTCATTCCTGCTCACTGCCTTCCCCGTTTGGACAATAAAGACTGGTTACCCTCATCCTGTGTCCGTGCGTCTGTACAGAACCCGTCGGTGGTAGCGCTAGCACGGCTACAATAATATATCCCCCCCAGCCCTGCCGCCCACTCACTCTTTTCACCATCTATTTCCTTTCCTGGCGGTTTGCAGGGAAAGTCCATGTTGGAACTGACTCTGGGGTCAGACGCCGCCCCTCCCCTGCCTCAGGACAACCGCATGACCTGTGACACCAGAGCTCCTCTTCTGGGTAAAGCTCATTGTCGTGTTAGCTAATTAGATATCACATGCCTGGCCACCAAACACAGTTAAATCTCCTTAGTGATACCACAGGGTCAATTATAAAATGACCTATAGTCAGAAGGAGAGACTGGTACTCTTTGAGTGCTAGAAAGATGTCGCAGATGTACTTATCACATAGTCCATTATATGGCATATAGTTTGCAACATGAGAATCCTGTTCCCTAGAATAATGTTAGTATTGCACAATTGCCTCATTGAAAGTTGTGAATATGATTCGTCAGGATATTCAAATACAACAACACGCCTTATTATTACAGGAAAATTAAGTTATGATCTAAGCACTATGCTTTGTTAGTGTTGTTATGCATAAATAGGGGTAGGGTTAACTGTCAATACTTTGTGTCCGTATACGGATGGACAGGCAATATTGAGTTGACTTTAATAAATATATACAGATGTTCACATGTTAAAACATGCCGATAAAAACAACAACACAAGAGCAGTCTAGATATGCATATTTCCGCGCATGCATGCATGCACAAACAAACACGCAAAGGAACCACACAAACGCAAACATATGCATACCTACAGCATATGAATACACAAAAAAGATGCAGGGAAAAAGAGAGCGAAGCCGCACACTGGCACGTCCCCCCAGAACCTCACTTTTCGTGCCAATGTTTGACAAATAGTTCCACCTACTAAACACATCTCTCAGCAGTTAGACTCTCACACACCATACAAGATGTAAACCGCCATGTCTGTATATAAGATGGCTGTTTTTATTGTATTTATCCCTCTCACTCCCTAGCATGCAATTCTGTGTTTTTTTTCTCCCAGAATACAGATAATTGCAGTACCATGACAATAAGCTGTATGTCCACTCCCAAAGAAACCATCTGTGAATCTCTGATGAGCGTCTCCTGTGAGGCAATGTAAAGCATTCAGAACCTTCGAGTGACATCATGATCTGCATTGGAAAAATTGTAAAGACGAGTGATAAAATACAACATCAGAGAACTATTCCCGACAATCACCATCTTACTTATTATTTTGCATACAAACGGTCAGAATAATTTATTAGGCCAACAGTTCATTCGTTCAGAACATGTGACTGGAAAAATTGGAATATGTATGAGACTGGAATTAATATACTGTCAATGGCAGCATCATCAGCAAGGTGAAGTGACAGCTATAAATAAATTAATAAAGTAAAAAAAAACTTAACCGAAAGAAAGATGCACACATCATTTTTGTCCTGTGTTTTTGAATTTGACTTTGATAGATTGGAGCGCTTTATTATGATAGGATGCAGCATGTATGTTACACAAGTACACCCTCCAGGTGAGGGCCAGATGGATCTTCCCTCTCTCTCTCTCTCGCTCCGTCTCTGTCTCTCTACCTCTCTGGCTCCAGGCTTGATTACACTCACCACATAGTGGCCCGGTTGGAGACAAAACAAAGCAAGTGGAAGTACTGAGGGCCTTAGATGGAACTATTTAATACAGTTTTTCCCTTGTGTGTGTGTGTGTGTTCCACACACAGCTCAGCCCCAACAAACACATGCAAGATGTTAGCTGTGCTGGAATAGACTGCAAACATCTTAGACTCATACACTTAATGGCCATCAGTGGCATTTTCCACAAGGCAACTGTATCTTTTTGCAATTATCATTTTTTTAAACCAATTCTTTGCTGCTGCATTTCCTCCATGTTCTCTAAATTATTAATTTCAATAATATTATTGCACAAAATGTTACAGTCTGCCAATGAGAAGATGCAGCACCTCAAAGCATCTTATAAAGCAAGGACAATGAGCTTACCCTACTGTAAAATAAGTACGTCACCAATATGGATAAATCAATTTGTAATGTTGCCAAAAAAGTGCATGTTGAAAACAATTTCACCAGCCAACCAATGTTTATCATCAAGTGTAATGATTTGTATGTAGAAATGGATAATGATGAAAATGGAAAAATCAATGACATTCATTTCGATTTAAAAATAAAAAATGTACATGAGACTGTCTCCTGTAATTGTCTCTGTTTACTGCATCTGAGCGTCCCTGCAAAATGCAGGCGGTTGAGACAGCGGTAAGCAGCGACATCCAGTGGCCGGACAGACTTGTTGTCAGAGCCGATGATTCACGCCTACTCGTCAAATGCTCCGATTATTCCCTTTTTTCCTGCTCCACCAGATTCACATTTGGAACTGTAATGCAAATAAAAAAGATTCTCCCACCGGGCACACACGTCCCTCTCACCCAGTTTGGATGAGCACGTTACGGCAGACGTACAGTGGGATTCATTTATCAGCTGGTTCAATCGATTAAAAAAGGAGGGGGGCCTAATGTTGGCCTTCATGTTCTGATGATGAGGATGAGCATAGTGATGATGATGACCAAAACGTCAAGACCAGGACACATGTGATAATGATGGTTGACCACTTGAGGGCAGCATGGTAACGTTGTTTACCGTCAAAAGACGCTTTTCCATGACTTTGTAAAGCAGAAACCACAATGATAATCATTCCACGTTGGCGGACGACAACCACGAAATAAAATGCACAAAACTCTTAAAAGGTTGTGATATACTTTGGTATTTACTGTGCAGTACAGTTTGTATCAGAGGGGAAAATGTAGTTATATAGCAACACCCCCCCTCCACACACACACACACACAGCAGTAGCTACTTTGAACTCTCAAAAGAACCACGCATTGAAAGGTCCTAATTAAAGCAAACTTTAGAATGGTCAGGACAAATATTTCTATGGCCATTTTGTTGCGGCCCTTTTTCATTACATCAAAGCACCGACACCTGCACCCAGATGGAGCTTTATTTACCATCTGTGAGAGTAAAGTGTAAAAAGATGATCGATATCAGTGGCTACCACACTCCCCTGCCTCCAGATGGCACAAGCCTTGAGTTCTCCGAAGACGGTTGTCTGGAGTCCAATCCTTCACTTCCAAATGCCTTGGTGAGTTTATTACGCTTCACCTTCAGTACTCTTGTGAAAACGGGAGGGGCGGTTGTGGGTATTTGGGAGCCTCTTCGGGGTTGAGAAAACATATTACTAGCCTACATTCCACAGCCTATATTTGGCAACGTGTGAAGTGTACTTCTGAAGTTTAGAGAACATGGTTTTCAGATGGCGTGCGACGTATGTCGCCATCTGTACGACAGCTGAGGAGGTGTAATGGTGTGATGTTTGGCTGGGACTCACATGCACGTTGATCATGAAGCCGTTGGTGAACTGTACTTTTTCTTAAATTTTCCAATTGTTAGGAAAGTGGTAGGACTTGTAAAGTCACACGTTTCCGTTGGTTACCTGGACCACGAGTAATGATGCGGCACCGTCTATGAGTGCATTTGTGGAGTGCATCCATGATATTATGTGTGTGTCCTTTCAACCCTCCGGTGCTGAAAATAAATCCATATCACACGCACAATAAAGCAATCAGAAAACAATCACACAACTATTTCTATGAAACCACAGCACTCCTATTCTCACTATTTTTAACGTATCTCTGAAACGCGTGAAATCAATTGGTTGTCTGGATTTAACAGGTTTGCATCAAAACAGCATATTGGGAAGAAAAAAAAAAACAATTCAATGAAAAGCTAGTGTACAGTGAAGCCAACTGGATGCTCGGTTTATTGGTTTTATATCGTGAGGGTTACGATGTGGGTGTTGACAAGGCGAGTGTTTGAAGTTGTTCTCTCCTGTCAAGACAGCAGCCAAACTCTTTGTACTGTCAACTTCATATTGTAACACAAGACATGGAGACTGGCAATTGAACAGGTGGTCTTGTCACATGTTTGTGAAGGAGTCTGCTAAATGTTCTTTCCAATTAACAAACTGCTCAGACATTTTCCTCTCAGCAATTCCTTCTCTCTCTCTCTCTCTCTCTCTCTCACTCACTCTTCCCGCAGTTGTTGCTCACTCCCTTTGGGAAAGACACATGACTTGTTACACGTCTCTCTGGCTCTGCTGAGAAATGGCAGATTGAAGCACATTTAGCAGGTAGAGCTGGAAGACTGATGGCTGGTAACCAGGAACTGTGTTGACTGAGGAGGAAACTGAAGCACTTGCAGAATGTTCTATCGTTGACTTCGAGCGATGAAAAGTTCAAAAGCTTGTTTTTTTTCTGCAGAAATCACCCCTGTGATAACGGGTGACTGAGAGGCGTGCAACTGGTTCTGTGCCAATTAAGTCCGTAGATTTCCGCTGGAAGACCAAAACACCAGAATGCATAATTCAGAAGTTCAACAATGGCAGAGAGGCTGTCGGGCTAATGTTTAATTAACCTGCTGTAAGTATTGCAGTTCACTTTGAGTGCGGTGACGATTGCCACGTCGAACGTTGGCGAGGAGAGAATCTGCCGCGTACTTACAGAGGTAAAGTTAACTCACTGGAGAGGGAGCATTGACTTCATTCCAACTGCGTGAAAGAAATAAAAGCATGAATTTGCTTCACTGTCCATTAGTGCTGCGGTTACATTTTGCCAGAGTGTGAAAAAAAGACAAAAGCGACTACCTGATTTAATTGACACATTGGTTTTTGGTTGGGTAACATCTAATAAGGAGTTATCGGAGCCATTTGGGGAAGCGGATGGAGTCAAGTGTCAAGGCTCTCAAGGCTCTCTGAGTTGTTCACACAAGGAGAACGCCTCGTGTAGATGCGTTTCAATCAGGCTAAATGCCCACTTTTTGTAGATTAAAGGTACACCGCGGCGTTCAGTACCACAGCTGCTCTCATTCGGGCTGCAAGATCAGGTTCTCAAACGTGAATAGCAATCAGGGGCTGCTCGCAAAAATACGTCTGATTGTATTAGAAAATGACCTTACTTTTCAAGTGTTCTCTACTATAGAAGATATTGCAGGGTATGATGTAGGAGAGCTTATCTTGTGATTCACAGGTAGCTACCATGCCGTCGTTGGGTGCGGTTGTCCGTGTTTTTGTCTAGAAACATTCTAGCGATGTGCTTTTAGTTCGTTGGAGATGATTGTTAACACTTTGGTTACTTTAAAGTGTCTTATAGAACATAATCTCATAATCTCTTATGAGAAAAACAGTCAAGTGAAGACTTAAAAACCTTTAATTGGGGGAATTAGAAAGAGGATCAGACAGTAACTTAACAGTAACATCTCGGAAAAAAAACAGTCCTAAGTAGGACTTCTTCTATAATTCAGAATTTCATGACACAAAAGGTATTGTATTTTTATCTTGTTTGTTGTTTATGTATTTTTTTGAATGCTTTAATTTACCCAAAAGTGGTCACAGGAACTACATTTCTTATATACACGTCATGCTCAAGTAAATATTTCTCACCAAGCGTTTTGTTGTTATGTTATACTCCTGAATACATTTATTCCTTCATAAAACACCAGTCAGATTTTGTCTTCTCTTCATATGACCACCACGTCCGTGGAAATGAGTAAAACCGTCAGGACCAGGAAGGCGTGCTGGACCGTGCAGTGCGTCCCATTTGTTAACATTCAGTGCAAACTCCTGTTGTTTGGATGGCACATTGTGCAATGGCTCAAAGTTTACCTTGATAAAATAATAAGGCTGCCCCCTGACTTTTCAAACATCGCATTCAACCGTGTGACTATTCATGCATCGGGTTTATTATCTGTTTGGCAGAGACGTAAATGTTAAGTAATGCAGATATCCCTGATCTGCCTGAAAGTGATTCAACCAAAACTTTCCGCTCCATTCTTTAGGTTTGTTAAACCTTTAATATCCCCAATAAGAAAATAGGAGCGAAGCAGTCGTGCGGCTGGAAGGACTGTGGCACAACGCGGTGTTCCGGAAGAACACCTGCCATTTGTAAGCAGGTTAAAGCAACTGTGAAGCCGGAAAAAAAGGTGACAAACAGGCGGCAGCATGGGGAAAATGGGATGGCTTGAAGAAAAATACAGCCAGGAGACAAAAAAAATTCTCTCATCCTCTTCCACTCTTCTTAATCTTGTGTTTCTCTCACACAAACTGAAGCGCACAAACACATTTCAATCACCCAGGAGCATGACAGCAGATCCGTGTGAGTATTCTCAACCTCATAAATGGAAATGACTCCTGTGTCATTCATCTAACCTGGGTGGCATTTCTGTTTGTGTCACTCTGGGGGGGGGGGGGGGGGGGGGGGGGGATCCATTTGGCCGGAGAGCCAGTCTTCTGATAAAGCCAAACGCATGGTGCCTGGAGAATACATTTTTGTCTGTGATAAGGCATGAGACATTTCTTGTTTTTGACATTTATATTTGATACATTGTTCCTAAATGGTTTCCTATCTTCTCGCCCATTTTTAATAGACAACACTGCGTGCCTCTAATTGATACGTCCGGCGAGACAGATAGAACGTTTCCTTCCAAACGAAACCTCTAAGCGAGAGGGATAAAAAATTGCACACATCCATTCTCTGCCCCCCTCCTTTCACTGAATTCCTGTCTAACTGTCGGATGGCAACCACAGAACCCTTGTAACCCCTGGCTTGTTCATGCACTTTAACACCTCAGAGAGCGGTACAAGAATAACAGATCAGATCCTCCTTGAGTCGGGCATAATGTAGCCTCACAGCCTAAAAGCCGCAGCTTTGAAAAAGGGCTCTTTCGCTCTTCTCCGACATCCCGGAATCTCTCGCTGAAAACGAGAATCAATTATCTGTCGGAAACCATTTTGCCCCAGATCCTACCTGGCTCCTGGATTCCACATGGTAATGTAGATAGCAGGGGATCACGTTTCTGAAAAAGTTTTAGAAGTTAGACTCCCCCCCCACCCCCCCACAAACTCCCCCAGCTGATTCCATTGAGCCGTGTTTGTGTGGATATATAATACATTGAGAGGGCAGACTCTGTGCCGTTGTTGAGGGAAATAGGAAAGTCTCCGACATGGCATGTCGGATACTATTGGGGATTGCTATTTTAAATCTCTCCTAAAGCGAGGATGGGGAGTCTGGTTCTCCCCCTTTGTGATGCGATGAGCTCCATCTATGGGCGCCTCACACGTGTACGTTACAGGAGAAATGCATATTAAAACAAAAGTGAGTCCTCAACACCGGGCCATTGTGACAGTTTCTACAGCGACGCAGACTTTCATGTTCTGTTTTTTAACGCCAGCACGGTTGTCACCAGAGACACCAGATGATGTTGGCCCGTGCACAGGGGCCTTCTGAGATTCCTTGCACAATTGTAACATTTGAACAAGGTTTGTAAAGTTTGAAAAACAGAAGTCGTATTGAAGTGAAGGAGAGGTGAAGCCCTGGGAAGCAGGCGCATCGTTATACTGAGTGAGCAGTCAAGAGTTTCTAATCCATACATACCTTTAAACCTGCAGTTATTTAGTAGAAATTAAAGTTAAATCAAATCAAATCATCAGGCAATCTGTGCTCAATAACCTTCCAGACATGTTATCCCTATGCTAATCCTCCCTGGTCACCACAGCGTTTGTGATTCATCCAACCTTGGTAGCCCAGTGGCCCTCTGAATATTGGATAATATACACCTCATGATATACATCTAATGCCATCATTCAGCGCCATTGCTGGAAGTAGTTTACCCTTTACGTCTTGAGGTGAAAATAAGTGTGTGGGGGAGGCAGAGCCAGCACAGATGTGAAGTAATGTTTGCTTTTTTAAACTGTAACCTTGATCTTTATCTAACCATAGACAAGGATTATAGGTGCAATCACGCTGAGACGAATATATCTGGAATATTAATGCAAAACGCAGGCCTCTACAGTCTAGTCAAGTGTCCATTTGTGACTATAATGTATATCATAAAGACAAGCTAAGACATTGAACCTATGTGTGGCTGATAGAGGTGATGAAGTAAAGTATGTGTTGAAAGCAACAACGCATACAGTATGCTAACCATGAATAGCAATAATACATTTGCAAAATACATGGAATTAATAGAAGATATAGAATAATAGAAGACAGAAATAAATAGAAGACACCACAGTACCGTCAGCTACTGTAGTGCGTAGTTGTGATTTGCTTCTATGAATATGGATAATGTCACAGGCCGGCTCATAGCCTGTGGCAAGAATGAGGGGACACAAACACCAAGTATAGGCCAATCAAAAGAAGAGTTTATTATAAATCAAAAACTAGTAACTTTAAACAAAGAAAAGGAATGAGGTGTGCGAATGTCATAGTGTAAGGTGTATGTAAGGTGCATGGTGGAGTGAATCTGTATGTGTAAACATGACTGAGTGTGAACAACGTAAAACCTTCAGAGGAACAAACAAAACAGGAACATACCTGGAGGAGCAGAGAGCAAGAGAGAAGTGGTTAGAGGCCTTCTTATACCTAGAGCCCAGGTGGCTCCAATCGCTAAAGACCCTCCTCTGCCTGCAGGAGGAACCGCCCCTGCAAGGCCGAGGAGGAGCCGTGACAATAAATAAAATTGAGCAAGTTTAATTTGATGGCCAATTAAAGGTCCTGATATAGTTTTACATCTGTCGCATTAAACCTCAATAACCTCCTAAATTAGGCTGTAAGTGAGCAAAGGAAAGGAGAGGAGAGGAGAAATTTGGCACACAAAGCATGTTTTATGTATATATTATGTATATAAAGTATAATAGTCATTACAACTATATGTTCATTATAGTAATAATAATTATTATTCCATTGAACCATATGGATTGTCAAATTCAGACAAGAGACCTGAGAAGACAAATTCTCACTAAAGAATGCTGAAAGTTTGAGCAAAAAAGAACACAAAAAAACAAAAGGGAAAACAAACTATAATAAATTTATTATTATTATTAGAACTATAATAATTTGAAAAAAATATAATGACAAAGGCTGAGAAAAGGGAACTGTCCCCTTCTTGAAATCTAAAGAATCAGTAGAATCTGAATAATACAATAGCTTTGTTGTTAAAGGGAAAAATTCAAATTCATATAGTTTACACTTTATGTACTTATAAGTAAACATGAAGCATGTAGTAAGCAACTGAGTTCTGAATTGAAGTTACAAAAGCCATAAACAGCCATGTAATATTGCTGTGCTTTTTTTCAAAGGACTGGAAAGTAGAGCCTTCAGCTCCAAAGTTATATGCTATTCAAATATGATGCAAACAAAAGACTACTAAACAATGCTGTTGATGGTGTTTTTGACTCCTCCAAATGCCACCTGTCGGGATGTGGGTGGACATCAACGTCGTTATCATCAGCATCCTCCTCTCTTTTTGCAGAGTTAACTGTCTCAACATAACAAAATAAGTTAATCGGTAAAATAGCCTTTAATGTCATTGTTCATCTGCTTCTCATGCCGCACTCTGTCTGGTGATGGGAAAACACTGCCAGGATAATTACATAGCACTTATGCGCAGAACATTTACTGTTGATTATCTTGCCAATAAACGACTCAGCCGGTGCTTGTTGTGCTCACACTTCATCACTGTCTTCTTATGGCCCAGGAAGACACACAAATAAGTGACATGCCACCTCTCAATAGTGTTTTAACACAACTTTTAACTCTTTTGTAAAAAATACAATGTTCTCATGCGTGAACTCCTCTTTGGTTAGCTGGACATTTTCTCTCTGTCTGAAATCCATTATAAATCTGTGAAAAGAATAGCCATCAATCAACAAGCCAACCTTCACTCTCATTCTAAACTGCATGGCGACGCCTGGATCAACAGTAATTAAAGGAATGCTAGGACTGACTGATGTGCAATGACCTGCATAAGTTGTTCAGGCTGCACACCTCATAGATTATGGAACACCTCATACGGTGTTGATGGAAAAAAAGACATTTAGGACCCTTTGAAAAACGGCACCTGATGTGACACGTTGCTAAAATCCAATTAGCTCTGATTAGCTATAGCCCCGGAAGTTAATGAAGAGCATGTCTTGGGGACAGAAAATAGAACAGTGCCCTGAAAATAAATTATAGAAAAAAAGTCTGAGGCCAAACTGCAAATGTGCATTCACAACATTTTCTCTTTCATAGCAAAACATGATTTTACTTATAATTCTTTATGTTCCCAGTTTTCTAGCATCTATGCCCTTTAGCAATTAAAATCTTACCTTTACTCCAATACATTCACCTTTACGGTGAATGTGTTGGAGCTGTACAGTTAAGACAGAACATAGATCACTTCATTTAAATAATTCATATGATGAATAATGGAAAATGCATAATCACTTAATAAAGTAGAGATATTCATAGGATCCTTTGCCTACTCTGCATGCCACATGACAGTGAGACGTGTTTATATCATAGAGCTGTTTTCAGATATCAAAGATGGATCATAGAAATGGGGCACCCCTCAGGGCCTGATGGCTTGATAATACCTGATTTTCCTCTTCCCAACTTCCAAACCAATACACGCAGGCACTGTAAACAACGTGAAAAATGCAAGCCGCTGTCCTTTTCCTAAATCTGCATTGACAAAATAGACCTCTCACGAAATGCAAATGTTTTACAAGCAGGAGGATTCACTTGTTTAGATTATTGAAATGATCCCGGTTGGCTGGTTTGCTTCCCCATAGGAAATTAGCCATATTTTAATACAATTTTCAAGGTAGCATGATACAGATTATTGATAGGTATATTAAAAAATAATAATATATATATATATATAAATATATATAGGAAAAATTTAAAGATAAAGCAGCCGTAAAGTTGCGATTTGCATCGCTCTACGGTGTAAATTAGTCTTCAAGGAAAAGGTCCAGGTCTATAATTTATGTCAATGTGAAGACGGCCCAATGTGTTCAACCTATGACTGGTTGACAAGAGTATTACACGGTTCAAATACATATTTAACAGTTATGAGTCTCTCAAAAAGGAGTGGAGAAAGAAGAGCGATAAAGAGGAAATACATCAGACATCACGCGTAGAGTGAACGTAGAAATGGGTCAGCTTCATTCACAGGTCAAATTGCATGCACACATGCTTACATTCCAGCGCTGCCTGTAGTGTAAGTGGCCCCAAAGGGACCTGCAGAGACGGATGATGCGTGTGCCCACCAATAAACAAAGCACCACACTGTTTCCCTTCAGCAAAAGTTATGTCAGAATCAGTGAGGGGCGTGAGGGGGGGGCTGGGATACCAATCCTGTACATGTATGTGTATAAGTATGTGTACGAAGAGACCGGACTGTCGGCCTACAGGTACAAGAACGAACAAGGTGGAAATGTACTATAGATTGGGGGTTTTGAAGCCAATGAAATGATGCACCTGACAAGACATGTGTGGATGGGGGGAGGGGAGGTGGGGGGTTCACCTTGGAACATAAGAAAATAATGAGAAGGTAGAAGCTGGCAGCTTACATTGTGGGTTAAAGATACATACTGGCTTTCTTAGTCTGTTAGATGAAGGAAACTTTTTTCTCTTGCTTGTTTTTGAGCTATTTCTATAGCTCACTTTGATTTGTGGACTAACCGAGGTGGCTATTTCTTTAAGTCCCGCTGTTGGGGTTTAGTTTTTTTTGCATTTCCCATGCGCTTATTCTATTATTTTGTCCATATATATAAGTATGCGCTTTAGGCTCTGTGAATGTGCATGTGCGTTTGTTAATAATGAGAGCGCGCTATGGGTGTGTGCAGCAGTGGGGCCAGGTAGTGCACTTGAAAAGACCACCTTTGGGAGCTGCAGTCTCCCTGATGGATGGCCTACCCAACGTACAATGTGCTCCCCCAAGTAATACCACCAACCCAGCTGCTTCTCGCCTGTTTTCCACTGGGCTTCTGGATGTTCCACTTCTTTAGGACACTGTCAACTGTAAAGCTGGGACGATACCACATTTCAGTCTGGGTATGGATATCATCTCTACTGTTGCAAAAGCAATGGAGGACAATTAGTCTTTGCAGAGTTTATGGGGTTAAAAGGTTTTGCAAAGTCTCCAGTTTAAGTCCATTTGGGATATTTTTTGCAATAATCAGTTATTAAAGTATCCACTATCCATGTATCCATTTCACATAAATTTATTTAGTTTTAAACAAAGGGAAGTGACAAAAAATGGTCTTTGCAGAATGAATCTAGATGTCAAATTCATTGTTATTAAATTTAATTAATTAATTAATTCATGGAGCACCGAATCATGGCCTAAGTTGTCGCAGGGCTCTTCATTTAGAACACATCTATAGTATACAGTCCAGACTTGAGTTTTAAACATATTCAGTATTACAACTTGCTGTATTGCAAAAAGTTTTTCATTATTCTTTTCCAAAATACTTGCAGGGATGCACGGAAAAGTAAACTTTTGGATCAGAGCAGTAAACTTTTAAAGTCACAACAGTGTTTTATTCTTTATTTCACAACTTTTTTAGAAATCAAAGTTCCATTTTAAACAGTCTAGATGCTGATGAATTCATTATTAAATACTGAGACAACATTTTGTATCTTTGATGCCCTTCCTTTTAAAATATCTAATCCGAGCTTCACAAAGTGGCAGGAGGAGGGAATGCAAAACGGAATGAATTCTAATTCATTAAAGTCACTGACCCAAATAGAATTAACCAGTGGTCAATAGCAACCAAGTATGCGTGAACCTCTAAATATTAGCAAGGTGCTCAGTAGTTTAAAGGTGGCATAAGGGTAAAATAGCCCCCAGTATAACAGTATTCTAGGTCGTGAATGTGTTTTGTCCTTTTACTTTGACTTTCCAACTTGTAAAACAATGAAGACAGTAAAAGGCTGAAGCGTATTGCAGATATTGTAAGAAAGACAAGCCAACTAACTCTTCTGGATGTATTTTCTATCAGGACTCAACCGTGATTTTTAGCAACATGTGGTAACATACTAATAATTAACTTCGACACTATGAAAACATACTTTTGTTTTAAAAGAGGGGAAAAGGCGAAAATGTGCCAAAGACAAGTAAATGGCAAATTAGCTTTGGAACACACTTCAAATATGAAATTTTACAAACACAACCATTTCCAAAAAATCAACCCCAAAATGGTCTAAAAACATTATTCATCTGTTTGTCATGGATAAGTTATTCCCTCATTAACACTAGTTAGTTAAAACATAGCAGCTTGCTTTTTAACCATGAAAAGATAAGCTTCAGGATCTGTATCATGTATGAAATATACACCATGTATAACAATTAAAGAGCTAATGTTTTGCATATGATAACATTGTGTATTAGTCTCTCTCTCTCTCCCTTCCTAGTGTGTGTTAATTGATGACCTTGGCTTGTCTGTCTTCTTAACCATTGACTGATCAGTGTAATCGGCAAGATCATTATTAGCATGATCAGTACCTCCTCCACTGCCATTCCCTGCTATTCATCACATCAAGACTAATTGGATTGCTAATTGATGTGTAGAAACCCATGTAATTGCACTAAAAGGCAAAGAGGAGGAATATGCTCACGTTGTCAGACACACTGTACGCTCAAACATGTTACATGCCGGCTGAAATGAGACTAAAAGAAGATTCTCAGCTCCTGATATTAAATGGTTAATACTTAATGTAGTATGTGAGGATTATACCAGCTAACTGATGGCATGCAGTTTAAAACAACATGGTCGATCAACCACGTAATGGGCCCCAATCTTCAATGTGGCACAAGATAAAACAGAAATCTAATCTCCATTAAGAACAAGTCCTATTCATTAAACCCATTACGTTGTTTTCATGGCCGCCTGGAACTTGTGCAGAGTGAGAAAAAACCTTCAGCTGTTTTAATGGTTCTGTTGCTTTATTTTATTCCCTTTCTCCATATTGTGTTGTAGAATATATAATTGTGACGAGTTTGAGCACCTTATGATGGAAACTGATCAAGCACCGATCAATTTACGTTTCAAACATCTAGTTGGTTTCATACTTTGCTTTTTCCCCTCACGTCTCTGCGCATAAATAGCTGCGATCACCTCTGGGTAGAAAGTTCTCCTAATGATAGGATGATTAATACATTCTGTCTCATGTTCCCGGTTGGCATTGAATGTTTGTACTTTCTGCATGACGCTTACACATCTGCTTGTTTATGCAGCAATGCACCATGGGAGTTTGACGTTCTTTTGATACATTTTCATCTCAACGTGTAGAGATATGTGACGGTGACGACTACGGCTCGGTAATACGTTACGTATGCTTCAGGCCAGCGTGCGGTGGAATGTAAAGATGGGAATGCTTTGTATAGACAATCAGCAGCGGAAAGCCTGTAGAGATGGAAAGCTAATTGGCTTTTAAAATACTCACAAAGATGGTTGGTTTTGTCCTTATTGCAGTTTACTGCGATAAAATAAATGTGTTTGAAAGCACTACAGCTGTAGACATGTGCAGGGAGCGATAGAGGAGAGGCAGAGAGAGGAGAGACACACAATTTAGGTAGAGAGACAGACTCTGACGACCTGACTGTGCAGATGTTACACAAATGTCAACACCAGCTTCCATCTCCAATCCCACGAAAATCCCATCATCAAATATTTGCTGTTGCCGTGGATTTTCTCTCTTCTGTGTGTCAGTTCACACCCGGTCGCGTCTTGTCACTGTCAGACTTAACAAGGCGGGCAAACTGCGCCGAGCCAGCGGCCTGTCAGGTGCAGCATATCGACACCTCATGGGGCAAAACGGTGCGTGTGTGTGTGTGTGTGTGTGCGTGTGGACCAACGTCCACCGCTGCACAGCCAGTCCGGTCGTATCCCGGCCATATGAGGAGGGAGTGAGGAGAAGTCAAAACAAACTGTCACTCCCAATCGGAAACAGAGTCCGAGTAGGATTATGAGAAGGTGACCTCTTGCTTGTGTTGTGTAGGCATTTTTTGTCTTTTGTCTTTTGACTTCTGTCCTTTTTTTTGCCAGGCTTTTCATCTGCCGTGGGCATGTGGACCCACGAGGCTCTAAGAGATCACATTTTGGCTGCATGACGCCATTCAGAAGGTGTTGGAGGAAGGTAACCACAGCCCTTTGGAGCCACAAGGGGCGCCGCCTCGTCCGTTTAACACGGAGCTTTTAGTGCCAACATCTGACTTTGGTCTTCCTCCTGCACCTCGGCTGCGGCTCGCAGAGACATTTAAGTGAGAGCCCCATCTGGCAAAGTGCTGCCTTTTTGCTCTTTGGCGTCATGCAGTCGGTGGGTGAACAATCCACTGGTGGATCGTCAGTGTGATCATCATTGCTTCAATGGAAAACACCATCTGTCTCACTGGGTTTTCCTTTGTGTTTACTGTTCAGTTCCCGAACAACATAAATAAGGGTGTGAATATGAATGTTTGTAAAGTATGACGATCAGATGGTGTTCTATGTTATTGGAGAAGATGTAAAGACATTAAGGCACCAAACGGATATTATAGTAACTGAGAAAACGGTGCACTCATGTGTTCGCTTGATGACAAAGCGACGGACACGCGGAAAACTGCGTGTACCATCTTTCATCTTGTCCTTTCCTCCCACCCTTGTCCCCTCCCTCCCGCTCTCCACCTCAGTCTGCCACGTCCTCTTCTTTTTTCCTGAGTTTGCTCAACCCCTTGCTTATCACTAATGTGCCAGTGACAGACAATAGCTTGTGGTGCATTTAAAAAAGAATTCCCACCCACTAATTAGGAAGAGCTCTCTGGGCCTTTGATCCTACGTCCCTGCGTTCTGGATGGCTTCCTGGTCTTTGAAGGTGGCTGTGATGGAAAAGCTGCTTTCAACTACCCAGAATCCTCTGGCAGTGTGGCTTGGCTTAGTTCACCACAGGCCTCTTAGGGGAAAGCGCTGTTCCCTGCAATCGTACATTGTGCCTTGCAGCAGTGACTGAGGGTGCGTGAGCTTGATTGTAGGGAGGGAATCTTGTGGAGCAATGGCACCATTTCAAAGGATGCGCCGATTACTCAGGGCCATTCACAGACTGAGGGTGTCACAGGTCAAGTCCTCCAGTTTGATGTGCATAGTTGGACCCTCTTGTAATATACAAGCAGTGGGTCCAGTCATTTTCCACTTGTATCACAGGGTTTAGGTTTCCTATACAACGAGTCCTTGCCCTGCTTCTCCCCCATAGCCTGTGTTGCCAAGACAACACCGCGAGAGTGCTGTGGGTTACACCTGTAATTAATATGTTAAGGTATTCTTGAGAGACGGGGTTGGGCCATTGTCAGATTAATTGCTTCATTAATAATGATTCAAAATTATAATGAGCTTCACTCCCGACAGTAAACTTTGAGACATAATGCAAAATAGCATATTTAGCATAAGATAAAGCATTTCTGACTAGACATGTCAGAAAACCTTTGAGTATGCTCTCCTTCTCCAAAGATCATGAGAAGGCAGGGGAACGTTTAGAATTTAGTTGCCTCCTTTTTTAATACTGCTTTCATCATGCAAGTGCTATCACTTCCCAAGGTGCACTGACTGGCACAGTGCAGGATAAAAGGGAATAGGAACTTATTATTATTTCTCTATTTTTCAAAGGCACATTGTAAGCGGCACAAAAGGGGCGAACTGCGCCATTTGCAAATGAGTTCAGCCCGGAGGGAAATCTGCCGGTGGATGACATTGAAGTTAAAAGTGCACAGCGAGTTGGTTACAATGCTCCCCAAATCGTACATCTGAGCAGTCTTCCTGCGTGAGGATTTGACTGGAAGTCAGGGCTCGCTCACAACACCCGGTGCAGCAGAAGACGCTCCGGTGGGGCTGCTTCTCTCTGATTGACATCATTCTTTTCATTGAAACCCAGGGAGGAAGACAGAACCACAGGGAACGCAAACAAAATCCACGCTCCAAGTTTAGTATCGCATCCATTCTGCCGGTGACTGTTCTCTCCTTTGTCACAAGGCAGTTTTGCCCCCTATGCTCTATTGAGATGGTGGCGCTCAAAATAAGGGATGCCTGTTCTGTCTCCTGAAAAAAAATCAAAGGCGATAAAATTCAATGCTAAAGCTGACAAAAGTCTGGTTTCTTAATGTGGATAGCAGTGAACCTATGTGTGCACGGGTGTGTGGACGAGTCTACAATGGAAGGCTTTTGCACATAGATTTTGTTTGTGTTTTTAGGAGGCAAATGCATTCGTGCCAGATTTCCATGACAATGGAACATTGTGTTTTGTGCAGAGTTGCAAAATGAAAGGCAAATGCAATGACACCAAATCAGTTTTGTCATTGCGCTTGTTTCGCTTGATTCAAAACTATTTTTCTGACAAACATTCACCCTGTGTGCTATTGTCCTTTTCTCTTCTCTGAGGACAACTTGCTGAACTTAAAAACATTCACTATATCATTTTCCTGAATAACTGAATTGCACAGCATGTACTGTACGTCATCATTTAATGAAAAAGAAAAAAAAATGTAACACATGCAGCCACTGGGTTGCATAATATTGTGTAGCCCTGTTTTCATGCTTGCGTACTAAGTCAACTGTAACAGTAGTCATGGCAATAATGATAGCACATAATTAGGGTCTCATATCCCTTAGCTTCCCCCATAATTGCCGTCTACAAACCACAAATCTCCATTTGCATGTTCCTCAAAATGAGAAAAACTCATTAATTGTAGACAATAAGGATTAAGAGTATGCAAAGCTTAACAGTAATGTGGGAGCTGAAACTGAATGTGCCTTTCTGTGTTCCGTAGCAGAGACATCCTCATCAGCTCCTCCCCATCCATGCTGCTCATTTTGAAAGAATGTCTGCAGATGCAGATGTGGCTCTAATGTCTTTATCCACAAGGCAGAATATGTTCAGTGTGTCTTTTATAAAGTATATTCTGTTCATTTTATCTTTGTTTGGGTGACCTCTTTCAGTCAATTTGTGTTTTAAGGTTAAAGTTAGTGTTGGTGAAGGTTTTTAACTTCCAAGATAGATATTGCCTGTAACAAACGGTGTCCCAGAGGAGTAAATGTTTATTATTCTGTGGTTTATTTTAAGATTGTTCCTCAAATGCTATAAGTAGTGGTGCTGCACTACAGGCTGCAGAGTAAAATGGGTGAAAGATTAATAAATTACCATGACAGGAATTCATGCAAAAGGAAATTGTAGCATGATGAACGACTGAATGGAACACGGACTAAAGAAAAGGACAAAAGGGAAAGAAAAACAAAGAAGCAACCATTATAAAACTAGTCAGCGGGTCCCAGTGCGCGTGTCCCCACACTCCCTCAGGAGTTACTCCTTCTTCATTTATTTACAGCTGTCTGCAGATAAACAGCTGCAGCTCGTGTGAGATGCCACTGCCACACCTAATTATCATGAAACGCATGAGTAAAATGTTGCATTGCTCTCTTCTGCGTAGAAGCACACAACACAAACACGCACAAACCGGGCGAGCACAATCCAAATGCTCTTTTTTTATCCAGCTCTTAATTTCCACTCAAAGTCAAATATGCACGCTCAGCCTTCCAGAGAGATTCCCGCTCTCTGCAGATGGAAATAATGCTTTCCGCTTAGACTCACACCAGCAACATCTGTCACAGGCAAACTGGGCTTTTTTGTGACCTTCCATTATGAAACTTATAGGCAACCAAAAATGGTCCCTTAGTGTATTTACCACATGGGACACGGCAGAAGATAGGAACACAAAGATGCTTTTTGCAGTTACTTTCAAGTTACTTTTGAGAGGAAGCCTACTGCTTTGACCTTGGAGGTTTCAGCACTCGTGTGCTCTCACCATCACCCAAAACACCACACAGTTCAATCCTGTTGAACACAGCTTCATAGACATGTGTTCCACACCCCGGGGCTGCTCGCTGTTCCTGAACAAATGGCTCTGATCCCCTACAGAATACAGTCCGATTATACGCTGACATTTCATGATCGAAAAATGTTTTTTCTGTTAGTCCCGTAACATGGGAAACAGGCACACTAGTGGGTAAAAGTGATAACCTAGAAGCCTGTTTAGCATGCATTGAGGGATATATTCAAGAAGATTGTTCAAACAGATGAACTGGCTTGTGTGAATGTGACTGCGTTCCACTCATCATATTCTGAGATAGAAATCAGACAATATGGAAATAATGGTAAATTTTTTCTGTGAATTCATGGATGAAAGATTGTGCAGCACCAGTGGTGCAGCAGATGAAAGCAGGAGCTATGTGATTAGAAAATGACACAGATAGAGTAATATCTAGTTATGATAAAGTTACGTTTAGCAGAAGAATACTTCTGGTCATTGATGCTAGCAGTGTATAGAGCTTTAAGGGATACATTACCCAATACGTATTGATCACTGGCACTAATTATTCTGAATGTGAGCAGAGCAGGCATTACATTTAGAACCATTAAGAAAAGGTCAACATAATAAACAATACATGAAAATATACTGATATATTGATTATTCACTGAATGAAATGGCAGATATATAAAGCTCTATATTCTTTGGACACAGCATTTCTGTTTGGACAGAACGCCTGGAGCTGGAGCAACATAACAACTAAAGCTGCTAATCCATTTTGGGCGCTTTCTTTGCACTCTGCACTAGTCATGCTTGTACTTTATTTACAACAAAAACAGCTGCTAGAGACGTCACCCTTGGAGTATGGAAAATAGAGTGACTGCATGGAAATAAACGAACGTTTTCATGACTGGATTTGTGCGATGAAATACACGACTGCCTGAGGGCAGGGTATGCAATAGTCTCTCTATCACATCTCTTTGGTTGAAAGGGAGACGTGCATTAGATAACACAGAGTAAGGAATGGATTAATGAACCTTTGAGCACAAAACAAGAAAGACTGCCATGTCTGTTTACGCAATTCTTAAGTAAATTTGTTTTAGACATTTTTAAGCCTCCAAAAGTTTACTTTTTTTTCAAGCATGACCAAAAAACTGCATTACAGTGGTCACTGAAACTATGGCCTTTAAGCCAGGATTCTCTCTATGACACCTGACTATTTTATGCCATTGTAGAATCACAAAGCGATTATTAGCAAACATTTGCTTGTCACCGAGTTCAGGGTTTTATTACCAAATAAGTCATTTATCAAAACTCAACATTCCAAATTTAAATCCCTTTGGACTCTGTCCTGATGGACACAATCCCAAACCCAAAGCAAACGGATCTTGGCTGGCAGGAACATCATGTTCCCAGAAAGACATTAAAACTCCTTCAAATCAGTACTTCAAATATGGTTCTGGTTGCACTTGTGATGTGACTATAATAACTTTACATCAGGATTTATTGTAAGACGGTGCTCTTTTTTAAAAAAGGCCATTAAGTGAAACGATTGCACATACAATTTGTCGATGTGAGCTGTAAACTTACAGTATGCTTTACTGTAAGTTTACAGCTCACATCGACACCTTGTATGTACAATCATTTCACTTAATGGCCTTCCTAAAAAAAGAGCACCGATTGCCAATACAATGTACGGGTGAGGAATTATTTTCTTCACCTGACCAGAATCAGGTTGCCGAGTTTATTTTTTTGTTTTCAACATAACTTACATATCATTTCATTCATTCAAGCTTTGTCATTCTCATGAATCACAATTTGTTTTTCCCCCCAAAAAATAAATGATCCCCCTCGCAAAAGTGGAAAACTGGGATAGGATCTTATTTCTTCTCAGAAGGAAATTTTCCAAAGGAATAAGGTGAAGCAAGGTACAGTGGAGTCATCCTCCCTGCCGTCTCTTTTGAGCAATAGGATATATGAATGTTGACTTGGAGAGGGAAGATATAAGTATCCAAGTTGTAAAAACAATCCTGACAAATCCGGGCCCCCCAGAGAGACCAGAGATCATAAAAACATGTGAAGAAAAGTCTGTAAAAGGGGAAAGAGGAGGAGTGGAAGACAGAAAATAATGAAATAAACACAAATATAAAAAAAGCATCTTGTTGGGCCCTTTAATCTCACCTTTGCCATTCTAAGATTGTCTACCTCAACATCTGTGCATGTCAAACTGTTCCAGTGCTCCAGGACTAGACAGTAGTGAAATGAAGCAGTAAAAGAGGGCCTTATTGATCATTCCCGTCTATGCTAGGGGACTACTGGGCTGCAAACATCCAATGTGCAGTGGATGAGTGCATCTCGACTGAGCAGCATAGGTCACATAGCAATAACAGCCCAATTTATTGTGTTAGAATCCTGGATGGTTCCCCATGCTGTTGTTTTCACGTGTTTTACAATGCAACAGTTACTATACTTTGTTACAATAAAATGTGTGATGTGAAATTGGCATTTCTAGCTTTGTAAGATCCTCCAAAGTGTCACTGTAATACTAATGCGGGTGAAAATAAGTATCTCTAATATTTCAATTCAGATGAAGCCAAAGCCAAGCTTGATTTGTCCCTGTGTTGGCTGCCGTTGCTTGTGAGGCATCTATACCCTTGGCTATTTGATTATTCCAAATTTTAGTTTAGCTAACAATATCAATACTAATCAGACTCTTAACTCAGAAAACACAATTATTACAGAATAACAATGGAACCCAAAAACTGCAAAAAAAAACATATTGAGTCTAATGCCATTGATGTCAAAATGAATATATAAAGGTCGGAGTGCACCTCTGACACGCTGCTCAGTTTCAAGGTCGGTATGTATGGCGTCTTCCTCGGCCTATGCTAAAACCCTCTACCACATTTAATGAAAATCAGCCCAGAAGTGTTTCTTTAATCATAATCCTAATTCATATGTAATATTTCAGTACATCAAAAGATAAAGCTTTCATTCAACATACACATACAAAAATTAAATTCCATTTTCCACACACAATGGCTCTGCCTCAGACCTCGGATCAATAACATTCAATCAATGTGTCTAACTCACACTCGCCTGAAGAAACAGGCAGAAAATGATTGTGCATGCGTGGATAGTGCAACAAATAAGAAAAACCAAAAGGGGACCTGTCTATTTTGAACTCACAATATACTAAACATTGAAAAATCCAGAGAAGATTGCCCTGTTTAGCAATGCCGGGGGCTCTTCAGGTCTCTGCAAACAGATCTCGAATATGTCGCATGACTCGGGCAGCGGGCTCATTAACGGCGGGTCGCTATCACTGCTGAGTGCTGGATGATGTTACAACCGAACCTTTCTCCACTTCCCTCGAGTCAACTAACACAAGAAGATGACCTACAGGAAGAGAACTCTGCTCCCTCCTGCAACCCAAATTGTGCACGTTTGCCGTACTAACTTTGAACTTTCTCGCCAGTAATTCTGCCCCAATTGAATGCATGCTTTGCTTTATAGCTGCGGTGGCTTAGAATCCATCAAATACGATCGAAGTGTATTTCCCCGGTGCTTTTGACCCAGAGCAGCTACAGAGTTTGGCCCGTGAACCAAACTGTATTTTGTCATATTTCTGACTAACTCTTACTCTTAAGAGAAAAACTGCTTCAACAGGTAATTGACACTGCAGCGTCTTATTTATAGGTCTAAACAACCAAGAAGTCAAGAAGAGCGTTATCTATTTTAGTAGTCCGCACTTTAACTGACATATAACATCAAAGATGTTATCGACAGCTTTGGAAACACCTTTTCCTGTCAACAGTCAGAAAATTAAGCCAGATTCATAGTGTATGATGGTAATACATATATATTGTATTTTATCTTCACCATAATGGTAGAAATAATGCAGTTGGAGCACATATTTGCCAATAAAAATAATTAAATAAAAAACAAAAACAGTGTACTGTAGGCAGTCTTATATTGCTAATTCATTTTTAAATGGCGCTCATATATCCTCCTCCAGACTTGTTTCGAACGGATAGTCTGTGCTCTTTTTTTGAATGCTGCCAGAATGGCGAAACTGCTATCTTCACCGCCCACACTTCTTCTGTCTGTGAGTATATTTGTAATGGAACATGACCGTGGGTCCTCTGAAAGAGGACATGGTGTTATTAAGAGTGTTAATTCAACACTCTTGACATAAACTTAATTGTCTTTGGCTCAATGTGAAATCGTCCCAACCCGACGTTGGAGGGGGGGGGGGTGTTTCATTTCCGGCAAATCGAAAATTGGGTTCAATTGCAAAAACTAATTCACTGATTAATCACCGCCTGCTGATATCTCTGAAGCAGGTTGAAGTGGAGTCATCGGCACCCATCAACATGCCTTCAAACGGGAGGTTTGAATTCAAAGGGTTTCTTTTTCACTTCCTGTCCTCGTCACGGAATAAAAGGGTCTCCTCGTGCAGAGTGTGATATTACTCTGTCACTCCAGGCTCCAGTTTTCATTCCCCCTGAAGTGTCTGCACCCGGCAGAGCATAATGGCCCTTGTCTCCACAACCTCAGCCGGCGATTTGACTGATTAGCCCCCCCCCCTCCTCACCAGACAAATGCCAATCTGCCTCACAATTAACAAAATGCCCCCGTTTAAAAAAAAGCAGGGCATTTCAGCGTAGTCGAGACTACCAAGATCACTTTATCATAAAGCGAATGTCACTCTACAGTCGAATCTCAATCCGCTCCCGACGGGAGCGCCTTCTCTTTGGGGCAAATACTGTTAGCTGCACCATTGATAACCTTAACTGCTTGAGCCAAGTTTAAATGGCCCATAAAATGTAAATACTAATTGAAGTGTAAAGGGCAGAAAGCACTGGCAGGGAGAGAGGCTGTTCTCATTTATAGAATCATATTTAGGGAGAGGGTGAAAAGCCTGTAACTTTTACTCATTCTCAACAAGAGCAATTAATTTAATTATACAATAAAGGCATCCCCGGGTTGGTTACTTAGACATTTATCTATTATATTGTGTTCCTAACTCCAACACAAAATGATATTCAGCATCAAATTTCCTTTGAATATGAACTATTCTACGCACCACACATACAAATAGAGGTTTAGGAAATATAAAAAAGTTATAGTATAATCACGGCATAGAATAGTTTTTCATTTTAGGATTAAGTTAGAGCATAGTACATTGGAAAAAGACACATTATTACTAGGAATTTTGAATATCTGTGCTGCAGGAGGGCGTCTTTGATCATTGAACTTTTCCAATTATCTTGTTTTAACATTTAAAAGAATCCTTTTCATGTAAATTAATTCAATGCATTCTTTAACCAGACAGTTGCGATGATTTAGAAAATTCAATCAAATAAACTTAAAATTAGTTTGACCAACCCTTCATGTGACTTGTGATGGAAGTTAACAAAGGCCCAAGAATCCATTGTCTAATGAAATGATTGTCTTTTTGCTTTTTTCCCATTTTCAATACTATTAGTTAGAATGATTGTGTTCCGTGGACTTCATGATTCCCATAGAAAAATATTGTTAGAGGCACAAGGGCAAGGGTGTATCATCTACAAGTTAAAATATAAACAGCTCATTTTGAATTTGGTTTCAATTATGCCCTGGACCCCCACAGAAGTCACTGGTGAGATGGGATTTCTCCTGCTACAAAACCTGAAATTAAGCTCGTTTCGGTTTGATTCGGGAAGGCTATTCAAGGTCATCACTCCTCATTTCCATTTTGATTCAAATAAAACAGACACTCATCCGCCAATCGGGCCCTTCATAGTGAAATCCATTTCTAATAGTTGCTCGGTGAAATACATTCCGCTTCGGCGATGATAATAACCCGACACGGGTTGATATGTAGCAATCCTGCCCACGCGTGCCGCCACACCTGACTTCTGACGCAATAGTTTTTTGAAAAAGTCATTAAACACACAAGCACACACACACAGACACGCGCGCAGGACTTCCGCGCTGTGCAGAGATTACAAGCATTGTGGCTTGATAGCTTAGCCAAAATCACAAAATGCCACTGTTTTTCATTGACAAGGGTGCAAATTTGTGGGACCAGCAATTCTGTTTGGATGAACAATAATTTGGTCAATGTTGCTACTTGTTTCTTCAATTCTTTCCTGATCATCATCCTATAGAAGTTCCACTGGCAACTAAATGAACAATGAATGCATATAGGACGTGTCTAACTTGCCTAGAGGTGTGCAAAATGGCAGAAACTACGGTCCAGAATGTCAGACTGTGGTGCAGCAAACATACCCAAATTCAACCATTGCATCAAACCAGCAGTGAATCCATCACTCTCTGCGGGATCTGTGCAGCAGGAATGGTGGAGGTTATTGAAACGGCGGCTGGCTGGAGAGGGACAGGAAGTTTGGGTATATATTCTGGTAGGCATGTACTGACCTGCCAGCTACACTTACACATGTCTGTTTATCGAGGTTTTATGAAGTCCACTCCAAAAAACCCCACCAAAGTATATAGTAAATTATAATTCTTCAGTGGCTAAAAAGGGGCAATAATATATATATATTATAAATATTCATTTTTTGTGAATGGTCTTTATCATCAGACTACTGTGAGTTACACAAAGTTGCTTTCAGTGTACATTGTATCCCAGAATAATTTGCAAAGAAATGTGATTTGTTGCTTGATTTCTAAGACAATTTTTGTATGTAAATTTGTAGAGAAAAGGCAAGGGGAAGCATCCCTCAATTTAATAACTGATTTGTGTCCAGACTGAACTGTGCAGATAATCAGTGACCCTGGTTGATGTGATATTTGTTGTTTTGGAAGAAGAATATTTTTGATTGTTTACGTATCTGCTGAGGAAAAGAAAGTACTCTCTGCAAGGACAGCGTCATTATTCCATTTATCTGACACTGAAGACAGGCTTTTGTGTAGCAAAACAAAGATTGATTGATTGATTGCCTGTACATGTTGTTGTACAAGTTTTTCAGGCGATATCACAGGTAACCTTCACGAGGTTGTGAGCACCAACGAACAGTTCTCATACAAGACAAAATAATGAAGTTCCCTTTGCAGCAATATTCTCCAATAAGCCTATTTGCGATATGATGACTCTTTATTAACACTGTTTAGACATGTATAATTTGTTCTTATCTCCCTAAGTGTTGTGTTTTATGTACCCTGTCCGTACATCTAATTTTATGAAATTTTGTTTGTGTATGTGTATGCTTGCTCTAGTAACACATGGCATTATTTGAATTATGTTTAATCAAGTTGGTCTTTGTATAAAGATAGCATTTGTCAATGTTGCTTCCTGTCTCTTCAATTCTTTGTAGCTCATACTGTAGGTCTACTCCACTGGCAACTAAATGAATATCAATAAATGCAGTCGTTACATTAATGACATCCCACAATTATAAGCACATTTGGAAATGAGAATTAAGTGAATTTTAGAAGGTTTATTGACAGCTTTGCAAATTATGTTGTTTCCTGCAGACTTTTTCTGTGATTATATTGATGTTAACATTTACCCTCCAGGCCAAATTGTTCCGGTCTTCAGTACTATTTTATAGAAAAAATAAAATGTAGCAAATCTTTGCTGCTACTGTCAGGGATGCGTGGGGAAGGCAGGACTCAAATGCAGAGTTTAACGCAAAAAGACTTTAATAGTCATAAACTCCAACAAATAAAAAAGACCAAGGGGCCAAAACGCATACAGGTAACGGAGGGGGGGGGGGAACGAGAGACATCCGGGACGATTGACCAGGCGCATCCGGAACAATAGACAATGACGCGACAAGTGACACACGGCTTAAATACACTAGGGAGGTGCAGGTGATGGAGGTGGAAACAATCAGACAATCACAGACGAGGACAGGACAAGGCAGGAAGTGAAGTTACCCAGGGAGACAAGAAGCAGAAAACTACAAAATAAGACAGGACCTAAAACCACACCGTGACAGCTACGTTACTTCAAGGTTTCATTCTGAGTAACATCTATCGATGAACATCTCTCACCTTGTATCTCTTTTGGCAATAAATGTTCCTGGTTTCATCATGAATAACTGCATGTAGTTCATACTTTAAACAATTAGTGTGCAGTTTACCATCATAATCTTTGTAATTAGACTAATTTAGGAATCTGGATAGTGGCAGATGGTATGCAGTTAAAGAATGACCAAATTCGCCCCACTGAGACAGAGAGTATGAGGGGAACTGGGGAGAAAGTGTTTGTTTCCCGTTGACAAGTTAGGAAACTGACAATATACTGTGGTTCCATTTACCTTCTCGCTCTGATTGTATCCCCCTTAGAAGCCAAACCTCCAAAGGGACTCTAACATTGGCACCATCTTCTCTTATAAAGAGCACCTCAATTATAAGGGCTGGCATTCAGAGCTTTTTCCATGCTGGAATTATGCTTTACCAGCCAAATTCCCCAGTGAGGTAATTTGGCAAACACCAGTGGTATACATTTCAACATCAACCTCATGATAGAGTTAACTTTATGAACGTAGGCATGTATTGCATATATAATCACAGCTGAGAGAGATCGACAGTGTTGGAAGAAATTCCAGTACTTAGCATGTATTGCATACCACTTCATGCACGTCTTTTCTTAGCTTAGTTTATTATCCTCCACATAAAAAAATCATTCAAAATGTGTTTTTACATACAAAAAAAAATGATATTATGTTATTCTTATGTGCTTTATGGATGTGAAAAACATAAACATGTTGTTATATAGTAACAGCTATACATAATGGAAATTTCTTTATTCATAATTTTCATTGAAAAAATGATAAATCCCCAGAAATAACGTCAACTTTTTTATATTACATTAAACAAAAGTTAACTCATGATGGGAAATGTCCCTGCATTACAAAACATAATCAAATCCACCTACGATCTCATTTATCAGATAGTTTTCATGGCAAAAGAGAGATTTTGAATTAACAGGGTTCACGGCAGAGGCATGACGAACTCAACCAAAATAGCTTAGTGGAAATATGGTAAAAATATGACCTGTGCAAGCGAACGCTCATGTATTCACACTAATGGTACAATGTGAACCAGGGGCTTGCATAGCTCAGGCAGTGGCCTTGGCAGATTTCTCAGATGAAAAGCAAAAGCCTTTGGACTGTGTGGTGTGTGGAAAAACGCGTTGTCTGAGCACTTTGATGACTGCAGGATGTTGTTCTCCCTTGGGAAGAGCCTGGTCTCCAACAAGAGAACCACCATTCCTTCTCAAATTCAACGCCTCTCCTTCACATCAGCAGGATTTCTAGAGGGAAAGTGGATAAAGGTCATCTTAGCCACATATCTCACAGAAAGGACTTGTAGGAGAGAGATGCAGAAAAAAAGGAGATACAGAGCGGGAGACAGTTTTGTGTTATGTAGATTATTAGCTAGTTGCACAACAAAATGAAACTTTTTACATATTTTACATACTCTTGATAGCTATTCTCCACACTTGACTACCCTTATATCCTTTAATGTAGTCCCAAATACTAGCTGGCTTGCCATAGACATTTCTGGGGGTCAGCTGGAGGTCATGGGTGTAGGAGGCCCAGTACAACTATTGCCACTAAGGGAAGGTGGCTAGTTATCTGGGTGCATTACAGCTGAAATAATCTGAAAAAGCTCCATTACAAAAACTGAGTCTACATTAGTGGAAAGCTACATGGTTGTGTGTGTTTTATAGAACATTTTGATTTCACAGACCTGTCTGGCCCATCATTTACTATGAATACTACATTTGATGGTGGTATCAATTTGGAAATGTTCATTTTGACTTATTGCATAATGAAACACAAATGCACCTATAAATGATAATATAAGAAATTATTATAATTATTGTGCTTTGAGTGAATTGAGAAAAGAGGTTCTGGCGATCAATTTTCCTGCAGTTTGATGTAGTTGTTTTTGCAGGTGAAATTATTCTTTTTTTGACTGGAGCTTTCCTTTAATTGAGTTTTGTCTCTTTTTTTCATCTGGGAAAACGGGTGAAATAAAAGTTCCTTAAGGTGTCAGTTTTGTCTGTTCTCACTGAAATTAGCTTTCCCAAAGTATTTACAGTTATACATACAACTATTTGGTTAATTATAATGTGCGTGCTAATTTCAAGCATCCTTCATCTTCTCATTTAGGAATTAACAACCCCACGATGTTATTTGGATTTGCATGATTTTTTTTGGTTTATTTGTCTGGCTTGGCTTTTGTTCCTCTCACTTGTGTTTTTTAATACTTCTTGCAAGGTTTGTACAGTTGCCATGACGCCGCGGCTAAGGCACAAACATTGCTAACGGTACAGTCGCTCCGAATTGAAAAAGCAAAAGCCTTTGTTCACTCTCCCAGCATGGTCTTAGTTATTTTCTCAGAACCACTTGTTTCTTCTGGCAAGCCCTCCGTATACAAAAGAATGAAAGAATAAATCATAGTTTTTTGTTTTTTTATAACTGTAGGGCTTTTGAAAAACACAATAGTTTGTATGAGTAACATGAAAAGTTATGACAATGCGTCAGTTTGCCAAAAAGTGAAATAATGCAAATTGCCTTCAAGTCGGGGAAGAGGTTTTATTTCATTTTTCCACCAGCCTTAATGCAAAAGCATTTGAAGACACCTTGATAGCTAATCACACACAGCCACTGACGAAGGGAGAAAGAGGAAAGGGGGAGGGATGAAGTGAGAATGTACCACCGCTCCAGTTTTTCACACTTTGCTGGAGTAGAGTTTACAACCCTGATTCATGCGAAAGCAGATTTTGTTTCCATTTCTGTCTTGGTTGACAACTCTAATTAGGAGAGTGGAGGAAGCAGGCTGAGAGAGAGCAACACTTAAAGCGGAAGGGTCAAAAGGTTCCGGTCCAGCACATCTTACACACCTACACACACACTATTACAGTGAGTGCAAAAATCACAATTCAACAGATGACCTCCAGCTATATGTGACACTCACACGCAGTTCTGGTGCAGCTGAATTTAAGAAAAAGATTAACATAATGCTAGAATACATTAGTTTTGATAAAGTGATTAAAATCAATCTAAAATAAAAAACAATCCTTTAGCTCAAAGCAAATATTTAACTTTAAAAAAATCCCAAACTCGACATTTCTTTTCCCCCGGGCCTAACACGTGACAATTTCCTTCATATAACCTTGTGTTCTGCTCAGTTGAGTAATACACACATTGTCTTCTCTCAATCCTAATGTCCCATTTTTCACGTTATATGACAGACAAAACTATACTGACACCGTCCTCAATGCTCACGCTGCTTTGGCTGAGGGTTGCATTGGGTTCCCTGTCATCATAGTGAGCCATGCACACACACACACACACACACACACACACACATGCACGTATGTTTATCCGGTGTACACACACATGTATGCAGAAAGATGACATCCACCCATCTACAGGGGAATAACGACTGGAAAAGGTCCACATGAGTCAACGGGGACGCATAATGTTTGGACCTGAGGGGCTATGCCACACTAGCACCCCTCAATAGCCCCCCACCTCACGCACACACACACACACACACACACACACACACACACACACACACTGCTTGCTCAGCTAGGCCTGCACCCTCGCCTGCGCCCCTCATTCCCCAATAGACTGATATCCTTTAGAGGCTGCCGGAGGCCAGGCCAGTTTACATATATCCAAGTCGACAGGCGAGCCAGGAGGAAACGAGACCGATGACCCGCATGGATCCATTCACATGCAAAGACGGGAGAAAATAAGGCTCTATCTTGTTCTCTCTTAGTCCCACAGTCTTTTTTCCCCCATCAATTTCGGGATAAGAGAGTGACTTTTTGTAATTCAGTGTCATACTGAAAGGTTTACGTACTTCTAATTCCAGCTCTGTGTGATGGTCAGGCTGTGCAGGTGAACGGTAAAAATAAACTTAATAATTTAATTTTACCCTCCCCAACGCAGCACGTACTTCTTCATCCATCTTTCGACCAAAAAAGGAGTAAACACACAAGTTGCATTTCAACGGAGCATGTGTGAAGGATTGTGTTTTTTGTTGCTAATGTGACTCCGTCAAGCTTCAGTTCCAGTTCAGCAGAGGTGTTTTTTTTACTAGAGTGAGCATTTGTATGTCACTTCCTGCTCTGACAAATAAAGCAAAATGCAGATTCACAATGAACATGGGGCCAAAGTCGTGTTTATCAAAGTACAGAAGTTCTGCGCATTGTGATGCTCAATGTGTAAGACTGTATTTTGAATGCTGGTGATGTTCATGTGAGCATTATCCCCTGTGTTTCGGTTATGATGTGCAACTGCAGCATAAACACCAACATCTTTACGATGAACCAGGCGACAATAACACCAGTGTTGAGACAGTTTTGACTTATTTTATCTGAAGTCAGGACGCTCATGGATATGAACTGGGCTTCTCTGAGCAACGGAAGCAACAAACATGAAGAATTTTTAATATCTGTCTCATATTTTGTGTTCCAGGCTGGGATTTAATTTACCAGACCCCACACGATCCCAACACCATGCTCCTTGCTTCACAATATTTAGCTGAGTAAAGGTTGATTTTACATAAGCATCTGAATATAAGTCGGGCAAACAGTGTCTGTAAACATGTTGCTGCAGATCATCTCAAATTGTCCTGGTCCCGGACCACCGTGAATGAGAAAAGCGATTAGATGCTACCTTCATAAGCACACTATCCACCTACGCAGGATGAACTCCATTCACAGGGCCATCTGACTGGTAATCTAACACTGTTGCTATAGGCCGTGCTTTCAAGATGACATTCTAATTACTGGAGTAAACCCTCAGGCTCTGTGCCACTATAAAGGGAGACGCAGCATCCTGGGCATGTGTTGATTGAAGAAGGTTGATTTGAGCGACATTCTATCTCTTGCTTTAATTAGGGGCAGATATGGGAAGCAACATTGCAGGTTAATTACAGTTACATTCATTAAGATACGCACTATTCTAGTTCATCGCTGTTATCTAAACAGATATAGAGTTAATAATTAGATTGACCCTTTGGCTTTGTGACCTGCCTACAAGGGTTTTTACCTGGACTTGCAGCTCCAGACACTGATGTCTGGTCGTGGCCGATCACTGAATAATGTTTGCGCCGTGTCATTTTGGTAATTGGGAATACCTCGAGCACTCAAACACCTATCCAATTAGGGAAGCTAAGAGACAGCGTGGAGGGACATCAGAGGGAATCCAACATGTAATTTTGTATTTCCATAAGAGAATCATTAAACCGTACTTGATACATGCAAAGGTGTGGCTTGATAATATTGATAATAAGATCATGGCAGAGGCTATATTTTCATTTTAAAATACTAACAGTCTAATTTACGGTGATTAAGCTACTTTCAGGGGAAAACCACCTTTGTATCATAAAGCATACCTGTAAAACCTATTTCTTATTCAATACGTTAATGGAATATTGAACAGAGATAATTGCAAATAGATCTTCAACGTGTAGTTAATGGATACATTTTTAGAGGGGACATATTTTTCTCATTTTCATGTTTATTCATGTATTTAGGGTTTGACAATTCTTTGACAGTTTTCCCTGATCGGCCTGTGAGAAAAACATAGCACACATATGCAGAGTCCAAGTTGTCTCCTCGTGAGGTAATAAATCCGTGCACATAAACCAGTCTCACCTCCCGTTTCATATTCCAGCCTGACAAGTTCAACAACCTTCACTCAAGGGTAGAACATGTTGACTTTAAACAACTCTCCAGACAAGGATGGTGGAGTAATTAAAGGGAAGTTAATCACTATTTTAATCATCAATTCACTGTCAGCGTGATGGGTATTGCATTTAGATTGTTTAGGATGTTTGAAAATAAGCAGCAAAAAGAGAGAAAAAAAAAGAAAAAAAGATACTCGCAAATGCAAACCGCTAAAACACCAAAAGACTTTTACTGATTGAAACTGACCCAAATAGCAGCATCAAGACATCCTACATCACAATAGCTGGGAGCAAACCCTCTGGTTTTAATTCAAGTGGATCTCATGTGGTTCAGCAAGCGTCAATCTCAAGGACTTCATTTTGATGCAGAGAATCAAATGAAAAGACACTAATATATAGCTTTCAATCCAATGGATGATTTAGGAAAGATCTGCCAGTGCAATTTGCATTTGCAAACGTTCTAGTCACAAAACACTTTAACAAATGAGAAAACATGTCACATTTTACTGCTTCTTCTGTTGTTGACTTGGCTACCTGAATTAAGAAAGTGCCGTTTTGCATTAGAATAAATATTTATCTTGTCATTGTTGTCTAAGAATTGTTCACGTTTACAACAAAAGAGAGAAGAAAAACAGGGACATCTAAAAATATTTCATTACACTGCTTAGAAACTTTGACAAGTTTTACTCTTGAAGGAGAAAAACCAGAAGAAAAACTACTTTATTTTGCATTTGTGTTGAGTTCACACAGTTAAATTGTGTTGTTTGCATGTGTGATGAAATCTAAAGGAAAAAGGAGAAAAGAGATGATGGCAAGCGATACAAAATGCATAGCGGCAGAGAGAACAAGCTCTTTTAATCAAGATAGACACACACATTGTCTGTAATTACAATTTAACACAATTACCAGAACACACTGCTATTATTGTACAAGTCAAATTCTCTGGCAAGTTATTTGCTCCATATTGTCTTTTTTTTTCTCAGTACTTGCCTGTTCTTGAATAATGTAAGTCATCATGGGAATTTGACTTAACCAATTTCCAACCCACACAGCCTATAATTTGCAATTCGTATGCCCCACAATGCAGGCCGCTCTTCATGTTGGGCACAGAAGAAGAAAATACATTTTCTGCAGGTTCATACACATAAAGTCTAAACAACCACACATTTCTCTCCAAGTAATCTCTCTGCAGAAGCTGCGAGTTGCTATATTTGGCGCAAAACGTTATACAAAATGTACAAATCGGACAACACAAGGGAAGTTGAACTGAATATCAATGAAGTCATTTTCAGATGAGAAGATATACTAGAACTCGTTTTGCTTCTAGTAGAGAGGGAAATAAATACAAATAAAACCTCCTGTTATAAGTTCAAAAGATGATTAAACCACTCTTCTCGAAAAAGCTTCTCCAAAGCAACATGGGTGAAACTCATGGCTAAATTATGGAGTCAGCTGAGATGGCAAAATGCTGACAATAATGATGACAGCATTTGTTAAAACAGCTGCTTGAGACTGTCTTCTTTACAGGGTTTGTAAGTTGTAAATCAACAACTGAAGCGTGGGGAAAGGTATCAGAGAAATACAAGAGGGTGGCCAATTCCCAATGCTTAAGGTTGCATCACATCTTCATGCATGCATGCGTTAATAAGCTCCGCTTTAATGATCTTGTCGGGGTCATTCAAATAGGAGACCCGCAGGTTAGTAAATGAGAATAAATCGAGATATAATCCTAAAACATTGCAGACTTCATCAGCAGGACGCAAGCAATATATCTCTTTTAAAAGGTCCTTTATGTGGGAAGGAGGAAGCTATCCAATGACAAACCTATTATCTGCCACTGTTCAAGGTTGAAGCCAGTAGATCCTTAAAAAGCCGAATCGGAAAAAAGAGGGCATATCTACATGAGCTTGACTTTTTATCATATCTGAAAGCGTTATAGAGGATCAGTGTGGTAATGAATGATGAGGTCCCACTCTCGTTATTCAAAATGCTGGTATGAAATAAAAAATGACCTGCATTTGCTTGATAGCATCTTTTGTGTGGCTTGCACATTTTGATTTTAGCGTTCAACAGAGACTCCTAATAGGTGACCTGCAGCCAAGTTCAACGGATTCAGCCACACGGGTGGAAATAAGATGATTTTTTATTGTGTGATTTTTCTCATTTATTTTCAGCTCTGACTGACTTAGCAGTACCAATAGATTCTCTCCAGATATATCAGGTAGTTATATTCAATATGTTATATCACAGAGCAGACATGGGTTGTTGTGGCGCAGGGGTCAGAGAAGGTGAGCTGGGAAGCACAAGGTTGTTGGTTCGATTCCAAGCTGCCCCATGTTCCATGTCGAAGTGTCCCTGGCCAAGACACCTAACCCCTAATTGCTCCCCGGGCAAAAAATGTGAAAAAGCCATGGGTTTAAAGTATAATGTAAGTCGCTTTGGATAAAAGCGTCTGCTAAATGTCCTGTAATGCAATGTATTTTGTGTTGCATGCGTATATTTCAGAAACCACAACAATTTCACTTTGTAATACTTGTGTCCAGCATACATTGTACTGTAAGCTTCTGTCTCGATAGATTGACGGACACACCGAAGTGGACGCCTTCTAATATGACAGAAGGAACACAACATTTACACAACAAAGTCGCCTGAGATGATTTCCTCCTAAAAACTAAAGTCCCCGCATCCAGCTTTGGTGATCTGCTTCCTATTAATTAGCCCATGTTAGTCAGTCTACCTGCTTTGTCATCGGCTCCTGCACAGATTGGAAAGGAACGGGCACTATGGCTGATGCCTAATTGGATGCCTTCTGCAAGTGGGGACAGAGAAACAAAATTAAATGAAGACTAATGAACAACACACAAAAGATAAATGGTTTGATGGCAACAAGACAGCGAAGGTTAAAGAAGTGAACAACTTTTTTCCCTTTTTTTCTCAGGTAAGCACTCCCACTAAATAGGGAGACGTGATCTGAAGGCCGTCTCTTTTTTCTGCTTTTATTATGCTTTAAACGTGTTGTATTGTAAAAGAACAGGAACATGACGGACAAATAAAATATACATTTAATGGCTTTTCGGTATTTTATTTTTTATTTGCTGAGTTTCACCGTGAAATTTGAGATTTCTTTTTACTAATAATATTTAACATGTATGTATGTTTGTTCATAAATACAAATATGTATTTAAACATAAGTCAGACTCTTGTCTCTTGGCAATAACAGGGTATCAGTATCAAGCCAATTTTATTTGTGTAGCATATAACAACAAGTAAACCATTCAAATCATTTATATATATATATATATATATATATACATATACCTTTAAAAATGCAACGGAGCTAGACACAGGAGGCGGGTTGAGGCAGAAATCGAGGGTTTCTTACACAGGAAGTCAGTCCGTACAGGCAAACCGATCCGACAGCGGGCCGGCAGCACAGTCACGAAGCGACAGAGACCTGATGCACAGACGGGGTGAATCAAAGACAATCTGGGAGTTTATGTATGCGTGGGGTCGGCAGAGGACAATCCAGGGACAAAGTACAACAGGAAACACACACATGAGACTAACGGGATGTTACAACAAAGTGATCAGGCGAGCCGAGGGGACTTTAATCATTTATTACTTCCTTCATCTATTCAAAAACAAGGTTGTCTACCTGTCTGAGACGACGGTTTTAAACTTATATGACTGATTACTACAACATATTCAGAAAGAAATGTCAATTGACCGCTGACAAAGCTTATAGGTGTTGTTGGTTGAGGAACAATGACTTATTTATGTCAGGTTCGTTCTGACTAAACGCACATGAATCATTCACTAAGCAATGGGCGCTGTTACATGCCGGTGAATGCTAATTGTCAATTATGCCAATCTAAACCCTATCGTCCAAGCAAAAATCATGCATTAATGAATTTATGTCTAATGTTCTCAGACCTGGGTGAAGATACAATTGCATTATCCTTTGACTCAACACTTCCAATAACTGTGTTGAGCTGAAAATAACAACATGATTAAGACAATTTCATTTATTAGGTAGAAGAAAAGACACTGCTTGAGAATCAGCCTCTGTAAAAATGCCCAATGTACCGAGGTCGGATTGAGCAGCTCTGTAAAAAGTTTTCCGAGATGCACGGCCACGCTTGTGTGAGTTCTCTCCCAAGGACAACAACAGTTTTCTCCCCCGTTGGTAAAGGCCTGTCCAAGGAATGACTTTAATGTCATTGGCAATGTCAAAAGCGTGGATAGAATGCTATCCACAAAAAAATCAGTATTTATAAACAAGACATTCAGCAGTCAGACACTGACATGACACGGGGGCCTGGAGGCTGTGGCCCAATCAGCCGAGCGGAAAAATAATTCTTCTGCTTGCTCCCAGGAGTCACAGAGTGCTGCTGGATTCAGCATAACTCAAGCTCTATGGACATAAGTGGATCAAATACAAACTTTTAATCTAACAATATTCTGTGGTTAAGAATTGGCAAAACTTGCCCCCCCACATAAAACGACAATGCTGCCCCAAAACAACACGGCACATGTTAACTGTTACTATAATTGTTCCCCAATTTTGTGCCTTTACCTAATCAAACCTATTAAATAGGAGTCTTACATCCGAGAAAAACGCTTTATTACAATATTGATAAGGAAACGTCTGTGGAATGCATTGACCAATAATATCATCAAGGCTGCAGGTGGAATGGAGGACAGGAGGTGCTGCACTCGCTTCCTTGATAATGAGAAACCCTGTTAATGTGCTTTATGGATCCATGGCTACATGGTGCTATTTAGACCAAGCCTGAGTTTGGTGTGAGTCCATTTAACAATTTAACCTATTTTAGAATCATTGTTTATTTTGCTTGCTTTTCAAAAAGGGAAATGGATTACATGAGAAGTATCTGGCACCTCTGAGAGAGAGAGAGCAAGCCAATAACAGTTAAACATGATCAGTTGCTATAATTTGGTTCAGACAGAACATCAGCCCTTATTTGAAACTATTGATGGCTGAAATGCAATTGGAACACAACTATTCTACGACTTAGCCCCTTTAAGTCTAACAGAGGATTTACAAAGCCACAAAGCACACATTGCTATAGGCAACAACCAAACAGACGTACTTTAGAGGGCATGTGAAACAAAGCAGATACCAGCTTAATGTATATTTATGTAATGTATTTACTATGAGGATTTTATTTTGTCAACTGTGGTCTACAAAAGGTGCGTGGAATAAGAAGCTTGTCAAGTGATATTGCAGAATATAAATAAAAGATACATTATAGTGTAAAATTATGATAAGGAAAACTGTAAACAAGATATGACGATGTAGTTTAATTATTCAGGATTCCAAAGGAACCTTTGGATGAGACCTTGGTAACTGGATTCTTTATAAAAAATAATAATCTGGTAACAAGGTGAGTAGCAGGTAGAAATGTATCTGGAGCCAGCTCACTGATGAATGAATAAGGAATAGTCGTGGTTCTAGAATAAGACCATGTGGGACTATTTTAGAGTGGCTCAATCAGATTTCCGTCTATTCTCACAAGTGGCCCAATCAGATGTCCGTCTATTCTCTCAAGTGTGATTAATCGCTCAAGGTCTGAATCATTAAATTTGCACACTCTCATGCTTAATTCAGAGATTCCCTCCCTTTTCCCAGCCAGACATCTTTGGTCCACTATCAATGAGAGATTGTATCATCATCATGAACACAGCAAGTCTCATCATATTCCCTGAAAACGCACAGCATCAACAGATTATTTATGTAACTGAGGTTATTGTCGTACTTTATAATTCAATGTCTATGTCTGTTTTTAAACATCCTTGCTTTATGTCTGGATCTTTTTAATGGTTTTATGTGAAGGGCTTTGAATTGCCTTGCTGTTGAAATGTGCAATGCAAATGAAATTGCCAAGCAAATTGTTATTGTGCCAGGTAAAAATGTCAAGGCTGATTTTCCTTTAAGTTGGTACTTTGCCGGTAAAAGGTTCTCTTTTTAGTGCAGGTATATTTAAACAAAATGCTCATTTGGATGGCCCTGGAGGCGCGGTTCAACAGCAACAAAAGGGAAAACACGGCATGCATCGGCATCGTCCTTAGCCACCTGTGTGAATAATCAAGGACATGGACTGAATGGGGGGTGGGGGGGGTATGGTAGGTCTGCAATAGTCAGCTGTTCATGTATGTAGAACAAGCTCATTGTACATTTTTGATGAAGGAGCCTTAATTGTTGTGCAGCGCCAAAATCACCATAGATGTTACTAAATCACATTATTATTTAACCTATTCAGGATGGTCTCATCCAGCATTCGTAGCTATTTATACGATAAGTAGAATTTTCTATTTATCGCAAAAAGGATTTGGGATGTTAACCAAGCAACCGTGAACAACTAAGTCTATAAACTGCAAAAGCCCATAAAGGGTCTTTGTGAGATCCATTGACTCAACTAACAGCAAATTTCATGCAGGAGAACTCGTTTTCTTGCGAAATAAAAATGATGATTCATTTGTCTTTCCACTTGTGTTCTTAAGTAAAGGCCCTCCTGTTGGTATTTCAAAAATCTATTCCTAGAGCACTCAGTGCTTTTCAAACCAACAGCAGGATTTCAAAGTCAACGCTTGGCTGGACAGGAAGCCGGTGTAAAAACCTCAAAACTGAAGCGATGTGATCCATTTTCTTGGTGTTAGTGAGGACTCGAGCTGTTTCACAGAGACCTGTGATCACACCGCTCCGGCAGTCTACTGGAGATGACTGCATGGACAGGTTTCTGCAGATGCTGTTGAGACACAATCCCTCTTATCTGGCACATACAGTTTGGGGATTTGTTCAATGCATAGCAGTGGTTTCTTCTTTATTTATGGTACTTCTTAGTTCATGACACCTGCTATTTTTGCAACCGAAGGCACATTTCTAAGGCAAACCTGAGAGAACCAAAATTTCACGCTTTAAAAATGCCCTTTAATGTGTATCACATTGCATGTTGGAAAGGCAGACGATTTCTTCTTAAATGGTCTTAAAACGATATGATCCATTCAATGTCAAAATGGAGAATTAATACGGGTGTATTTTCAATACCGTACATTGATCCAGCACGAGGTCAGTAAGGGCTCTGGCAGGACAATGTTTCGTGCAGAGATAATCTACTCGTGCCCAATTCCAAAACTAATGAAGCGCGGCTATTCCCCGAGCTTTGAACATCTTACGCAAACATCCAGCTGCAGCAGTGGCTTCTACCCCAGCTGGTGAGGAGGGGTACATTATAATGTGCCATTTAAATACGGTGGGGAGGGGGAGGAAGTCCTAATTGCTTTGTGAGATTACCCCTGTGAAGGATATCGGCAGAAGACAGATCGCTGGGCTGATGGGGACCAAAGGTGTAATGACAGGTGCTGTTGACTGAGCTAGGCAAGTCCCCCATCCCATTCACATTATCAGCCTATCAAGATAGGGAAGCAATTTCCCGGCCTTTCATTTCATAAGCTATGCATATCAATGCTCCATTAATCAAATGATAAAGTTCCCCAAAAGCTGCCTTGAAACACATCCTTCTCCTGCCCTTTCAGGTTCTGAATACTATCAGGATTATCTAAAGGAACTCACCTTTATTGGACTAGACTGATAGTGCGAGTTACCTTAATTGATACAGCCAAATAGAGTTCCCCTTTTTCAGAGAATTGCCTCTAGTGTTTACACATTTTTGTACATAGTTCAGTGAATACCGATTTTGTTAAATCTGCATGTGAGCATGTTTTGTAGTAAAAATGCCCCATTGATTATTCAACAATTTTCCATTCACTATGTAGGATCCATCGAGATTGAACAGCGAGAAAATTTAAATTACATAAAATGAAGATTGACAGATTATAAAATCCCCACATTTTCTTCTATTGACTTTAAAAAAAAAAAAGTTGAGGCTGTGGAAAAGTGCTTTGTTTGAAAGAAAAGACGGAATGGTGTCCCTCATCTATTTCACGGCTGGACAGTGTGACAGGTAGCTAGTGAATGGTATGATTGATTGCCACTTTGTTAAACAAAGCAATTAAGTCGCAGAGTAGAGGAGTTGTTGCTGTGGAACGCAGAATAGTTTAAATAACACCAACCACTGGAAAGACCCTGAAACAGGCACTAATTAAAATGGATGATAGAAGAACATGCCGCAAAGATTTTGTCATCATAAAAAATTGTGGAAAAACGCTGCTGTGTTTTTCAATGAGTAATTTTTTTTTCTCTCTTTTCACCAAAACTGCAAGGCACTGCAACGAAGCCGAGTAATTGGACAAGGGAGGGGTGACTAGTGCCGCTCTGTACGAGTGGACAAACGACACCTTTTCTGCTCTTATCAGCAGTGACACGGACACACGGCGAGCCAATTAAAGGGCACAAACAATCAGTATACCTTTCAATCAGGACGTGTTAACAATAGTTCAATTTGTTCACGGGTTGGCCCACACGCTAATGGAATCACTGATAAGGCCAGCAGGTGAGTGGAGGATGTTTATGTGATTCCATCGACCTGGTCTGCATGGACCACGAGGAAGATCATTGGGTTTTCTGGTTTTATTTCATCAGGAAAGCGTTCTAAAATGATACAAACACAAATACACTATTGTTCAGTTTCTTATTGGTAGCAGAATGCCGTTTCTTTTTCTTTTCTTCTCTTGCAGCCATATACAGATGAAGCAGGTTCACATACTTTTGGCAAGTATACTTCTTTGTCGGTGATGAAGCAGCTTTTTCGAGTCTTTGATACAGTGAATAGCTCCTTATCTTCGGGACGTTTAAAAGCCGATCAAGCCGTCACCTCACACTCCAATACACTCGCACACATACTCACACTGAGAGGGAGAATACTCCATTAGACATAAGCTAACTGGGAGAACCAGCTCGTTTTTCCCCCGACATTACTTAGAAGCAAAGCACAACATTAGATAGACCTTGTTAGCTTGTGCCTGAAGGCATTGATTTGATTTTACCTCTGGGGTCCACCGTCTCTTCTCTGCAAACAACTCTAGTAGAAAGCAACCAGCTAGCCTCCAGCTGAAGGAGCTCTTATACTAAGTGATGTAGAAATTGCAAAATGGAGAGGGTTTAATGAAGGCATTCAGTTGGGTTCTAGGGCTGACACTACTTAATTAAACAGGATTCTTTGCCCATTGAAACAAATGAAACACAGGAAGAAGAAAATGAGAAACTGAAAAGAGGCTCATGGGAGATGATCGGATCAGATTTAAACTATTTGGGGAAAGTAGCCACATTGCATATCATGATTGTAAGTGACGCCAAAGCACACGCAAAGCATACTATATGAGCTTAATACGTACTGTAGACCTGAACATTGTACACCGATATTTAGACATCTGAGGTGAAAGATTATTTTACATTTTTAGACACTGATCATTTTTTGACTATATCTCCAAGACAGGAAATGTGCAGTATTTATAATGGTAATTGGTCTTTCATATTGACTTTTGTGAAGTTGTGGGAGGCAGAGATTACAGGCTTAGAAGGTCTCAAACCTTTCCAGGAGCACAGGGGATTATGAAGCGAAGATTCTGTCTACAAAATTTAGAAAAAAAAAAAAATCACCCTCCCTCTTTCTATTTTTACATCTCCAGGGTTAAATTAGCTGACTTTTCAGTACAGCTTTGCTGGGTTTAATGAATGACATGCACCACAAAGTTGATCCAATATTAAAATGCCTCTTGCGAACAACCAAGTGTTAAAATGATTTACTGGCGGTCAAAATAAATTTGCCTCAGGAGAATGACCGTATTGCACAACGATATTGTTTGACAGATACTGTTAAACAGGACTAGATAATATTAATTAACTGATTAACAGATTTGTTTGGCCGTACAAAGTGGTGACAAAAGAAAGAAAATTCCAACAATCTCCAAGGAAAGAAATGTTTCGTTTTACCATCTGTGCTATTGATTTAATGCCTTTAATTCAATAGTTATTGCAGTAAGACCCCTTTGGGTCAACATTCGTTAAGTTGCCCAGAGACCCTGAACTACAAAAGGATTGTGTGATAATGCAGCTGTGTTGTCAAAGCCCACGATCATGGTAATGACTTGATATTCTCCTTGATTTGAAAAAAAATCAGATCTTTAAATTCACAGAGTTTTTTGCTAACAATTATGTTCTATGGCTCATGAGTACTGACACGCAGTACCGTGGTGGTACGAGAAGGCAGTTTATGTACTGCTGGAGCACATGAGTGGGTGACTGTGGGATCAGTGGAAATACTCCGCTCTTCAGGCGGCCGGGCTCGTATGGCGTTATATTTGTGCCACAATCCTGAGCGCGTAATTTTAAGTTTTGAGCACAGAGAACTATATTTTAGCAAAGAAAAACATATTCCGTGCGCGCAGTTTACTGAGGTGCCGTCTCCACATACTGGTTTTCTGCGCGCAGGCAGCCGTTGCTGCGCTCGCTCCACCTCTTCACGTTGCGCTCGCTCGACGGTTCACTCACGCGCTCGCTCGACTTGCAGCAGCGTTACATTTGTGCCACAAAACCAACCAATCAGAGAATTAAAGAAGGTCAATTGCGATTGGCTGTTGGTCTCCAATCACAACGCTAGTAGAACTACCTACAGCATCGCGGAAGCTCAGCGAGTTGTTGAAGTTTGCAGCATTTGTGCTAAATGCTAATGGCCTGGATTAAAACACTTGCTGTTCTCATCATTTGCTTCGGTCATGTCTGATGGTGGCTAGCCGGACTTCTAATATCACTCGTTTTCGTCTTCTTTGGGAAGCGTTGTGATTGGAGACCAACAGCCAATCGCAATGGACCTTCTTTAATTCTCTGATTGGTTGGTTTTGTGGCACAAATGTAACGCTGCTGCAAGTCAAGCGAGCGCAGCGTGAAGAGGTGGAGCGAGCGCAGCAACGGCTGCCTGCGCGCAGAAAACCAGTTTGTGGGGAGGGCACCTGAGTAAACTGCGCGCACGGAATATGTTTTTCTTTGCTAAAATATAGTTCTCTGTGCTCAAAACTTAAAATTACGCGCTCAGGATTGTGGCACAAATATAACGCCATAGGCTCGACCACTTGAAAAAAATCAGAGAGTTGTGGAGAAGTGCTGCCCTCACATTCACTGCGGGGACAATCAAAGCAGCAGTGATTTAGATGGTATGCTCCATCATTTTTAATGCCATCTTGAGGGGGAAAACGGTCTCATAGCGATACTAAATGGAGACTCTTCATTGAATTTATTATGTGTCATCCATAGGTCAGACATTAACGCCTCAGCAATTAAATCTGCATCTTCTTTTTTAAAGCAACAATCTTTAAATAAAAAAAACGCATTAAACACGATTGCTGATGGATTTGTTTTGCCATTTCAGGGGCACAAACATAGGGAAGATAATCGTGTCTAAGAGGAATCTTTGTTGTAGGATGCGTCTGACATGGTAACCTTTTACAGCTAACCACCCACGGCCTGAAAACCTCCAGCAAGTGATTCAGACTTTCCTGTTTCATCAGTCACCATGTCCAAAAGCAACATTGTAAGGGGCCACCACTGTCACAGGAAATATCACGTAAATGGAGAAGAGAGGCAAAGGGCAGGAAATACAATTGTGCCCTTGATGCATTTCTTTAATAAAAAGAAGAAAAAATCGGATGAAGGAAAAAGTTCCCAAAAGTATCTAACTGCTTAAAATACAAAACACGTGGAGGAAAGAAAAGTTAAAAGGGGTGACAAGGAAGAAAATGCATAACCCAGGTCAGAGACTGAAGACAGAGGTTTGTCCTCAAAAGGCATTAATTGCCTGTCTGGAGGGCTGCAGCCCGCAAACACAAACCTCCCCCTTTCTCCCCCTTATTCTCGCTCCTCCGTCTCTGAGCGTAGTTGGCCAAAGGTTTAGCTGGAATCTGAAACTATTACAGCTGCGCAACCTCAGTGAGTAACCAGACTAAATAGAAGCGACAACGCTGTCTTAGGGCAAGGTTGACAACAGAGGACGAAGGGAGTTCGAGGGAGTAACAGAAATGGGAGCGAAGGAAAGCAGATGGAATATAGCAAAAAGGGAATTGAAGAAAGATGCAAGGGAGGTACAATGATAGGATCTAACGCATAGTAAGGAGTCATAAAGATGAGAATTTATTTTATTTTTATCATACAAGACACGTATTATACTTAACCACTTCCTCGCTCGCTCTGCAGAAGGCAGAGTGCTGATTACTACTGTCAACGGACTGCAGACTCAAAGCTTTTGTCACTTCCACTGTTATTGCAGCTCTGTTGGGCATTATGGATGGTTTTCATACACAACTGCAAGCCACAACGATTGAACAAATATATATGTTCGGCCACCTCAACACAGATAATATGAGGAATGACAAGATATTTATGGCGGGCGATTCATAAAGAAATGCATGCATTTAACAATGGAAATAGCAATTGCTCTTGCTGTATTCTCCAACATGCATTGGTACAAAAATGACAATAGGATGTCCTTTTGTCTGATGGCATTTACATGACCTTGCCCTGGGCACAGTCGTTTCAAGAAAGACCGTCAGATCTGGTGAAAGGATGGATGACTTGAATTCAATCAATTATTCTTGAAGATGTGTGGAGAAGGAAGAGGTGTCAGATTGTCAGGAAGGTACCTGGGAAATCCACTTAATCTGACATTTAGTGATTGAGTTGAATCATTTCCGCTCAAATGCCACATGGAGTGTGAGTGTTTCTGTGTATGGAGGGATGGGCAGGTGCACAACACTTCTCTTGTAGGTATTAATTAAGTACTGACATCAACTTGCTAAGATAACTTCTTAAAAACAACAATTATCCTGTGAACTTAGATTTGATTGAATAGTACATTTAAAATCCTTTAAAAGAAGGAAGGAAAGATTAATTGTTCTGTGCTCGAATATCCTGTGAATTAAAACTTTCCATGACATTTTAATCTGTTATTGTGTACAGAGTGTTCTCATTCATATTGTTACGTTTTAAGGACGTGGGTTAGTTCTAGTAGAACCTGAGACCGTGTTTTAAAAAGCCAACAGCTCCATCAATCTCAATCAGACAGAGATGTACAAGGAACAATTTGAGGTGGCAGCAGATTATACATCTTTTTCAAAACGTTAACATTAAAGCATTTGCTCCAAAGTTGTCAAAATAGTGGTAAATATTAGTCTCATTAACCTATTTTTCTTTATTCTTCCCCATATTGTATTGTGGTAGAATGATCACTCCTCCTTTTTTCATTCCTTTTGCATGAAAGGACAAGCAATAAGAAGGAATATTACTATTGTTACTAACATTAGTTACATGTTTTGAATCAACACAATTCTTCAGGTTGCTTCCAGAGCAAACAATCGTGTGGATCTGATTCACATCCAGAGTCTTGGTGTGATAGAAATAGAAAAAAAAGGTAATTTTCCCATAGCATCAACAGATGCAGGTATAATACATCTGTTGATATGGCAATTAAAAACTACCTTCAGCACTAAGCAATTAAACGTCTCATTGGCTCTTGTGAAGCTCAAGGCAATGGAAAAGTTCATCCTATTATTACTTTTTTTGCTTTTATTCTCAATTAGGAAAAGTCTCTTAATGGACGTTCATGACTTTTGACAACCACTGCCTGAACTCTGAGGCCCCCTCACTCTGCCAAGATGTTGGGCCATCGGCTGGTGTAGTGGGTTGGTAGGTTCTGTATATTACATGGATGTTTGTTGATGCCGAGCATGAGGGCTCGAGGGTTTCTGGTTCATCAGCGTGGCCAATGGTCTAAGAGCGTTGGAGTGGATCGGGCCAAAGGCAGCCTGCGAGTATAAACAAGAAATGTATCGGGGAGGGCGACTGAACACGAACTACCGCGCTAAGAGAGAAATGCAGTCAGTTACGTGGTCGTGGAGAGAGACAGGGAGAGGGAAGAGAGAGGGAGAGGGAGAGAGACAATGGTTATACGAGAGTGCTCTCACCCAATTCTGGATTCCCTGCAGCATGAATTAACATTTTACATTCGGAGCAGAATGTGAGTCGCTCTGGCTCGGTTGTGAGCTCAGTGAACTCTCATAAACTTGGCGAGCTCTGTAGGCTTCTACACAGGCATTTATAATATAAAATATAATTAGCCATTCACACACAGCCTTTAGGAGACAGACACAGTATTTTATCACAAGTACAGGTATTATTATAGTACTAATTAATACTTATTATAATTACATAATATTATATTATTACTATTCTTCTTCGTCATGAAGACAATATGATCTATAACTATCCCCATAACCATGCAAACCGAACATCTTTTTTTTCTTGCGAAAGATTAAATGACTGATGAACGTATTTGTAATTATAAAAGATATAAAGACAATAAAAAGTTGAATTGAAATCTGAATTGTATAAGATTGCACAAAGGTACACTGAAAGAGTATTTACGTCACTTGCAAAGTAAGTGACGTATATAGCAGCATCCATGTGGATATGCGTATGCATGTGGGCATATGTACCACGCATGCATCCATGCAGGCATGAATACCTGCCGCTTTCTGTTTGTGGAGTTGGCCGAGGTCGAGTTTGCAGTGGCTCTTTTCTGTAAAGAGCTCTGTGTGGGGAGAGTACACAGTGTTCACCCTGGCAGCATCCTTGCAGGGCGGGACTTGATGACACGCTTAATATCGCAATAACAATGTCGTTAGGAACAAACAAATCCTGCCTTGTCCATCATTGATGGCTAAGATAATTATCCCAATTTGCATAAGAAATGTTGTCGAACCGATTGGGGTCTTGTGCAAATAAGCATGTACACAATGCGGCTGATGCACAATTAAAGGTGAAGAGGTACTGATAATTAACCGATGACCTTGATAAATGTCAATCAAAATGTTATCTTACGATCGGAGGGCAAAGGGAACAGAAGTGGGAAAAAAGTGCTGAGAGGAACACAGACTTCATCCCCGTACTTCATTGCTATTTTTTTACACTAATCACATATTTATCTATTCATATTATTAGTACTGGGGGAGTAAAATTATCAGGGTCTCTTCAGGGTCTAGTGACTCTCAATAATGAGCTAGAAATTCTTAACAATTTGGAATATTAATCTTATTATCATATTTTTGTGTCACCACAAAGTAAGGCAATTGCAATCCATTATCCCCCATTAGGTCTTGAGGTTTGAAACTGAACACAAATTACACATAAAAAAAAGGACGACCTCCCAGGCTTTTAACTCTGTTCAATTTCATGAACTCACCTTAATTGATTCAGGACTGCCTCCCTCCAGCGGGCGTCAATCCATCACCCATGCGGCCTGCGTGGAATGTAATACAGCCACCAGTTAGGCCCGGCTGCATACCTGCTTCGGTTTGCTTTCCACCACTCCCTTCCCCATGTCATTCCCTGTTTGAAAGACGGATTATATTGGCCTCCTCTCAACACACAACCCTCACCCCTCAGCCGTATCATAACGAGCTTTAAATGAACTCAAATGCCTCCGTCAACTGGAAAGAAAACCGCCAACGGACAAGTTCATGTTCCTGTCCTCTCTTTTTTTTTTCTCCACCTCTTTATTGTCCAACCATTATGCGAGTTGCGAAATTTACCGTTCGAATAAAACTATCGTGAATCTTTCTCCACGGTACCCACCGGCCACATATTTATGGTACCGTGAATCATTCTACCAAACGTTGTGCCAACAGCGGCTTTATGGTGACGTCGTCCCCCCGTCCACACGCAGATGTATGGGTGTGATGAAAGACTGGTGCAAAAGGCGCTGCTCTTCGGCGGTGTTGCATGGATAAACTGTCAGATGGGCTTACAGAACAGAGCAGGGAGACCAAGATATGTCCGTTTATTGCCGTACACGCAGTAGACGCTGCCACCCGTCGTCAGCTTCCAAGTGACAGCAACGGGTCCTCCATCACAATAAATGCCTGTAGCAGGTATTTTCACAATGGCTCTTTTCAAAAAAACAGTTTTGTGCTTCTCGCCTGACACAAACTGGCCCTTTAAATCAACGCGAGAGGAATATTGTTGTTAAAATTCAAGAGTGTAGCAGTCCAAAGAGAACGATATTCCCATTAAGAAGAATTTCACAGCGGCCCAGAGGCGGGAAGCTTATAGATTATTACGTCAGGGCGTTCGACATTGAGAGCATAAAAACAAGAGCTACCCTTTTTACATTGTATCGGATGGCAAAGACTGCCCATTATAAATCAGCGATTCTAACATTTCTAAAGATCCATGTCAATAATAAATAAATCAAAAATATATATATATATATATATATATATTTGGTAACTTCCCTGAGATGAGAGACACCCAGGGCAACATGAGGCCTCACGCAGAATTTAATTTTCCGTCCAAATGTAATTTTTGACATGCACTGTTGATAAAAGCAAGAGAATGCTCTTTCATTCAGGGGAATCAGTACGGAGCCAGAATCAGCTACTATGGTACGATGGGGGATGTTCAAAACATGCCGCCCCCACTTGGGCTTGTATTAGTTACTCTGTGATCACACCTCAAGGATAATTTGAAGAACATGATGTCGTATGAAGCGGAAACAGCTGAAGTGGGTACAGCGATGTCAAGGTGCCTTGAATCACAAATTTTTCTCTGACTTTTTTATATTTCAAATTAAATTGAAGACTTACACAAAAAAAGGATTATGGGGACCAATGTTCTGTTCTACCTTGTAGTTCTCTTGCTCTCCTTACATAGAACTTGGATAACAAAAAACAAAAAAGCTTTTTTCATATGCATGCCTGCCCGTTTGAAAGACTGATCAACATTGTCAGTAAGGTCATCCAGCAAAACACCGATGCCAAATCAAATGGGAAGGTCATGAGTTCTGATTTGGGAGCAGCCAGAAGAAGAACAGGATTAAAGAAAAGTCCACGGTACAGTATGTTCTGAGTGTAATGCCGTAAATATAATCAAGCGGTTTGGGCAGAGGATGACATGCCCCACAAAATCCTGTATCCCCCTCTCCTTCCCCCCCTAAGCTTTTTGACATACACAGATGATCTGCAGCTACATGGCCAACAGCTCGAGGAGCACCGTTCACCATGTCAAACCCCTCCTCCCCCCACCAGCTTTTATTCCTAACTGACTCCATCATAATGATAGACATGTCAATCAGATCTCAGAGACAGAACACTCATCTCCCAAGGAGATTATATGTCATCAGAGGATGGAGGAACTTGCAAATCCTCCTTCCCTTTTATTGCGCTTGTTGAGGGCTGGATGAGAGGCCCATCTCCTCCTCCGTGATTAAAGTGGGAGACTGAGTGTGTTTGCAGAGCACACGGGCAAGGCTCATTACAATGCACTAGCATGTTGTTGGAAACAGCCACGGCCACGAGCCGTAATCCCAAAAGTGCTCAACGAGGGTCCAGCCGGCCAAAAGAGTCGGTCTGACTCTGTGGGGGGAAAAAGATTCCGCTCTCTCCACACCAACACGTAAATCTTCAGTGATTGTAAAATTATAACAATAGAGCTCAGCGGTGATATTTCAGCCTCCTCCACCCTGTGCTGCCTTTTATTTAATGAGATTCATGTCAGATATCTGTTCAAGGGATAAATGAGAAAGTATGGAGTGCTACAGGAGCGTGCCAGCACCTGATAAACAAAGACAATGCGGGGGAGGCCTTGACAAGATGTTATTGTAATCAAGGGTATATTATAAACGTGTCTGTTTCAGGCGTGATTCAGGTCCTTTATCTATCAGTGCTAAAGACACAAGGCAAAGTCTGTAAAACTTTTTTTTACACTCTTTTATTTGAAGAGAAAGAATAGAAAGGGGCAATCTCGCTTGCATCACTTCAAACCATTGCAATACGCAGCACTCATGAATTCACTATTACAACCAAAATCCATCCACAGTGGCGGTAGGAATAATGCAAAGATGAACCATTGTGTTGTACTGGCTATTTAATAAGGTAACAAATCATGGTGCTAATTAAACATACGATTCATTGCAGATTGCTGCTTACTTGTTTACTACTTGTACTATAGGAACATATAATAAACTGGAGTATTCATCCTGGTATTATGATTTGATTTGTTAATAGATCACGTGTGCATTGTGCCACCAAAAATCAATAGAATCCAGTTGAGTGGAATGATACAACCAATCACGTTTAACAGATTGCTTTCATGCAACCTTGTGTTATCAATTTTCATTCTTTTGCAGTTTAACTCCAGTGTATTAGCAAAATAATATTGCAGGAAAACAAACAACCTAATTTGAAAAGATTCAACGTTCGAGTGAATCCCAAGATTCCCATGTTACATGAAACCGTCGGTGGAACAATGGCCTGATACATAATTGTGAGAAGATTAGTTTTCTCTCCCTTGTTCTGTCGATGCATCTCCCCAAAGGAGCGCCTGCATGCGTACCTCTCAATTCTCTGTTTTGGGGGAGTCTTTTCTATTAATTTTCCTAATGTTTTCATCCCCTGGTTTCCATCTATTGAAAAGTAGCTCCCTGCATGTTGCCTGGAGACCAGTTGTATTATTTCTCTTTGCTGCTCTCTCTTGGGTCAGTATGTGACTAGAGTGCTGTGCACAAACCCGGTTGTGCATTGACATAAAGCTTGTCCTTTTGAGGTCTCAAATTAGCTAAACAATTTCTCACTCCATGGTGTGTTTAGAACTAAACCGGAAAAGTCAGCTTATAGGCGCTATTGCAGCTTAGTTTAAACATAATTAAGAAGAAGCTAGTTTAATTGTATTATTTTACACATACAGGACATTGTTCTCTGCATTTCACCTGCCCCACACAGTGGGAGCAGCGTGGAGCAGTTAGGAGTTGGGGTGTCTTGCTCAGGGACACTTCGACATGGGATATGGAGCAGCCTGGGTTCAAACCGCCAACCCTGCGGTTTCCGGCGCACCCTCTCTACTCCATTTACACCACGGCATATATTTTAATAACGTGAATCCGTATCAAATTACCGTAGACTGTAGTTACAGTGAATTAGAAGATTGGCAGTGTTGCTGACCTCCAATCTACTTTCTACAAAGCTAGATTTGGACTTGAATGCAAATCCATACCTATTTAGGCATTTGCCACTTTAACGTTTTACTGTAAAGATCCTTTGATGAGGCGAACCCAAAACATAACCAGTGGATTTGTTTTCTTACTAATTTCCATTTAATTCACTGGATATTTTTTGTCATGTAAAATAAAAATTATGATAAACATCTTGCAAACCTTGGCGTTCCCATTGGTCTGTGGCCGGGCCAGGCCTACAGACATGGCGTAATTATTCCACTTTGAACATGCAAGCGTGTGCCAACAGCTGGTGGCCGCCATGTGAGTGCCTGAAACCACACAGCTCTAAAGACATACGGTCTTATTGTGGACAGTCTCTGGCCAAAGAGGCACTTTTGGTATTCCTGTTACATTCCCTCTACCGATGGGCTACAAATGCAATACAATACATTTTTAAGTTAAGGATTTTTGAAAGTGAAAGTGATTCATATTAAATCCAACATAGAGGTTCTATGTATTAATCATTTCATGTTTCCTGACCCACTAAATCAACATTTAAGTGGATGTCATAGCAGCCTTTTGGCATAGATTGTGTTAATTTAATTCATAAGTATGTCAAGTGTTGAAATCAATGGGAAATTTTTGAATAAAAGTTGTGTTTCTAATGTTTCTTCCAGTCCATTAACACATGTAGACCTATGTGAGTAATAGCAACAAATAGAAAGCACAGTCCAATTACAATAGAAGCAGATTATTAAACATTCTTCAATTAACATTCTTGTGTGCATAGGATAAATACACATAATAATTGCCTGCTCATGCTCTTTCAATTACTTTACTTATGCTTGTGGGAAGCAAAATGCAAATTTTTTTTTTCACATTTTGAATATCAGAAATTTAGAAAATGTGTTGCCAAACACATTAAATCTTTAAAATTCTCAATAATGGAAGAACATCCCATCATTCGTAAACTCTCCCTTAGAATGTAGACCTATTTCCCAGTGCAACGGAGTGCTTTTCAGAAATTGACTGAAATTAGCGACACAAAACCATAAAAACCCAGAGAGGGAGAGACGGAGTGGCTCGTGGCTAAAAGCCAGGCAAAGTTCTCTATAGAGGACCTTGTGTATTGTGGCAAAAAGATCCTGCCAAAGAGCTTTGTTGTGATGAAGCAAATTCACACCCCTATTGTTACTCATCTATAAATCTGATTAGACAAAAAACAAAAACTAAGAAAGGAAAAAAATAAAAACACCAGAGCCGAGGAGCCATTGAGGCTTCATATGCAGGAAATTAGCAAGTTACTTCCTTGTGCCGCATTGGTTGAACATGCTCTAATGACCATTATTTATTTCTGCCGTCACCCTACTCTCAGATTTTAATTCGTAGAACATCTGTCTCGCAAAATGTGAGAGGCTCATTAGGGAAAGGCAGAGGAAAAGAAAAATAGTATGTGAGGGAGAGAGAGGCAATCGCCGTGCTTTGTTGATTGCACTTATCATGGCAATTACAGGCCCCTGTGAAAACAAATACAACAATGGTGATACTGAAAGCTGGAGGAACATTTCTCGGGTGCTGTTGTGATAAAAGATGGATTTGGCGGTGGCTAACATACAAGCCGTTGTAACGCAATTATTCAAAGAATTTAATCTTGGCTCTACCTCGGACGCGGCACTGCAATGAATTGCAGTTGTGCAGCAGATGATCCATCAGCACACCATAAAGAAACCCATTTACATTATAAAGCAACAGCTTCTCTCACAGTTTATGAGAACAGTTGTAAACCGGTGATGTATTGTCAGTGTATAAATGTTCAGCCACCAACATAGACCACGATTATTGCAGAGCTCAAAGCATTTTATACGGAAAAAATAAGCAGATATTTAAAAATATTCAGAGGGTTCATCGAGGTCATTGTGACTCATCACATGTGACACGTGTACTAATCGGGGCATTTTAAGCTAATGAAATGATATGGAAGATCCTGGCTAATGAGCCACGCCGTTTATGGTAATGATTGGTACTCGTTCATAATTTAACCAACCTTTCCGCTTTGACAAGAATATTATTGATTGCTGAATCAAAGAGCTCCACTCTGTCTGATTCCAGTTCCGTTTCCAGACTTGGTGTCTCAATTTTGCATTATTCAAAAGGTGTCTTTACATTACTCAAACTATATATTAGAGTTTATTTTTTTATTTTAAAGTCCTTGCTATGCTTTTTTCTTTTCATTATCTCAGGATATGTCACAGCTCAATGATCTGTTTATTCGTTTAATTAGTGTTTGAGAGAATCATTTTATTCACACTTGCAAGTCCCTATTCAAAATTAATAATGTACGAACACTGATAATTAGTAGCGTGACATATCTGCTTTCCAGCATTACCAGCTTACTCTGCAAAGGGCGAATACTGCGGATGCTGTTGACATTTCCTTGTTGGATTGAAGAGGAGAAGCTCCATAACCAAGAGTGGTTTTGATTCAGTGCCACAGGTTACGGCAACCTTAATTTGGGCATTATTAAAACATAGATTATGCAAAATGATTGTTCATTGATAGAACCATTCTGTCAGTTTCTAAATCTAAATGGTTCCATCCAAAAACTTTTTACGAAATACCGTAATAAATAGAACTGTGTCTCATAAATCTTAGTCATTTTAGCGAGACATTAAGGTGGCAACAGCAGTGGTCATTGTTAATAGAATATGAATAAAACAAGATGATAATCAAAGCTCAGTTGTACAACATTGGCAGGTGGAGAAAGCTGTAAAAGCGGTTGATAAGCTTTTTGGTAAACGCATTTGCTTGATGAGAACATCAATATTCTCTAAAGTCAGTCCATTAAATACGAGGCTAAAATGAGCAGAGACAGTAAAAACAAGATTTCATAACTAGTTGATATAAATGCATTTTGCTTGGGCATCTATATGTCTAGAATTTTATCAAATTTAAAACAGCTTGAATATAAATCCATCCCACCACCCGGCCCCTCAGCCCCTCAGCCCCTTGCACAAAATATGGTCTGTTTTGGACTTTTGTTCTTTGAGGCCACTGATGTAGAAGACCCAATACTTAATACACCAATACTAGTAATTAAGCTGTCTGTGCCTACTTGTATTGAAAACAGTTATCAGTGCACAAATGAGTGAATTGGATTTGCATAGATCTTTCCCCTTTCTCAATTCCAGTCGGAAATTCATGTCAAGTGACATTGGGATAAAGAATATTGAGTGCAAAATGGGTATCAACACTGTTGCATTGCATTTGGATCATGCAGCACTTTAAAAGACTAATTGCAGCAGCAGCAGCGAACAGTTTCAAGCAGTTTTTCTCCACTTCAAGTGAAGAAGAAAATCACGGCTGTGGCTCGACCTGTTGGTTAAGCCCCCGCTCGCGGAGGAAAAGTAAGCTGTTAAAACTGTTTTCACCGGAGTATTCCCTGTTTTATCAGTAACACATCAAGGCCTCGTGCACGTGTTTCCAAGGAGTGGCCGAATGAAGCAGAAGCAGACACCTCATTCTTCACTGAGGCATCTGGAGTGGCAACTTTGCTTACTTTCACATTAAAAAACTATAATGATGATAGACATTATAGTTTTTTAGATGCTGGGTTACTTGTTGTTCCTAGGGTTTTAAAAAGTAGGCTGGGGGCCAGAGCCTTCAGTTATCGAGCTCCTCTTTTGTGGAACCAGGTTCCACTTTCAGTCCGGGGGGCAGATTCGGTCAGCTCTTTTAAAGTAAAACTTAAAACGTTCCTCTTTGATTCTGCCTATAGTTAGGGCTGGCTCAGGTTAGTCCGGACCAGCCCTTAGTTAAGCTGCTATAGACTTAGAATGCCGGGGGAATTCTTAGGACACACCAAGCTCCTCTCTCACGCTCTCGTTCTACCATAATTTAAGTTTTATTAATGCGCATGACTAATTCAGCTTCTTTCGGGGAGTTTTTTTTGTGTGTGCTTTCTCCCCTATCAGGTCTCCGTAGATCGTGGTTCCTTCGGGACCCTGGTCCTGACACCTACCGTGGCCATGCTGACGCCTGCTGCTGCCATCATCATCATTATTTTAGATATTAATCATATTACTTTACTCATAAACCGACATTACCCTCTCCTAAAATCTCTGTGCTCTCCCTCCCCACAGGATTCTGTGGATGGTGGTTCTATCTGATGGTGGTTGCCCCTGCAGTGGTCCTGCTGTGCGCCTGGCTTACTACTCACAATTACTTGAATCATTTCTGTCATAGGAATTGCATGTATTATACATTGTTCATTCTGTACACATGGCATTCATTGTAGTCTGTCCATCCCGGGAGTGGGATCCCTCCTCTGACGTTCTCCCTAAGGTTTCTTCCCTTTTTTCCCTCTTGTAAGGGTTTTTTTCATTTTTTGGGGAGTTTTTCCTGTGCCGATGGAGGGTTTCGGGGCAGAGGATGTTGTATGTGTACAGACTGTAAAGCCCTCTGAGGCAAATTTGTAATTTGCGATTTTGGGCTATACAAAATAAAATGACTTGACTTGACTTGACTAGACGGCGATTTTGAAATTTTATAAAAACATTACCCACTGCCTGCTCAAAAGCCTCTGTTATTTCAAAGCATCGGTGAAGGAGTTTGATTTTATGAACTAAAATATCTTCTATTTAACATTTGGTTAATAAATGTCAAAAACTATTTTTCTACACATTTCCACACATAGAACTCCTCATTTAATAAGTGGCACGAAAAGTTAGCAAATAGAGGGTTGTCTTGAGGCGGTGGCGTGTTAAGGGGAAGGGGTTTTGTTGTCCCTGTTATGGATGTTTAATGAAAATGTTTTTACTCAATTTGTTCATGTCATTGGTTGACAGAGCACCAGACTGTGTAAAAGAGGATATTATTTGAGAGAAATCATACTGACATTGTACTTTACATCAACCGTATCATATCTGGTGATCATCAAATGAGCTGTATTTTAGCTAATTTTGGGGATTATACATATATGGAAATCCAAACAATGTGGTATCAAGATACCATTTTCTTTTGGTGGAAAATCTTGCAAAATCATTCCCAGTGTTCCAGTTTAGTGGTAAAAAGCAATGTATATTTTTTCTTTACAAAATACTGTTCTTATATCTTTGTGCGTCAAGTATTAAAGATAGAATCTTGTAATGCAATTGGTAATCCGCACTCTAAAGACTGACCTTTTACATATAGTTAGATTTAATCCTCTAATGTGTAATCCAGAATTATTAACCACTGAACATGTCTTTAATAAGGTCGTCCCCCAAAGCTTCCCTTCTTCTTGTGCAGGATTTAGCAACACTTGCATGTGCACATATGAAATGTGACTTTCGCCCCCCCCACCCAAAGCCTTTTAGGAGCTTCAGGGATGGAACATCCATCCTTGAGAACAATGTGAAGAAAGGCCCACTAATCAGTAATGAAAATGTGACAGCAAATAGTGCATAAATACATGTATTGTGTTTACAATAACAGATGGTTTTTAATGTGTGGTCCGTCGAAATCAGTTTGAAGAGATTTATTCCAGTTTCCGCACATGAACAACTACTGTTTTCTCTCAGACCACAGCTGACCCTGAGGCTTTGTCAGCCAGTATACTAACAGAATATACAAGATCACAATAGCATCGGAAGAAGATAAATCACACATTTCATCCAGAGAGCCCCTAACCTCTCTCGCTAGGAAGCACAACAGCAACTTTTGAAAACATGTCCTAAATCCCTGAGCAGAAAAGCTTGTCAAGTGAAAGCCAAGAAACAGAAGTTGGCAAGACTTGGTCTCGGCTGAAACTGAGGCCATGAATACCATAAAGACCCTTCTTGTTAAAAAAACATCCCATCTCCAGTACTTGGCATCTTATAAGTCAAGACAGCATTTTCATTAGCATCAGGCAACGTTGGTACGAAAAATCCAGGCTGCAGACCTCAGAAGGTCTATTTCATGCAACCTTGTACCATAGCTGTGCACACACATTTTACGAAGCTTACTTTACAAAATGTTCAATTTAACTCAGTTTAATTGTGACTTTGCCGTGTGTGATATTTCATCTAGATGCTTCAGATACATACAACTGAAATATCAAATTGAAATGTGCACTCAGACAGTTTTCCTTTTTTTAAATCAGTCGAAACCAAAAACATCCCACTCTGATGAAGATGCCGTTGGACATGTTTGATGTATCAGCAGTGACTTTCTCATCATTTTTCGTACAAAAGAGAACAGATCAAAAAGTATTACAAAAATAGAGGAAGATTGTAAGGACACATGAGTGATAACCTTGCCAATGGCATTCATTGTCGGAATTCATGTGATGTGAGTTTGTTTGTGTGTGTGCGTGTGTGTGTGTGTGTGTGTGTGTGTGTGTGTGTGTGTGTGTGTGTGTGTGTGTGTGTGTGTGTGTTGGGCGAGCACTGGGTGGGTGGGCAGGGAGTAGCCAACTGAGGAAGCGTGTTCTGGCCACATAAAGATGAATAAAACACACACACACACACACACACACACAGCTGAGCGTGAACACTCATTGAGCGAGGAGCTGCAACCTTCTCCCATAGGGTCCTGCCTGTTACATCAGCTGGCAGAATGGTTGATTGTAAACTCTGGTAATGGTAATTCAATTTGTCAAGGGTGTAGGAGGAGAGGAAACGGCAGTGTTAAACATGCCCGACTGTGAGCATTTGTGGTGTAAATTGAATTAACATCAAATCAATGTAAAATAGATAAAACAAATAAATCCTCCATTTGCGAAACGTGAATCATTGGTAAAAAAAAAAAAAGTAACAAACATTTCTTGCCACACAGTCAGAGAGTCATTTTATTATTTCCACATCACAAGTTCGTAGACCTTAAGTAAGTAGAACCCAGTACGCCACTGTAAATATTACATGAGCTAGGTCGTTGAGAAAGTAATTGGCTTTTAGAGTTGGCTGATACTGCTCCACTGTCTCCGTTGAGATTTATAATGTTGACTTACTGTACAAGACAGAGAGGGTAATCACCGAGACAGTTCGTCCTCGAGCTCCATCCGTCTCTCGCCCTCCCACATCGGGTGAGGAGTGTAATTGTTTTAGGGCAAAACAGGTGTCAACCTAAATCAGGTTGCCATGCTTCAGGGATAGAAAGGCCCGAACGGGGAACAAAATAGAAGTTTTAATCTATTGAAATTAGATCCAGGGAGAATCTAATAATTCATTCCTTGTGCATTTTGTTGCATGTCCTTTGAATCTTTTTCAAATTCATCTTCCTCCCCAGGTTTTGGCTTAATCGATTCGCATAATGAAAGGAGATCAAATGTACTATACAGAAGTGAAATAGAAATAGAAAAAGGTTTTCCTCCCAGGGTGTATGGGGTATGAGTCGCAAAATGAAGAGAGAGGTAAAAGAAAGAAACAATGAAATGCAATTATGCAGCTTCAATAAACCCATGATTCCAGCACGTACAAAAATACCCAGATAGGCGGTTCATATTATTTCATTTGACAAAGCTACAAAGTCTCGTTCAAAGCCGCATCAGGCCGTGTACGCCGCAATTTGGCTAAATGCTGGTGTAAAAAAAAAAAAAGAAAGAAAAGGAAATTAGAACGTCGCCAACCCTAGTGACAGTCTCAACTTTCTAGGTGTTATTACTAATTACATTTCTATTATCATGGTAATGCTTGGCAACTTTCAATAAAGGATCTCATCCAATTTTTCTCTCATTTGTTATATCTCTGTTCTGGTGTGAGGCGTGGGATTGCTTTCGCTCGTGATACATTCGGGCCGGAGATCTCCCAAATGTTAACATATATATGACAGAGATGAGGAAAATGGGCCGTGAGTAAATGTAAATGAGTAAATTCAGTTTAATTAAATCATTTTTTAAATAAATTGCAATGTTCTGCAGGGACCAGTGTGAGACCAAAACAAGCACGTTAACCAGCGTTTACACATACTCTCTTGGCAAATCAATTAGCTATTTACATGAGCTTTGTTCATGGATCAAATTCTACATAAACATATCAGACTAATCAGTTTCTCCATATTGTCGGAGACATCACGTACAACTCAGCTGAATGGGAATAGACATGAAAGCGTCTCAAAGGATTGATATCTAGAGACCTGCTGCAGCTTTTCTCCATCAGAGCCTCTCGTCGTCTCCGTTAATAATGCATGAAGGCTAAGTTCTCATGTCTGCTTCCTCTCCTCGTTCCTGAAATGTCAAGGGTGAGTAGAAAGGAGGTGTGAACAAAGATAATTCCTGACAGCATTGCACACCATTTTAAGCATCGGTGCAAATGTTTCACCTAAAGTACACGCAGGCATGCATACAAACATGCATACAAACATGCACATTTCCATCAAGTGTAAATCTTAAAAAAAAAAGTGAAATATGTCAATTCTGGCCCACATATTCTGACGCACCTCCTGAAACTCAAAATATGAGTGCTAGTTTATAATCTCCACATGTAGTGTTGGCCTTTAGTTCAGCCATTTTTATGTTTAATGTGCTATTAACACGGGGCTCTACGGTACTTGGTCTACTTTTTTTTTACAGGATTTAATCCAAAGTGGCAGGAAAAAGAAAAATGACAGTTATTTTCGTTTCATCCTGCCTCCCCCACCGGGAGACTATTTTGCCAGGATGAGGATGTCTGCAGCTACAGCAGAGGGACTTTCATTCTGCATTCCAGTCAGAGTAAACCTCAGCGCCACGGTTCTGCAGTCTGTGCTCCGCACCGGACTCCCAAAACCGAGTCCACAAATTTCCTGTCGATGCCATCGCACATCTTAGAGAAGAAAATATGTTTTGCTCAAAATGCATTATTTTGAGGTATTGGACACGGCTGCATTGAAAACACGTACCCTGTAGTAAGTCCCCAGTTACAGGACTCTCGTCAGTCTAACAGCGACACGGGTCGGTTTACATTGGATTCGTGTGAATGTAAAGTGTGAAGGGAAAGTGTGAAGGTATCTGACCAACCGTCAGTATTGGACCGGGTTGAAAACTCCAAAATATCACACATGTAGGATGTTAGATCAGTGGCCCTGGTGTGAACAGTTTGAGAGGCTTAAAGCGGTATTATAGCCCTCAAATAACCAGATGGTCATATATAGGGCAAAAATTGTTGAGGTTAACTGTCTGCCGACTGCAGCTTCACATTATTTCAGACAGAAATATAATCTTCTTTTGATCTCACAATGTCACGAATTGTCAAACTCTTACATCAAGCATCTTAGACCTTGGTTTTGCTGTCAGATTCTGTGAGTGCTGGCGTCTGTGCTGAATCTTGGACTTATGAGCTGACTTTGCCCCCTTCAATTAACATTTTTCTGTGCTGTAAAAAAGTTCCCAAGCATCACTTTTCACCTTGACTTTTAAGAGATGCTCTGGAAGGATTTTCTCATTAATAAGCCAGGAGACAGTTAGACCGTTCGTATATGCTTTGTAACATATTGCTTTATAACATATGCTCAATAATAGTTTAGCTTGTAAAAAAACACCACAGCCATTGTAACCTTGAAACTGAAATATAATGCTGTCTGAAACTGAAAGGTGTCGATGGGAAAATGAGCAGATGCTTATAGATGAGGTGGCAGCTACGTTCGGAACGCTGACGCTATTGGTTTTCTGGAAAGGGGCCTGATTCAGCAAGAAAGCACTCTGTATGGGGGAACTATTGGTGTCAGGTTGTAGTACCAAGTTTAGCAGGTGTAACTGAAAAGGAACCTTTGTGTTAAGGCCCACTGAAGGTGGAGCTCGGACTGGGATAAAATAGGGGATGTACGATTGAGTTTGGTCAGACCCACTCAGTTTATTGCACTAATTTTCAACATATTCACAGTTAGTTCTGAAATTGTTTTGTTTCATAGTGTTATTCCTTACTGAGGTCTACGAAGGTTCCCCACAGTGGAATGTCCGAATGTTATTATGCAGGCTTTTGGTTATTATGGCCACATGCTCAAGGATGCCTGTAAGATTCTGGCAACGACTGCTGACTCTTGCCAACCAGTTTCATTTTTTTCTGGGAGACCCAACGTTTTCATTGGTTCCTTCCGAGGTCACATCTTTGGATCTATAACACGTTTGAACACCCTGATTTGTTAACATATTTAGTTTCTTGCAGTGTTCAGTGTCTTTCCATCAAGACAACTAATTGGTCACAGCAAATGTCGTTTCCTGGTCGATGGAAGCAGCTACATATATATATATATATATATATATATATATATATATATATATATATATATTCTAGGGGAAGAATGACAGATTCTTTGGTTTTGAAATGCTCCATATGTTTGAGGTCTTAAGGTTAAGCAAATATGCTCCTCAAATGACTGAGGCCAAGAGAGTCTGTGGCTTAGGGTGTGTTGAAGAAGCCTCTTCACAGTCTCAAGCCCATATTGAGACGACCTGATAACATCTTCTGCTCATGAATAGCAATGACTTGTACCATTGGTAAAATGTATATTACCAAAGTCCACCATTTTGAAAGAAATGATCTCACATGAGATACTGAGATCTAAGCACGGGCCCTAACCTGTGCATTACTTTTACTTCATCTTCACAGCATCCGTTGTGCCAAATGCTGTTTTATTGCCAAATTTAGTGAAAGTGAAAACAAAGTGCTGGCAAACACATCAAAGTGGAAGCACAAACCTGTTAATCCTGCTCAGTTAGCGCTCTAGGTTGTTGTTGTTGTATATTGAATGTCAATCAAGTAATCAGTCATTGTTGTTGGGTAGCGCATGTCTGACATTAACTGTTTGAATAGTCAATCAAGAGGGGGAGTGTTCAAAAAAAACTGTTCAGTTACCCATGAATTAGATATTGTATCCCTGAAATTGACTCTGAAACATAGAAATGATTTAAAGCATGACTCGATTAGACATTGAAGAATACAATTGAGGAACACAGTAAACCAGTGTTCTTTAGTAGTTTGTCAACCATCAGCTGAATTATGACTTCTATTTCCAACCAGGGTCAGAAATTGTGGAAGCTAGTTGGAGTCTTCTTGCCCTTACAAGGGGGCTAATGCTGTATAGCTGGAGGCAAGAGAGGCTCAGTCTACCTCCTTGTGGAAAAAGAGAGTTACACTGGAAGCACCTCCCAGTAGAGATCAACTACTTAGACAGCCATTAATTCATCCATATATTCTAGGTACGAAGGTACGGGCCTATATGTCTATTTGGGTAAGGTCTTCACAAGGTGTCTCTTAAACGGCTGGATTAGATGATATTAGTATGCGACCTGTGAAGCATGCACAGGATCACATTCTGCAGACTTATTCCTGCTGCATCGAGCTTGAAGGGCAGACAAAAGTGGCCTTTTGTTGTAGCATCAAACATGGCCGTCTTCCACTTTCTGAATGTTGAATTTCATATAATTTTATTTTTCAAAAGAAATTGAGGCCACATGGGAGACTCCTCTTAAGTGACAGGTTTTAAAAACATTTACGGTAGATGTGATGACGGTTCATGCAGGCTCGGGTGGACTGATCATCGAACAGCTCTGGCAGAGCCACACGAGGCGTAAAGCCACAGAAATAGGGTCTCAAGGGCATCTTCAAAAGAGATATGAGAGTGGATCAAGCCACCTTTCAACTGTGTGCACGCTCGTTATATTGTGAGCTTTTCTCCTCACCAGGTATTTTTTAGATTTTGCCTGAAATGAGAAAGAAAACTGCGAGGAGAGAGGAAAGTCAAAGGTATTCTATATGTTATTCTTTGTCAGTCATACTTTGACTGTCAGTCATTCAAATGTATCCCAATTAATAACCAACTGCGAGAAAATCATATACAGTCATTTTCTGCCTGCCTGCAGGTACTGAGATTAATACCATCCATCCATCCATCCATCGTCAAACCGCTTATCCTGCACACAGGGTCGCGGGGGGGCTGGAGTCCATCCCAGCCAACTTTGGGCGATAGACAGGGTACACCCTGGATTGGTCGCCAGCCAATCGCAGGGCAACACAGAGACACACAACCATTCACACTCACATTCACACAACTACGGGCAATTTAAAGTCCCCAATTAACCTGATCCCCAGAGCATGTCTTTGGACTGTGGGAGGAAGCCGGAGAACCCGGAGAGAACCCACGCAGACACGGGGAGAACATGCAGACTCCACACAGAAAGGCCACTGGGCGGAATCGAACCCAGGACCTTCTTGCTGTGACGGAAAAAAATTGGATGAAAGGAACTTAAAAAAAAAAAATCCAAATTTTTGTCGAAACACGCTCAAGCAATCATTTCATTGTGAACTTTTTGTCTTCAGAGGAAGAAACAAAAAAAACATTGTTAGGTTGGCGAAAATATTGTGATTTGATTGAAAGTAACTAAAGAAGTGACCAAGACAAATAGATATTGATTTCTTGGCTTCACAAGGGACACAAACTTCAGCATAGTGGGGAAGGTCAGTCAGTTTTTTGACCTCCCAGTGCACCCAGAATTTATCGCTCTTGGTTCAAGATGATAGTATGAATTGATTTCTTGGGATAGGCTATATATAAAGAATTACAGTAAATCCATTATTGTAGTATGAGGATACTGAGAGAACAGACTGAAGGGCAATCTTTGTATATAAAATGAAAAATAATAGAATACCAGCAGCTGTGGCCACTGTAGTCTACAAAAGTACCCGTTTTTAATAGTTAATAGTTCTTTTTCCTCTTGTGGATCTATAGCTCTCCAACAAGGCACATCATGCCGAATGTCAAGGGACTTTAAACATCCAATGTTTCCCACATTGGATATCAGTCTTCAGCAGGAAAGACATAATGTGGAGAAACACAAGTGTAGTGACAGAGACCACCGAAAACCAACACCATCAATGTACGATGAGTTGCAGAGGAAGAGACACCACTGAATGCAAAGATATTTTTAAAACATGGTTATTGGATCAACAAATTTGCAGCGCTTGGACCTCCAACAGTAGGAACAACAAATTGAAGGTTTTGTTCAGAGTAACTGCGGGTGGGGGGGAGGATGCGGAGGACGGGAGGGAGCTCTGGATGGAGTCTGGGGGGGGGGGTGAAAGTAAGTGATGTGAGGAAGGTAAAGACTCCTCTGCTCGGAGGTGGGGAGAACACTGAGGATCAGAGCCGGTCACTGATGATAAGGGTGGAGACTCTTCCTAGGCGGGGGCCTCCTTTCCTGAAGGTCTGTACTGCGATGTTATCTCATGCAGCTCCCTCACACTCTGTACACCTTTTGGATTTTAATCGTAGACGAGCGACCAAAGGAAAAGAGGGTTGCAGTCTTTAGTTTCACCAAAACAAAGAAAAGAAACTGAGCTAAGACAATACACCGTATTCAGCTGTTGATTTTGAGTGTGTGCAATACATAAAACCATCCTTTTTTTTAGACAATTGTTACTGTTTTCATTGTCGAACAAACTTGAAACTGTTTGTTCTGGTCCCCCGGATACACTGACCACATTGTACCTTTTTTATGAGGCAGTGGACAGCCTCTGATCCTCCAGCAAAGCCCCTCTGGCTCATCCAACATTTAGAATCAAACAAAGGGACAACTGTGATTTGTGAACAGCCTACCTGAGGAGCTCGGGCAATAACTGAATCAATATAGTTTTACCGGAATTAAACGAATTTTTGTGTCTTTTTATTTGATGGGGGCACTTTTGCCTCCAAAGGCGCTTTTTTCTGTTGTTTTCCTCCTGCGGTCAAATGCCAAGCATGCTGGGAAAGACCGCTGCTGCACTTCTACTCTAAAGTGGCTTAAAAAGTGCATGCATTTTATTGTTTTGTTTTCCAGCCTCCTTGTTGTACTTTTTTTGATTTTTTTGTTATTGAGTTTTTAAGTGGTGTAGAAATTGCATTACTGTTTTTAATTTAATTTAAATGTGTTTAATTTAATTTAAATGTGTTTATTCACAAAATAAAACATATTTATTATCCAAGCTTTTAATGAAGTGCTCATTAGAACATTAAAAACAATTACGGTCGTCTCGCTTTATTAATCCAGCTTGCATTCAAGTCGGGTTTAATGTTTTTGCCCGTGCATGTAAATTTTTTGAGTGTGTCTAAAACCTGAAATTATTAGGCCGTACAGGATGGATATTTTCACACTCATATTTGCTTCCTTATGTTTAATCAAAGTGAAAAGGACATCTAAGAGCACACAGTTTTACCACAAGAGAGCAGTCAATTACTAAACTCATATCCGTCTACTTAGCTTGTGATTGGCCTCGTGTTGCCTTTCAGTAAGAGGGCAGGTGGGCATTCATACATTCACAAAGGCACCGAGGAATCACATTGTTTCTGTCGACAATGGAAAATAGTGCTGAAGTAACCAGCGGAACCTTCTACCCCTGAAAACTTGCTCGCTCTTTAACCTCCGCTTTCACAATATTGGTCACCTGACCTCCGGCCGTCCGGTTGACGTCGTTTTGTAGCGAGCTTGTCCTTAAGGCGCCCTCTTCTTCCGTCTGTGACTCCGGAGCTCGGGCTGACCTACATTCCTGTACATCCATCCAGACCATGACATTTGCTTGTCATTTGGCAAATGCTGTCGGGTTAAAGGCTGTGATTATTAATGAATGGCCAAATCACTTCTTGGCAAATTCACACAAATAAAAACATACAGTGTGGCAGCAATGAGGTCAATGCAGCGGTAACAATGTGCATTTTGATGAAGGCAGATGGTTTAAATGTCATTCAAATTGTGAGTTTGGACTTAATTTAATGACCACACATTTACCCAGGCTATTTATCAAAGCCCATAATGTTTCAACACTGTAAAATATGGTTATTGTTATTCAGACTATTGAAATTGTATGTAAAATGCCAATGCAAAATGCAATTTGACACTAAAATGTCGATTTGTCACACTTTATTTGCAAATGAACAAAATCTGCTCTTGTCTGCATCTTTCATATACTTGCGTAGACAAAAAGCTGCAATGCTTTGAATTTTCCCCAGTTGCTGCCACTTCATAAAAAAAACAACAACTATAAAACTTCCTTTTTGTTTAGCGGTGATGGATAATGTAGCTCAGCTCTCTAGTCAGTTTAGTCGGTGCTCAGCAGATAATCAGTGGATACTTTAGACCTACTGAGGATAAAAAAGCTGACCTTTTTTATTTGTAGCTGAAGGCAAGTAAATATGAATCCCACGGTTTGAGTGGCCATTTTACCTGCAGATCATAACGATAAAAGCATCAACGTACGCCTCAGCATCCTCTCGGCAGCTATGACAATTACAGTAGTTTGGCAGGAGGGAACCATGCTGAGAGGAAAGTCTTTGTTTGATGTGGCCTGTCATGTGGTTCGTTTGTTTCCATCCTGGGCTCTGGCTGTCCCCATGGTGTAAATGCAAGTTGGCTGCACAATTACTCATAATTCAGGTGACATCTAAACAAACAAGTGGCAAAAAACGTTAGTATTATATATACCTGGCCCCGATCTCATTTGCTGAGTAATGTTATTCAGTCATTTAAGTGAGATGTAGGTTTTTTTACCCAAAAAATTAAATATTTATTTCTTTTTTTTTTTTCAATACATTTGCAATTTCAGGTCAACAACTAACAGGTTGTGGATATCAAGCGGATGTGATGGGTCCATTCATCAGGTGTCACCCTTAAAGCATTCCCCTTTAATTAGGCACCTCCATCCGCTAAAGGAAACAAAATGGCCAAAAGAAAATCTGATGTCTCGGGATATCAAATGAATAAAACATATTGTACACACAGCCACAAAATCAGGAATGAAAGCTGGCTTCTGCGGGTCAATGCTGGCAACCGACCAATTCCATTGAACAGTAATTTTGTTAAGTGTTAAATCATTGTTGCGGTTTGTGCCTCATTGCCTTACAATTGGCTGTGGAAAGAATAAGAATAAGAAAAGAAACTGTTAACGCACAATTGTCCTGTGGTCGGAAACCGTCAAAAAACCTTTTATAAATCACTAAAATACAGCAAAAGTAAGTCAGTCTCAACAGTTCAATTAATTCCCAGCTTTTTTTCTACAGTTCTTTCACTCCATCTTTTCAATCTATTTGTACTTGCCTCGGCTTTTCAACAAAGACTTGAAAAGAAAAACGTTGGTTATTTTACAAAAGTGGTCATAGAAAATAAATACAAATATTTTCCAGAATGTCATTTTGTATGTCCCAGATGTCTCATCCTTAACTGCAGTCTTTTCTTCTTCCGTGTTGTCTGTCATTTGTTCTGATAATGTCCTCCTCCCCTCGATTCGTCTTTAGCACTTCAGCAGAGTTCATTCTTTCGGTTAACGTAGCGGTCATCGCGTTGATAAATAAATAAATAAATACTTAAAAAAAAAAAAATACATAAATACATAAATACTTTTTTTTCCCTCAATAAATACCTGTTTGACAGCTTGGCTTGGCATAGTTTGACCCCTCCCACACCATGTCATTACTTTGAGAACAGTCTCACCGCTCAAATTAAAGGTTGTAATGTGTGATTCTGGAGAGCGAAAAATCACCCATGTAGCGTAAGAAGCAATGTTCGTGTGTACATTTTTCAGTTAGAGCCAAAGGCTGAAAACTTTTAAACTGTAGTTAAAAGAAAAAAGCAATCTTGATTTCAGAGTTTCAGAGATTTTCGGGTTGTACACAGTGCCAGAAGGACAAAGCAGTTCAAACGTCTCGCTCCGGAGGGGACGCTGTGCTAGGACCCTTCCTCCTCAGGATTTCCTGGCGCGTAGTAGCCCGCCAGTTGCCTGAAACGTGGTCCCCAGTCGCTGAGGTAGGAGAAATCTTGCTCGGAGGTGGTGGACAGCGTGTGGATGGAGCTCAGCGACAGCGCCGGTGAACTGGTGCCCTCGAAGGCGTACGTCTGGAAGGAGTCGTACGGCGGCACCGTCAGATCAGCGTCGGCCTGCTCCACCTTCTTTCGGATGTAGCCTTTGAATAGTGAGAAGTCTGCCGCCGCTGCCGCCGCAGCGCCCTCTGCACCGCCGCCCGCCTGGTTGGACTGTATCCATTGCGGCAGCGAGCGGATGTCCGGGCCAGAGTCGCTGCTCTTTGCCTCCGGGAAGTCGTAGAGGTTTCTCAGGGCGCTCATGTCGTACGCCTGAGTGTCCTGCTCCCCTCCGCCCTCGTCGTTGTACTTGATGACGTTGTCCCTCATGTCCTCCTCGTCCTCCGTCATCCTCTGGCCTTTCCTGTGGCGTTTCAGGGTCAGGATCAGCAAGACGAGGACTGATGAGGGGAAAGGGGAGTCATTTCATGTTAATTAAACGAGTTTACAAAGAGCACCGTTGTATAAGCGTTGGCGCACATTGCAGCCTTGTGTTGTTGCATAATGGCAACTTAACACTTAACACTCAAAAAAACACAAAATTCTCGATCATTCTAAGACAGCAAAACTCATATTCTGCACATTCTGTACACAAACATACGTGTGCTGAAGGTGTTCTTGGCTTATGTCGGTGGCTTCAGATCAAACATGCGCTGGATCTGATGGATCTACCGGGACTTTTTCATGCAAAAGTTTCTAAAAACGCCCATTGCAATTTTTAACTCACCTCTCAGGTTAAAGGTGGAGCAAAGGAAGATAATACATCAAGGTTTCCATTTCAGATGCATGACCATTGATTTTTTTCCACAATCCTGACTGCCTTGCCCAGAAATATGATTCAAATGGATTCATCCTAATCGAGTAAAACTAAGAACTTGTGGTTCAATCACTACTTAAAACCAGAGGCAACCGCCTACAAAGAAAAAGAAAATACTAAATAAATAAAGTCTGGATTAAAGAAAGGAAAGCAATTGAGATTGATCACGTTGCAGACTAATGAGACTCGAGGAAAACAAAAGCTGTATGCAGGGCTAAATCAAAGAGGCTTTTAATTTCAGTTTAGTTATTTTAATTACTGTCTAAATTTGTAATTAGACAAGTCTCTGTTAGCTCAGACACTGACCCCCCGTCTGCATCGGCTCTCCACGGGAATGCACCCAGAATTGTTCCAGACTTGCAGCAATATGAAATTACATTTCCAGGGATGCCAAAAATCCTATTACAGGCAGTTTATGAATGAATGATGCACAATGGAGAGTATGAGAAATGCAACGCACTACATTTACAATGGTATCATCGACAGATTCATACCTCTTTTTCATAAAATAACTAATAAGAAAATGACTAATATACAGTATGTAGGAAATACAGAAAGAAAGTAGGTACAATAAACCTATATATATATATATATATATATATATATATATATATATATATATATATATATATATATATCAGAATAGATTTAGTAAAAGTTATTTTATTCTCCATGATAACTAAAAACTGAAGTAATGTGATTTTCTTTTCGGAAAGTGTATTTTTTTCCCTATTCTCCCACTTTGCAGTAGCAACTGAATTATTAAGTAAGAAACGAGTGGCATTTCAGAAAATGTCATACCTGCTGAGAAAAAAACACAATGGCGATAAAACTCATTATTGGTCACGAATTTCGGTGACAAAAGATTAGAAAGTGGTTTGATTAGCAGCAGGATAAATTTCCTGTGGCCAGTTACAGATTTTTTCTTCCCCTTTTAGCCCAGGAACAATGAGTAACCACTCTAAAGGGAGGCTACGGAAGGGCTATTAAGATGGATTATTAACCAGTGGGATCCATGCCTCTTCTAAAACAGATAGCCTGTTGCCTAAACAAATGCCTACAAGCCCTAAGAGGTAAAAAGACTATCAATTTGAAAGGAGCCTGCGCTGTCTGGGACGGCGCACATTGTTTGATGCTCCGAACTCAACAGAACAGCCATCCATACATTGTGAGAATGAGATATGCCCCTTGTTGCGCCACAGCCAAACTGGATCAATGTCATGACTTTACGTGCTGTGTACAGGATATTCATGCGCGTGAAAGCACATTAGTATGCGAAGAAAAAAAGCCCCCACAGACGAATGCACTCTTACGAAGGGACCTTGGGAGTCAGGATGTGACTATAAAACATGTTTCACACTTCAGCTTTTTAATGTCTTTCGCTATTTCTTTTTTTTCTCCATAGCAAAGTGCAAAAAAATAAAAAACAACCATGGGAAAATATCGGTTACAAACATATAACCTGTACAAATGACTAGCTGCTCCAGCTAATTGTCTTGATTTGGCTCGAATGTTTTAGAAAATAACTCCGGGAGTGAAAACGCACAAGCTGTGCCAGCCTAAAGAGCCTTGCTGATCTTGAATGGAGACTTAATGCGGTATCTCTGTCTGATAATGTACGCTCGTTCTCCTCTCACATTGTTTGCAGGGCTCCATTGGGAGTGCGTTTGGCTGTAACCATTGTGTTTATTCTTCGGCTCCATGAATAGGGTGAATTAATTGCCGCGGGGTTGAAAACAGTCATGGTTTGTGGTAAATTGTTGTGTACGCCGCCGTGCATACTAATCGAGCCGTGGGACAATTAAACCAATTTCAGACTAATGAGGAGAGTAACAGGAGGTAGAAAACTTGATGCTACAAAATTCCTCATACACGCAGATCAGCTGCTTTTTTTTTCCTTACCTTTTTAGTAAACACTATTGAAGGAAAGGGAGTAGGTGGCCGTTTAGTCTGAATCCGATGACCTCGCTCTGAAAAACCCTTCCGCACTATTAACAATGTGAGTGTCACTGCCTATTAGGTACCCAGACGCTTACACTGTCAGGAATTGGAAACGTATTGATTCTATTAGAGATTAACACGCCTCCGGCAATGTTAATACAACACGGTGTACAGAGTTTACCTTTAGTAGAAGGCATATGTACCTGTGCACAGCTGCCTCTTATACATACAAAGCTTGTCCCTGGTGTGCAGATGTTGCGATAAGCGTTCCTGACAAGACGGTTAATATACCCTGGGCAACGCTGGTTGCCCCCACCCAGGAGTTCATCCCAAGCAGATGGGAGGTAATTGGAATGGATGCATGCAGATGCTGCTACGCAGTGGAATGGATTCATCACATCAGGCCTATAAACGAACTGATGGAGGGACTGTTTGTTTGTAAGGTAATTAGGCAGAAATTTGTTTTCATTTTTCTCATCATCCAGAAATTGATGTAATGGAGGCCGTCCAGCCTCTGGAGAGAGGGGGTGCAGGCTGGCTGGCTGCTTAGGTAGTCGCTGTGTGTGAGAGGAGGTTGGGTGTGTGTGTGTGTGTGTGTGTGTGTGTGTGCGAAAGAGAAGACAAGAAGCACACAGTAATGGCACATTGAGAGAACGGATTGCTTTGCAGTTTATAGGTGAGGAGTGATTTGTCCAAGAGTGGATGTGTGCTTACCATGCACAGATACCCTGTGTGTGTGTGTGTGTGTGTGTGTGTGGTTAAGCAGGAACAGGAAGGTGTAAGGCAATGTGAAGTTGGCATGCTGCCTCATGCCTCAGTCCCGTCTGTTATTCACACCACATAATAGTTGAGAAAACACGGCACATCACCACTGATGCCGGAGCCCCCGGCCGCCCTGAGTTTACGCTGCCCGCAGGATGACTGGCAGAGGCCGGGCCCTCCGACCTCGCCTGTCCTGCTCTGACGAGGCCTTTTGCGTCCACTCCGCCTATCGCTCACTCAACGTGGTACGGACTTACAGATGATTAGAGTCACTGATACCTATCGGAGCCGACGTCGAGATAAGACGCAAAAAACGGCACAAGTCACATAAGTAAATTGCAAAATAGTGGCTTCACCGCAGCCGTTAATGCCGGCATATTACTCTGCGTGATGGTTTCATCCAAATCCCAGCGGCGGCAACGAAAAACAAGCTTTACAATGCCTCAGTCGCGTCTGTTATTCACACCACACCATAGTTGTGAAAACACAGACTCACTACCACAATTTTTGCTTTACCCAGCAGCCTTTGAGCGGGTGCCATCTATCCCAGAACACAACCCCCAATACGCTGCAAACAGTTTTTTTTCTAGACAGCAGGGATTGCCTCAGATTTGTACATAACATTTTTGTTGAGGCTTTTAAATCCCTGATGAATAAATGATTGCTCTGCTTTTCACGTCGGCCTTAGAAGACGCTTTGCTTTATTGTAGACTGAGCTTCAACAACTCTCATTAGAAAAAGCTCTTAAGAGAAACAGACAGCGAGGTAAGTCGCTGTTTAAAGCTGTCGGGTGTCGCATCATCCGTCATTCACTGGCGCTACCGTGTAGAACAGGCGCGAGTCGGGGGGGACGAGGGGGGGAGGAACAAAACTATCTGACAGCGCTGTCGTCCCCGTCTGTCACAGAGGAGGGAGATGCTGGGACACGCGGGCGGGGAAGAACTCAAAGCGAACTCATAAAAATTTCAGATTCGACAATACTAAACCTCGCCTGGGCTCTGAGAGGGTTAGCTTGAGCACGTGTGCGTATAAAAATGGGAGAATGTCTGGAAAGTCGTGTCTATTTAAAGCCTGCTGTTGCAGGGGTACGCAAGTGCTGAGACAGCTCTTTTGCCTGTTTGCCTGCGCTCTCTAACCCTAACCCCACTCCACTTCATTTCATTTCCATTCATTCTCTCAGTCTGTGTTGTGAGGATCAAAGAGCCTTGGAAATCATTCATAAACCCGGGCATCATGTGTGCTCCTGTTTAAACAAAAAGCCTTCGGCTCAGAGAGGCAGCAACAAAAGCTCCAGTACGAAGTCCGCTCATGGAAGGCAAATAAAAAATTGATCTTATTTTTTTTTTTTTTTCAGGTGACTCAACGTTTCTGCATGAAATATAGACGACCTAAAAGAGCATTTAAAGACACATGCTTGGCTGCGTGACTTTATGAGCAGCAGACTTGTTGTGCTTGCCTTTTTTTACGTGAACGTACCACCATCGAACACACTTGATTGGCGGCGATCCTGCAGGTGAACGCAGTAATGCCTCCGAACAAGAAATACTAAAAGAACTGTGCATCACCTTCTGGTCACACCAGTAAATGCATACATGAGTGCATCCATCTGCTTACCTATGAGGATGAGCATGCAGACCAGTAGTGCTATGAGTGCCCCCGGGCTGAGAGCGGCACTTATTACGTAGGCCGTGGCGTTGCACGACTGGATGGCTCCTTCTGTGTTGGAAAAGAGAAACAGTTTATTTACTGTACAGATTGGAAGCTGGTTGTGACTCACTTCAGTGCATCAAGAAAAAAAGAAAAGAAAAAAACGTTTTTATCGTGTAGATATTACATTTCATCCCTGTGGAATCCCTGTTGAAGGCCATTTGTCTGCAGATTTATGCCCTTGTGTTTAATTCTCTCCGCAAACACAAGCTGATAAAACCTGTTTACCGACCGAAACAATGGCACATAGATGACCTTTGCAGCGGTGCCGCTGATGAACATCAAGGTGACGTCGATGCCGATGTGAATATGGCAGCGGCTCCTTCGGTGGATCTCACCTGTGTCGCAGCCACAGACGTGGATGGTCAGGGTGCCTGTGGAGCTGAGGGAGGGGGGCCCGCTGTCGACCACCAGGATGGGCAGGAAGTACACATTCTGCTCATGGCGGTTGAAGCCTGACCGCTGGGTCCGGATGCCGGCTGTGTTGTCTAGGCAGGGGGTGTGAGTGTGTCGAGGCGGGGGGTGTGGGGGGGGTCAGAGAGACGAGGTAAAGTGGAGGAAAAACACATTAGAGAAAACCTTCTTTTATGCTCACTCATGTCTCATTTTTTACCACGGGAGTGTTTTCATTCGTCTCTTCCACTCAAGTTGGAAGTAGAAAAAGGGTGGCGATCATGCAGGCTTCTTAGACGTTACTAAAATGTCAGGAAAAATCCTGTTTTTAAAGACTTCAGGCTTTATAGGGTAATATATTTACTGCTTGATTAAATAAAAAGGAAGATGACTTCCTCAAGACAAAGAGAAACATAGCGTCCTTGTTATCCAATAATTGGACATAATGCATAGTTCAAGGTCTCTGTCCAGGATTATCAAGTTTAAATGATTTTCCCGGGAAAGAGCACACTGCCTTTGTTCCATTAACATCCATCATTTGTCTTTGAGAAAATGAGTGAGAGAAAACCACTGTTTGAAATGAAACTTCACCAGCGTGTGTGTGTGTACATATGAGGCCTCTCCCGGAGACACAGACAAATGTAACAAAGAATACCGGAGGAGACTCTGATGAATAGTGTCGGGGAAGCTTTGTGAGTAGACTTGTGGAAAGCGAGCAATCCATCTCCCAGAGTATATATCAGCGTTATCCATGTCGCCCTGGAGCTCCTCTCTGGCACGTGTAGAACAATCTTCATATTACTGTTCATGTGCATGAACGTTACGCCCCTCTTTGACTTTAACGCAACGTATTGCTCCACGGCTGTCTGCTCCAGAGAGAATCTCTCTCTGGAGCAGACAGCATGAATAATCATAAGACTGCGGCACCTTCTGAAGTTTTTATCCAAAACAAAAGAAAACTAATAATGGCCGTTCATATTGTTTGATCAGAAAAAACTCCCGCATCCTTTTATCTTTTATCTGAAGGGAGTTAATAAATAGGGGCAGTAAGTCACAGGAACTTAAACAAAACAATGAGTTTTGACTGAGTGGCTGTGAGGAATTACTTTACCAACGTTGTGTGGCATTTGCAATGAAAGTTGTATTACTTCGAATGGTTGTCAACGACTGACAACAATAGGATTTATTTTTAAGAACGACATGGGACATTATCCCGGTAACATGAAGGCAGTTTGTTAAAGATGAGGTTGGGCTCTACAGACTGCTGCAGCCTCTTGAACACATTTAGCAGTATGTTGGGGGGGGGGGGGGTTCATCACTTTGTGTCACGACCTGGAGAAAGAACGCAATGTGAGGCCATGACGGCGAACAGAAGTGACGGATTGAAAGTGACGGGTTGGCAAATGTGTCAATGAAAAGAGACACCATGGTGAAAAAGAGAGAGTGGGGGGGGGGGGGGGGGGGGGAGTCTACGCAAGGTTTTGTTTGTCTTTAAAAAAAGATATATACAGTCATCATTATTGTTTTTGTATACGTTTTGTATATGCGGTGAATGGGAACATTGTTATATCCAAGCATCAATATACAAGGATTATTAATCATTCTCCCTTGTCATCTAAACACAAACAACCCAAGGTTGTTGTGAAAAAAACAAAACGAAAAGAATAGCCGACTGATGGTCTGCATGCTGTGTTGGTGGGAATGTGTGTCTGTGTGTGTATTTTGTGTGTAGGAGAGAAGGTGAAAGCCGCAGGGACACTATTTTCCTATTTCTCTCTGCACGTTTGTGTGCAGAATGTGCGTGCATGTACTTTAGGCCAGTCCAATGTTCGGTGTGCATCCATTCGCATGCATGTAAGGGGGCTGCAGCCGGCCTCGCTGCATTCGTGTGGTGACATTTCCCTTGCTAGGGCTGCTCCCCTGACATTTTCCTGGTGTCAGATCAATCTTGATTTAACCAGATGTCACATTCAGTTAGGAGAACTCCTCTAAACGAGGGATCTGCAAGCGCGTTTGCAAAAAGCACAGACAAGCGTGAAAAAAAAAAAGAAAATCTTGCTGACAAAGCAAAGTCATCAATGGGGAGGATGGTGATTTTAATGTTTCCTTACATACAGCACGTCTATGTTTTTAATTCAAAAGGCCATTTTCAAGATGACGCCCTGGACAATTATGTTTGCTGTCGACATTCTCTTCATGATGAATCAGGGGAAAGATTCACTTCACAAAGATCAACACTTTTTAAAATACAGAGACAATGATGTTAATATAAAACGCTGCAGTGTAAAAAATAAAAAAATAAACAGGAATTCTGAACACAGGAAATGATGTGTGATACTTTCTAATGGATAATGGTAGGAAAACAGGGATATGTGTTTATTCAAAGAAATATGTCTGATGCAAAGCAATAGAAAAAAAAAAATAAACTATTTGTCCATTTACTTTTAAAAGCCTCTGCGATTTCTCAAAATCCTCTGGTGGTGCACTCTATGAATGATCTTTGTTTGAAAAAATCAACCATCTGGCAGCTGAATTAGGTAACTAGGACATTGTCAAAATACTCTAAGTAATAAGCTGCAGTATTTTAAACTTGATATTGCGATCTACATTCCCGGGATGCCTTGAGGCATTTCACCAAACTCGCATTGCTGATCACTCGGGAAAAGAGGGAAGCGCTCTGAAACTCATCGGCATCCCAATATTTCAGTCAAGCATAATGTTGCTGAAACTGTGTATGTTTAAAATGCATCTTCGCATACACATCCCCACTAAAACTATATTAAAACGGGCTTAACGGATTCCTGCTGAGTAGCGTGTTATGCTCATTAATACGATATTGCACATATTTGACTTTACCGATATGCCCACATGTAGGACCTTTAGCGTTCTCACCTTTGACATCCCAGAGGGTGAAGTGTCGATTGCTGGAGGCCTCGGGGGCGAGGGTGAAGTAGAAGCGATGACCTGATTGTGGCTCGTCTCTGTCCACCACACTGATGGTGTGAATTAGCTGAGAGAAGATGCGACCGATGCAGGAAAGGAAGAGAAGGACGATGATGAAAGAGAAACGGAGATTAGATCAGCTGAGATACACACAATAGAAAGGACATAAATGTGAAAAACACTTTACAATATACATTTCAAACGTCTCTTTTATGAGGGAGGGGGGTGGAGCGAGGGTACTTGATGTAACACACTGAGATGGATTCCCGTCAAAGTGCAGTTGAAAAGGGAGATAAAAAGACATCTTTCTCCAGAAAATTGACATACAAGATGAAATGAATTTCTGAAAGTTAGAAATTCTAAACTATTGTATTCTTCCCTATTGGCTCCAAGACAGGATAAAGAAAAAATGCAGCAAGACGGATGCAGAGACTCAGTGAAGCTGTAGTCCTCCTATCTGATGCTACAAAATAATAGTGATCTACATTCAAAGATAAAACTCAACCGTGATCCAATTTTGAGAACTCCGTGTGAACACAATAAGGTGAGATACGATTCACCGTGAGCTGAACCGATATCAAACAGCCCCCGGAGATCGTTTCACCCAAACACAGGCCTCTTGGTGGCAGTTCCTCCTCCTCCTCCTCCTCCTCCTCTTCCTCCTCTTCCTATAAATCTGCAGCCACAAGCTGAACAACGATACTTTCATGTTGAATCCGTCAGCTCTGTTTTCTTCTCTGTCCTCCCCTTTGCTATCAATTCACTTTCCCTCACCTTTGGTTCAAAACGCGTCCCCCCTAAAAGTCAGATCTGCTGTTCAGTGCTGCTGAATATAATAAACCAAAGACCAAGCCCAGTTTTGCCAAGTCTTTTCCAAGAAAAGTGGCTAGCATCTCGAGCTGTAAGTACTATACTAAGTACTAAGTACTATAGTGCTATATTTAGTTTAGTGTGACAGAATCATAAGAAGTTTGGAGGAAATTTGTTCAAACCTACAACACAAATTACAATGGTGCAAATGTCCACTCGGAGTGAAGGATAAAGCGATTATGATGTAATGTTGATGAGCATGTTTACGGCTCAGCCCAAGAAGGAGTATGCTAATTATGACAAATCCACTGTAATATCTAATGGAATGAATGAATGACATTTTGGAGATGCAGCGACGCAAACCACAACACGGCTGGTTGGCGTAGGGATGCAACTGTGAGTGGGTAATTGTTATTCATCTTTGTGAAACCTTGTAAATGCTCCTGAATGTTTTGGAGACTTTTTGAAATATATTTTTTCAGAACAGATTCTCCCTCCGCCTCTCACACCTCTGTTTCTCTCTCGCGTGCACGCCAGAAAGCTGCTCTGGAGACCCGCAGAGATGCACACGGCAAACAAACCCCAGAACTATTTTTAGGTGGTTAAAGACGGGTGTTCAATGGCTGTAATTCCCTTGTATCGTATGACGAAACCTTATGGGATCAGATTAGATGAAAAGAAAAAGCAATGCCTCACAGCGGTCTCCTCTTTGAGGGAAACGGCACTCATCAAATCGTAAACATGAGCTTGTATACTCAACAGAATTCTTCTTCTGTCTATCTTTATGTTCCACCTACCTCTGTATTCATCACCGTGATTTCTTTTTACATTTATTCTTTTTCCAAAGTCGGTCGTCTCCAGAGACATGTACACCTTGTTAATCATCCTCCTAGAAATTGATTATGCAATACTTTAAATATTCTCACACACACACACACACTTCTGGCACATGAAGACATCAATTGTGTAACTTTTACGCTGATGTAGCCCGTCTGAGAAAGACGTCCTCATTCATTCACGGTACTATATACAACTCTTTAATTTATGAGCCTGAGCCGTGGCTTTGCCTTACTGTGACTAAGCTGCTGCGGAGCACACTCGCGGGCCACGATTGTGCTTTTCGCAGTAAACGGCTCCTCGGCATTGACGGTGCATCACAGACAGAGAACAGGCTTAGTCATACCCGCAGATCAGGGAGGTTGTTTGGGATAATGTGGCTTACTTTGTAATTACAAACTGCTTCGGCGTGATTTCAGGGTAAATCACATGCGTCTCGCAGAGCACAGAATCTGAACTCGTGAAACACACAAACACTTGGAAACGAACCAGGAATTTCCACGTGTTTTTCGACAAAAGGTGTTTATAAGAGAACATATGATTACATGCCATTGGAAGCCAAGATTACTATAGCTTCTGTAATAGCTATTCGTAGCAAAAGGAATGATGTGAAAATGTTCAGATTGCATTTATCTTTTAAATTTATCAGACCTGATGCTCATGCTGTGTTACGTCTCTAGATCTTTGATGATTTGATGAAATTGCACTTTGTTTCTTGTTCTCCTGAGTTCGTGGACTTATGGTTGAAGTGCACTTATTGTAAGTCACTTTGGATAAAAGCGTCAGCTAAAGTAAATCATTGACTGCTAAATTTTTCTGAAAGACGAGGACAAAAACACGATCAAAGTTGAGTATATTCAACATTACAGCAATGGTTTTCCCCCCTTTGGAAAAGGATTAATTAAACATTACACTAAGTCATCCTTTGTATCAACAGCACCATGATCAAAAAGCACATTGCCACACTACCGTACAACTCACACGAATAACCGCACCATGCAGTTTTTAAGTCACGTTTCATTATTTGAAAGACCAACAGGCATCTAGTCAATGCAAAGGGATCCATAACGGATCCAACCGAGTGTGTCGAATGCCGAAGCAGGCCTGGTCTTATTTCCTCATCATTCTTTGCATGCCCTTTCATTTATTTATTTGAGTTCTAAGGAAGAAGAATAACGATCAAAAAAAGAAGACAAGAAGAAAAAGCTTCATCAGCTGAGGGACGCTCATCAACGTCTCAGGGTGAGTGCAAGGCGCTGAGGGACGGGGGGGGGGGGGGAATGTAAACTGGGAGAGAAGCAATAGCAAAGCGTGTGGGAGTTTATCGAGCAAATAGCAAAGCTCCCTCAAGCACAATCACCTAATTAGATTTCTATCTAGCGGCCCCCTTTCGTGACCCCTTTAAATCTCTCGCATCCCTGGAAAGCTAGAAGAGAGACTTTCGCCAAAAGGGCATCGCGTATCATCGCATGCACGAGAGGTGTGTGAGGGGTCAAGGTTGTGAGAAGCAGGTGGCTCGCTCACTCACAGCGGCGATCGAGCATTTCAGAAAGGATGCGGGGAGGTAATGAATAAATAAATAAATAAATAAAACGCACATCTACTGGTCAGCTCCGGAGCGTGGAACGCACCAAGCGTGAGAGGTGTGTTTTTAAAGACATGCATTATTTTCCAGAGTTAAAAAGCATCCTCACTGTGTCCCGTGGGGCATTAAATATGTCTAAAATGGTCTAAAATAGATAGCAGTTTCAGAGAGAATAGAATGTTTTATTAGACGGGCATCAAAATAAATGTGCATATTGAGCATAATCAATAGATAGCCAGTGTACGCTTGGTTATATAACATGTTAAAAACTTTTAGTCTTTTAGGGTTAAGAAGCCAGTGCAAAGCAGCGCGACAATACAGCATTGCTTAAAATGACTCGGCCTTGGAGTTGCATCACTAAAAATTGCATTTGCCAGAAAAAAAAAGGTTTATGTTGAAGACAAAAGAATCCATCACATATATTTGTCTGCTGCATTGGCATGAATCCTAAAAAAAAACCTTGCAGGAAACAGTGAATATTCCGGTCTCTCCTGGGTTTGTCTTATTTAACGTTCACATTTTTGAGACAAAAGGAAGAGGCATTTGGTTAGAAGCTAGGATGACTCACTTAGTCTACTCATGGAACATTGTCTGGCAAAACTGAGTCTGTCTGGCTTTTTTCCTCATCAGTGTGTACTCGATTCCGCTCCGTGTGTGTGTGTGTCTGTTTTGGTCTTCTTTCTGTATGTGAAGGAGGTGAGTAATCACGTGTATCCGATGTGTGTGTGTGTGTGTTTCAGACAGGCTTTTAACATTCAGCGATTTCAAACCGACTGTCCCGGGGGAGGGGGGTTTGGATGTTAGCGGTGACGTGGCCGAACCGAGGTGATGTGACGCAGTGACCCCCCCCCCCCTCAGCCAGCTGTGAGGCGGCACGGCACAGCTGACAGGCCTCCCTCACCTCGGGCCATACTTCCTATTTGGCTTTTCCACCCACCCAGCCTTTTTTTTTTTTTTTTTCCTGCACACACGGCGCTATGTGATATCTGTCCCTCTGCATTCAGTCAGATAAATACCACAAGGTGGGCGGGGAAGGGGCTGAGAGGCAAAGATTGCGCTCACGTGTGCTTCAGTGAAGTGCAGCGATTTGGGAAAACGGCTAAATGTGGAAATGAATCCACAAAAGTGGGAATTTGAGTCTTGTGAGCTAAAATAACTATAACATCACTGAGCTTTTTGTCATTTTTGACTGATCCTATACACGGTTAAATGACATTGGTGGTTTTTGAGCAGAGTGATATGTGTGGAACTAAATTGCTCGTCTCTTAGCTTTCTGTATATTTACAGTGAAATACATTTATATTCACATTTTTATCACTCTCTTATCAAGATAAGCCAGATATGCGTTTTTTGCAGATGCAATTTGTGTTGCAAACAAGGGTTTCTTGCACACCAGGGAACACCGGGTGTCTTTGTCCTGGTTTACGTAGTCATCTCTACTGGGACTAGAGCTGGTTATAAAAAAAAAAAGCTCTAAAAACGACCTGGATAAAAACAGGAGGAGGATATTAATATTTTTACTGTACTGATGGACTTTATAAATGGATTGTCCTACATAGTAGTATCGTAGAAGTGCTAATCCCATCTTTAATTACCCGGCGCCTTTTCCTTGCTTTTTCCTCCCTCATTCCGTCTCACTGTAACTCTGCAAGTCACTTGTCTCTTTCCATCTCTGACCATCAACTTAAAGAGCGAGTCACGGCCCCGGCTTGAACTATGTCCCTGAGCAAAAAGCTACCAACCCCTGTGTCATCCATTTTTATTTTTTTTTATTTACTCCATACGTGTTCTTCCTCTAAACACAAACAAAATAGCTTGTGCTGCCAACTCTCGAGTAAGATCAAATCCAGCCGTGGTTAAAAGGCTTAGGTTAATCCCATCTTCTCTGCGGTTCCACCCAAAAGCTCGACCCGAGCCAGGGGGGGGCGACGCTCCGCGTGCGAGGCCGGGCGATAACATAGCGGGGAAACAAAGGAACGCTCCTCATTAGCTCCGTAAACCGGGGCGGGACGTATTAAGAGCGGGACAGTGAAGGCTGCGAGTACACAGCGTGTGTGTGTATGTGTGTGTGTGTGCGTGCACGTCGTCTTTTCCTTGCAGCACGCGCCTGTGGAGAGACGGGCCTCTGTAATTGTCTTTGTGATGTCGTTTCTGTGTGTAAACAGAAAGGGCAAGTGAATTACGGCTGAGATGGACGGAGGGAAGAGATGAGTGAGGCAATTTTTTTGCTGTCGCGAGAAAAAGCTCTTGTGACGGGAGGTGAGCCCCTAAAACATCACTGTGAAAATGATCCTTACACACAATACATACACACCAACGCACACATGCACAAAGGAGAGAGGCAACGTAAACAAATTATTTGCTGACTTGTGTTTTTATAAAATGGTAAAGAAACACCAACAAAACACACTAAGTACATTAAGTCTTGTTCCACTGACGGCTTGAAGGATCGATTCATTCACAACATAAATGACTGTTTACTTTTAATTTGCCACAATCAAGTCCTGCTATCAATCACGTGATTCTCATTATGACTCACGAGTGGGTTTCAGCTGATTTGCAATGTCAACATGGAAAAGTTGTGAAACTTGAACCAAGCAAACTGACAGTAAGAAATTACTTAGTTAATAACTAATTAAGTAGTTGTTGTTTTTTCTATTCTGTTTGCGCACTTCATCCAGTCCCAAAAACAATCATTTGAACCAGCTACAGATGTGCACCTGAAAGGTTGAATATGTGTAGTCTAGCAACAGACCGCCTTTGAGAAAAACTGTGAAATTAGATTTAATGTGACATCCTTGATTATAATTAGTTGCATGTCAAGCTGGCACCTAGTTAACGTAGATTTGCACAAGAATGGAAACACAACGCACAGATGCAAACAATTACTAACATTGTGAAAAATGAATGGAAGCCATTCTTTGAACGTGCTGCGATAATTAATGACAAGAGAAGATACACCACATAATGAACGAAGTGAAACGCCTCAAACAAACTTAAATACATGCAACCCTTCTAACGCTGCAATTTCTGCTGTTTGTTGATATTAAAGGGGCATTTCAGAAAGTGGCATCGAGCTCTTTTAACTCGCGGATCCAGAATGAGGAGAGCATACTATATATCAATGGCAGAGATTCAAAACAGGCTGTGTGACAACATCTTGTTTGCTCCAAATCACTAAGCTGGCTTGAATATCGAATGTGCCCAAATTGCTCCGATTGAACATTTGCCAAATTAACTTGATTTCCTCTCCAGAGACCAGAGAAGTTTCGGTGAGTGCCAGTTGTCTGCTGTGAGCGGAAATTTCACTTATCGATGAGGAGAAATTCTGTAGCTGTAAAACAACTTGTGTTTGTGATTTTTCTCTTTTTTCGGGGGTTTCAACACTGTTCATCCTGTCATTACATTAACGTGCATTTGTCTCACCTCGATGGAAATGCGTACAAACAAGTAACTGGTTGAAAGGATTTTGCTCATTCACCTGACTCGCTGGGTTGAAAGGACCCGAACAAAAAAAAGCAAAATCAAGAGACTCCAAAAACATTTTCTTCACATCGCTGACTCTCTGTGTGTTAAAGGTAAAAATGTACTGACGGCCAAGAACTATAAGAAAGGATTTTTTTCTTTCTTTTTTATTATTATTTGGAAAATAACACAGGGGAGAAAATTGCCCCCCCCCCCCCCCCCCCCCTTTCCCTCAGGCCCTCCAGTTGTTACCACTGGGGGTGAAATGAGCATTAGAAAGCCTTTGACCGAAGGCAACACGTTTTCATTCAATCTCAGCGGCCGAATCCGACGGAGCTCCACACGACATAAAGAAGAGAATCTACCGAAGAGAGACAAAAAAACGGATACAAAAATAAAAACGAACAGATATTTTCCAATGTTCCTTTCCCAAGAGGGCCGCGTTTAGACAGACTGCGTCATAACTGCGTAATAAAAGAGAAGTTGTTGCATCGGCGAGCACAGCAAGGAAGCTGAATGTCAAATTCTCCCCCATTTTTGTGCGTTGAGATCACGCTGTTGAATATTTCTACCGCATTTCTCTCTAATGAAGCCGTTAAACACCTTTTTATTTAACAATGCCGAGAGTCGGCGGTGATCTTTTTGCTGGAAGACTAATCACCTCAGTGTGATTAGGAGCTGAAGGTTAATGTGGGCCCTCGCAGATGGGGGGAGAGAGAGAGAGAGAGAGAGAAAGAGAGCGAGAGAGAGCGAGGTGGGACCGAGGGAGATCAGAGCAGACGGGCTTCCAGAAAGGCACAGGGGGGCTATAAGTGGTTAACAGTGTGCGGATCAAGGGGAGGGGAGGCCTGAGTCTCATTACACATGTAAATGCAGCTTCCAGCATGGAGGTCCCACTTTAAAGCCTTTTTTTAAATTATAAATTTGCTCCGCACATGATAATTGGATTCAACTTAGCCCGAGGCCTGTTGACTGCAAACAAAACACCCTAATGACTCTGTCCTTATTTAATGATGCTACAGTATTGAAAAAACAATTGTTGGATTACCTTTTTGTCTCCAATTTTTTCAAACAGGTTCACATATTTATTGGGGCATTATGTCATGTTTATAATTGTCTCACCTGTTTGACATTTAGGAATTTCTCTGACATGGTTTCACAAAAAAAAGGTCTAAAACTGCCATAAGCAGAACGTTTAGATTTCGTTTACTGTTTAGCTTTTGCAATGAAACAAATTAAGGATTTATTTTTGAGAAAATACTTGATAAATGGCACAAATAAATTGGTTTAGACAATTTCCTTCCCTCAGACGGGACTTTCCCAACTCGCAACTATCTTAAGTTTGACCAACAGCACTGACAAGAATAACAATATCAACAATGAAATCTGTGTAGTATAACTTATTATACTACTACTTTAAACCATTATAAATGAGGGAGCATAAATATAGCACCATCTCTACCTTGTGACCACTCAAAGCTACTATATTTTCATCTGAAACAGAACTGCATATATTCTTTGAAAAGCGTTTATTTCTTTCTGACCGCCTTTGGCCATCTGTGCCTTTGCCCGAATGCTGAGTTGTACATTTCCGTTGTTATAAATTGTCAGATAGATCATAGTGTATGACTGAAAACGATAGTAACCAGAAATATGGAAATACTGAGGCAGTTGTATGCCGAAAACGTCTTGAGAGTGCGAGTATAATAAAATAATTTAAACTCAAGGTTTATTCCTTGGCTTTTGACCACAGGGAGTTTTATAGCAAATCAATTGGTCCACGGGGCCATTATGTGTTATTATAAGGAAGTATGTATGTTTTGTAGGTCATGCCTGAGCAACTTCCCATCATTGGCTTTTGCATCGGCCCAAGGGCAAAAATACACAAAATTTAGCAATACATTGTAATATGGTCTTTTCCTTTTGCTGTATCGACGCGCTGCCAAAGATAGCTGATGTGACTGTAACGGTGTTCACTTTTCAACACTGCTTACACTTTATCTTCACACGCTTTTGCTTTCTAATGATTCCGGCAGTTCATTGGTTTTTAAATTTCAATGAAAACGCGCATGCATTCTTTACTGCTATTGTTGTGTTCAAAATGCGAAAAAAAGACTTCAAATTTCAATATTACAAATTTTAGTCTCTTGCAAGATGTCACACATACAAAAGCTGTATCGTTTTGGTGCATGTAAACCGGGAGTGACCTGATATCTAGATCAAGATAAAAGTGGAAGGAAGGTGCCGGTGGCCATGCTGCTACCAGTGACCAACCAATTTAGTCCAAATAAAATAAGCTCACAGAGCAAAGACATCTCAGTATCAGACACCTTCAGGTATATCAAAAATGTTCCTTTGTCTATTCATATTTTCAGTGAAGATAGAAGTCAGAATTATTTAACAAAGTGTCTTTGTAGAACAGAGACCAGTTCCAATCAAGAATATTCATGATTATTTCTACTTTCACAATGTTTGATGTCATGATGGATTTATTAGAATCGAGCTATGTAACTGTAATATGTGTAATTATTTAATGTATGAATTGCTTACTTGCTCATCTTATTCATACAGTCCCCCTGTGATTAATGTGTAAGCTGCAAAAATCACTGATTTTCTATCGTACCGTCACCGGCTGAGTACACTTCAGCTCACTTCACCTACAGGAATGAGTTGAATGTTTCGGGTGCTGCTTTTCAAACTGAATTACTTGCAGGTAATAGGTTACTTTGTGGCATTGTATTGCCAAACCTATAGCACCAAGTATTTGTTAGTTATACTGCTATTTCATGTAATTGATAAGTTATTTAGCACAGCACTAATTCTTACTGTTATTATTAACAGCAATGAAAAGGAGGATGGATTTCTAACAGTAACATCACAGTATTTAGCTTTAACACGGTGCAAAAAGATGATACGCATATCTCATTTTGTGTTCCTGAATGTATACATTTAATTCTTAATCATAATCTTTTTTAAGAATCAGAAAAAACGCACCTGTCCCGGTTTGGCATCTTCGCATATGGAGGCTTCGTATGGTGTGGCGAGTTCGGGAGGATTGTCGTTTACATCCAGAATACGGATACTGAGTGCCGAGTGGGACGCCATGGTGTGATTATCTATAGGAGGCAAGAATAAACAACAACGGGATCCATTTAGACACCATTTAATAGCGGAAGGAGCTGTGGGAGATGTGAGATCAGAGCTGCATTCGATTCATTTACAAAAAATTCCCAACAGTGGTGTATTACAGTGGATGCATTTCAGTCACAAGCTTTCAATGGCGTATTTTTAGCACATCCAAATTATTCAGCTTGAATCAAAAAAGCTCAACACTCAAAGTTGTTGCTTTACGCACATAGCTGCAACCTTAAAAAAGCTACATTTTGAATCTTCAATTCTTTCACATTCATGTGCGTAAGTACATAAATGCATAACGTGAATACCGCCTGGCGGAACAAATCTAATTTTTAAAGGCTCGTCACAAGGTGAGAGAGTCCATGAGCAGGACCGTCAATGTCTTATCTGACTTTGTTATGAACAAGACACAACTCTGACGCAATCTCCCACAGGAAAGAAGACAACTGGTATTGTGGCTGGTTTAAATTGAATGGCTCCTCAAATTGGAGTAATTAACACTTCCTGGCACCAGCGAGATACATGAACATCCTCGTCCCATCTGTCCACTAAGGAAGCTACAGTAAGGAGCTATTTAATGGTCTGAGTGCAAGAGACGCACACCTCAGCACATTTTTTTTCTTATTTTGACAATATTGCAAATGCACAGCTTCATTTCATTTAATCATGACATTTACGCCTTGATGGAAAACCTCGAAAAAACACCACAATGCTCTCTCAAGAAATGATTCCTAATGGGCCGGCATAAAAGTGTGGGGGTGGAGAAGATTATATAATTAGCACAAGCAAAACACTCTTCAGACGATCTGTGCTTCTCGGTTCCCATTCTTAATCATATGATAATGTGTGATGGAGTTTCCCTTTTATTCATCAAACACTTTGTAGCGTTCAGGAGGCCCCCAGTGTCTGTGTGTGTGTATGTGAGTAACAGGGGAAGAGAGAGAACATGATTTCTGTGTTAAATGAGTGATCTGTGAACTCCGGTGTTGGATATTCTGGTAAATTACCAGTACATATTTTATGAATAAATCATTACACACGGCTGTCACCAAAGTTTATGCACCCTACAGAAAATGCAACCACACAGCTACTGACAATTATCCAATGATAATAAAAACACATAAATCTCTGCAGTAAAAAGAGTTCCCGTGAACCGATTTATAATAGCAATTATGTAAATACTTTGTGAAACGACTGACGCATGTACTAATAAGCTAAATGAACACTTAGAAGTGCTCCAGGTTAGTGTTGGCTATTTCAATAGCTAGTTAAGTAGTAACAAATTAGTACTGGAATTAGATAAATGAAGTAGATCAACAAGTCTCACAACACTTGTTGGCAGTGCCTGAATGCAAATCTACAATTTGTAAATGCTTTTTTTAGTTTGCACCCAAAGGTAAGTTTTTGACACAGCATTTACGGATTTTCAGAGTTTGATACTATTTAAAAATGTAAGTTGCAAAAATTAAATTAAAATTACAAAATTAGGAAAACCATACATTGCAAGCTGAATAGAACAGGACACTGTCACTGAAACTCAACTGCATTCTGGTAGTTTGACTCCCCAAACATCCGGTCTCTGATAAGCCACTGGTCCGATGTCCTTAGAAAGAACCTGAACTCCTTTACAAAGTCATTTTCTGTATATTTTGGTTTTAAAAGTCACTCCTCTAGTCTGTGATTTTGCATTTTGCAGCGATTATTGAAATAACTGTTCCATAAAGACGACATTAAGGCTCAACGCATGACATGTTTGTAGGCGTGTTTGCCTAATTAAGTGGTAATTGCCCCATCTCAGCTCCACCCAGTTTCCTCTTAGTTGCCCGCATATCGATTTTCCCGCTCCAGCAGCTTGTCACAAGGTGATTTTAAGGGTAAAATTCAGGCTTAAAACAGTAACGGAAAACTTTTTGTGAACAACGAGCAGAACAAAAGCAGTAATCAACACACTTTTTTAGGCCTCTATCTCAGCGCAAAATTCTGCTCAACAGTTGAACGGCAGCTAATGAGAACGCTGGTCCCAACTAATAGCATGATCCTTACATCAATGCAGGGTTTTAATGGACAGTCTTTTTGCAAGAGCAGCAAGAACTTAAATGCACAGAGAGCTCCAGCAAGGCTGTATATCTCCTCTGCTCTCCCCACATTGTGCCGTTGTCCCTGTCCCCAACCATCGGATGTTACACATTTTTACATTTCAATTCCCAGAAAAAGAACAGATGACTTTCTCCTCTACCCCCACCCACCAACCCAATCTCCCTTCATGGGGAAAAAAGAGGGTATTCAGTGAGACGGGTTCATTCACGGGGACCAAGTGGCGTCGTTATAAATCAGTCTTTAGCTACCGAGGAGAAAAAAAGAACTTCAACAGATTATTGGCATCGTCTGCATCTCTGCAGCGTCCCTCCCCAGCGTCCCTCCCCAGCTGTTACAAATCCTTCTGGACGATGGAAAGTGCATTAAACTGACATAACTTCAGGGAGGACGGAGGGGCGCGTGTGGGTGGGTGTCTTTGAATACACGTGCGTGCTTGCATGTGTGAGGGGAAGCGAGTGGGTAGGTGGGGAGGGTGGGGGGGTTGGGCGACCAAATCCCTCATCTGCTTTGCTGGAGGGAACGGTTTGGTTTTAAAATGTCACTTTTGTCAGGAGGGAAATTTGGAATGCAAATGCACTGTCATAATACCTTCATGGACGTTTGTGCGTCTAAGAACTAACAGCTTTTAATGCTTTGTGAGTAACAAAAGAAAAACATAACATTTCAAGACCATTTGAACACGCTGAATAATTGAAATATTCATATTTGCTTTTCCAAACAGATAACAGGGGCTGGTGACAGACGCTCATTTCATTACAGCAAAGAAATATGGAAAATAGCTTCCACCACCAACTAAAGATGTGTAGCAACTGGGAGTACACGCATGTCTGATCCAAGGCTAATCAAAACACGCTTGTAAATGCACAGGTTTTCTTGCTGCTTTTCAAGAATTTCCATGACAAAAGAATGTAAAAAAAACCTCAGGGACAAAATCAGAGCAAATAATAATCTCACCAAACTTATAAGCACGAATCTTCTCCCTATTCCAAGTGAGAAATGTTCACTTGTACACACTAATTGATGCTTAATAAATAAAACTAATCCAGATTAATTTCCCTTTGTTGTGATCAAACAATGAGACAAAATGTAAAGTTTAACAGTTTAAGGGGACAATGGCAGAATTACAACATAATACCATTAAATCTGTTAAACATCTTTATTAGTAACACCAGACTGTTGTTTTGAGTCAAACCTGGGGCCCGTACCACAAAGTAAGGTAAACGGGTGTTTTTTAATTGGGCTGTAAAAGCACATTAGGGCGACGGGGATTCGCAGGGTGCAACAGGTTGCATGGACCAGTCGACCGTCATAAGAACTGCCGATTTAACAAATGAATAGTTATTGTGTAGATGCAAAGCCTGATCCTTATCACATCTGAAGGCAAATGAAGCTTTGGACAATTTGGCTAATGTGTACTTCTCAGCCTGCTTACTGCTATGATGTATGGCTTGTTTATTGATCTGCTCTGTCCCTCAACACGTTGTAGATGAAAGAATAAGGTAGGGGGCAGTGATGTTGCAGGCCTGTATATTTAAATATAAACTGTTCTTTTTTTCCCAGCTGTTGTTTCTGCATCTGTCAATTTGAACTTTGTTGATTTCATGCTAGATTATTTTTTCTTCATACTTCAAAATATTATCTCACACCGCCGCTGCATGGCGTCCTGGTACGAGGCCTTGGGCAACGCTGCCAGAGGGGAATTTTCCAGAAAGGAATTTCTCAACATCCAATTTGTGAGATTTAAACCGGCGTTGATCGTAAGCTCTTAACCAACACGTCTCTGCAGGTGTTTAAAGAACTGAACATTAGCGGAGGTGAATGCGTCCCAATTTGAGTTTAAATACTCCCCAAATACTTTGATGCGAAGTTATTCTACGTCCCTCCAGAATCACATGCCGCTTCTGTGAGGGACAAATAAGTAATCACAGCAATAATGTGATTATTAACATTCTGTAGGGCTGGATGCCTCGATTCTAATCGAAACTTACCGAGTTGAGTTTTAATCATCAATTCACAGATGATGAAGCAACCAAACAAAGTGCACTTCATATTCATCAATACTGCTCTGCTATAAAGCTCATAATTAGACAGCAAAAAAACACATTTGCATAACCCTGATGGCTATCGCGTCGATGTAACCATTCATCTTCACACAGAGACTTACTCTGCCACTTTCTCCTTAAGTACCAAGACCATAACCTCGATCAAATAAATGATGTCAACCTAGGAAAACAAAACCCATCATTCAACTGTTTGTGTATTCAGGAGCTCCTCTGCAGCAGCTGCAGCAGCAAGTATGGACATGTAAGCAATTATATAACAGGACACACATCAACCAGGTCACAGCCTCTTGAGCCTGATTACACATCTCCTCGTCCTCGTTGACAGACGAGCGTAGCAACACGATAGCATCGAATACTTTAATCCAGGCAGAGCACTTTAAACTCTCTGTGGTGTAATTTACAAGAAATAGTATCCAAAGTCTTGTCATTTTTACTTGTTAATTTTACGCAAAGCACATTTTGTACTCAACAAGTTATTTCTTTCTTCCCTCTTTTTGTCACATTTATCTCCCTGCACAACGCTGGAACAGGTGTGCGATTCATTTGGAATCGGGGAGAGTAATGTTCTAATGGTAAAACAAATCAAACGGTGTAGCATTTGTGTGCCAGACAGCAGGTGAGAAAAGTTACGCTGTAAACATGTCTCTTCCCTGCAGCAGTGCAGGAGATAAAGACTTTTCTAGCTCTGTATCTTTCTGCCCCCAGGGTGATGCACTTTTTTTTTTTTCCTCCACTTGCCTGTCTGGGGAAAAGAAAATATCATACTTTCTATCAGTTCTCCAAAATTATATGTCAATCTAACTTATCCCTGGTATGTTTCCATGGAGAAGACTGTCAGGAAGTACGAGCAGCGCAGCTAGTGACGGTGCACCGAAATGCTCATCCTTTACCCAGGAGACAAGCACTATACAGATGAGATGTTATTTCCTCTACCGTGGAAAAATAGAAGTAGACGCAGATGAATTTTGAAGACCTGCCGTGCATAAGTGTGTCTTTGTGGTCCATTGTGTATCACTTGTCTATCATCGCAGTGCAGTCTGGTCACACTTGGATTTAAACTTCTCTACTCATGTGCAGTAATTTACATCCACTGTGTTTCTTGTAGTTTCGTAGTGGGGGTTAATCACGGGGCACAGACCAGTGCATTGTCATTATGTTGCTGTCACTTGTCAAAGCCTTATACAATGGTCATGTAAGAGTTTAAAGGTCAATAATAGGGCGGAGGGATGATTAACAGTTGTGCCTCAAAACTGTAGTTTTGACAAAGTTCTCATACAAGTTGACCTTGCGGCTCTCCGGTCGTAATGAGCAGAAGGCGAAGAAAAAACATGGGATGAAAAAAGTATATATATTTTGTTAAATGAAGTCTTTTGTTAAAATACTCTTCCTGCTTCACGAGTCTCTGCTTCTCCCTCTATTCCCATGTTTCTTTTTTATGTGCCATCTACGTCTCCGTATTTTCCTCCGTCTCCTGTTTGTTCGTGTGCAGCGCTCAGGACTCCGTGAGCTAACTGTTGATAAAGATAAAGAAACATTCTGAACGGGAATTTTGATGCTGTTGACCGCTGACTCCGCCTGTCGGCTTGTTTCCTCGGACGGCAATGTGAGAGGCTTTATCTATCAAGTGCAGCCGTGTGTTTATGTCTGATATTGGCGGGGTTAAGGCCGCTTTAAATGTTCAATTAACATTAAAATGTGCCTCTGACATAATGCCAAGCACAAAGAAGGAGGAGAACAAAAGCTGCCAAATTGCACTGGGAATTCCACTTGAAAAAAAGGAGAAAAGACTGACTTTATCTTTGTGTTGGGGTTTTTGTTTAGTGTTTAGTTGAGGCAGTATTGATTATTGGAATATCAAAAACTGATGCTAAATGAGAGAGGCGCAAATATGAAAATATAATTTTTTATTTTATGTGAATTGTTTCCTTCTTTTAGGTGAAAGGTAAAAGAAAATTCTGAATGCAATCTCTGCTTTCACTGCAATCCCACAATCACTTCATCTGTATGAGATTGAAAAAGTGAGGGATACCGAGCCTCATTTTCTCAAGTTTACCTCTAATGGTTTAGTAATAACTTCTCAGCTCCCCAAAGTTATTACTTTCTTTTTTTTTTTACTGTGGCAAGAGACACCCAACGAGATGAATACAAAAAATGTGAGGACATCCTTCTTTTTCAGCTTCAAGATACTAAATAAATGCGTATTCTCCACCTCATATCAGAGAGATGCCTTTGATTGCTACTGAGGACTATCATGTCCTTGATAAGCAAGCAGAACCTATGAAAACCAGCAGAGTTGTGAAGTTGAACGACATGAAGTCACAGCAATAGTGTAATGAAAGTGCTTGGACGTCATTCTTCACAAGCCGGAGTTTCAGATTGACGCCGTCGCCATGCCAACAATGTCCCACCGCTTCCTCCAGTCCGATCACGATGACAACATCTCATTTTCGCTGTCAATTGAATGAACGCATGCTTTCATGTTCAGGCGGCTCGAACACAGAGGAAAATCTACGCCTTTCCCCTTGCAGACGATAGCAATGAGTACAAGGGACGACTGTTTGATGGTCTCCAGCACCAATGACAGAGCTACGGAGATCCCACTGCAGTGGATACGCAACCATGACACGAGGGTGTTGGACTAGTGGTGTTTTATCGCCGGCAACCTCCTTGAGCTGCATGTGTTTGTGGTTCTCCAGCAATTTCAGCACCCTAAATACAGGGGAAGTACGTGCTCGCGAGGAGGGGGAGCTTGTAGTCTTAGAGCACCTATACTCTCTCGGAAAGGCTTCACGCATGCTGTGTTCATGTCGAGGGGGCTTACAAGTAACAAACGAGTTGAACCTTCTCCCAGAGGTGGATAAGAGGGAGCGGATCCGCCCGCAACACCCGCTGCCCACGATGCTTCTCACCGGCACAGTGGGATGATCCATCTCTGGCGGCGGATACGTTTTGTTCATGAAAAATTGCTTTAGTCCTTCTGGTAGCCCCCGGGTTGCTGCTCGGCGCCATTGGTACGCGGACGTTCCAAAGATGGCGGCCCAGTTCTGGGGCGTTCTGTTTTTAGGAAGCGTGTGCAATGAGAGCGCTGCCCGTCCTGGGCCATCCTCTCCAGGCTTGGCCGGGGACGGGCTCAGGAGGCCCGTAATGTCTTTCCAGGTTTTGCAAAACATGCAGGCAGCAGGAGCGGGATTCATCATTGCATGTTACAAAGGAAAGTGGCATATGCACAGAATGCATAGAAGAGAAGAGTCTAGATCCCCTTTCGCACAACAGTACAGAAATAGTAGCGCGCAAAAACAAAAATTGTCTGCAAAAAGTCATTTGTATTTCTTTCGTGAAAGTCATTATTACATTTTCATACGATAAAACTTGGCGCGTCTTGTTCGCAGATGATGAATCTAGTTTGCTCATCAAAGCGGTGTTCTGCTGCCGTCGCAATGCTCATCTGCTGTAAATATGCCAGAAGCTTAAGTAGCTAATGATCACAGCAGTTTGAGGATGTCTGTCTCCCTTATCACCCTGGTGGGAGAAGATGTTGGAAGAGCTATTTCAACATGCGTGGTCTTCATCACTGGCAGGCACTGTGTGTAGTGAAAACCAGCCAATCATCAGAGTTCCTATATTTCCTTAACTTTTAAACAACCAGGCCGTGAGCTTATTACAATAAATACAAATATTCTTCATTAGAGCAGCGTTAGTGGCCCCTTATCTGTCTGACCCTAGTCGTGCTTTATTCATTTTTACCTGCAATATGAGAAGGAGTAAACAGCTCCTTTTACTCATAATTACCTATGAAGATGAAAAGTAATTATTCTTTCATTACATTGCTCATTAATTGGTATGATGTCAATGGTCCATTTCAGCGAGGCTTTGTTTTGTCATCTTAAAATCAGCGTGTCTTACAAAATATTTAAAAAAGGAAGATGTAAAATGTACCTGGTGGAATTAATTATACAGGTTGTTAAACTGTCATTTGTAGTTTTACAATCTTCGGTCGGCAATAAGTAAGTAATACCACATTATTCTACAACCCGTCTGTGCGATAAGCTCTTCTTTGTGATGGGCAGCGATGTACCTGCTTCTACAGCCCTCACTGTGATGTTGTGCCATCCTGCCGTCTCACGGTCCAAAATCTTTTCCAGCGTGATGGCACCCGAATCGGGATCGATATGGAAGATCATGTCCTGGTCCGTGGTCCGATCGATGGAGAACCTTTAACAGACACAAGAGGAGATGTAAATGTTGCCGATGAGAAGACGTCAATCATTATGCAGTAATATCCATTTTTAAGTATCTAATAAATGTATTACTATTTTAGGGGCCAGGTTGAACTCATGCCGATCGCCGACTTCCTTGACTAATTTGGTTTGGTTTGGGGAACCTAGTGTGCAACATTAAACCAGCACGAGCAAGTTCTGTAGAACCAACTCTGCTGTCTTTGATGATGTCTGCTGTAAAGGGCGCAGATATGTTTTTTCACTACAGTCTATTAATCTACTTTATTACATGTATCTGTATTCAATATATGTCGGACTGGAGAGAAACGCTTTTTTTTCCACCTCTTTGTATGTTTTGTACGTTTTTGACTTTTGAGTCCAACTCTTAATTAGTTCGGGCAAATTCCTAAACCTAAATTCCTTCACTGTGATTCAAACGGAGAAAATGATCCTTTGGATTCCAGTACATGACTTCACGGGACTTCATTTTGTGGGATTGGAGTAGGAGGACCTCATCCCCCTTTTTAGTCTCTTTCCAAAGCCTTTGTACATAAACACTGAGTCTGAGACGCCTTCATCAAAGAGAAAACTTGGCGGCGGCGCGCATGGTTTCCCACGTCTCCACCGCGAGAAAAGTAGTACTTGTGTCCTTCAAACTAGAAAATCGTTTTTTTGATCTTGTTTGTATGGCATGAAAGAGCTTTTGACAGGTGCATCTGCCTTTTGATAACCCGCTTGCAACGTTGTATGTCAACGGGGGGTTGGGGGGGGGTCTATTTGGAGAAACCTTGTTTTTAGTGACAGAATCTCCCTCTGCAATAGAGAGCAGTCTTGCTGATAAGATCCGCAGTAAAAGCTCGTCCCTTTCTCAGTAGGTGGCTCCTCGCCAACCAATCTCTCTCCTTTTCGCTCACTAACTCAAACACACACACACACACTAATATATGCTTGCACACGTGTCACACGCACACTTTCCGCTCCAGGCTGCCAGGACGACAGATCTGCCATTGTGTTGTACTTTAGTACACCTGAAACTCTGAGCCTCATGCATTTTTGATGGAGGTAATTTGCACGAGGCGCTGCGTGTCTCTGTGTAGACTCTGTCGGCGAGACTGTCCTGGCCCTTATCGACGAACCCCCTCTCACACTGCGATTGCTCATCTGAGGACGTGTAAAACGCAGACATTGGTACGGGAGATTACGAGGCGATATTGTTGTTTTTTTTATCACATGCAGTCACCCGAAAGCAAAAAAAAAAAGACAGCTCAGCTTCATCCTCCGAAGGTCCCACAAATTCACATTTTTCTTGGGATTTCATTCTAACTTCGAGAGGAATTGTTAAGTGTCGTCAAGCAAAACATTGCTCTTTAATAGCATTAGTTGTTTTTTAGCAGTAATCTTTTAACAGCAATAGTTTAGTGCCAATGTTGTGGTTGATATATTTTATCAGGCTACCTACTGTTGCAAAAAGCAGCAGTGTGCCTACAGGACCAAAGTAGTGTTATAATAGTAAATCTTCATCACTCTTTGAAAAAACAAGAAGAAGAAGTTGCTTAATGGCAAATATGAAAATATTTGAAGAGAGAAACATTGTCTCCTTTTAAAGCTCCAGTCTTTTCTATGCATTATATAATTAGTATTTTCTATAAAAGGAAATTCCTGCAATTGCTTGCATGCTTTTTTCAAGGAGCTCACGTCCTTCCAACATACTAGGAGGACTAGTAGTACTTTTTGGAGGACTTTTTGCTTCTGCTGACGTCGACTTAGTGCCTGTGCCGTACCTGACAGGTTTATTCTTCACATCTGGATCCCTTGCAGCCACGACGCCAACCAGCGCTCCTACTTTGGCGTCCTCCTGCACCTCCATGATAGCGCCCTCCGCTGGTTGGAAGACGGGAGGCTCGTCCACGTCTGACACACTTACGCAAACGATGGTCTCGTCTCGGAAGGAACCGAGGTTGGCGAAGCGGGGGTCGACGTGCTTATTCACGGCCTCCACAACAACATTGTGTGTGCGCTTGGCCTCGAAGTCCAGTGGCTGAAAGACAAACGAGATTCCGCTTCAAGTCTCTTTCTTTAACACGAGGGATTTAAAGGGGGATCATGTATGGCGCTGACACTGGTGGCCAAAACGTGTATCCCATCTTGTTCATGTTGTTACTTACCACCAAGTCAACACCATTGGTGGCTAAAAAGAAAAACATGTTGTTGATAGTCCAGTGAGGCAAAACTCTTCTGCTGGCTGAGTGTTTCATATCTGCTATTGGGCGTAATTCACAACAAAGATGTGTCGGCTGGGAGAAACATTCGGCCATCTGTGCATTTCAATGAAAAAATACTACTGCTAGGCATTTTATTTAAGGGGGGGAAAAAGTTGAAAACACTTCGGCACTGCCAGCACCTGGCAAACCCCAGTGCAAAACAAATGATCATCAATCATTAAAGCCCAATCGTCTCTTTTTCTACATCTCTTCCGACACGCATTGAATGTCATTGTCGGAAAAGGAGCTGTTCCGCTTATTGACCAGAACGATTAAGCTGATGGGAGCCCCCAAACAGTTTTTGATGATTATTAAGCAGCAGATGCACAGTCACCTGCTGATTTCCAGCCAAACGAATCCTAATCACTTTTTCTTTAAGATTGCAAAATAGTATGAGGTCTGGAAAGGCTTGATATGTGTGACAAAGAAGCTTGATCTAATATCTATAGATCAATTAAAAAACAACCAGCACACACGGGAATAATAGACAATTTGATTTTTTGTAACCTTTTTCTAGCACAAAAACACCAGCACTTGATAGTAATTTGTTTAAAATTTGCAACACAGGAAGAAATATCTCGTAGCTCGCACATTCACCTCAATGGGGCCATTCTGAGGACAACAGAAACTTAATAACCAACCATTTTGTTTGCAATTACTAGGTAGAGTCTTCCTATGTTAAAATGTTACATAGGAAAAAGAAACAGCACGAGTCAACCGTACCTTCTTGATGGAGACAACAGCTTCCTGTGTCTCTACGTCTGTAGTGACCTTAAAGAGCTCTCCTTCCTCTTTGATCAGATAGCTCATGTCGGTGTTATCTCCCATGTCGGCATCCGTTGCAATGACGCGTCCAACCGGAGTACCCACAGCCGCCCCCTCTGACACCGAAAACTGGTACATCTCTGGATTACAGAGTCGGTGGCCGCAGGTGGAAACGACAATTGTCGGATAAAACAGGAGGAGAGTTTGGTTTAGCGAAGCAAAAAAAAAACACTAGGTAGGAGTAGTAAAACATCTCAAAAGAGAAAGGATGAGGGACAAAAGTGAGGCGGAGGAGGTGGGAAATGACAGCAATGGACGAAAGATAGATGGCTGAAGGTGGAGAGGTTGGAGGTGAGAGTGCTGGTAGAAGAGATGGATGGGAGTATAAAAGGAAACGTAGGAAGATGAAAGGGTGAGAGAGTAACAAAGATAAAGAAGCTAAAGACGGGTAGAGAAAAAAGGACGTGGGTTGGGATTGTAATGAATGAACTTCAGGCGGTCACTACTGAATTCATATTAAAGAGAGAGTGCGACATTATATTTTTGTTCATACACAACAAACTAAACGGTAGCCCTACTCTGATCACTGTGAAAACATAATTGCAACCCTGACTCAAACACGTTGTCAGTCCTGAATCTGAATTTCTATCCTAAAGGACAAAACAGACTGAAGGAAATTTTCAAATCTGCCAGATTTCATTAAAAATACATGAAGGTAAATGTAAGAAGATGAAGCTTGATGTGATCACATCAAAGTCCTTACACATACACAACGCCTTGCATCTTATTTATGAAGCTGCTTTCCAAACTCTATCTATTCCCCACACCATACCCTGAAGATACTCTAATCCTGCAGGGTTTATCCTTCTGACTGGGTAAATATGATTTACTGAGATGGAAAAAAAGGGATTTGTACAGAAATAAGAAGAGGTGTGGAGACATATCTAATACAATCCACCAGGCTGTCAGACGCTGTTCCCCCAGCTGTAACAAAAGTAATAGTGGTCTGACTTTACACCAAAAGGGGGGGAAAAATAAAGAGTTAACATGAAAGCAAAAAAAGGAAGTAGCCTACTTTTTAGTGTCTTATATATATATTTAAATAAAACAATAGTGGCTTGTGAGATCTGACTTTTAGATGCATTCACTTTTTATTTTGCTACGAATACTTATGCAGAAATACATACAACCCCTGATGCTGTTTGCTCTATTGACAGCCTGTGGTGAGCTGGACGTTTTAACTATTACTTGTTTCGTATCAGTGCAGTTAAAATCCACGTGAAAATCCATGTTAGCACCAAAACGACTTGACCGACGTAAACCCGGAACACTACAATGAGGCAACAATAAAGCGCATTGATTCAGTGCTCTCTTGAGCCTCACTTAAAAGGACTGATCAAACCTGCGGTGGAACGTAGCAATTCTCCACACTTTGTCAGGAGCTACAGGTTTGATAGGCTCATGAATTTAAGTGAGTTGATTATCTCGGAACCTCACGCAGGCCGTTCAATACGGTCTCTGATGCTTCGATTGCAAATTGGTGTGAGCGGCCGGCATTTCGCGAACTCCCTTGTTTGTTGTTTCTTTTATCATCCTCTCAGTGCTTCCGCGTTGGCTCATTACTCTCGTTCGTCTCCCTTAACTCTCACTTCTGTATTTCACATTCTCAGATATTCCTTTCCTCTGCCTCGCCCGTCTCTCTCCGTGCCCTAAAGTAAGATCATGTGCATGAGACACTTACTCTGTGGGAAGCGCGGCGGGTTGTCATTAACATCTGTGATCACTATGGTCACCGTGGTGGAGCCCGAGAGACCGCCCATTTGTCCGGCCATGTCTGTTGCCTTGACGACCAACTCATACCGATCCTGTGTCTCACGGTCCAAATCTGCCACTGCTGTCATGATGATTCCTAATAATTGAGGGATGGAGGACAGAGATTAAAGGGAGAGAGACAGAGTGAGAAAGTGGGGAAAAGTACGAGTAATAAGTGAGGTTACTTGAAAGATTCCATTAGTGGTTAGCACTCAGAATAACCGACTATATCGCAGTTTAAATATCAACTTCTGCATGATGGGGACACATAGACTGTGCAGCACATTCCACTTCCACTCCACATGACAGACTGACTGTATGGGAGAGATTGTGGCATATTTGCCACTCTGCTCAAACCACATTTTATGGCTGAGCTGTATGGGAATAATATATGGGAGTGGATTGAAAGCATGCCTCAGCCACTCTAAATGGCATCCCCGGTTGGTAAGACTGCACTAAAACTTAAAAAGTGGATCTCCAAAGAGCAATGGGGGGGCATGGAGAAAATAATATAATATGTATAGTATAATAGTGAGTGAGTTGTAAGGCACACAGACAGAGCGAGGGAAAACAATACGCAAAGCCATTGTTCACGCACATGGACTCATGTGCTGTTGTGTTTTAGTGCAGTTGGAGGTGAGAGTGCGACGGAATATGGAGGCAACAGGACATTTTGGCATCGGAAACCATTCGTTTTTTCAATTTAAGTAGCTTTGGGTTCGGCTTCATGTTGTTGTCAGAAGAAAAAAATACCGTAAATTTGCCTCCTGACGTTGCCATATAGAAACTATACATTTGTTTACTCAAATAGCCAGTACTGTGGCCTCTCTTTACATTCAATATCTGTTTCCCACACAAACCAGCACATAGTCCTTCTTGGTTTAAAAGAGATATTCTCATTCTTGTCCCAGTAGCAGCAGCATCAGTAGCTGGCTGGTTTACTGGGCTGTAATATAATTCCACTTCACCCCTTGGGATTTCCCACATCAGAATCTATTGATGCATTTTCTGGGCTTGGTGTGCTGTCTCTCTCCCAAAGGTTTGCATTGTGTTGGGTACACAACTTGCTGATTCACGTTTAGCCCGGGGCCATGTTCTATGAGTAGCCAAAATACAGTACAGCGCTGGAGTTAAGGAGGGAGACAGATGACACGCTCCTCTTTCATCCACCAAAGACCTGAGGGGATGCATCTAAACTACCATTGTCACAAGTAAAGCCCCAATCCGCAGCTAGTGTACAGCACTATTGCTCCAGCACCCCGGTAGAGACTGAATGTAGATGGGTCTACTTGGACTGAATGAATGCAATTCAAATTCCAATGCATATCACGGAGCTTTAACATTAACCAATTTAACACAGTAATAGGGCCTCGCACACCAAGTGTGAAATGGAGCAGCCTCAGTATGATCATTTATTGCCTTTTATATAAAAAAATGGTGTTCTGATGTTTTTCTACTCGCATCAATTGCACTGGTGTTTTTATCTCGCGGGGGCAATGACAATCTGATCTCCTGTGAAATCCGCCCCTCGCCCGAGACGCCTGAAAACAACAGTCGCCAAAACGACAAAAGGAACATAGTGATTTGCTGCGTAGTCTGTTGTCAAGGTGAGACAGATTGATATTAATGAGGCAAATTTCAGTGCTGTTTTGTCTGTTCTTCAATTTGCCCCTTTTGGCTCGCACCCATTAGGCCAGACCGTCTCCCTGCAACGTGGGGGGAAGAGAGTGGGTGGAATCGGGGTCCTGAGACAGAAGCTGTGATGAACCGTCCAGTCCCACTGAGGCAGAGCCATTTATCATCCACGCACACAGGCTGACCAAGTCAAAGTGGTATAGAGACCAAAAAAGAAATCATTAAAACGTTAGTGCTGTTCCCTGGTGGGAGGGAGGGAGGGGATTCCAAGGCAACGCTGAAACTAAGCTACCCCTGAAAGATTTTTTGGAATTTCCCATTAAATAGTTGGGGTGGATCTGGATCTGGAGGAAAAATAACCCCAACAAATGTACTAGTGGGGCAAAAAATTCCAAATTCTGGTTTCTACTAAACACTGTGGCACTGTGTGCCATGAGGCATTTTGGGTGTTTGCTAAAAGTAGCCAGTAGTTACTGGCTGAAGCTTTATATGATGGCCAATCGATTTTGATTGATCTAGGATCTGCGGTCTCTTGGATTGACATTGATTAATGTTTTGCAGCAAAAGAAGAAGAAGAAGCACAAAAACAAAGGCGGGGGGCCGAATGCCGTCGCTGTCATCCTTCTTACCTGTGTGTCTGTCGACAGTGAAAATCTTCTCTCCATCCAGTACGCTGTACACAACCCTGGCACTGCTGCCGTAGGTGGGGTCGTCAGCATCTGATGCAGTCACCTTCATAACGGATGTTCCTGTTGAAAAGAGACCCAAATTGTGTGAGAGGGATGAGTAAATAAGAGGGAGGAGGCCACTGGGGAAACTTTAAACAAGTGCCATTGAGAGTGAGGAGATGTGTACTGGCTCCTTTGAGGAGGGGCGTGAAGGGAACACGTTCCTTAGGGTTCTTCTGAAATGTTAGTTTGCGTCGTGGTGTCATGAGAGACGGTTGCTAGGTAAGTCGGGGTTAGCGTTAAATACGGACTCACACGTGACAGAAATGAAGTTTTGAGTTTGTTTCCAGGCCTGTTTGTTTCTGTGATTATAGTTGGCAAAGTCCTATTAATGCATTTGGATAGCACTACGCCAGAGAGCTGTTTTATCTCGATTTCTAAACTAGTTTTTAATGTTAAAAATAACCTTTTCACTACTCTGCTGCTCGGAGTTGTTTTGCCTCTCATTGGCGAGGAAGTTGCGTTTCAGAGATGAAAGGAAACATGGTGGCATGAAGTCAACATTTATCTTCAAAGACTGTAGGAAGCTCAAAAAAATCTACAACAAACAATTATTTGTGATTACCGCGCTGAGGCAGAGAATATTATTTCAACATGAAGCCTCAACATTTGAATTTGTGGAGCAGGTGTTAAATTAATTATTTCCAGTGCAGTACATTTGTCAACAACAGTGTTCATATACAAGCCCGTGGCAGTGAATAGGCTGGCACCCCCCCCCCCCCCCCCCCACACACCATTTAGTCACACATTTTATTAAAACTTCCTTTTTTTAGGGTAAGAAACAACTGTTTGCTTGCCTCTCAGCAAGTAAGCACTTTTTTGTCCCTTTCTGTAAATAATTTTACTACGGGAAAAACGACAATAAAAAGGGGGACGTTACTGGGTTCCATAGGTCCTCAAGGACAAGAAGTCGGTCTTTGTCTCCATGCTTCTGGCCAATGCTACGGGTAATTACTGACAGCTGGTGTTGTCTGCCAAAGGTCGCCGCTTGTAGCTTTTCTCGGAGGCCTGTCATGCTACTGTCCGGCCACATAATGGCCCGTATGCTAATGTTGCTAATTAGCGGGAAGTGTCAGAGCACTGTTTGTTTCCTGTCATCCAATGGAGCTCTTAAGGGGCGTAGAGGAAAGGAAAGGCCAGTGGATTATCATTAAAGTCAGCTGGCCATTAAATCAGACGGCTCAGATCCCCTGCAGCACTCTCTTTCTTCTCCCTCTAGGTAAATAGGAACTAGCCATCACCTGGTTAGTGATGAGAGGGAAACGAATGAGGATTTTTCTGTTTTGCAGTTTATACCGATCGACGTGGGAATGCGACAATAGCTCAAAGGTAAATTATCCTGAGGAACAATCAGATGGAAATGGGACACGTGAGGAAACACAGAACAGCCAATAACAGGCTTGTGTCCTGATATATTGCAGCTAACGGTGGATTGAAAGAACTGCATATTACCTCAGATGGAATGAGCCATTAATTCATATTCTAGGTCTTACCTGCCGCTGTAGGTCCAACCAAGTCATTTTTGTCCACGGGATTACTCCCGTATCTTAATTTTCCCCAGGTAACAATCAGTTTGATGCTCAGCTGTTTCATGGGTACTTGGCTTGCAGCAACGTTAGATGGCTTGGAAGGACTATATAAATGCAAATGTTTCTTTATTGTGTTTATATTAAAAAGAGAAGTGAACCAGGGAGTTTTGCACTCAGGGTTTGCATAAAAGCTCCAACCTGCATCTGTGTTTCTAGTGGGAGAAGTCATTACTTATAGTATTTGTTGGCATGGGATTTTTTTTCTCACTCACGTAGATTTTACTGTTGATGGAGTTGTGGAGATTCAATAAAAATTGACTTTCTTGGATTCAAATGTAATGCATATTGGAATAGGAGAAGTATGTCTAATGGAGAGGAGCTCTCGATATTCATTAGCTCAAGAGTTCTTTTTCTCTCACTGCCTATAACTTGAATCACAAATTGCTCTCAGATGAGACGAACCGTAGCAATACTCATTTTAATTATCAAAATATACAGGTTTGCTTGTCTTTATTCCCCCTAATGGACACATCTGTTTTGGATGAGTCTTGGTTTGGTGATAAAACAACTGTATTTCAATCTATTAAACTATATTATATTTCTGTTGCCATTACCTTTTGTTGTCAATTTGTGTGTGTGTGTGTGTGTTCAGTATAACGCATTACTGTTGGGAGACCTGGTGAGGTTAGATGAGGTCGACATTGCAACCAGCAGGCAGAGGGCCTCGGAAACGATGCTTTTCTGCTCGAAATTTTACACAAATGCAACCTCCGTAATTCAGAATTGTGCCGTTTTCTGAACAAATGGATATTTATTCCCCTCACTTACTTATACATTCTGAGCCTGGAGATATTTACACCATCAAAACAATATTAAAATAGAAAAGTCAGCGACGTTCCAATTTTCATATGCAAATGTTTTTCAAATGTAACACAAGTGACTTTCAGTTTAATAACTGACATGACAGCAAAGCATTCACGAGGACGGCGCTATACGCGGTTTCAAGTGGCCTTGCAGCTTTAACGAGGATGTGGTTAGATTAATCAATTAACCCTCAGAGCAAAATGCTTGAGACATACAGTAATTGAGGCTGTTTATTTAACACTTTTTAACATCTCTTTAATTCACTAAACAATGCAGCCATGGAAGTAAATACAACATTTTTAGAATTTTATGATCTAACATTATTCGTTTCTATGAATTAGTCAATACTTCTCACAATGCTTTAATCTTTTCACGGAAGGAAGAAAAAAGCAGAATTCAACACGCAGTCTCTCTTGAAGGATAATGTAAATAAAATTCTGATGCAAACTAACCCAGGGACCAACTCTGATTAAATACAATAAGAAATAGGGGTTGTTTTTCGTGGGCCATGAGGATTCGTGACGATAGCCCCATAGATAGATTTATGCACAAGTTTGGTTTAATGGCATCAACATAGGCTTCCCACACCATTTCAGCACTCTGGGAGAGACGGTTCAATTACTGTGAGGGGAGCTGCAGGAGTGTGAGACACTAGACTGACAGCTATTTAAGAGGCAGCCTCATAAAAGAGATTTGTGCCCATCTCAGCCGGTGCCGTGCTGGTGCGCGCCGCAGCGGAGGGGTCTAACGGCTGCGGCACTGAGCCTCTTTGGCGCTACGACCCGCCTTAATCTGGAGGACTGAGTGCTCCCCGCCCGCATTATGGATCATTTAGTAAAGCCATAAAAGCTGAGGTGTTTTCACATGAAAAGTTATTTCTTCACTACTTCCACTGTGATTCATGCCTCTCTCGTCCGCGTAAATGCCACAGGAGAGAGAGGTAGGGGGGGGGGGGGGGGGGTGAACAGAAAAGAAGGGTGAGAGAGAACGAAGTAGAAAAAGGGGAGAAAATCACGCCATGTATGAACGCCAACGGCTTGCTTGCGTTGATCCTCTTCCAGATCTCTACAAGGATTTGGGATGTTTTTCATCTCTTCTGACAGATTGTAAGCGTAATCTTTGTTAGCCTGGCAACAGTTGTCTTTTAATCCTCCCATACTTTTTATATTTTATTCCTCCGCCGTATGGCCAGCGTCAATTTCAGTCACGGAAATGGCAGCAAAGGGACCTGATGATTATGATTATTATTTCTTTTGGAGAACAAATTGTGGGCCAGCAAGCCATGTCATTTAAAAAAAATGAGTATCTTATAAATTTTAAGCTTTTTTCAGTGTCTGTGTAAAACAACTTGTGACACCCTTGTATCTGCAAGCCAGGAATAACATAGAGACATAGACATTTATACATAGCTTAATCCTTGAACAAGTCAAAATGTCAGACGCACAATAAAGATGGTGTCAATACTACATCACGTCTCCACAACAACTAAGTACTTCAAGCCTTAATAAAGGTCACGGCTGCAACTGTGTTGCCGTTGTCCTCTTCCATGCCTCCTCATCCACCGAATAACACCCTCTCTCAATCCCTCCCGCTGCCACATCCACGCTTATTCATACACATGACCACGCACACCATCAGCCCAAATCAATTACATCAAGCACTGTGGTTAAGCGCATAATGGTGGATGTTACTGGTCATATACATGAAGCAGGTTGGCAGAGGATATTGGTTGTAAGTTGCTCATGCCATGTTGCATTGCTCACTCCCGTGATTCTGCAGCTCTAAATGTCTCATCTTCAGTTAGCAGGACAGGCCCCGGCTGTCTCAGTGGTGACTGCGGTAATTTGCAGCCTCCTCCTGGGCAACCTCTGTGGACCACATCAACAGGAAAGGCCATTATGACTTCAACCCACTTGTGGAGACCTTACATTACATGCAAAGGAAGTGGGGGGGACTTATCTCTCATGCTGACTGTGCTGAAGGTTAGAGCGAGAAAGAGGAGGACAGAGAGAGAGAGAGAAAAAGGTCAACGGAACATGAAGTGATAAATCAATGGAAATAATACATGCATTGCTGTTTCACCGGAACGGAATGCTGTGTGGTTTCTGTTGACTGACAACGTCATTCACACAAAGGCCTCTTTGTTCTTGATTTGCTGCGTGTGTACAGGTCACTTGCCAAAATAAAAGTGGAACATTTTTCATTTTCAGGGACACCAAATAATTGTTAAATATTGTTGCGAAAAGAGAGCTCTGTCAATAACCGTCATTGACAGAGCCTTCTTTTCTTCCAGCTTTGTACTCCCTCGTGTTATTTTCTGTGTCACCTTCAAAAATGCTGTTATTTTGTGTATTACAGATGGGGCAGTGACCTTCGTGAAGACACTCGAAACATACATTTCACAAGGCTTCTCCTGTGCTGCAACTGTTCATTCCATTCTCCATAACTCATTTCAGATATGTGGAGACCGAAGCACCAGTCTGCTAGTGGACCAGCACCAGTCTGCTAGTGGATGTCCTTTTCAGTAGTAAATCATCCCGTGAAGATACTGCTGATGCTTGACCTATTCAGAACCTGTGCACGAGTCATGTTGGACCTTAAAGAAGTCTGCTTGGTTCTTCAAATCCTCACAGTTTCCAGTGAAATGAACATTTTGTCCAAAGAGCCACTGCTACAAAATCATATACAAATAATCCTTTTAGTTTTATGACATTAACAGAGATAGACATCGAGTTATGCAAGAAAGCCTCAGATGCTCAGATTTGTTTAGTAGATTAAAAAGCAGGACACTTTATCCGACTGCTATTTTATCCGGGAGATTTTTTATTTTTTTTGGAGTCAGTGACTTGTCAGTCAGCGTTACCTGAGGTTAGAAGCTGCGGAGCGGATGTCGCGTCGGGCCACATCTCTGCCACTCAAAGGTCCTCAGGTCCTCTCTAATGGAACCACACCAGTCACAGGATTAGCTACGTGGAAACGTTTCACCCCTGTTGGGGTTCTGCCGCCGCCCCCCCCCCCCCCCCCCCCTCGCCACGTTTCCACCGGATTCCCCCGCTGTCGTGCGACTTTTGAGAGGAAGGCGGAGGATGCCTTCGTCAGTGACTAAATGCTTTCAAACACAAACAAACTGCGCCGCTTTGACAGCCGGCTCACATTGCGGCCCGAGAGAAAAGTGACGGATGTCTCAGTATGCATGTTGTAACACGGTGTAATACTGATTTCAAATTGGAAGAGGCTTGTCTTTATTGCTTTAATATCGGCTGAGCGCGCAGAGCAAACGCATTAGATTGAGGTGTCACTGTGTCACCGACGTTGTGTCTTAAAACCCATCCAATGCTTAAGTGAACAACAATGTCGGGTATTATACTAGTTTGACAGCACATTAGCCGCTGGGTTTTTAAAACTATTGAGGCGTAGCTCAAAGCTACATTAATATTTAAACACTTAACATTGCTGGTACCAAAGGCAATTCAAATATTTATCAGGCTTTCCAAAACATACATATTTCCCCCAAATATCTACATAAGGTACGTGTTATGACCAATGGAAAAGCTGTCATGCTGCCTGAGGCGTCAAAAAAGAAATATTTTCACATTTATTAATCTTGGTCCCAAAATAGAGTTATCCATTATATTTTTGGGAATGAATAATCACAAGGAATCACAAAGAAAACCCAAAATAATTTTTTCACATTCACATTAACTGTCAATTGCATGAATTTGCCTACTATGACAAAACCAGAAACATCAACTTCAAACACGTTTTGACTGTTGCTTTTCTGCTTTTTGTTGGACCACCTTTCCAAACCAAATAGAACTCTATATTCATTCACTGAGAATGAGAATGTAAGAACTATTTCTTACAGAGGGTAATGCCATGGACATGAAGGTTATCCACACCACCTTGCCCCTTACGCAAAATGCCTTCATGCAGATTACATATCGGCCATCGGATCAGTGCAAGAAAGCCTCTCCGGTGGTTGTTTTGCAACCTCATGGGGATGAAAAGCCTTGAGAAACTAACGATGTACGTATGTAACGCCCACGAGGGGTCCTTTATTAGGAATTGAGGAAAGGATTTTCATCCGTGATTATCCACACCTACGAGGGCTTTATTACACTTACACCATTTCATCATTTACCACCGAAGGAAATATCCCCTACAACTGATAAGCCATGTGTACTTTCAGCAGCAGGCCTCCGGCTGTGACCCACGTTGAAGGTCACGGTGCACTTTGGGTGGAGGTGGAGAAGATTTCCAATCTCATGACCATTTAGAAAGCTTGCAACTTGCAATTGGATACAGTAGATCCCCCAAGCCTGACAAGCATGAACCCTCTTAGGTAATCCTTGTCTGGGTAATTCGGGGTTTATGCTATTAGTTTGTGCATTGTGTGCCCTGCGGAACTACAAAGGTGGTTTGTTTCACCTCAGCCTCGATGCAGTGCAGCACTGCAGGTTGAATGCTGACCATCCGCCTCACTGCAGTGAGACACGGCAGATGCCATTCAGCGATCTCCTTGACCGATGTCACAAAGATGGCGCACACTCTTTAGAACTGGAGCTGAATTGACCAGGTCTTTGGGGTCCCCTTCTGAGTCAATAGGGCAAATAAAAATGGCAAATATCCCTAAAAACACTTTCTCTCAAGATACCGTCTCTCAGTACAGCGCCCCTCCTTCCCACGAAGGGAGTGAGTGTGCGATGTCGGTCTCGCCTGCAAATACATCTATTTTGTCAAGAAGCATTTACCTGATCCGATTGTTCCTTCCTGCTTATTGTAATGCGGAGGAAGAAATGTGTCACCGACTCTAGTGATCGCTTTGTCTCAGTACGTCGTAGTAAAATTTACCATTAAGAGGATGCAGAAGCTGTTTTTTTTTGTTTGCAGAGGACACTCACACGGCGGGATACTGACAATGAGTTGCATTGCACAATCAGTGACATTGTCTTACTGATTGTGTGGTGACATCACACAGGCCTGCAGGGCAGTGGGAGTACAGCCTCTGCAGGGCATTGTGTGGGGGGAGGAGGGGCGGGGGGGGGGCACGCTCCGCATTTACCGTACCCTCATCCGTGGTTTGCCCAGAGAGATGACGGCGGCAGACATCCGTGCCATTTCGCCCGTTTGTGTCTGCGAGATGTATCTGAATCTTCCCGGACTCATTCCGCGTTGAACGTGCTTAATGGAACCGGGAGCGCCGCAGATCAAGCGCTTTCACACACATGCTCTAATCCGATCCTCACCGTTTAGCAGAATTAACGCCCTTAATCCTTTTCATCGACAGCGCTGTATTCATTCACGTTTTGCCTTCCTGCTTCATTACGGCGTAGGTTGGAAACTAGTTTTCTGTTGCCTGCTCGTGGACCGTGGTGTCACGGTGGGTCTTAGTGGGTCTCAGTGGGACTACAGCAGATTGACCCTTGACCCAATAGGCCCGGCTCTTGCAGGGCAAAAGCCAATACTAAAAGTATCATGACAGCATGAGTAAAGGCACAGCCCCGACATTTGTGACTCATCTCGCTCCTTCTGAGCCAGCTGCTAAAAATGTTTGAAGCAAGGGCGCGAAACACGTGTTACAAGCTGTGCATATGTTTAGTGATTAACCAAATAGTGGCAGTTCCTAGACGGCTAAACCAATACTAGTTACTACTAGGAGTAACAAAACATAACTAGTGTTGTGATTAGACGTTGTGTGTGTGAATTAACATCTGATTAGATCAGATTGTGATGGGAAGGTGGACTATTGCACGGGATTTAGCAGATATATCAGTACATTTGAAGAAAATATCAGCGAGGGAATTAATATTTGAAATTAATATATACTATTATACTATCACATTTTTAATTGTCACCTTAAAATAAAGGATTTTTCTTTTCTTTTCCAAAAAAAAACCCAGTTGTATCATCAATTGGTATAAATTCTCTGAAAGTGAATAATGTGTAAAATGTTCAACAAATGATCTATGTGTTCAGTTAAAGAAGGTTATAGTTATTAGAGCTTCAATTATTACGGGTAGTCCCTAAGCTCCATCTTCTAGTCACTTTCTTTTTTGGTTGTGTTCAGTCCAGGATGTCCTCTACCAATGGATTGTATTAAATCAATTCTTCACAGTCTTTATCATCATGAGTCAGAGGACACAGCAAGTGTACTAGAGAGACTCCATCCATGTTCCCTCTTTTTTCCTAACATAAAGTCATGCACAGTTCTCCAAGCAATATTCAATCATCCATGCAGCACAAATTTGATTTAGGACTGCAATTTCATTAGCCGCAAATTTTTCAAAGGACAACACAGAGCTCCGGCCCTCACATTTCATCATCATCTTCGCCGCTCGTATGTTATTTGCCCTCTCTTCTCCTTTTCAGAGTTAACCAACCCTTAAAAACAAGCAGACAAATTATTATTTTTTTTGTAGCAGATGCTGAGCTAGCACACGGAGAGACAGACATAAAGCACAAAGAGGGAGGGTTTGAGGCGTTAAAAGCTACGACAGAGGCCGGCAATGGGGGACACAACAGGAGTGATGGCTAATATGCTTTATGCAGCTGACCACTGATTACTTTCCGACGATTATGCCCTCACGTTTTCTAAAGCAGTTTTCTGTGTGGTTGCACATCACTGGTGCGGCCGACGCTCGCAATCTGCTTCTAACACGGCGTAAAAATCAACCATGTCTCGGGTTTTCAGGAGCTTTGTAATAATTACGTAAAAGAAAAACTGACTCTAAGCAGGGTTTGAGTGCAATACGAATACGATGAGAAATGGAAGAATAGCTGGCTATGGTTGGGAGAAATTACAAACACACAAACATTAAAACAATTTCAGATGTTTCTGAGCTCAAAATGATGAAATTGCAAATAAGTGGCTGGTGTTTTTTGGGTATCTGATTTTAGTGTTCAGACTAAAAACAGCAATTTGTCTGTCCCTCAAGGAATAAGAACTAACCTTCTGCATACAGCAATCAGCCACAAATCCATTTTTAATTATCAAAATTTAAAACCGGTTACACAAATCTAGTTTGATTTTCAGAGTAGGCAAAGTAAGTTACCAAACAAAGCTGGTTTTTAGCTATTTTTACTCCAACTTTTGAAACACTACATTAGTTGGGGATTAGTTTTAGCTGTGGATTAATACACATTTGGGGCTGAGTGTGATTATTTGGCAACCGGGCAATCACTCAGAGTTAAGGCGTTTATTACTGTAGGACAACAACAGACAGACATCTACGGCAACGAGGGATTCATCGAGCAAAGGCGAAGCTCGGGTCTTGCTCACAATGTTAATACTTGTTAGTGAGGTAGAACCTGTTAGTTTGCTGAAACTAAAGTAAATTATTCCGAATATAAAAGTTTTCTCCAGCTATTTTCAGCTGCAGCTGTGTGGGAGGTAAGAGGACAATGTGCAGCAAAAGCTTTAGAGCCGCTGAGTAAATGGCGGTGGTCAAGGTGGTCGGCCCTGTACCTTTTTTTGTTTTCTTTTTAATCCCTTCATTTGCATTACTGAGCCTCTCACCTTAGCACTGAAATGCACCAATAAAATATCGGAACAGCGCGACGAAAAAGAAACAGCGACGGCGGAGGCGACTGCCTGACTAAGCGGTAGCCGCTACCTCATTAGTGCCGGCGCTCCACAGCGATGTTTAAAACATGAACTGCACACTTATTCAGTGCGTCATCTGACTGAGGTGCAACAGGGTCGAACAAAAGGGGGGGGAGCAGCCAAAGTGTAAGGGTCGTGATCATTAAGATTACATTAACAAACATTAACTACGCGGGATGGCTGTGACTCCGTGTCCCTCCTTCATGAAACGATAACAGCGCTCCTGCTTCCCGAGCGATTGCATCCTTTTCTGAATCTCCGGGGTTATTTCTATGCTATTCATCTCTCTACTTATTTGTGGTAGCCTTCCGTTGCAGGGTCATTCACTCTGCCGCTGCCTCCTCCACACACACACACACACACACACACACGAACGCAGACACACACTCCATTCAGTTTTAGAGAGCACTGTAGGCAGAAATGTGCACAGTTTGGATCATGCTGAGGAAGCAGGAATTAATTCCAATCAGACTCGAACAGGGAAGAGCCATTCTATTCTGCATCACTCCTGGAGTCACTCACCCAAGAAGCTACCCCACCTCTACTGCATACGCGTGACAACACGCACGCACACAGACACACACACACGCACATGCAAAATCTGTATCACACACAACGCACACATGGCTTCGTGATATCGCTTGGTAGCCAAACAGAATTATGTTTATTGGACTTCAGCGGGGCATGTGACATTAATACCATGCTAATGAAGCCCCCGACCCCCCTCGTTCACCTGTCTTTTCCATTTTTCATGAGAACTTTAAGGAGCCACGGTGTGCCGCTAATACTGTTGCTCACAATAACAACATGTTTGTCAGGATTAAAAGCATTGTGGTTTCATTGTCAGAAGACTCTATGTAAATAAGATAAACCCTCGCCATTTTCCCCCCCTCCCTCCCGCCCTTATTCCCCGTTCGTGATTTACCTCATAACAGTGTTTCAGAGAACAAAAGCCACAAAGCTCATCTGGGAGTAATGCAATTTGCCTCTCCTTTCTCCATGTGACTTTTCAGTTATTTCTCCATATTTTCCTACCTAAGGGGCGTAGCTCTGATATAGATGCTCCTCAAATGTCCTTGACACCATTCTACTACTTTCTTATCGACCATGGATTCACTGACTCCAGATGTGTTTTCATCTATAGTAACATCTCCTTGGCTTTTTTTTTTCCCTCATGTGCACAATGGGGAAGAAATTTAGCATATGGCTCTTCTTGACATTTTTTCCCCTGAGCCAACATAAACAAAGAGTTATGTTAAAGGCCTTACTTATGCATCATGAAAACAGTTGTAAAACTGTTCTTTTCTTACAGTATGTGCACCTTTGGGGCATCCTGAGCTCAACGGCGGTAAAATGTCTAATATCCCCGATGGCCCCTGACAGGCTACCGTGTGTCTTGCCTCACCTATGGGGGACAGCTCTGCCACACTGCCGATGTAGGGACCCTCCAAGAACTTGGGCTCACTGTCGTTGATGTCCTGGACCTTGATGACAAACTCCGACTCTGGTTCCAGGGGGTCATTGGAAAGCTGGTCCCGGGCCCGGGCCCTAAGTGTGTAAAACGCTTTCTCTTCTCGGTCCAGCCTCTCTGTAGCGTGGATGTCCCCCGTTTGCTCATCAATGATGAATATAGAGCCCGCACCTTCTCCAGAGATAGTGTACTTGATGTTCCCCTCTCCTTCGTCAGAATCTGTGTGGATCTGTAAATTGAGGCAAAATACGGTTTTAAAATCTGACTTTGCAACAGAGAATACACTTAGAAACAATTAGAAATGGGAGGTAATGCTCCCAGGTTACCTTTTTTACCAACTATTATAGGAAAAACAGAATAGTCGTAGACTGTCAAAACCTTTAGTGGACACTTTTCATTATTTTGGACTAATCATTCATCTGCGGTTTCAGCATGGAGAAAGAATGAAGCGGGTGCAAGTAGAATGCTGGTGTTCTAATCAGCAGTGACCAAAAGAATGAAGAATTTCTTCTGATCACTAGACACAAGATCTTATTCCCAATAGCAATTGCAGCTAAAGGCCTCCTCATTGCTCCCTACAGAGCAGCCATCATCACCACGGTTCTAGAGATGATTTACACCTTTTCTGCACACTGTGCCCTTCACAGGATGTGATGCCCAAATTAGGAGATCAAAGTCATTTCAAAGATTGTTAAAGGTAGAGACATAGAGGTGCCGGGGCTAAGAAGTGAACTTAAAAGAGCCCTTATAAATCAGAGCTATAGTTCCCCCCCTAATGTGATTAGAAGACATTCCAGGGGCAGCAATAGGAGCGGCATTGGTCCCCCATCTCAACCTCCCCTTTGGCTCTTTAGTAAGCAGTAGATCTGCTCTCTCTCTCTCTCCCTTTCACCTTCCATCTGAAATTATAATTCAGTGCTGTCTATGCAGTGTAACTGTGGTTCAATCTACTGAGAAGACCAGGAGAGGGGGAATTACCCTGGCCTCCACGGTTAATATTTTATAAAGGCTTAATTAAATACAGGCTTCTATCACCCTTGCGGGGTTTCATTAAGTATTTGTCGTAAAACTGCAGAATAATGCAAGCCTGCGCCTCGATATTGCCTTCCTCATCTATTTTCCGCTGCCATTTTATCTCTCTGTTTTTGCCTTTTCTCCCTATTCTCAATCATCCTGAAGACAAATGCACGAACAGTCAGAGAAAAAATACTGCTGGATACTTCGGCGTTATCAATATTTCAGTTCTAATAAAATAAATTCATTGGTCCAAACTCCAGTTATCCAATAAAAGTTTCCATAGTCATGCGCCACTGGTTATGTCTCCCTAACCCGCTCCCTGTATTTCTAAATTAGATTCTGCAGACATGAACAAGTGTGAAATGTCGTCATCATCGGCTAATTCAATTGCACAAATACCGGCCCCATAAGGTTCCTAACTACTGTACATGTGTTGCACACGAGCTACTATGTTTGTGTGTGCTTGCCAACATGTGGACAAACACACAAGCGCGCACATGTAGAAACAAACATAGAGACTTCATCATTCTGCTAAGATGACGCTATCCCCCTCCTCCCCCCTCCGGCTGGATATACCCGTCCGTCCGTCAGTCAGTCTGTCCTCACTGTGAGTGATTCAAGTTGTCAGCTTGAAAAACACGCACAGCACGCTTAGCTAAGTTGTTCCAAGCGAACTAAAGGTCAGCGCCCGGACGTCACGGTGTTAGCAAAAAAATAACCAGGATTGCAAGTGTGGCTCTAACGATGTCGCATGAGAAGTCAGCGGCTGCTTGGCAGGAATCACGGTCACGTATTTCTGAGCTTTTTGCATTCTAGATTTTGCAGCCGTGTAACCAAATCAGTACCTGGAGCAGTGATTATGCCGCTGCGTTATTATGCATCCTATTGTGCAACATTTAGACGATTGACTCAAGTGCTCATGTTAACTAATGTGCATATTCCCTTCTTGACTATAGTAAACAGAAATACAGTAATGTGAAGTTTTGTGTGTTTTTGCTTGACGTGTGTGATTTTTTTAGTATTAGTGGTGAGAAGGGTATGAAGACCATAAACAAACGCCTTTTCCACGCCATGAATGTTAAATTTCTCAACACAAAGCCTACCTCTTGATGATCAAACACTCATTGAGGACACAACTCATGCAGCTTGCTGTGTTTGACACGATGACCACGGAAATGGGCAGCAGGAAGGTGTGGCATGCAACATGGCATTGTGAGTTTGCAGTTTGAAAAATGTCTATAGCCAACATGAAATGGGTTGCCACTGAATGAATTTTTCCGCTTTTTACATTACAATTCATTCACACGCATTCATTCACCGATAGCAGGCTGAACATCCTGGCACTTGCCCATCAAGACCCATTCACACCCATCCGTACAGAGATCCAACAGCCAAACAGGCTTTATCTCCGGAGAAAAATGTACGTGCGACGTTAAGAATAATCTTTTGGGTCTGCTCGCTTCATGTGTCATCATGCTAACCTCAAACTGCGAGACACGAATTGTGAGTGAGGGGGTGTGGAGCCGGAGACAAGAGGCCCAGAAACAGCAAAGAGGGGAAAGAGATGATGAATGCCGGTGTTCACAAAGTGAGTTATTGTCACTTAATCCAGTGACAGTTGAACATCCCTGGCTAAACGAGAAACTGTACCGCAAGCAATTTATCTAACTTAATGGCACCAATCTGTCAACAAATATATACGACAAATAATATATTTACTGATTACTGGGGATCAGAAACTTTCAAATAAATACTGTTAATTTGCATTTTTAGCATGAGCATATGCAGCTATGTTGTGGCTCGAAGGTGAACTTTTTGCAGATAGTAGTTAGGGAAGCATCGGGGGTTCACGGTGCAGCATTGCCGGGTGACTCAGGGAAGATGGAGGTCGCTGATGCCTCGTCAGTTTCACCTTTGGGTCATCAAAGTGTCTTGCTGTCACTGTGGGCTAACCTGCTGAACGGGGGTGACATGTGACGCACATGCACTGTCAGAGATGTTCCTTCTTTTTTTTTGGGTGGTCAGCTCTTTTGAGTTGAGTTGCAAAAGTATTTTAACGCAAACACTCTGCTTGAGTAGATGTATTACATTCATTTTTAAAAACTAAAAATGTTCTATTGACAGCCATGTTGAGTTTAAAATGTTTACAGCTGTCAAGGCAAAAGTAAATGCACTTCAAAAAAGCGGAATCACATGACGGAAGAAAAGAACGCAATAGAATAGTGAGACATTTACGAAGCAGGCTTTCACATTTCCACTGGAGATACCAGAACCCGGGCTGAACCGAAGCCTCGGTTTATTGAGGGTTTCAAAGCGGGAGCAAATTGCCTGTCTTATATTTAAGTCTGTGTAATCAGCAGTCGGCCTGCCACTTTTCACTGCAGCTTGTCAAGCTCTCTGATCTTAATAGCTTCAAAGTGTTAACAAGGTGACGGTATGAGAGACAAGCTAGGTGGAGACAGCTCCGGCAGAGGGAAGGGTTCAGACGATGGGAGACGCAGCCAGAGACGAGAGTAAAACGGTAGCATGGTGCACAGGAAGAAGGAAAGAGAAGAAAGTCGGAGGGAGAAGTATTGTTCAAATGGAGGAGCGATGGTGCTGGGATGAGATGGGATGGGAGACCTGCTGAGGCTGAGACAGAAGACAGAGAACGCAAACACGCAAATACGGAATGAAAGAGCTACGGAAATTATAATGGCAGAATTTGAGATGACAAAGCCGAGTAAACAAAAGCCTTTTTCATCTTAAAAAATGGGAAATGTGGCTCCCTAAGTGAGTGTCCCACAGCACCGCATTTTCAGATGGCTTTTATTTAGTTTTAATTTAATAATTGAATTCTTCCCAGTTATCCCTTCGTAGGCTTGTTTGTTTCTCTTTGATGAAAACCTCGGATTGTTTAGATCCTTAGATTTGACTAATTATAGTTGTGTCATTACGACGGTGAGAATGGCTTCAACAGGCAGTGTGTGCATTTGATCGATTGTGTCCATTGGCCAAACACTATTATCTCTTATCCATAATGAAGAAGCGACAAGAAATCAGTTGCGTGCTGAGACCTGATGAGGAAATCTACTCCAGATAGATTCATCAAAATTAAAGAGGAGGCTACAAAAGAGACTGGGAATCTGAACCCTTGAGCTATACTACTTTGTGTTGCTGGAATATAAAAGCATACACGCACAAGCTGCTCATATAGAGAGTCCATCTCTCGCTTTCCCTGTATCACACACACACCTCCAAAATGGATTCATGTCTGACAGCTTTTGTCCAAATAGAGAAAAGTCTCGGGACCTCGGAGAAGAAGAATATGTCATTTGTGCCTCCTCTACTTCCTTTAACAGCCTTTTAGGATTATCTGGGCTCTACAGCAACTCGTACAAAAGTGCTCTTTCTGTAAGTTCCCCACTCCACTCCGTCCTCTCTGCCTTCATTCACTCACTCCAAACATAGTTCCACCATTTATATCTGCAAGTATCATTTAAAGGTACTACTCGACGCTGCCAGTGTGAAGCCATGTGAGTGACCATTTTATTGCTGAATCTGATTTAATTAGCAGAGTGGCGGCAGCCAAAGTGGGAAAGAGGGAGAGAGAGAGAGAGAGAGAGCGTTAAAGTTTGCTGAGTTGGGGTGAGGTCATTTAAAAAATAAAGAAAAAAAACAGCTTGTCGTAATTATCCAGTGCACAGGCACGCTGCCTGGCTTTAATCCTCTACTGCTCATACTAAAGTGTTGATACTTCGGTGCGGGGGGAGTTACACGCAGACATCCATACTCAAACAAACCATTAATATTACTACTACTGGCCTCTGCCCGAGTCACAGGGAGTCCAATGACTTTAAATAATGATATCAATAAAATGATCTCCCTGCGCCTCCTGCTGCGTCTCTCCCTCAAGCTGCGCTCGGCCCTCTCGAGCTTCCCTCAAACCTTTTATATCAGTTCACAGCGCCGTGTCCTCTAATGAATCACAAGTCAGTGTGTGAAGTCTCTTCTCTACCATCTTCCTTTTGCAACCTTCCCTCTTCCTCTGTTAATTACTCTCTGTGTATCCCTCTGCTATGCTCTATGTGTTGTTCGTTTGCCACCAGAAATAATGGCCAAAAGTATTCATTAACACCCTGACCCTTCTGGGGAAAAAAAAAACTCCAAAAATTTGACAAAACAGATCAATATAAAATTGCATCAATATGTATGCAGATGAAATATTAGCTGGTCGTGTCTAAGTGATTAGAAACAGAGGGTTCACGCGATTGATGTGTGTGACTCATCGCTGAGTCTCATGCTGTCTGAATTAATGTCACGTCTTTCCAAATTACGCTCTGTGTAAGGCAATGGAACTGTACACGCTGTCCACTTTCATCAACTCGATAAAGTTGGATTGAAGAGCAGCTCATCAATGGGATTTGGGCAAGAAAAGTGGAAAAAATACAACCAAATGGACAAATAGCACTGACAGCAAAATGAATTTGACCTGTACTCATTCGCTATAATCACATTCAATTACAACATTGCCAACCGCATCGCTAACAACGCCGTTGAGGCGCTGCACACTAAGTAACATTGTTGTTTGACCAGTTTGTGGATGAAAAGGATTAAAAAAATAAAGCACAATTTTGAGGCGGGTTCACTAATCGATGCAAATAGTTTGAATTGAGTTGTACACATGGGATTGTTTTTGTCGAACTGTATGATCTGCCTGAACAATCAGGACATTAGTTAGTTAGTCATCTTCAATTTAGGGAAAAGCAATTAGATCAATTAGATTATGACTCAATAGTTGTGTATTTAACAACTCAAATCTCGAAGCATATGATTCTGCAACAGCGGGATGTCCGTTCCTCATCACCGCCTTTTGAACGCAGCAGACGGTTTATGTTCTAAACTATAATAAATACTGGCGACGTTCTAATGCGGGCTTGTGAGCTCGAGCAACCAAATAAAATAATACCAAAATAATAGCTAAACCATAGAAGCATTTCCCTTCCTCATCCGCATAACTAGGGCGAAGCGGGTCACAAACTTGCACACTTTGGACCTGATATACAAAATCCATCTCAACGTCTTTGTTTTACACACACGGACACTCCACAAAAAGAACGACACTAAAGTTGTGGAATCACAGAGGAAAGTGTCCAGGATGCCAGTAACACGCTATGGGTGGACATTTATTGCCGCAGAATCATGTGTGATTGTAACTGCACACGTTTATCACTGTATGTATAGTTTTACAACGTGTTCACAGAGTGTTACTTTTGAATGAAAGCTGAGAGCTGGTTGCCTATAAAAGGGTCATTTGCTTTCTTTGTGAGGGCAGCTCGTTGAGCGTAGCGGAGGTCGTGAGCTAATTATTGGAGCAGGCTCACATGCACAAACATGCACCAAAAGTCTTTCCAGGCGACCTGGTTGTGTCAACAAACGAAGGTGATACCTGGAAATAACCAAACACACAGAGAGATAGTGGCTCCATTTTCAGCTCGGTTACACATTGCTCCACTATATCATCACGCAAATGGTTGTTCGCTGATACATCACTCTTCAAAGTGTTAAATAATGCTCCTTTGATGACAAGAGGGAGGTTGGATGTCCACAACAAGTGATTATTGCCTCTCCTTTGCATCAGTATGTCTTCAAATACTATTTGAACTTGATACCAAAGGATGTCAAAATGTATGTTTAATATTTGCTATAGTATTCAGTTTGTGTCTACTCAAAATGTGCTTTGAAGCTTGAATCATCTTAAAGTCAAATTGAGGAGCAGAAACCGTCCTACGAAAAGCTTTTGACATGAAGCATCAGGAGGAAGTACTCAGATTGTAATACAGGAAGCCGATGGACGTTAACAGCTTTCAGAGATTCTACAGCACAACAAAGGAGAGCGAATGAGAGGACAATGACATTTCTATGGATAGATAACAATGAGAACAAGAACGTGGGATTAAAACAAAACTCAAAACCACATCAACACCCACGTCACAGAGCTATGCTAGTGACAGCTGGAGGTACATACTTAAAAACCTTACAAAGTCTCTTTCTCCTCAATTGAAGGTGGTTACACGTAACTCATTCTATAACTTGCCACATATTTTGACTTCATTATCAAAACATTTTTGACCTAATATTCTTTTAATTAAAAATAAGAAAAAAATTAACCTCATATCTTGGGAGTATTTTTCCATTGCATGTTTTTACTTTATATATTTTGATTCTTTTTTTTAAAACCTTTTTTTAACTATTGTCTTTTGACTTTTTTGAACTGACATATACATTTTTCCTTTTTTTCCATGCCATATATATTTCTTCTTTTCAAAAAGAATAAATAAATGAATGTTGCCTAATATTTTGACACTTTTTTCCATGACATGTGACCTTACATATTTTGACTTTAAAAAAAGGAAAAATATAGGAGGTCATAATATGTCATGGAAAAAAAAGTTATTTGAATATTTTTTTGAATAACAGCGCATTGTCTTTTGGGCTTTTAATGTTGGATGAAATCGGCCTCCGATGTGGAAGACATACTTGTACTCTTTTTACAAATAAAAAAAAATGGTCATCTAAATCCCTTTACAAATAAACACAGCTATTGATTCATTAGAAAATTTAATTTCCTTACCTTTCCTACATAGAGGGGCTCTGTCCCTGTGTACTCTTCCACGACAAAAAACTGGTTCCACACCCATCCTCTCTTCACTCGTTCCAACGATGAGGCTCCTTGGTCCTGTGTACTTCCTCCCGATGTTGAACCAATAGTCCTTGAGGCGTCACACCAGCCGAAACTACTGCAGCCAAGAAAAGCCAATGCTGCCAATGTCCAAGTCCTTGCTGTCCACAAAAGAGCCATTTTGATGAAAAACAAAATAAAGAAAAAATAAACTCACCCTGGTTATTTATCTGTAATATAAAAGATGCATGAGTTTTCTTTTCGGTTGTATTTTCAAATACAAAAGGCCTTTGTGTAAGATCTTAGAAGTAAATCAATAAGATCACAAATAAATATGAGGTTATCTGCTGAATACAGGGCACTTCATGGAGCATTTTGGAATCATACCACCTGCAGAGTACCTGCTTTTGTTGCAGCATGAACAGTCATTTTGATTATAGTATCTTTCACTGCAGTTTTTAAATTATGACCATAAGGATAATACCTTGAGGGGCAATTTTTAAAGCAACAAAAATAACAATTTTATTGCATTGTCTCAAAGCAGGCCATCTAAAACTAAGCTATCTTAATATTACTATTTTGAACTTATTTTGTGATGACAGCTTTTCTAAAGTTCATCTGCTTGGAAAGTCATGAATAATTCTGTCTCCCAAAGAAGAATCCTTGATCTGAGAAAAGGCCAACTGATTTCGCTGTTGATGACTTTTCTTTGACCTTGGACGCCTTTTCCCTCCAGAACAATCCAGTGGTTCGGAAAATTCATTCTTCAAAGGTCCACTGGTATTTCTTTGAGCATCATGACAACTCCATCAGTCTTTAAAAAGGAACAGTGGGACAAACCTGTAAAATAGAAAAAGTACGTTTTAATTTGCAAGATGTAAATATTGTTTTAAGCAGTATTGATATGGGATTGATAACCCAAAACGGGTTGCTATTTATGAATAGTACATTAGGAAAATACATGATCAAACACCACTTTTATACTTTCTTTCACCTTTCTTTTTAACCCAAAACATTTTTTTCATGGATATTGGAATGAAACAGTTTTCCGGAACAGCGAGAAGAAGTTCGCGGTGTGTGGTGAATATGAAAGGGAGCGGGACACAAATAGAGAGAGAAGGTGCGAAAGGGAAAGGTCAATGTTCAACGCACACCAGATCCAAAGCATCTGTCTGCCCTTCGTCCGACTGATGGAGCGGCCCTCACATCCGCCAGCTGATTATTTGCATGAGGGAACACTAATTGGATAAAGGTATTAATCAATTAATTCCATCAAAAAAGGCCCAAACTCCCTAATACTGACAAACATTGGAGAGTGGTAGCGGAGCGCAGATATGGTCCTTCACGGTTGTGAGACATGTATAGAGGATGAAAAGAAAGACACAGTTAACAGAGCGGACGAGCAGAGCGAGAGGTTAGAGGGAGAGTCGAGTCAAAAGAGAACTGAAAGAGGAAATAATGAGTTAAAAAAAATGAATGAGAACAACAGACAGTGTGGCCGAGGATGCAATTAATGGTCTCTTTGAAATGTTCAGAACAAAGGGCACATGACAGAAAGGGAGAAAAAATAACACTTAGAACGTCTCTAGCCTTGCAACCCTCAAGAAAGAAAGATCGCAACACCAGTCGAAGGAAAGCTCCTGAGGCCAGCAGGTGGTTTAACCTATTGTATTTCTGCTGGCTGGGAGAAGACTTCTAATCTCGCTCTCCTCCTGCCCGGTAGCGTGCTTGGAGCTTGCGGAAATAATTCCTTCTCAGACTTTCGGCCAAGGCAATGTCCGTGGTATTGGAAAAGCAACTTCTCTGTGGGTTTCCAATCTCCGGAGCAAACAGTCCAGAAGCAATGTAACAGCTTCTACCTCTTTGTTCACTGAGTTCACTCAGCGTTGTTGATGAAGGAACCGTGGGTGTTCGTGCATGTAGCATGTTGTTGATGTTGTCAAACATACAGCGTATTCACTCATGTGATGTCTGCAAAAGGTCAGCATGCCAACCCTGCGTGACCAAGCAAACACATTGAAGTGTTTGCCACAATAACACATCAGCTATCATTACATTTAAAATACAAATCAGGCTGTTTGGAATAGCATTTGTTTAAAGGTATTGTAAAAATGAAAGTTTTGACTGTGTGATACCACAGTTAGGGACAACTAAAGTCATCACATTTCATTCCGAAGGAGACACAAATATGTGCAGCTCACGGCATCAAATTGAGATATTTCCAAAAAATCGCAACTTCAAAATGGCCGTCTAGGAAGAATTAAAAGGATCAGCAGGTGAGTATAGGCTTAATCCTTTAGGGAAGTTGAACAGTTCAAAACAATTTTATTGCCCTACAGTCATTAGTTTAACGTTTCAGAGAGAACCAAACTTGTGAACCGACCATCAACCGCACAGCGGGGCGAGCAATCAAATAATTTCACCAGAGGCAGAGATATCTTGACTTTTAGAAGCTAATGTGGGTCAAGCTCACAAAAAAGCAATTTCTTTCTTTCCATTTATTTCATTCAAGCCGCCGAGCTTTCCATAAAAAAACAAAGAACATAAAAAAAGAGAAAACTATAGTTCATTCCAGTGTGCACACTGAATCCTCAACCAGGGCGCCGCCGTACATAAGTGCTCAACGCCATCAAACAAGACTGCCAACGATGCCCCGCTGCGTTCGAAGGGGTTCGCTCAAATTGTCAACAAGCTTCGGAAATGCACTCAGAATCCATCTCATCAGGCACTTCTTGGATACAGGATACAGGGCTTTACCAGGCACACCATCCGGGGAGCACATGAATAGCTGTTCGGCTTGACCGATTTGGGCCGTGCGTTCAACATAACATTCCCACACACAAACTGGGAAGAAGTAACTTTGCCTCAGTTTGCATGTGATGAAAGATGCAAAATGCATCAAGCTGTAAAACTATGTTATTGTGGACAGAGGAGGGACCTGGTCTGAAGGTGTCTACAGCCACAATGGAGCAGAAAAAGCTGCAGTCGGTGGAAGCAGAAAAGCTGTCTTGAATGACAACGCCTTGAGGGCTGCAGCAGGGGAAGGACCAGGCAGAGCGGCGTGAAGGCGGCAAAAGCAGCTTTCATGGCCGCGGCCCGTTTTCAAATGCGTCCACCCCCAGGGGTGGATCGTCCTTCTCTGCCAAGGACAACCATAGCGGGCAGTGGGTGTTGTGTCAGTTGCTGAACAGATCCACAGATTGGAGGATTGGAGGCCGCCACCATTAGGACGCCCCTTTTCCTGTGACGGTGTAGTGCACAGTGTGTGCACTTCACCCTCTTAAAAGCCCCTGGTTGTGTTGCTACGCTTTGTCTCGACTTTCATCTTAGGTTAAGTGAGCGTCAAGTGGCGGCTGATCAGAAGCTTCTCCTCATCCAGGTGTTAAAAAAACTTACATCGATTCAAAGATTCCTTCAGTCGCATTTTATTCAGGAGACAAGTGAATGATTTGTAGTCATCATTTATTATGCGATCATATGTTTCACATCATTTCAACGGGGGGATTTGAGATCGAGCTGTGCCCGCCCTGAGCGGGAGCCATAAATGAAGGTGTCACTCTTGAGGTCGAGGTCACTCAGAGCAGAGAAATCACATCAAAGCATCAGATCCTGATCACGTATGCGCAGAACAAAGTAGAAACCGGAGAATATTTGTATTTATCTGCAAGCATACGTGTCCATTAGAGCCAAAGTCATTACACAACTATTGGCGTCACATTTAGGGCAGTGTTCACCAGCCGGCTTGTGACTATTGATGGATGAGATGAGAGAAAGGATGGGAGCTGACTTAATAAACTAAATAAGAGACATGACAACAATGAATTCCAGAGAGACAGACATGGACAAAATCGTCTCTGACGCCGATACTGTACTTTTCCCATTGTTGCCCTGCACTGATTGACAGGGCCGACCAACGCCAGCGGCGCGTTGTGCCTCGGCACTGAGCGCGCCGCTGCCTGCTGCATCCACTGAAAGTGTAGGAGTGTGTTTCTTGGAAATGGAAAGCCCATCTTTCAGCACTGCCCAGCTCGGCTGTGCCAGTAGTGAAGCAGAATGTAACTGGGCTCTTTTGGCTCTGCCCCGTGACCGTCTCCGAGATCCGCCATTTGCCCCCGCGAAGAATGACGAACAACAATGACATACTGTTATCATTCTCTGCTGAGGCAGAGCCGTGTTGCACTACAGCCTGGTCATCAACATAGTGTTGTCAAAAGGCAAGCTCCAACAGTCCTGAGTCTCCAGTTCCACAGTGGCAGTGACTCAAGGTTTCCCCAAACAGGCCGTGCTACTGTCGTATCAGTTCATGTCTCTGCGTTCTCTCCCTGCAGAGATGTAAAGTGCCCTGGGGATAGTAATCTCTTGCATGTATGAACAATGTCCTGTGCCTCCACCACCTGCTTTGGTGGAATGAGATTCAGAGGAATTCATGCAAAATAAATAAATGTATTGGACATGCGACTGTAATTGCCATATAATTCCATTCAGATTTTGTCTTCCCAATGTAACATTGTACTGCTCCTGATGAATTAATAAAACTATTGCAACCATGGCAGCTTTCCCGAGCGATAATGTGTCACAAACTATTTTGTCTGGGATTCCAGAAACTGGACTTCCTGGATCTTATTCCATTCCACAATTCCACTTCCTGTAGCAAATATGTTCAAACCAGTGCAGCACCACGTGTGTTACCAACACAATGCCATATCAGCGCTGATCTGCAATAACCCTCAGGCAGGCAAAGCCTGGTCATCTGCCTGGTGCTTGCAGATCACTGTCGATCAGGAAACACGTTGAGATGCACCATTATTATATTCTTAGTATTACTAACAATATATTACTTACAAATTACACCCATTACGTTACGTCTTGCAAGCCAGTACAGTATACGACACTTATATTCCACCATGAATATTTAATTCCTTACATTAGTTCATTCATTGGTTAATTTTGAATGGCAATTACATTTTTTCAGACATATGCATGTAAATATAACATACATATTTATATAATGTTTATTCCTCTGTGTCTCAGAGGCAAACAGCGTTGGGAAGATAACATGTATTTTCCCTGTTCTCTTACAGGAGATGACTTCACAGTGCGGCAGGCAATGTGAATATGTTTAATTAGAAAGCCGTTCTATCAAATATATTTTTCTACGTGCACCAACATCCCAGAAGTTGCCTTGCAAAAATGAAACATTTGCTGAGCACCAACTGTTTGATGTAAAAACAGAATCTGCACTCCTCCAATAGATCTGCTTCTCCTTCTGTTCTTCCTCCCCACTTGGGGAATTTCATTAAGTGTATACACATTTGCTCATCATCACATCTAGGTCTAAATGTGGGGAAGTCTAATGAGCAAGAGGGGAAGGCTGCAAAAAAAAACTCAGTGTGATCATATTTCATTCAAACTTGGCCGTCACTACAGTTGACTCACAAGCCGTCACTAAGAGAATCAAATTAGCGTCAATTACTGCAATTTCTTCACCAGCAGTCGTTGGCAAAAAAACCTGTTGTTGAAGATTAAAATGTGGCTGACATATCTGTCTCTGCCTGCGTGCAGATCCTTCTTGTATCTGTCTTTACACTGTACCTCGTCTACTCATTCTCCAATTCAAAGCTACTGGCGAGCATTGTGCGCCCATACGTGACCTATTAGAGTGCTGGATTGATTGTAGAGCGTGGCTGCAGCCTGTCATCATTGGGCAGGCCCAGAGCATGCCCTTTGACAGCTGGCGGTGGACAGACAACAGTCGGGCGGCCAGGCACCGATCACTGTGAACCGGTAGGCACGGGGCCAATAGTGGCAGATAGCCCTCTCTGTCTCTGACAGAAATTCTCAAACACGCACGCGTGTCCACGAGTGTGTCGTTATGCAATGGAGGCGTGCGTTTTTGCATCTGGGGAAATTTTGTCTGGCTTGTTGGTGAGTCTCTAAATGTCTGTTAATTTATGTTTTTGAGCCAAGAGGGGATGAATGTGAGAGGCCATATTCATGCTATTCACGACTCACGTACACTAGGCAGGAAGGGGCCGGTGTGAACCGGAAGTAGATTGGTTGCTTGGTTACAGAGTATGTTGTACTCTTATATAATACAAGTTGCTTCATATTCTTCCCGTATGAACTGAAACAGACAAGACGGACACTAACTTACCGCGCAAGAGGGATTGCTCAGTCACTCTCACAAGCACACAAAATTTGCTTCAAAATAAAACTTGACAATATAATTTAATGAGAAGGTGACTGGTACCGAATAACTATATGGAATGACAGCATCAAAGAGAAATATACCTACCTCCTTATATACGTTGATTTGATTTTCTTGGAGCTTTTATGAAGATAAAGGCCAGGGTTTGGCTGTTGTATGAGGTTACCCCAAGTGATTGGTCAGTGTTTTCTTCCTTTTTCAAACTTTGCCATTCTTGTTATCCTTGCCTCTATGCACTGCCATTAGCCAGCTTTCCTCTCTATTGTGCATTCCTCAACCAATCAGATTAGGTGCCACTTCAGAGAGCTCTGTGGAATGCAGATGAGTACCGTGAATTACTGTGTGAAAAAAGGCTGGTTCTTTTTTTAACGGAAACACTGTTTAACTCGGGTGGAAAATGAAGAATCAGTCTCTGTAATGGTTTGGACCATTAGTCAGTGATTTTCGTTTAAAGCAGATCACGCTTAGCACCTCTTATTTCTAAGGCACTGACAGCTATTGCAAGCCAGGCAACACAAGCTGGTCAAACAGGTAGCTCATAACACCCTTAATGTACTGTCAGGAGGGTGCAATATCTCAAAAAACATCGAATGGATTGCCATGCCATACGACACAGATCGTCAATGGGCTCAAGAGGACAGATCCCGTTGACTGACAGCGCCGTAAAACTTTTATCGTCCAGCACTGTCTTTTATCGTCACATACCTTCAGAAAAAATGCAACGCCTGTTGCTTGCTGACACACAAAATGAAGACATACCAATGCTAAATGTTAGACCTGCTCAACATCGTGTTAGCATTGTCTTTGTGAGAGTGTTACCATAATAATGATTTAATGAGTGCATTTATGCATTTAATGAGTCCAAACTAAATCATACATCCATTCACTTCTCAGTAAAACATTGCTAATGGACTAAAGGAATGTTGTGGTTCAAAGTATCTAGGTTGTCTACAGAGTTTCAATTGCAAGCAGATACATTTGAAGAAATCCCGAATAACTATTATGATAAAAGCATTGAGTCTACAGGTCCAAACTCAAAGATGACAACCACCAACAGCCGAACTGAACTTGTCGGAGTGACGTGCAGCTGTAAGTTATCGCCTGGGACCGCGCTACGTTCTGAGGTGGGGAATTTGAAATGTACCATATAATGAATTTCCGCATGAGCATAAAATGCCGTATTGTAATTTACGATTCATGAGCTCACAGTCGTGTACTGGAATGTGCTCCTGCTAGACTGAAACGTTATTTGTCACCCCTCGGAGGCTGGTATAATCCAAAATATAGATCTATGCAGACACTCTCTCATTCTGACTGAAATATGTGCAGACTTTTTACTCACAGACATATGCACAGAAAATGCATGCAAACTAGTGTCAACATTTGATTTTATTAATATATGCAAATGTGCACACAGAGCCTCACTGCCGCCATCAACATCTTACTCTCTTTTCTCTTTTCCACTCTTCATTTCTAAACCTCTTCTTTATTCCATGCACCTTTCTGCCTTCTCTGTCTTTGCCTCTGTATCCAACCCACTGTCAACAGGTTATGAAGCCCATGCCTTTTAGCCTTGCAATCTTTCTGTGTCACGTTGTTTAGTTGTAGTGTGCTTTGGCTTCGCTTGCTTTCACCCTGACCTCAGACCTTTTCTATCATCCCTCGTGCTGTCTGCCCATCCGTACAGTGTGTTTCACTGATTTCTTTGCACTTTAAAGCCACCTTTATTTGCTTTTGTATTACCTGTCTTACCCATTGTATGCTTGACATTCACAGCAGGCTCCCTCTGCAGGTTCATCTGCTTGTGCTCTTTGTTATTCAGTTCGATCCCATGTTACTTTGAAACGCATTTTTTTTCAGGGCGATGTTGTGTTATTTCATTAGCCTCCCCTTGGGTTTTTCCTGCACACCATCATGCTAACGCTTCTCTTTGCATCCTCACATACCCAAACGTACAATGTGGCAACGCCGTTGGGCCTGCAATCATTAGGGAATATTGCTGCGATTCTCTCTAATAACAACTTCTCATTTCAAGGGCCACTGTGTCAAATAAAGGCAGTGATTACTATCTGAGGGAAGGTTTATATTTGGAAGTTAACAGCCTGAGGCCACGTTCATTCCCCCCAGAGCCTGCTCGCTAGCCACAGTATATCTTTGCTTCGGATTGATGTGTGTGCTGATTTTGCGTTTACTCAAAAACACCCGTGCGCACGCTGACAGACACACACACATGCAAAGCTTAACACACTCACGCCAGAGATAGCGAGACTCCATCGGCTCCATCTTCCATTGGCAGAGTCTCTCGCATCAGATAGATGAAAGCTGCCATCAAAGCCGGGCCCAGGAGGAGTTCAGACGGTCTGCTTATTTGAGTGAACCCGACACCAGTGTCCAATCTCCTCTGCCATGCTTATTAAATAGCCTATTTTGTCATTTCCAATCCCAATTTGTCACAGTCACTTGGATCAGCAGCCGTGTGCCTTGGCACAGAGGAGTGCAAAAAAAAAAAACGCCGAACAGTAAACATGTCTGTTTAAGTAGTGTGTCTAGCAATGGTAACGTTTTAATGGGCTGTTTGCCGTGGGTCTGACAGAATAAAAAAAAGGTGAGTCTGAAAGCAAAAAAAGGTGTTTCTAAAGGCCCTGCTAAACCAGCAAAAATGATTTCATAAGAAACATATCTACAATTCAAATGCAACTTTAAAGTTATTAGTAGTATTGTTTACTGTTTATTGCGTTAGATTTTGTTTAAAAAAAATAACATACAAAGTAATGTCCAATTAAATAATGACAAAGTCTATAAAATTGACGTCTGACCCTGTAATTGTCCAAACATCAATTCGGAAAGATATATAATATTTCATTCAACCCCCCACAGCACCAACATCTAACACATTTCATTCATTGAGTTAATCAGTTCCAATGGACTGTAGTTTAGCAAGAACCCAAACCCCCCCAACCGGACTCTATATTCTGAATCCCAAACCCCAGGTTGTATTGGCAAGTCAATGATATTCAGCTGAGCGTGACTGGGGAGAACAAAATCTGCATTGACACAGGGAACTGTCTAGAGAATGGGTGCTGCCTTGCATTAGGCGGCTGTGTTTGCTTATGGCTTATAATGAGAGGGGACATATTGTCAGTGCCTTGCTAAAGCTGGTCTCCTAATTACACTAATTGCTGCTTTTCCACCCACCTCCCTCCCTTCCTCTTCAAATCCCTGCCCTCCCCCATCACCTCCCTATCCCCCACCCTTGTGCCCATGCCAATAATGCTGCTTCTCTTCAAAAGTCAAAACGTAACATGGTGAGCCTGCATCAATTCCCTCACTTTCTCTTTACGTCCGTTCATATGCGTTGAAGAAGAGTTTTCATGAGCAGCCACCCCCTCCAGTCCTTTCGGTCAGGCTCTCCATCTCTGCCGCGTCCCTTTTTTTCTTTCTTGCCTTTCCCCCATTGGGCTAGCCTTTGTGCCCATACATGCCACAGCGTCCACTACTGCTGCACAGGCCCCCACGCCGAGGCTGCCAGCTGCACAATTACTAAATCGCTCATCTCACGGGTGGCTGGCGCTCTGAATCCCCAGATTTGGCTGGGGGGGGGGGGGGGGGGGGGGGGTAGGGGGGTGAGAGAGAGGGAAATAGAAAGAGAGAGGCGAGAGTGTGTGTGGAGGATGGAGTGGGGGTGAAAATAGAAAGAGCAAGAATAAGAAAGGCAACATATGAATGAAATAAGAAGGAAAGGGCAGTGGGATCCGGGGGGGGAGAAGGGAGGAGGGGGGGCATGACTCTGGATTATTCGTTTCTGCTCATGCTTGTGTGCATGCTTTAGCGCAAAGGGGATATTCTGTATGTGTACACTTGTACAGGAGGTCCCCGTGTGCATCGCTTGTTGAAAGACAGGTGATGGGCCCGGTAGTCGACAGGTGTCAGTGCACATGTGCTCGGGATGGTAGAAGCGCACTGGTTTCTGTCATCCCACTGCTCTGGCTGCCCCGAGCTTCAGGCTGGCTATGCTTAGGACCCTCTCAGGACAACCAGAGACCACTGGTGCCCATCACAACCTCTTCCAGCCAATTCAAATGGAAAGCTAAGCTAGCTGGATGGACCGCTGGGATGTCAACGAGTCGAGCATCGTGCTACGCAAGGAGGATTCGTTCATCTCGGAGAAGAGGACTAGTCTGGAGCAGAGGAATACATTTCCTACATTTTTTAAAGCAATAGAATCCTGTGCCACTGCACACTAGCCTACGGTCCCCTTGGCATCGAGTCCTGACAACATCTTCCTATAAATGGGTGTACCATGCTAAGGGCACCAGTTTCCTGTGCAAGCCTGTTCTGCCGCTTTTAATGTTGGAAACTGTGCAACAACATGGAAAGGCAATTATTTTAGCAAGCGTTTATAACTGTATTTGCTTTCATAGAAACGTAAAAATAGACATGTAGCTATAGAGGGTAAGTTTAGTATTGAACATTGTGTCACCCATTTCAAGTATTTTTCACAAATTGCCATCCCTCATTCCCTCTCTAAAGAACATCATTTTTTTAAATAGGTAATGCACAAAATGCATTCACCAATGGGTTTTGAAAAACAATATGTATTGAAGGTCAAAAACAGCAAACAAACATTTTTTTTTTCAGATGTTGTTACTTTTTCCAAGAGATTGACATTAATTCCCACAGCTAAGTGATGAAGGGAGGGAACTCAATTATGATATGATTTGGTAGCATGCCTATAATGCACCTTTATCTTTGCTGCCAATGGCGTATAATATAGCTGCCATTAAAGTAAAAAATAAATGACTATTATTGGTTGAGATTTTGTCCTTACATTGCTCGAGCATTCATGTTGGTGAGAGAACATGCAGGACACTGGATGTCATGTTATGATACTTAAATGAATGCTTGCTCTGTGCACAGAACCATCGGAAGCATCAGTCAGAGATAAATGTATATTTATTTAGCGGCGTTTTCATAAAATCGCAGGTAAATCTCTAAAAGTGTTTTTTCCGGGATTTTTGCTTCTTCTATATGTTAATAATGTTCTGTTTTTTCATTAATGAAAAAAGAAATCCTGTTTTGAAATAATCTCTTAATCCGTTTCATCATTTCTGTTTATCCCTTACCTTTTCCGCCTCCTGTGTTTACGGCTGTGTGTGTGTGTTTAGTCTCTGCCTCACTTTGATCACACTTCAGCTGCTTTGTTCATAATCATGTTACAAAAAATCTCTATTCCTTTAATATATTCAGAGTAATAGACACGTCAAGAGGAGCTTAGAGGAAGTGTTTATTTAACTTTGTTCTTTTTCTCCGTGTAAATCTAGAGAACCAATGTACAGTGACAACATCCGATCTCAAACCCGAGACAAGCGACAAATGTGCTGCAAAGTAGAAAAACAAATGAATAAGAATTGCATGTATACATACAAATATATGGGTGAAAATACAGTATGAAAACCTAAACACATCCTGCCCCGTTTCCCCCTCCACTACTACAATACCGCCCTATCTTTTCCTCTCGGTGCAGTTCATTTTTCCTGCTGGAATGCTTTTAATAGGTGACCATGCATCCCGACTCTGTGTGCTGTGTGGCGCACTGAGCCATAAGATTCCCATTAGGCCAGGTTGTGGTCAGAATGGACCGAACCTGACTGCGTGTTTCTTCTCACTCTCCACAATCCACTGATGGTTGAGCGTGTGTGTGTGTGTGTGTGTGTGTGTGTGTGTGTGTGTGAGTGTGTGGTTGTGAAATTGTGTGTGACGCCTTCCCCAATTGCCTCTCTTCTCAAGTCCTGGGTGCAGCACTATAGCCAAGGATGGATGATCAAATCCAAAATGTTATTAAAATATGTAGTGTGCAAACACGGTATATATGCCGGTCCGAGTAGACAATAGGAAATGGCATCCTTGTATCACATTAAGGGAAACGGACGTGTTATTTGTGGGAAAGGTCAGGCCTCCTCTCCTGGTGATGGGTTGAATAACTGCAGTAATTATTACACCGCTTCACAGATATTGGAGAAAACCTTGTGTCAAATGTCGACAGTTTGGATACATGACGTTTGAATCCTCACCTAAGGGTTTTAGCAAATGCCAGAGTTGAGGAAGCTAAGAAAGGAAATTGATGAAACACAATTTTCTCGACTCAGTTCCTGGTGTTACTCACTTTCCAAAAGCTGTGGCGGTTTTTGCCCCGCTGTTCACATCTTGTTCAGAAGACATCTGAAAGCCTGTATCGAGCAGCATTTCCTCCACTGCTCATCTCTGCATTTGCCATCTGCAAAATGGATTTTAGCCCGCATGGCACAGGCTGATTCACACTCACCAATATCTGAAAGTTGGCTCTTTGGCCTTCTGTTTCATGTCCTAAGTGCATTGACAGACTGCTTTGTGGAGCTGGTTGCTGTGGATCGGTGTTTCTTTACACTTTTTGAGTGATACAACATTGTAAGTGGTCAAGCAACGGTTTTAGGCATTTCTCCCTTTCTTTGCTCCTTGTACGTAACAGTTCCCCATCAACTGCAAAAAAAGTTCAAAGCATGTTTTTCAGAGCATGTTTAGGCACTGTCGTGTTCTTCAAACTACAGCCAATTTGAATGCAATTGCTGCATCCTCAGCAGATGCGGTCTAAGCCGTTTTAGCGAAATGGAAGCAATGAATATAGAGCACGGCGAATCAGGCTACGGCAACTGATTTCACATAATAGGCACTTCGCGGGCCATACCTCCTCATCATCTCAGAGAGGGCCTTTCCAAAATCAATAGTTAGCTGAACACTCGCTTCTTGGTAGTTTCGCACACACACATTAACGCAAATGTTTATCCTTCTCTAGCACACAAAGGACACAAGTACACACGTAGGCGTGGACATAGAGAACAATACTAGTGTCTATAATGTGTTAAAGGTATATAAGTGTTTGTGACAAGCACAAGTTGAAAAATGGTCCTGAATTTCATAAAGGCGTTTTTGAAAACCTATAAATATTTTAGATTGTCCTCCCAATCTTTAACAGCCCTCCGAGGGAATGATGAAATCCATAAAACAATAGAATGAAATGCACTGAGGCACACAGGGGGAAACTCGGTTGTAGTTGATAAACTGAGCTTTCATTCTTGGATAAATGCATAGTTTACACCTTAAAAGTGAACTCTGTTGGAGAGGGTCATTACACCGCCCATTTGTTTTCTGTAGCAAACCTCCTCTGGGTCAGGAGAACCGCAGTAGACAGTTAACGGGGGCAAGAAGTCAAATAAAACAAATGGCTTCAGCGTTGGATACAAGCACATTTACTCTCTGTGGCATGCAGCGAAACAAACGCGAAGGCCAGGATAAGGTTTCTTTCCTGAAATCACTTAGTCACGCCAGAAATGACTGGGCACAACGAACGGCATTTGTATCAATCAGATGTGCGTGAAATGTGAAACGCCGTCGCGTTGGGACCCTCGACCCTCTGGGTTAGTTCGTATCCCAGACACATAAACGGCCGAGGAACACACACACACACACACACACACATGGTGGCATGTAATGCAAATTAACTGATGATTAATGTCCTACTTGTCAGTCTATTGCCAGTAAATAGGGATGTAACTGTTCGCTGCTGGAAGCCCTTGTTTTCCACAGGAGCATTACAATTCACCAGCTTCATGCGTTGGTGCAGAGATTGGGTATTTAGTTGTCATCAACACTAACATCTACATTATACATCAAACATATGCCATATGCCGTTGTACCCAATTCATTCCTTTGCAGTATAAGAAGGAAGGAAATACACAAAGGAAATACACTTTATGCATTCCAGTATTTGACTTTGAGCAAATGTGTCTATTATTACTTTTCACTTCATCAGTCAGAACCAAATTAGCACAAGAATTGTTGATACTATTAATATTTTTTCAATCAAAATGTCTAAATTGTCCTTGTTGATATTTTAACATTTTAACAAAACATCCTTTATCTAGAAAATAACACCTTTCATTGTAGGGAGACGACTATGACACATACAAAAAATGACTGCTGGAATGGATTTACTGACTGATCCGATACAGGTTCAGACATAATCAGCTGTTTGACTGACAGGCTCATTGCCCTATCCAGAGAAAAGTAGTGGCAAACTGATCAATATTGTCAAAGAGAGATCTGTGGAACTTTTCTTCACCGTCTAATCCAAACTGGCGCTACGGTGTACGACCAGGAAATGCATAATAGTGGTATTACAAAATCAACAAAATCTATGGAGACATCGCGGAGGGCGAGGTGTGTTCTCTAGATCCTTTCACCCGGCCATTGAACGGCACTAATGTTAAACTAATGAATCAAAAAGCAAAAGTTCGACAAGGAAATGACAGCCGCCCTCGGTTGCTGCGCTGGCCCCGCACGCCACCGTGAGGTAAATCACACCTTTGATGTCAGCTCACTGGCCCCCCGCTGGCTTCACTGCGCGGCTATCACCCGACTAACGGGAGATTGAGTTCCCGGCATTATGATCACTGTCATTAGGACTGCAATGACGTTGTTATTGCCATCATAAAAATAACACCGTCCATCAGAAGTCAATCAGAATCACAGCATGCGGCCTGAAGTGGACCGGCAGGAGGACGCTGTTTGTAAGAGTTGGGGGGAGGGGGGTTAATTCCAAGTTAGCTTGACTCCTTGGACCTTATAAAGTGAAAATATCTCAATTTGCTGGTGTGTACAACATGATGCAAAGGGAGCATTGCTCCATAGATTGCAAATATTGCAATGCTGTTTACGTTTAGCTGTAATGCTTAAAAGTCTGCAGCCTTCGGAAAATATAACAGCTGGACTACCAGTCAAATAGTGAATTCTACTGTAAAAGTTGCAACATGAACAGATGTGAAGATATGAATTCTTTAATGTTTAACATGATTGATGAACAGAGATAAAAACAGAAATATTACAGTGATATTAATTTCATAATTATGTATATTATTCATGTAATGATGATGTTGCAAATAGGAAGTTGCACAATTATACACTGGAATAAGCAAGAAAATAATGTTAATCAGCGTAAAATCTAAAGGTCAAATTGTACTCTTGGCACTGAATTAGTCATCCATAAAAAACAAATCCCTTCGGTATATAATGTTGTGCTTTGGATTTTATTCAACTTGCTTTGATATTCCAAACACTAATGTTGTTGCTTATCTGTGTAACCCCTCTAGATACCAGATAGAAAAGATGCAGTACCAGTCAAAGGTTTGGACACACTTTCTCACTGAATTCAGGAGAAAATGTGTCAAACCGAGTTGATTCCTGTCGTCTGATGGATGTTGACTGCATGCAGAAACAACAACAAACCTTGTCGTCCAATCACAGATGTTATGGCATGTATTATGACTATCTAGAATGTAGAAGTCTAGAAGTCTAGAAACCTATGAAAATGAAGCAGTGGCTGACCATCAGGGCCAGCAAAGCCTGCGAGTTCCAGATTTGGAGGGCTGAAACTGTTGCGTTGACCAATCAGATTTCAAGTAGGAGACAAACACACGGGGACTTTTGGTTTTACGCTGCGTGAATAAGATCTGCTCCGATTATCTTCTAACTGAAGGCCCACATCCCACGTTGGTCACTAAAGATTCATTCTAATAGAGAAATGAAAGACGGACATTGATCCTGTACCTTCTACTTCATCGTCTTCTTATGTTGGACGTTTTACAAGACCTTCTATTTGAGTAGCATTTGCTTTTCTGTTTACAAGCAGTTAAGCCCAATTCCAAACCTTTGCGTTCATTGCTGGGTATTTTCAGCAGCGCATTGCTAATAATCTGAGGTCGGCGTCGCAGCCTTTTATGTGGATTTTGATTTGAAGAGAAAGCTTTGAACTCCTGTTTCTTGTTTAATGTTTTTGAGGATGTATGTGAGCATCTGAAACATTGTGACCTTTAATACATAATTTAGAAACTTTTGAAAGAAACTGATTATAACTTGAGTGACAGTCTGAAAGGAATAAGATTGATGAGGAAATGTTGCATTTTCATTCCTTACCATCCTCATTTTGTTGGAAAATCTTATAAATAACTTGACTGGGGAGGTGAACAGAGACACAGAGGTGGTGAGACACACAGACAGCTCAGGGCGGCAAAGAGTGAGAAGCTAATGAGACTAGAATTAAGAAGAGGCCGGTGGAAAAGTATAGCCTGCGCCGCACTCCCACGTCAAGTTGAGGACAATTATAGAGTGAACCCGTGTCAGCTTTCAGACTCCACTTCCTTTCATTTTTCTTAATTACCGGGAAAATATTCTCTCCTCTTCTGCTTCATTAGATACTCTGTTGAGCAGTGAGTGATGTCCAAAGACATGATGGAGGGACGGAGCGGCGGGGCGAGGAAGCGATATCGCCACAAGAGCCTCTTGTCTTTCGTCCCGAGATTATGTCCCTTAAGAAGTCCTTCTGAGTAACGTTAGACTCTATAACTCAACCAACAACTCTGACAACCAAATGACTGCAGATTACGGTGTGGATGGGGGACCCAGTTAAAGGGATACTCGGGGCATTAGCAATTTTAGTGGGTTATCTCTCCACGCCAGGCGCCTCTCTCGTACGAACAATGTCTTTATGTCGGTACTTAGCCATTTTTCAGATGAGGAACGCATGCTAGACATGATGCACACACACAAATAGACGCGCGCTCACCCGTGTTATTATTCAAAATGTCTATTGTGTTCCATTAGGAAACAAAAGATATTGTCAGCCATCGACCACACTTAAATGAGTCAGTAGTTCATGAGTGAATACAAAAGGAAAAGATTTTACATTAAGTGGGCCGCCCCTGCAATCTGTTAACCTATATGTGCCTCTTTTTGTCTTTGTCTTTGTCCTCTACACTGTCTCTAGGTCTCTTTCTCTCCTGTGCCTTCCCAAACAGTGCAGCAAAATTGTTATTCCCAAGTCATTATCTTATTTGTGTGTCTCCACTCAGCTGTAAATCCTCTAGGTATTCCTCTCTATTCTCCATTAACTCTACTGCAGTCAAGCTTCAGCTGCCAATCACAAAGAATTGCTGGAGGAGAAAAGAGGAATAGAGACAAAAGACACGGGGAGGGGAATTAAAAAAAGAAGACAGGGACACAAAAATTTAGTTGAAAAAGTGAGACAGAGCAGAGAAGTCTTAGCGGTTAGCGAAACAAGACGATGGCAAACGGGCAGAGAATGAGAGATACAGAGAGGAGGAAGAATGTTTTAGGGCTAATAGGGGCTACAGGGCCAGACGAGAACCCAAACGAGGGGTCAGAGACTCAAGGTCGCAACTGAATAACTGCAAGTTGAGATGACTTGATTCATTTTTGTTTTCCATATTTCTGTGGTGGATACGACTGAGCGTGCAATAAAAGCATGGAATATTCTGTACTAATTGCAGCCTGGGTAAACAAATTCTGTAAGCACATCAACCAGTACGGTCTTATTTAATCCAACAGCACTGTTTGTGCGTTATAGAGTTTGTAATATTTCACACCCTCAGAAACATTTGCCAAGAATCATATCCTCTAAATATCCTCCCATTAAAACCCGAAATGCTTAACAAAGTAATATCTTGAATTAAAATGCACTGAATACTGGGCAAGAGACAATTACGGCATAATGACAGTAAAAAAAAAATGTTAAAAAAGAATTGTATAACTCGTTGAGCTGTTTCTTCGTTTCAAAACGTAACTAGCCAAACTGGCGAGGCAACATTTCTGCAGGCTCCTCGGAAGTGATGTAGAAGCCAAACTCTGAACATCTCTGCCCTCACTGCCAACAGGATTACTAAATTTAGGCAACCGATTAGCAACGTTGAGAGAGGAGGATTTTGAGAACTAATGACCTACATAGAAGCAGAGTATATTGTCCTATTTTGGAATAGCGTAACCTTCCCAGTTAAGGTTTTAATGTGCATGTTGTTTTAGTTTGGGATGCTTGAGGACAAACTGATAACAGAGCAAAAATGTTACATTCCAGAGTGTTTAACAACTCTGCAAATAAAATCTGAAAAAGAATGTTTCTTTTTTTAACAAAATATTTCTCTCCCTTTGTGGTTTTTACTGCATTTCAATTTTGCATGAAAAAAACATGATGTGCACCCGTGTACCTCATATATTTGTTGTTTTGGAAAAAGTACCTTGTGGGATGTTAATTAACACTTTTGCATATTGATGGGACTTTGGAATGCTGATTTGGAATGCGGCACAATGTAACCGCTACTTTCACTAGCTTCTAATTTATCTCATCTGTGGTGAATTGAAAAATTGTATTGGGCTTTTCACACAACTCTAATATCCGTCAGCCTTCTCAGGAGACAACATTTTTTCATGCACTAAAGAGCATTTCTTACCTTTTACGTTACGCCAATTTCAGCTCTCAGGTCAAACTAAAAATGGTTTGTTGATTAGTGTTTTTAATCAAATGAGTCTTATGTGATATATATATATGTCTTAAAGTCCAATGTATGCACCACCTGCCATGATGGATTCCTTGAATGTCCAACACACCTCTGATTCTGATGAGACATCAACAGAAACGCATCATATTTTTGTTCTTCTCTGCATGTTTCATTATGTTGTTTTTGTCTTAACACTTTCTTCAGAAGCACATTGAGTCGTTATGTATAAAAGTGTGTTATACAATACACAATGTAATTCTTTGATACATCATCAGTCTACATTTTGTTTGTTCAGTTTAATCTTATATACTAATGCTTTTAAATGATAGGAATATTATTCATGATTGTTTTTATTTTTTCCAGAAGAAGACATATCAATAATTCCTTCAGTAAATGTTGGCCCCCAATTGACACCCACTTTGACCCCTAAAGCGATCCACACTGGCAGACCACATGGAGCACTTATCGTTTTTGTTGAAGAGGTCAAATCGAAGCTCCTCGCACTCTCTTACTGTGCGGCATGGACTTGGATGTTATTGCTCTTTTAGTTTTAAACGTCCCAAATAAACACAGTGGATATTGAATTACATACTAACACACGATTGTGTATCCTTAACACACACACACACACAAATGAATTGCATCTCTCTCGTTTGTCCGTCTGAAGTGAGTCCAGTCCCAACTATACTCTCCCTGACCGAGGACGCAGTGCTTGTTGTTTGTTCTCTTCTTCTATCTCAGATTGGTAAACACGGCGGGTGTCTGTGCTGTGAATGTGAATGTGAGTAAGCCGGGGTGCCTGCTCAGCCCCGTCTACTTGGATTAATCCTTCACAGGTCAAGGTCAGACACATTACAACAATGCCTGCCCCGGTAATAAGCATGTCTGGAGATTTTGCAAGCTCTAATTCAATTCCTAGAGCGGCATGTGAAGCAGCGGAGGGATGGAACGAGGAAGACGGCGAGGGCGAGGAGAGGGGAGCGAGAGGGAAAAGGCAAAGGGGGGGAGGGGGGGGGGTGAGACAACTCAGCGGTTGAATCAAAGGCAAAGGCCTCGTTGCCGCGCTGGGAACAGTTTCCTTTCACTACCCCCCACCCCCCCTCCACACCCCACATCTGAATGTGGCAATCAGCTTCATTGGAGAATTAACAGGAGCATTAGAGTCCAGGACACAAGCAATCATTGCCCTCTAAGTTTGCCGTGCCGCATTGCCAAAATAAAGCATTAGCGCTCGTCTGATCCCACTTCAGAGAAGACACATTCCTCAGTCAGCGAAGATGGAAAAAGTGGGAGCAAAGCGTCAAGAAAAAAAAAGAAAGAATTAAACAGAGCAATATGTTTATTTAACACAAGCAGACAAGATCATGCGTTTGCTGTTAGTCTGATGGGACATCTGCGCTGCCTTTTTCTTTTCTTGTCGTTCCTATGAATGGTAATGGCCCTATAGATCCTGTGAGGCTATGGTTGTTAGCAAGGACTGCTGCTGTAAATTCCATGTGTCTTGTCAGGTTTCGTGATTGTGTACGGGAAGGAGAGAGGGAGGGAAGGTGTGGCTCCTGCGATAAGTGAAGACTGCTTGGTTTCTGGCATCAAAGAAAAACGTGTTCTGTGTTCTTACTCAAATCAGAAAAGATGTATGAATGAAGATGTAGAACGATCAGCAACACATACCCTATGTCTCAAATTACATAACCCATTCGATGAAGGACCTAGAAATAAAAATGATGTACCAGTGATATGACTAGGTGAAAAAAAATGTAGATACTGAGTGATTTGCTAAACAATTGATAGAGAGAAATGAACCATTTCCCGAAAAGTATTGAGTAGCTTAGCCCTCCTCTCCGACACTGCAAGCAACCGCTGAGCGCTGTACACCACATCACACACAAATACATTTGTGTCACACTGGTCATGTAACGCCCATATAATGCCTGTGATCAATTCATGTTAATTATAAGATACAGTAACAGAAAATCCATCCGATTTTCACCAATACCCTCATTTCTTTACTGACGAAATGAAAACACTAGTCAGTGAAACTAATGACTAGTGCATAATATGGTAATGTCAATTTTGTTTTGAATGTTTTTACAGCTTTACGGGTTTTGCTTACTGTGGGCCAATCTATTAAATGTCCATTGAGAACAGCTGTACATATACAGCATGTACGTGGCCTAACATCATAGAAGTTGTTCTAAATGACAAAATAGAAAGATATTTGATCTAATCTGTGCCAGAAGGATGTGTATTTATTACATTAGGCCGGTTAGGCTGATATCAAGTTCGGGAAAATCAAATGTTTTGCATAATGTTAGGTAAGGAGCAGATAGTTTGTCAGAGACAGAATGCAAACCTCACTCTCTGTTGTTAAAGTCACACCTTTGTCCGTTCATTCACACCGCATTCCAAAAAACGCTTTTAGCAGGATAACAATGCTAACAGACACATTTCCATGCATCCACAGAAGGATTTCTTATTGGAAAAAAACTCAAACACATGTCTTTTCAAGCATTTGTATTGTCCGTGTTGTTGCTTTTTCCAATGAAGGCCGTCTCTAATGACCACGCATCAAACTGTACTGTAGTCGGGCAAAGCATTTACCTTTTGCGTTTAATGTCTGGGAAAGTTCCGCTAATCGAACAGAAAAAAGGAACAACGCAAGTAGAGAAAAAGAACAAACAGCAACATACAATCAATAGATCCATAGAGGTAATGATGTGTCTGAACACAGCGGCTTGCCGACCGTTTCATTGCGAGGCCGCACATACGCGCCCGTGCCGCACATTCATCATGGAGCAATGGGAGGTCAGGGACCCTGGGAGAAAAGTGCATTGTACATTACCTACAACCACACAAACCTTTGATGTCTGCTGCTGTGCATGCACACATTCCCCTTTGTGCTCACGCACAACAGCCACAAGGCTAAGAAAATTACAAATAGTTGCAGGTGATTTTAATGCCTAAGCTACGACAGCAGTAACCCTCAGAGCAGCAGTGGGATATTATGGCCACTCACACATACCATCAGGGGGGGAATTCCTCTACGACCAGAGCCTGACATGAGGTGAACATTTGTAGGAGTGTCTGCATTATTAAAGAGGTGGAGTTCAACCTGGACTTTTCTTTTTACATGCTAAATTAACGTTGGACACACCGAGTCCAAAGAGTTGCTCTGGGTTTCATCATACAGGATTATTGCACATATTTCTCCAAGGAAAAGCACAGAAAGCTAAACTAGCACTTGAAATAATAGCAGCATGCCATGCGTTATTGACAACGCAGGTAACAATCACTCTCAGCATGAAGTAAACTATATGAAAAACATTCTAAACATTTTCTAAACTTAAAGCATAGCTGTAAAGGTTTTAACAGCTTACAGCCATACTTTTCCCTTTTTCCAGACAACCAAATCTATATTTTTAACTTCTAAAATACAGTTTTTCTTTTGCATGCACAAAAAATGATCCCTTTACAGAAATCTGTCTTGAGAGTGCATTCAGCATTTACACATTGTGAAAAGTGCCGGCAGCTTGAGTAATAGCTAAGCACATCTTTCTTACGACACAGAAGAGCCGTTATAAAAGCTACTTGATAGGTATGGTAATTGCTGCCAGCCCAAAGACTTGCCTTGATTCTTTAGGAGGTGCAGCGATAAATAAGCCTCTTTTAATGAGAGTCTACCTCACGCTGAGCTTATACACGCAACGCAACTCATCCCCTGCAGGGATTACACCTCGTGCAGTTCTTCAGTTAAACACAACGCCGATCACCTCCAGATGTGTCAGTCTGGAAGTGTGAGTGACAGGTTGACAGGACACACTGGGATTGATTACCTGAGCCTGATCTGATTGCCACAACACACGAGACCCAAACAACCCCAGGGGTATCCAGATGTGAGTGTGTGTGTGTATGTGTTTGTCTTCATTTATTTGGATTTCATATCTGAATTTGTTTCTTTTCCAAACAACAGTTTGTCTGTTAGCAAAACTTTATTATGACTTTCTCTTTTTTTAAGTCGTATCTTTATTCTCAATGTAACCTGTCATGAGCATCTGTTTGTCTAATCCTCAATTCATCCTCAACCTTGGGAAGAGCACATATTAACTATTTGAATGAGGTGAATTATGTTGATTAAAACTGACAAGAATCTATTAAATAAGAATGAGTTTCAGAAGGTTAACAAATACCATTTTACAGGCAACAGAGACGGAGGAATGAGCTTGCACATAAAACAGATCCGCAAGACTTCCACGATGACTGACAGCTACAAACCAAAGATTGCACCGACCGCGGAAACATGTGTGCTGTGAAAAACCAACTCGCGTCAATATGCTCACTTTCTAGATTGTCTATTGCTTCAGACGTTTCCTCTGCTGCTGCCATTTACAACTCAGATAATCACAGATGCCCCCCGGGCAGACGGGGATGAAGAGGAGACAAAAGAGTACCCGACGAGATGGAGGGCACTTCATCCGGAAACAAAGTGAGCAGGATAACACAGCAAGTGTCACTTACTAAAAGACAAACAGTGCGAAAGGCGGAGACAGACAGAAGTTAAAAAAAAAAGTGTGAGGGGGGGGAAGGTCCTCGGGCGTCGTCTGAGTGATGGTTTCTGTCTCATCCTTTAACCCGATGGGGTATCAATCAAATTCTCCTCATTCTTGACCGCGCGTTAGCTTAGCAAGCAGGAACCTTGTTTCCCTCGCTCAATTAAATGCCCACCCGCACATAATTAACCACTGTTTTGTCCGCAGATCAATGAAGGGCCTGTTCATTAAAAGTCCCTTTGCTGTCTCAAAGATCCCCTCGCAGAGTTCAGTGCTGCGTCTGAGGAGGTGGCGCAGTCTGGCAGAATTCCCCCTCCGGTTTCATGTCTGTGGCTTTTTCTCTTCCTCTTTTTATTGCAGCCGGTGGAAGATAGGAGGCGAGCCGGAGAGGGACTGAAAGCATGCCGAATGTAAGGAGACCTTTTTCAAACAGAGAGAACTTAGGACTTATGGGAGCTTATTAGTTGGCGTGTAAGAGTCACAGTAGCTCGGCTATTTTGCTTTAAGAGGCACGTGATTACAGTCTAGTTAAAGAGAGGAAACAACTTGCACTGCAAGCCGAGCGAAAAAGAAGTATTGAAAGATCAACAGCCAGGCCATATCCTAATTATCTAGTTATACCATGTATGTGTATGGGGAAGGGAAAACAGCAATACTTTAAAGGCAAACTTCTTCATATCTGTGCTGTACACACACAGCGCTTCAGTCAGTACTAATCAGCTCCACAGTCTTCAACCACCATCAGCGTTTACAGATGCAAAAACGAAATCCCTGTCTGTTACTCCCTAAAAGATAAAAGATCAATGAACGCAACAGGAGCTGGATTCAACATGGAGCCCGCCCGAGTGCCGGCCAGCTGTCACAGCTAACACGCTGAATGATTGGACCAGCGGTTGCTTCAATCTCGAGGATACGCATGCAAACACACACACACACACACAGAGTGGCTGATGTGCACAATGATGTTGCCCTCTCACCTCCCATCTGCCATGAAATCACAGCATCTCTGGAGATGGATAACAGGGTTTTGGCGAGCAGCAGCGTCATACTGGGCTGTGTTTTTATTGCGTTCATGGGATTAGCCACCCGCAGCAGCATCTTTGGATTACAGTACAAACTGATCTATCTTCTTCACACTGTTGTAGCCAGAGAAAAAGGGTTTTGACAGTGATATCAACTGCAGTAACAATGTTACTTCTACAGTTCATCTGTGTGGCTATTTCTTTGTAACTTAATTTGTATTTAATTTCAAGCTCACGAAGACAGTGGACAGTCATCCTGCACAAAGGACAGATGGCACAAGGTATTTACTGTATATGCCGTTTCCATAGATGGGTTTTTTCTTCAATGTGGACTTTGTATTAATAGTTTTTTACTTTAAAATTGCACATCTTCTCATCAGTGCCAACGACTCCCCAGTGCCGACCGAGCTAGTTTTCTGTTGAAAAATAAATACTTGAAAAGTAATACAGTCTTGTCGTATTTTATGCAACATCTTTTTTAGCTATTTGTCGATTGTGACACTTTTGTAAAGCTGATGATACAAGTTTGGCTGTAAATTCAACCAAATGTGATTCAAATCTGCTATCTAGTTTTCTGAGATGTAACGCACAAACAATGAGCAGACAAATAACTCATCCCATACATTTCTTGGCAGAGTTAATGGAAAAAGACGCTGGCAACCGTTCTCATGAGACCTTCTGTTCCTTAAATATTTCCTTCATCTGTTTGTATGCGCCGATCCAATTTTTTAGAGCCAATTTAGACTCATTCCACCCTTGGTCAGCCTTGCTGTGTATGGATTCCATTGTGTAACATCTGGCGGTCTCAAGGCGGTGTGCATCCCTCTGCGCACTCCCCTGCTCATAAGCTGGTGTAAAATTGCCCCTTTGAATCGTCTCCACGGCGGATTCCTCATTTAGTGATGCAGCTGTTCACACTGTGTACAATCTTTCTTTATTTTGTGTAATATGCTAAACACAGCCACATAAGTTCTTCCTGTCCGTTTCCTTTGACTGATGAATGTGGCAGAACAGCTCCGTAATCCCCGGCTCCCAACACCATGATGCGTGCCAGTCACCGGGATTAGGAGCCATATGGAGCCATGTGAGTACACACAAGCGTGAGCAAATGAACTCGGAAAGTCTAGTTACAGATACAGTGTAAACACTGAGTGGGAGAAACCAATATAGATTGGCACACTGTAAATGTTTACAGAACTTTTTTAAGCTTTCACATTACACATTTTACCATGAGAATTTGAGATTTGGAAAAGCCTCTAAAAAACCTCCAACATGTAGACTTAAGGTCATATTTTCATTTGAAGAAGTTAATCCAAATCTTTATTTTTTTTTTTAAACCTCTGGGGCTGAAGCAACATACTCTAAAGAGCATGACCCATCAAGCCACTGCTCTGTTGTAAAGCTATTCCTATAAGCTAAATGTATCTTTATTGCAATGGTAAAAGTCAGATTATAGTAAAAAAGGTCTACAGTACAACTACAGTACAACAACCACATATGAAAGAACAGTGAGGTTGGGAGACAACAGCAATGGTCAGGCCTTTGTCGATGCATAATTGATGCAGTTTGCAGATTGCACTGAACAAACGGAATAAAAATAGCCTAAAAGAGAGAATAAAGTACAGCAGCATCCATGGCCACATGGTACGATCCACTGCTGACCGTTATCCAGCCTGTGATCCACATTATAAAGGGAGCTGTTGTTGGTGTCATTTTCCTAGCTTTAGTTTGTGTCTGTATGTGTGTGTGTGTGTGTGTGTGTGTGTGTGTGTGTTTGTTAAAAAGTTATAAGTTGAACAATTAAATGATCTGTTCATTATTTATTGTGCAAGTTGCCCATAACCTTGCTGTATCTACAAGACTCCTGCAGGACGTCCGCTGGCTATTTCTGATTCCACACAAACACACACACAGACACACACACGCACACACGCATATACATGCAATGGCAGATGGTGTAAACAAATAACACGTATAATCTTGAAGATCGGATCCTTCAGTTAGATATTAACCTGGATTGACAAAGACCTGACACAGGACTAGACGTATTAGGAGAAGGAGCGCCCTGTGAGGGATCTGAAATGACTGACTCTGCAGTTTTGGGGTATGGGAGTATTCCACATACTGCAGTCAAACACTAATGAGGACAAATACTGAGTGAATCACAGATGGAATGGAAACATTGCGTGTGTCCCTATCTCCCTTTCTATTTAATAGATTCGGCTTTAACTGATTCATTTTATTAGTGTAATCGCCCACATGTAACATAACTGTTGTGTTGTGCACATTTCTCGTGAATTTAATGGATTGATTGATGATAATGGATCCCATTCATGCATTTATTCAGAAATATACAGTATGCAGTTGTGATGTTTTTCTCAAAGTTGATTATGTAGTTCATCATCTGTGATGCATAGGAGTAATTTTTATTATTGGGGCTAACTTCCTCAGCCAAAGCACGTAAGTGTGCTAGATGTAAGATAAGCAGACATTATTACCTCGAAAACCACGACATATGCAAATAAAAGACTCACCATCCGTTAGCCAGATGACCTTGTTGGCACTCTGTGCCACTGATGGCTTTCAGGTCCTTCGGGTTGTCTTTAAGCCATCGCACATTAGTCTCTCTTCAGGTCTGTGGCTCCGCTCCAACCTCTGAAAAATAAAACAGACCCTGGAGTCAACTTCCAGTTGCAATAAATACATTTCATTAGGTAAATACATTAGGTGACAGTTGGGTAGTTAGAAAACAGGGATGGAGAGATAGAAGGAGTAGGCAATTTGCTAATGGAACATTGAGAAAAATGGTGTGGACCTATCTCAGGAAATGATAACAGAAGAGGCCAAAGAAAAATAACCCCAGTCTGTCTGGAGAGAGCGAGAGTGAGCTATAAGGGCAGGAGGTAAAGTGGTTTTAAAAAACACCATCATTAACTGTCAACTTCATCTCAGGTGTAAGGCTTTAGCGCGAGGGTTGGGGGAGGGAAGGAGGCACTATATTTTCCCCTGAGATCATTCAATAGCCTGCAATCTTCATTTAATTACCTGCTTTACATCTCCAAACCAACTCCTCCGGAACTCCCCTCCTACTCCCTCACAGCGAGTATAACATGCAGTGGTCCACGGAGACTGCAGCGAAGCCATTTAGCTTTGTTAATTAAAGTCCAACTTGAGTCTAATCACCCAAACTATGTCATGACGATGGCATTACAAAACAGCTTTCTACTGAAACCCAGTTGCCATGTAACTGTGTGTCCAGATTACAAGCTAGGAGCTCCGTCAGCAAGATGAAGCTCCAGGATTTAGGCGTCTTAACTCGCTGGAACACGTTTTACAATCTCTCTTGACCGGCTCCGTGGAGGTCTTTTGAACCGGGTGGATGTTTGGCTCGCTGAAATGGGAGCTGTTGCAAACCCTCACGATGTCTTAAGGCATCGCACATCCATTCTGCATCTCTCAACCCCTACACACAGCAGACAGTGCTCCCAGGTGGTGTGAGCATATTCGGATATTACAAACACATTCATTAGCTCGGCTGTTTTTGGTTAGCCGGTTTCAAAAACTACATCCCAATTTTTATGAAAGTGGGTGGAAGGATGTAACATTGGGAAAGGAAGAACCCATTACATTTTTACAGCAGATTCAAATCAAGTGGTGCACACACACATTGTTTTTTACTTATGAACACGGCCTTGGCGGAGTTCTGAGTATCCTTCTGGTGTTACACGATTCATTACAGTTTAGAGAAGCTGTGAAAGAATTTGTCAAAATGTATTTTAATCAAGGTAAACAGCAATGCAATCACAAGAGGCTGATATACTTTGTTATTGAACAGTAGAAACCACTGCAGCACAAACTAACCCGGCAACAACATTCTGAATGAAATTCCATTTCCGTGAGGCTGTGTCGGAGATATGATGATACTCTGCTCTTTGACGGTGCGTTGTTTGTAATGTTGTTTAATCAGATTATATTCTTCTGCGGGATCACGTTATAATATGCAAAACAAGCTGTAGAGACTCACTGCATGTAACACAATGCTGTGACCCAGTCACACTGCTGCTTACTACCGTCATTAAAGACTACTGTAGGCAATACGACACGCCTGGTTAGTCGTCTTTCTAATAGTCTGTCATGTAATCTGAGAACACAGGTGATTTAGATCGAGATGATAAGTGGCCATGATCAATAAAAAACAACAGGCAACGACGGATCACATTTAACCCCATTTAATCAACTGAGTGGACACACTTATGAAAACACAAGAACAAAGCATATGATAATAAAAGGTAAGGAAATGGAAAGATACTGAAACCTTTAATACCTGTTGCCAGGCAATATATGTATATATAATAAATATATATGTAATATTTTTATAATTAAAAAAGATTTTTCTTATTTTCTTCCATTCTCACCCTGTTAAACACACATTTGTGATGCAACACAAAAAAAAAATAATATATATATATATATATATATATATATATATATATATATATATATATATATATATGAAAAGGTAAACGCAAGCAGGGCCTACATACAGTGTGGTGGTTTAACATTTAAGTAAGATGAAAAGTCCAATCGTGTGTAAAAGTAAACAAAAGGCATCTTCTGCAGCTTTTTGCTGAATGGAAGCACGGGGCCTTGAGGGGGAACTGAAGCTCTGAACTTAACTTTAATTAAACATCAATATGTTGCAGTGCCGATCCCTCACTGTGCCAGAAATGGTTCCAATGTTCGTTTGTTTTTTTGTACATGTTTTACTCCCACTCAATCTTACATTCTTATTTCATTGTTTTTTTCCCTGTTTCTGTGATACTGGAGTATCTTTCATGATCTAGTCTCATTTTAAGGTATAATTGACCTTTTTCAACAGCAATTTGCAATAGTTTTGTCTGCAATTTCAAAGAAATGATACAGCGGTCACTACATCAATGTGAAAAATGTCTGTTATTCATCATCAGTTTTTATTCACACCTTTTTAAGTAGGACAATTCAGGGCTTATTGACTTACATTTATTTCTCAGAGGCGTAAGCTTACATTATATTTAACCCCAGTCTTTACCCTGAAGTATGATGATATCCTTAATAAAAGCATTCTACAATATTCATCTGTCTATCCGTTTTGGCGCCGGATGGAAAGCGAGTATACCTACAATGTGGGTGCATCGGTCACCCAAAGGGAATAATCCAACTACACAAGCTCACACACACACATATTCAGACGGTAACGGCTTTTCTACTTGCTTTCTCGCTGCTGATCATTAGTCCAGCTGAACAGATGTGCCCTTTGGGGTCAAGTCAGGTGACAGAACACCGTCCGGACTATAATTGAGCCTTTTGTAGCTGGATCCCACGAAGAACGACTTGTGCTTTGCGATGGTAATTTGGTAAGATGATAAGTTCTGTTGTTGTGCAAAAATACTGTATGAAATAGTACGTGTCTTTTTAGTCAGATCGTTTTTTTCCGCTGGCCTTCCTTAAGTAAAAAAAAAGAAAGTCCACCAAAACATGTAATTTTTTAGGAAACTGTTTTGAGTGTAGTTGTGCGCAGAAATTACCTTCAGTTTTCCAAGTAGGATATTTTTACCTTTGTTGTTCAGTATAAAAAGCATTTTAAATGACTCCAGATGAATGCAATGAAAACAACTCTGCCAGATCATTGATGATATGATGATTTATGGTTTAACACCATCTTTAAAACCAGGCTACCAAGGGGGTCAAACACAAATAAACTGATCTTCCAGAGCATACGTCTTTATCCCTCCCCTTAGGTCTTTATTTTTCGTTCAATTAATCATTTAAGCCCCCCCCCAGAGACCGCGTGACGTGGTCTTCTGTGAAGCAAACAGCACAGATCCCATGCAGCGTCTCCACCTCCCAGTACTTTCAGCAGCACACACTGTGGCTCCAAGGCAGTTTTGCAGAGTCTATTTATACAGAGTCCTAAAACAAGGTATTCATGACCCCCCCCCCCCCCTCCCTCCCCCCCGCCAACTCCCGTCAGCAGCTTTAGACGACAATGCTCACAAGCCACCATAAGGTTGTTCAATATAATCTTTTAATCGCTCCGCCGGCAACTGCATGTCTCCGGATGAGGTGGGGGGGGGGGAAGCCAGCGGGGTGGGGGGGGGGGGGGGAGGTGGGGTGTGCAAACTTCTGCAGATATCTGATACGATTCTCAAACACCAAACAGAAAACACACTCAAGCTCATGCAGACGTGCACACACTGTCCCACTCCACTCCCACCCCGGCCCGAGAGTGGCGACGGCGCAGCCGCATGTATCGTTGGGTATTAACAGATCAGCACAGAGCAGCAGCCGCCCTGCTTTATAGTCTTTTCCTGAGGTAGTGCTTCAGAAGGCTGCTGCAGAGCAGGATAAATGCACAGAAATCCCTCGGGCCCAGCGCCTCCTCAGCTCCACTCAGCTCTCTTTTTGCTGCCCCCTCCTCCTCCTCCTTTCCACGCTTATCCCCACTTTCCTCCCATCCCTCATTATTTCTACCCCCCCCCCCTCTTTTTCCCCTCAGTATCCCAATGCTTTCTGTCCTATCTGTCCCCCTGCTTCCCTCTGGCCGTTCACATAATTCTCCTCTCTGCGTCTCTCCTTATCCTTCTCCACTCCCATTTCGTGTCCATCCTTCTCTGCATCTTTTACCCTCATCACGCTGTCTTCCTCTCGACTTCAGTAATGAACGAAACGTGCAGCCCACCTTAGTCAATTGGTGAGTAAAGAACTGATAGTTACGTGTGGAAACCTCAGTGCTGTCAACGCAGGCTGAGCTCTTTCATTGGGCCTATCAACCCCTGGACGCTCGTCTCAGTGTCTTTGTTTCCAGAGAGACGCTGCGCTCCACAATCCTCATCCATCACGTCTGAATTGAATTCTGAGGAAACTGGTTCATGTGCATTTAGGTCTAAAGTACCCACTTGATTGGAGATGTTAACAGTTCTACATTTAGAATGGATTAAAACCTCATGAACAAACAAGTCAACTCCGCTCTGTGATGCATTTAGCAAGAAGAAGTTTGGTAGAATAATTAGTCCCAAAATGTCTAACTGGTTTTGAAGATTCAAAACAACTCAGGCAAGTTCTCTGAGTCCGCATAATGACGGTCATAGCCATGTCCGATATTGGGTGATTTTCTTATTGGACATTGAAGCTGCTCTGGACGGAGTCCCCGCACGTCAGGGGTGACTGCATTTAATTGAAATACTAAACCATAACAAGAATGCTTCTGAGTTAACTCAATTATCGGTGTACGAAAATAATACACAACTCACATTATGTTTTGTGAATTCTCAGAGGAAGCGACTTGAAAAGTGCATCAAAGCTTCTGTTTCGTACAAATATTGACTTTTCAGAAACGGGAAATTGACAGTTACCCCACAATCTCCCCATCTGACATTTCACTGTCAGTCAGTCAGTCACTCAGGATTCCACAATTCAAAGAGAGTCTTTTACAGTAAACATATTGCATGTCTAACCAGACATGCTATGAGTCCATAATATGCAGTTTAAAAAAAAAATCAGCTGTTCATTGTAAGAGTAAAACATTTGTGATGACACAACAAAAGAACCCGTTGAGGGGACGTGGGTGTGACTTGCCGGTGACGATCCGTGTTAAAGACTAGAAGACTGCTTAAATTATGTAACACACGCATACAGGCCTGAATCTTGCGTCGCCATTCACGCAGACGGAATGACGGATGAGCTCCCAGACGGACTGACAGGGAAGACCAGGGAGGGGTAAGTAGGCTGAATCCAAATTAAGCAGATCGGAGCTCACTGTGAGTTAATCTGGTTATGTGGATAAAGGACTTCCCTGTGGCAAAAAAACACGGCGAGTTGTGACTTGAATGTGTGCGCGTTTGTGTGTGCGTTTGTGTTTCTGGTAAAAAAAAAAAAAAGCGGGCACGTGCTCCAAAAAGGCAGAAGTGTATTGATCTGTTAGCCGTAACTGCGCATTTTGTTGACAGGCTGTCAGATCTGACATGTCTAACAGAGCCTTCACCCAGGTATTTTGTTTGTTTCCCCCGTTTGTCGGCACATTCTGTGGCTCCTGTTCGTGGGATTTATTTTGTGCCATTGACTTTTTGTGTGTTCGCGTGAGAAGATGTGAGTGCTATTCTGCTAGCAAGTATGTCGAGCTATGTGTGAGGTGGGTGGCGCTGCCAAAATAAGTGTGTTGCGGCAAGTGGCATTTTTTGAAGAGCCCATCACACCAAATGAATCAAAAATACCACTTCAAACCGCAGAAAAACAAAACCAGTATCCAACAAATCTCATCTCTCTTATCAAGCAAATGTATGTTTGCTATACCAACCACAATAAATAAAGGAAGACCAATGCATTTGATGAAATTAACTCTCAAAGACGAAACATTTTGAGAAAAAAAAAATGAATACAAATTCAATCATTTCTGTGCACACTGGCTGCATATCAAAGAGAATGGGGAGTATGGGAGGGGCTGGTGTAGAAGGCCAAGAGATTTAAGTCTGAAATAAGCTTCAACTTCAAACAACTCTTGATTTCCATTAAATGCTTTCACAACACGGTTGAGCTAAAGTATGCACGCAATGAAAACGCATTATTTAGTACTGAGAAAGGGAATAGGAAAAGCTCTACAGTGAGTCAAGAAGACCGAGGCAGAGGAAGGGCAATTTATTTTGCCTTCTGCAGTTGGCACAAGGCTCTCCTGTGCAGAGCAGAGAAATAAAAGAAACATGACAAAGAGTATCTGGTGGAAGTGAGAGAATACTTCTTTATGATAACGCGATCAGAAGAAGGAAAAGGTTCTCTTAGCTGCTCGGGGTTATTCTTAATCTGTGCACGGAGCCGGACTGACGGGAAGTCCTGTTGGATCGGTCCAATACAGTGAGGCAGAAGACTGAAAATGTTCAGTGTTGATATTTAAAAAGCCACGGTATATTTTCCCATATTACAAAGACAAATCATTGACACAAAGATTATAACTGTTTGCAAAGTATTTCAGTTATCTTTTTATGTTACAGCCGAGGTAACTACGGATGCTAATTCAGAAGTTCCTGTGTCCTGCCGCTGATTTAAGAGAAAGGCGTTAGCTAGGAAGTTCGCCACAATGTTGGTCCACACACATGTGGGTTGGACTTACCTTTAAAATGGGAATAGACTCTCGTTTTAGTGTTAAGCTGTTTTTTAACTGGTAGCAATAGATTAACATCTTTATCATCGTTATATTTACAGTTTTAAAATGTTTTTTAACATCGCATTATACAGGCATGGGAGTTCAAAGATAGCAAATTAAATTCATATTTACGATTTGACCAACAATTGTTTTAATCGAGTTTGAACAAGATGAACATACCATATGAGGTTATATTTCAAAAACATGACACAATCAACCTCCAAAAAACAACTGTACAATGTGGTCTGTACACACAGATCAATAAAACATCTTGGGAATGGTATTGATGCATGATGAGCTATAGCGGACACCTGTGCACACCAGATATACACAATGTCTGACATCACTCATACCTGCTTTGAATTGAGAAGACATACATCCATTTGATGAACTATTTTCTCGCTGTTTGTCTCTTTCTTTGGTTCTCCGTCTTTTGTACACATACATTTTTTTTTGCTAAAGACAGTTACCAATAGGCAATTGTCTTGAAAAATGTGACTCTCGGCATGAACAGAAACAATCTTGTTTTTTTGCGACCTTTTGTACAAAACATGTTCAAATAAAGGAAAGTAAAGGATGAAAAGAATGTGTTAGTAGAAGAGGAGCACTGTATATTTCCCTGTTTTCGTGTGTTCATCCCCTTTGTTTATTGACATAAAAAATCATTTTAACATTATATTATGGCATAAATAAGTAAAAACATGCTTAGTAAAATATTGAGCCACCATAGTGAAGATGACTTTTAAAAGACTTGCTGTGCATTTACTAAGAGAAATAATTAGTGACAAAGAACCCTTTTTTATCAGGAATTAATCAAACTTCCATCCCATAATAACAATCCTTGTGATGGGAAAATTTAATTACCAAAGTTTCATTTTGTTTAACAGTTGTGTAATGCAATCCTAAATACAGCAACAAAAAACAGAAAACGAGCGATTACATCAAGATGGAGATTAGATTACATTTTACAATTGACTCTTTAGGATTGGGTGCGAAGCAATGTCACAACAAAACAGAATGATCTGATGATGCCTTAATTTGATTAATAGCATTTTATTAAATCACATTTAACAGCTTGTTTCCCAACGTCAACTATTCTTTTTTGCTCCAGCACTTGAAAATAACTACTGAAAGTGAACATGTAGGTTTGTCTTTCGCTTACAAATGGGTTACTATTAAACATTTGATCCGTGCCATTTTATACTTACGGCTTTGTTCGATTGTTGGGGATCAGACTTATTTTGGAACTATCCCCAAGCTGCTTTTACCCTGGTTGGATCAGCCCCGTCTGTAACGGACCACTTACTCACAATCAGAAAGAAGAAGAACAGGAAATACAGGAGACCCCCCCCTCCCCCACACTGCCTCATCATCAGAGCGGGAGGCCCCTCTGAATAGATGGCAGGTGAATATTCAAAGCTGCTTCCCTTCGTCTCTTTAATAGGAAGTAACTGCTTTTCACAGAAGGAAACATATTATCCTCCTGTGAGAACTTCAGGCTGACTCCTTTTCTGACCCAGAGGGAGGCGGATAAACCTCAATCAATAACCGGACCCACGCCGGCTGCAGCAAGGGTGGTCAGATCCCGTACATATGGATTATGTAACTGGGTGCAGAGATGGTCACAACATTACAGATAAGCACTCTTGTGAAGAAAGATACTCGGCTAAAAGTTTCTGACCTTTAAAAGGCCGTTGGAAATGTGACATTTAACAATGACATTATGATGGGATTGTCTCTGAAAAATAAGGCTTTGTAGCCGCATCTTAGGTACATGAGTAAATTAGAAACACGTTTATTGATTACTGTAAAATAATTGTTTACCAAACACAGTTTTCTGAAATAGTTTTTAATTTTAAATTAGCCTGATGTGAGTTAACGGGATTTAGTTTGACTTGATAACGGGACCTTAGCCTGAATAAGCCACATCGGGCCCTGGTCTGTGTTACCAAGCTTCCATTACTGTCTCCCACAATCAGTCAGATGGAAATAGGTTGCCCCACAACCATTTTATCTGATTTCACACCAGCGCACAGCTCCAACCCAGATAGACCTGGATGATTGTTCAGATATAGAGGTACAATTTCTAGTCTGAGAATGATAAGGGTACTACAGCACAGGGGTATTTTATTGAAATTCAACGCTGTCCATTTAGAGAGAATTTCCTAATAATACTAACCTGATCTATTCAGTGCCATAATTATTGAAGTGGCCTAGTTGTCATGTTAACAGCAACTGTCAGAGAAGATACATTGAATAATAATTCATTATTTTCTTTTAGTTTTAAAAATGAACGGGAAAAAAAGTAAATTATTGTTCATTCGTTTCAAGTAAAACAAGGAATTCATTTTTTAGTAAATTACAGAAAGTTTTTGACAAATGTTTATTCTAAAATAATGTATTATTAATTTAAGAAAAATGACTGAATTTGGTTTCCCTGCAGCTTTAAAGTCAGTTCATACAGACATGAAGGGACATCAACCAAAAGAGCCCAGATTGTATATTCTTCTCATCTTCTCAAAAGAAAAATATGTGTGTGGGGCTTTATCTTAATTTATTGAAAACACTTTTTTTCATTTGAAGCCACTTTATTCAGCTTCATTTGCATCCACGTTTCCAGCATTGTTGGGCATTTAATTGACGCGCGTTCAATCACATGTGGTCCTTTGCTTAATATTCAACAGCATATGTGCTCTAAAGATTCGCCCTTCGGTTTCTTGTAGTCCAGCTTCATATCATCGCTTTAAACAATCCGCGCGGTCTCTGAACATATGAGACCTTCTGGTTCTGATCTGCCCGGGGGAACAATCTGGCCTCGCTGACCACATTCCTCTTTGTGAAATGACTTCCCTGTCTGATGTTATTCTGTACCGACTACTCGGCCTGTCGCTTCTTCTCTCCCCTGCCTGTGGAGATCTCACTCCAGTCTGGAAGAGAATACAAACATTTGTTTGGCTCAGTAACTGGTCGTTTTTGTTTTTTTTGCCTAGATCGCTGAACGAGTGCCATAAACATAGAAAAGATGCAAATGTTATAATAGAAGTGTTATAGTTCTCAATGATCCATTCATTTTAGGTCCAGGTTCAGATAGGACACCTATAAGTGACCCCTGCGCTACACAAAACACAAACAAACCAGTTATTTGTTGCAGCTTGTGCGGATTATGCATAGAGTGGATTATTAAAGCCATGCCTTTCTGTGGAATCAGTTTTTAAATAATTACAGAATTAATACGTACGACTAGTTGAAATGCTTTGTCATGTTTTCTTTGTAACCAAACTAACCAAAGAGGACTACGGAAGATTCATCTTTTTAATCTACACGGGTCACATTGGAATAAAACGGCAAACCAGGCGACACTTTCCGATTATATGAAGAAAATGTTCGACACCTTTTCACGTTGCCCTGCCTCCTCGGCGAAGAGAGACTTGTGCTCAGTACTGATGTGCAAACGATGATGGTTCAATTCAGCCGGATGGTTTGGAGAAACGCTCCCGTCTTGAAAGCTTCTACGAATGGCTGTCGAACAGAAGACGTGTCAGACATGTGCTTCCAGTTTGATTGTCTGAGGGCCTCCTCGTTATGCCTCCCTGCCTGTGTCTTTGTCTCCCGGTCTCGGGAAACTGTCTGTCTTCCTCAGCCTTCTGAAAGTTAAAAGCGAAGAACGGCTAAATGAAAATGCCGTTGAAACCACTTGGCCACCCTAATGCTCATGGACGTTATTGATTTCACATGCCGCCTGCGAACCTCACAGCTCTGTGGAATGAGGGAAGAGCCGCTTTCTCCCCTTGGAGGTGGTCGGAACAGTCAGCTGCAACAGACACATGGATCTGCACCCGTCCTGCCTTACACACACACACACACACACACACACACACACACACACACACACACACATGTATGTACACACACATGCCCCACTGAGGGCTGAAATAGCTCAACGTTCAAAAAGCGCAAGTGACCAAAGCTCAAACTTCAAACTCTTCGCACATCAAGCCCTGCCAGTCGCAGAGTAGAGAAACTTCCAGACGGCACAGCGAGTGTCTGCCTTCCTGCTTGGCCTCTTTTCTCTCATGCCGGCCAGAGGCTCCGACCTTGTGTGATGTCCTCCAACGAACTGGCTCCTCAGACGAATCCTCCCACTTGATGAAAGAATGTCACTAGTTAGCCACCGCCATCAGCTGCGGCCCGGTTCTAATGCAGCCCGAGAGAGAACTTTGCCCCCTAATGCAAAGAGTGTTACGCTGTCAACTGAGCAAATAAGAGAGTTCAGCAGGTCCCCCGACAATGTTCCAACGGTATTAGACCATTCCACAGCGTTGTCATAAAGGAACGCCGCTGAAATGCACAGGAATTACACACAGTGGAGCTCGTTTTTCACTGTAAAACCTTCAAAACGGGGCGAATAGGGAGGACTGATGGGAAAAGCTGAAAAATGTGCAGATTACAAGACTTGCTGGCTGCAGTAAGGTGAAACAAAATAGCTCACCATACCTGTTAGAGACTATGCTTTATCAGTACGGTGATCGGGTTAATGATAAAACTACCGAGAAAATCATAAATATCATACATATCATAACTAATAAAAATAAGTTCTGAAACCTTTTAAAAACCTGAGTGAAAAGATCATTATCATTATAAGTGTTAGTGTTGAAACATGTTGTAAATTGGTGCTTGAACCGCTTTAGAATTAGATTACGGTTAAATTAAAATGATAACCACAAGAACCTCATTACCGGTGTCACTGCGCTCCATTATCCAATTACTTTGGTCAGAACTGGCACATGTTGAAATGTGCATGGCCGGATTTCTCACAGTCTGCCAACATTTGAAATATGTCTCTCCTGTCAGACTTCACCGCAGTGGGAACAAAGCGTTAGAGAGCAAAAGCAGATGCTGCTTCGGTGTCAAAGTGTCGACTCTGGAGGAAAATTCATGTCACCTTCGTCATTAAGTTTTCATCCTCACATTGTGATGGACGGACCTGGGACTATTTTTCTAAAACTCTGACCGTTCGATAGAAAAAAGAAGTGCTCTGGTTGACCATGCATGGACTAGCATTCATCAACCCATCCGAATGGAGCCTTCCGTTCACAGAGAAAGCTCCATAAATGCCCGGACCGCCTGTGGATGCAACATTATGAAGAAGATGACGGATGTACTGTATAGGTGTCTCAGTATTCCCTGCTTTTTGGACTCTGTTGTAAACCTTAATGCACATTGTCAACAATCCCTTCTGTTTTTGACATTCAGTTTAATCTTATTGGAAGTAAAAACAATATTTTAAATATAAAATATTTGAACAAATGCCATTTAACCAAGCGATTCGGCTCACGTCGAATGGATAACTAACTGGATTAGAGTTATTATCCTGAGGGTGGTGGTGAAACGGTGCATCCCAAATTGGAAGATTTAAGCATCACATTGTTCTATGTATATGTGCTACTACATATACTTAACCCTAACAAACAATCCGAGACCATTGTAAACACACTTGCTAGCATTGTCATACTAATAATCACCCGCTGTAGTTTTTTCTTTCCTTACGGCGGTTGATTCATCGTTACATTCTGCTTCTGCTTGATAAGAGGTGGTTTTGACTGATAATTCCAAAAGTACGGTAGTTCCTGTTCTTCCCCTCTCTCACCTACACACACATACACAGCGAGGACAACGGTCAAGGTCGGGACGTGTCTCACTCTGCACCGAGCTCCGCAAACTGCACCCAGAATAATTTTCTCAGAAATACACCATTTGCCTAGAAAAAGTGTAGAAGAAAAAGAAAGGTCATACAACTTACCACTGTTGTACAAAACACTAAATTATTCAGTGACATTTTCCCCCGAGGCTCCTGGAAATGTTTCAAGTAGAGAATTGGACTTAATGAAGAAGCCGCTAGCTTAATTGCTAAGGACGGCGGTGCGATGGGGCAAACCGTCAGCCCAAAGATCCCCACGTCGTTGTGTTGCATTGCTTCGTTTTTTTCATTCCAAGTGAGACACACTGAAAAAATCGCTGCGTCCCCGGAGAGGTGACCTGCTTATGTAGTGTGCTTCCCCTTTAGCCTAGCTGTGAGCCATTCTCACCTGTCAGATCACTGCCTGTGAGTGTGTGTGTGTGTGTTCACGTGGCGCTGCGTACCGGTGTGCGCTCGCGTGTGTCGTTTTTTTCCCTTCCCTTTTTTTATACAAGAGGAAATGCATTTTTCTCAACCTTTGTCAACAGCCCAAAGCCATTTAAATCAGGCTTACGTTTTTTTGTCTTCCTATTCTTCACTGTCTCTTTCCCGCACAAACACACGCACGCACACACACACCTGCACGTATTCACAAATACACACATACACACACTCCGCTCCACAGGCAGTTTGAGAGGACAATTATGTCCATAGTTACCGCAGTAATGAATGAAGAAAGTGCACTCAGAAATTTGAGTCACTACTCTGAGGTGTATAATGTATTCTTGACAATAAACTAAATCGATTTGCTTGAGCAAGAACGTGATGTGTGCGCGTGCGCGTGCGCGTGCGTCCACAATGTTATTGACACAGTCTAGCTCTCAAACATTCAATCAGAAACAGAAAATTGAATGTTCTCTATCTTCCACGGCGTAGCTCAGGAGCAGTTTATATATGTAAATGCTACTAGCCTTAAATCTGCTCTCGATTCATCTAACTTTACCATTTCGTTCTGCTGGTTTAGCTGAGTGTAATCACGACACTGATTGGTATTTACAGTGGGACTTGTTATTTGAGGTGTTGTCGGGACGTGCAATATTCATATTCATATTCATTTAAAAGACGCTTATACGGTGGTGCATTGACACGGAAGGTAATGCAAATTGGTAATATGTGACGAGTTCTAAATGAAATGTCAGAATTTTCCTTTTTACAACAGTTAAAAAGAAAACCTTCTCAGATGCAGCAGAAACTTTGGTAAGTAGTTGCACGCAAAGTGTCAAGTAAAGATGATATTGGGTTCTGCGGCAAAAGCAAATGAATCCAACATCTAACGTTAGCAGCCGGAACACAAAGCATTCTTAAGGTAATTGCTTTGAAAACATTTAGGCTATTAGGGTCAGAGCGACATCACATTCAGTTATTCAATTAATGTCCGATTTCAGCCAACATAAAAAATAAACCAGTGCTCAAAAAAATATATATTTCAATGATCATATCATTTTGATATTTTAGATATAATAGTAACCTTATCAATACTCTTACCACCTAATGGTCATTGCTGAATATTGTAAATACCGTGTTGATGTCTCAAAAATCTTGCATTAATTATTAGTGTTGATAGTATATTTTAATGAATCTTCAATGTTGTTTATGTTTTATTTAACTTAATTGATAAAATATAATGGGTTTTTTTTAATGTAGCGCAAAAGCAAGAATAAACCTTCATTTTTTTATTGGCTACAAAACAAACATTTAACAAAGTAGCAACTTCACATCGTTTTAAAAGAAATCCCCAATGTCTGTGCGAGGCGGTTACAGTGTGGTCAAGTAATAAAAACACTGGGCAGAGGTTGGGGGAAAGTGCGTCCTTAAGTGTCGGCGGTTGGATGCGATCTTCCGTCATTAGCGTGACGCTCCGACACGCTGAAGGCTCACTCGCCGACCTTCACACCCTCGCGTTTCACTCGGCTGCATGAAGGGCACACTTTCTTCCTGTGTTGGCAGGGAGCATTGGTGTTGGTCATAAATTGAGTGCCGCAGAATCTAAATGGACCGTTTGATTCCTCTTCGCTACGTAATGAAACATGCATGCGTTGGTGGCTTGTTTTGAATCTATACGGCAAATTGAAACACAAGTATTTGTATTAAGCAGTTACATAGATTTTTGATTCTTCTTCTTTCGGGTGGGCGTTTCATTTGAATTCTGACAGCACCCCTGACACCCTGTATTGACAATGCATTCCTTATGTTTGATTACTTATGAGGAGGAACGAATGGCATCAGCTGGGAATTGTGCCACTAAATCATATGGAAACAAACTGAGTCAATATTTGATAATTGCCTTTGTTGGCAGGAATTTCTCAAAGAAAAAGCCAAGATGTACCTACAATATTCACCGTATACTCTATGAGCATAAATAATACAATTAAAGGAGAAACTCTAAATTACATGACGTGGGAATGGGGGGGATTTGTTTTGCCTAGTTCCGATTTTGAAAGCTAATTAGCCCGTGCCCTTGACTGTCAGGTATTTGCTATTTAATGATTATTTTTGTTGAAAAGCTGGAGCTGAATGTGTGGTCTTTTCACCTCCAATCGTCAGCATTGGATGATGTGCTGAAGGTCATACAGTTTTTAGAAAACAATGCAGCATTTTGTGGTCATTTGTCATGAGAATAACAGTGGAGAAGAACATCAAACATAAAAAATAAAAAATAAAAACATTCTCAAGCTTTTGCAAATTAACCACAAGAGAATTAGGCTTCGGTTTGTATTTTGAATCCAGCTAGATGTACGAAGGAAGTGTGAAAACACAAAAAGATACACACAAGAAAAAAAAACAAAAAACTTCATTATCATTATGTCATTTTGTGATTAGGCCTCTGTGGTCTAACTGTTCCAGAAGCAAAGCTCTATCCCAATGCATCCAGGGAACAGCCCCCCTCACACAAGCACACACACACAAACACACACACTCAGACACACTTCGCCTTGTCTTGCCAGTTGAAGTCTCTCCCGCCTCTTTCTTTTCAGGCTTGGCCAAGAGAGTGTTGAGGAGACAGTGTGTAGAAGCGCTCCGTTATCCCTACGTACCGCCTTGCGGGTTTGAAGATGCATACTTTTTTTACACAACAAGGATCTCCATGATGGCTCTCTGCTTTGAGTAGCTGTTAATGCCCTTTCTTGCTCAGTGGTTTGTTAAACTCATTAATCTACAATGGATGGGTCGGGGGAAGAGGAGGGAAGCTTCAGAAAACAGGGGGAGGAGAGAAGAAAGATGAAAATAAACTAAGCAAAATAATTCTACTCTATTCTTTTGTGGTAGATTGTCCTTAGCCAAGGCAGAGATTTGAGCAGCACCTGGCCACCATGACGGCAATCCTTTATGTCTTGTTCTGTCTGTCTACAGCCAGCGAAGACAATCGCCTGGAAATGACTTTCTCATTCTTTATGTAACATCATCTCTCCCTCATCATGATCTAAATGGGCTTGAAAAAGGATCCAATCCTTTCCACTTTGATTGCCACACTGATTTGCTTTTTCATTTTTTGCAGTCGTGGCTGCATATCTGCACAGACTACGAGAGCCTTTCAAAACGCAGCAGGAAGTTTGAATTAAGGCCCTTGTCTCGGCCGTGCCTTGTTGAAACTTTGCATGCATATTTTGCACACTATTGCATATTTATTCGAAGCAACATAGCTAATGCAGTGACAAGCTCAATGGGGTGACACTGCAAGTTTGATGAAACATTGAATTCCCCAAAGAATTCCACAGAAAATGCAATGCTAAATTAGCTTACACATTTGATGAAACAAAACAGATGAATCGGGACAAGTTCTCGCTCGGTGCCTTTGGGAGTGTAAAGCATGAACAGACTTTCTACATAAATTTACATATTAAATCAAATTGTTCCGAATTGAAAAGTATTGCATCCAGAGTAGACTTGTTTGTGTTTTTCTTCTGTTCCAATCACAAGAATGTGCTTTGACTATTGATTGCGATGTTAAAATATGTTCGTTTTGTAACCAGCAAATCCAGGAAATTAGGTTCGGATTAGCAATGACGCAACATCAAAGGAAATGCTTTACACAACTGAAGAGTTTTGAGTAAGAAGCCCGTGGGATGCGACGAGCTGAAGGAGACAAAATCCACAACCTACAACATCTCTGTGGGTAATTAAGGGACTTCGGGGGCTTTTGTCTGCCGCAAATGAGTTTGTCATGTACGAATAAGAGCAAAACCGTCTCTGGATTCATTAGATTCCATATCCAAACAGAATAATGAAGCAATATTCATGTGGTTCTCCCGTGTTCATGCTTTTCACTGATTTCATAAAATCACTATGCAGCGGAAAAAATCCCGGTAATGGCTTGTTACATTGTGGCCCAAGTTATCAAAGGAAGGTTTATCCAAAGGGTGTTTACGAGTATGTGTTTTTTGAGCTCAATAACAACAACAACAGCACAGAATGAATTTGAAAGAAAATGTCCTCTTTTTTTTTACAGGCAGTAAATGAACCCCTTTGCTGGAGACGGATATCACGCAGACATGTTTGCCATTGTGCACAAACATGTTCAATGAGATGATGGTTGACAAAATATTTGCAAAAGCGAGACTTGCTGTGATCACATCAAGGGAGTAATGAAGGTGATGGTAACTCGTGCTAATGCTGGCACACGGCAATGGATCCCTTGCTGGGTATTTAGTGCTCGGCTTCAATTCAATGTCCCTTTCTGGCTTTGGGGATGAATGGAGCTTTACTACTAACTCTCTTGCATAGCAATGACACAAAAGGGACACCAGGGAGGTCTTGTATATTTCCCTTACATCCTTCTACCATCCACTCTGAAGGCTAACTTGTCTTGTCAATATGGACACTGGAATGCTTTTATACATGTATTATAGTTTTAAAACTCCCACACTATTTAGAGTATTTTTCATCATTTACTGACTGAGGATGACATCTTAAAGAACATTAACAACAAATGTTGATGCGACACATTTACTGGGTGCGCATTCAACATTTCAAAGTATAGCAAAGATCAACCCCAATATCAAAACCTTCAGTTGAAAGGGTTTTCCTGATCACTCAATGAGGCACAGTTAACTTGTGCACAAAGGTTGTTGTGCAAGGTCGTCCACTAAGAAAAGTGAATGCAGTCCTGGAAATGCGCCATTAGCCGTTATGATCAGACTCAAAGCGGCATCAGTATGTAGAAGAAAGAAAACAGCAGTTTTGACAAAAGGACGAACGGCCTAATAAACGTACCGAAGCAAAGCAGACCGACCCCTGCAGCAGGTACCGGGCTCGCTGCTTTTAGGCAAGAGCCAGTCCTTTCTGATCTGACCCTCGCCGTCACCCCCCCCACACCACAGCCCTCCCACCTTCCACGCTCCCCCACCCACCCACCTTTACCTGAGCCTTGCATTTCCCAAGGGGCGTTAGACTCGCTGGCCCTGCTTGATTTAGGCGGGTCGGGTGTCAGTGTTCGCTACAAGCCCACGGTGAACCATGAATAATGGATCTGCCACGGGTCTGAGCCCCCCCGGGACTCCCAGCTGCCCCCTTCCCCTCACTCTGGCTGTGACTGGAATAGTCAATGTCCCATTAACAACCGATGATTCATAAAGGCTGTCACTGCCAGTGTACAAGATACGCCGAAATGTTAACTGTAGTATGCAGGTAGAAGAAAAATATAGCGGAGCGATGCACAAAACTTAAAAACGAATGAAGACAAATATTTCTATGAGGAATGCTGTTACACATCTGGGGCACTGGGCTTCAAAGACCAATCAAACATTTGGTGTTCTAATTTATCGAGTATGTTATTAAGCATTTTGGCTGTCGATGTATTTTTGACCTATAAGTAATGAAACAGTTTCTTGCATGAAGGATTTAAAAGACGTCCAGCTTCTCTGTTATTCAGGTCATGGAACTCAGAGTCCCGCCTCCCTGTAGCTTGTTTGCAGGATATTTTGTCGAACCTGTTATTCAAAGTTTTGTCGTTTGGTAAGTGCATATTTGAGTTTTATGATGTACGATGGACGGTTTCATCTGTGCAAATGCAGGATTTTAATTTAAAGTGTATAAAGGAGAGTGCCTCTCATATCTCCTTAGAGGGGAAATAGAGGGGAAAAGCATGTTTCCATGCTACAGCAGCGGCCGTCTAGGGTTAATATGACATATACATACCAGCAGAAAAAACATTGATGAAGGTTTATGTGTAGAAGAATAAAATCACAATAAAGTGAATTCTTTTGTACTTAAAAATAGAATATGGTATATGTCTGAGTGTGTGTATGTTAAACAATGATTTAGAAACCAAGTCAACTGGTAAAATTCGTCGTATTTGTAACGTATTTGGAAACAAACCGCTTAGTTTGATTCAGTATCTACACAGTCCTTTGAAATTAAAAAGCTGCAGGCGTGAGATTTGATGAAACACCGTAAACAACTTCTCTGCAGTAACAAACAGATAAAATACATAAAATACATGAATATGCTTGTCAAAAATGTAAAGCTCCATATCCAAGCACTGTTGAGATGCAGGCATATAAATGCACTACTTACAATCACTTTCACGCTAACACGTTCACACATTATCCTCAAAATCAAAATGCTCAACCTTTCATTGAATTTTTAAGGTTCAGGAAGGTTGCAAACGGCTTCCATTAATCCGCTGCAGCTAAAGCGTCCTGCAGGTCTCACTTACTCTAAACTCCCTTTTCATCGAATCAGGATACAGGTGCTCGATCCCACAAAATGACGGACGGAACAGAATCCAGAACGGATATATTTTCCTTATTTCCATAATGTTAAGATGAATTAACATTTTTTCCATGTTTAGTATGCGCTTGGTTTTGCAGAATTATGCCGCCCAGGTAGCCAAGATGCAAGAAAAAACCCTTAAATTATGGCAAAGCACGTTCCTTAAAAAACACACATCCGCAAAGGAGCAGGTCACAGAGTCCAGCTTATTATCAGCATTATTAAAATGACCCCACATTACTCTGGAGTTCTATCATGCTAGTAATTGTGAGCATGTTAAAATGACAATCAAGTGAATGCATTATTTAGACAAAAAAATAAAAATAAAAACCTTTCAGGCATCACAAAGACCCGAGACACTTTTTCACAGTTTTAGAAGCAAATGTTTTTTCACAAACCACCACTAAAAACATACAGAGCGGCGAATCCATTACTAAGACTCTACGTTGAGCCTGCGATGGCCACATAATCCCCTTTAAGTGAACAGCTAGGAGGGCAAAAACAACCTGTCTGTCAAATTTCCTCCCCACTCGTAACGGTGAAAAGGAAGCATTTGGGGATAATCTGCCTTTTTTTGGTCGATACAAAGAAAGCCAAAGCTGAAAAACATTAAGGATAGCTGTGCAGTACTAGTGCTGGTTGATGGTAATTGTCACGCCTGCATACAAAAGATACGACTTAACAAAAGGGTCAATTCAGACAAATTGGCTCTTATACAGGTCAGAGAATCATCCAAATCAATTACTTAACCCTAACCCTAAACCCTAACCCTAACCCTAGATTACTTCTAATCTCAGATGAGCATTTTAACAGAGTTCCTGAGGTGCAAAGGCCTGGTACACAACATGTCCTTGAAAGGCGTCTCCTTTTCCCTAACCATAACTACCAGTATAAAGCTAGTGCAGGTGAACAGCAGGTCCGAGCTAAAACCAACACATGCATGGAGAAAGTATGTCAGAACAACATCAAAGGAACTGAAAGTCGAAAGTATTTCCTCTAATGAAATCCACGAGTTAATGTGTGCTATGTGCATTTATTGCTATACTTATAAATGGTAAACAGCACAGTTGGACAGGGAAAGGCTTTGTCCAATCAGCAGGGCGAGGAGTTTAGACGCCGATGGCACGAGATTGAGCAGGAATATGCATGAGCTCTATCTTTGTAAGCACCAAACTGATAGAAAGAGATTGGCTGGATACAAACACCCGTTTAACATGTTGCTAATAAATGCCACATAGATATTACACCAGTATTACAGCTGAATCCTTAAACAATCCAGTGGACGGACTGCACACTGAATGGTAGAAAACACCCGATAGACACTGATGAAGAAATTCTGCCGGTCTCTTTATTGTTCCGAGAAGTGAGCTGAACGGCTGAGAAATTGATTGGCTAGGTGTAAAATTAGCTTCAGTAAGATAATGGCGCCGGCCAAACTAAAACCTGTCATGAGAAATAAAAGGAAGACAATGAATGTCTAAGTGCCAAATGTTCTTATCAATACAAGCTAAAGGAGCTACGGGCATAATTGCCCCGTTTATCAGTTCTATTACAGGCTTTCCAGAGGCATCAAGCGAGGGCAATAAATACCCAGGTAGTGTGGCGTTACTGTGCAATATCCCATCTTACTTGATAGATCTCTAACAAACAGTGCATCCCTCACCAAAAAGAATAACCCAATCTTTTCAGGTTGCCTCCTCGATTGCGACGTCTAAAAGCAATCAGCAGGAAGGCCTGATTCATGCTGCTGTCAAGATCCTAATTCACACCTCACAGCTATTTAAGGACAGTTTCACTGTAATGTCCAACATTTGTGTGTTGTAAATTACCGGTATTTGTCTACACTTGGGAGTGATGAAATCGCTTCATTAATTAAATGGCATGTGATTTATTTCAAGTCTGTGGCTCAATGTGTTGTATTGGATTATAATGTGAATCGGCAACGTTGCTCAATTCAAATGAAACATTTTGCAAAGCGAGAAGTAACACAAGAAAGAAAAGAGGATACTGATTCAATATTTGCCAGCATGTCGATGTTTAGCGCTCATCTGGCAAACTAAAACATTGAGGTTGAGATCCAACAAAGATATGGCCAATAAAAACTATTAAAGGGGTTTTATTGTCTTTACGACGATGAAAACAACAAGCCAGAACAATCCAAAGTGTGGAAACAACAAAAGAACACGCAATGAAGCTCCCAGAAGATACCATCCCTACTTTGTGCTGATAGAGACAGACTGAGAGAGATGATGAAGCAGGAGAATACATGGAGGGGTCCCATAACATCTCCTAAATGTTATGGAGTTGGGTTTCTTCATTTTAGGTAAACTTATGTGGAACTTACTTAGCAATCCACTGCTTTCATTCTTCTTTCAATCAGCTGGTTTGTGGCTGCAGCCACCTTCTGTCCAGCTATTGGTTACCATCACTAACATGAGTCTACTTTTCACAAAAACACAAATGATTGATTGAACCAAACAAGCTGTGATCAGCTGCCTGTTTGCGCAGGAATCTATTCTACTGCACACGTTTTGCTTAATTTGAATAGTTGTACCTGGCAAACGGAGTCTGGAGCAAGTCGTTGTCAAACGGTCCCGTGACTGTGACGCTATCAGCTCTGCTGCCCGCTCCGGCTCACTGAAAAAGGAAACACAGGGAAGCCGTCGGTGCTCGTTGGTTTTTCAGAATGCCCACATCACTTTAGGCTCTCTCTGACGCACGGGCGTCTTTCATGCTTACAAACGCACACAGAGAAGTTAAATGAGTCCAACCTGAGCCACGGGTATAAAAAAAAAAAAAGCGGCTTGTTCACAGGTCGCCCAACCTTATGTGATATACATAAGTATACTAGTGTGTAACTATAGTAATGTTTTCCTTCGTTTTTTACACTGAAACCACAGAACTGAGCAATATCTGCAACAGTTTGAACATTTTGTTTTTCCTTTTAGAAGAAAACAGTAGTGTAGCCTTACGACTTGATCCTGACTGCAAAGAACTGCAAATTTGTAAAACATTGCCGAGGACGAACTGATTTTGACATTGAGTGTCATTCCAGAGCTGAGTAAGTAGTTACAGGGAAAAATGGCTTTGAAACCGAGAGCTTAGTGATTGAAAGGAGAGGAGATGATAAAGAGGACCACGGCCGCGATTAATATAATTTGCTGGCAATCCAGGTTTTGCTGGTTTTTCCAATCACGGGCGGAGCTCGGAGCCAAAGCGGCGCTGCGATCTGGGGCGGCTTGGAAATCCCTCAGCTCAGAAGTATTGTTATGTCTCTTGGGTATTATCTTACAAAGCCCATTATGCTGCGGAAACAAAGAGGAGACACAGGCCCAGAACTGTAACTCCAGTGTGGAAGCTACACAGAGACACATTGCGCGCAAAGCGGGCTTAATCTTCACAAAGATATGTATCATCAGTACAAATCCCAGCGTGTCCCAGGATTACGGGTACGCGCACGCAGCTGTGCGCCATTAAAAAAAAAAACGATGTGACGTCTTCATATCGGAAAATCTCTGAGACAGATAAGACCGGCAAATTTAGCAACGTGTAAACAATGCATTAAAACGCCCCCCCCGCCCCCCCACCCCCCCAACTCTCACAGCCCAAAAACCATCCAAGCTTGTCACTTCTCGTGGATGTTCAGTGAATTAAGCCAGTAGAGTCATCATCGCTGGTGCTGTCGGAGGCATATGTACTCGCTCATTTGGGTGCGCGCGCGGCATCCCATCATTTCGCTCAGTGAGCCCTCGTGCTGCAGCTTAAATACACGAGCTGTGTACAAAATTGCACGACGCCACTGCTGTTATGCAATTAAGATTTAACTGCCAGTGGCTGGCACCGCTCGCTCGTTTGTATATTTCCACCCCGAGCCACACCCAGTTCAAAAGGCGAGCACAACGCGCGGACATTATCAAATTGGTGGCTTTTTTCCGATAACGGGTGTCATCTAATCTCCTAGTATGGAAACAATTGAATTAGAAGGCACTGAATGCGGACTAATACCAACTACTGAAGCTGCATTGCTCCCAAAAGGGGAGCAGATTTCCCGCTCAAATCGACACCCCCACAGCAACTGCTCACAGATCCATATTTCAACCAAGACTGCCGTGAATCTTCATCTAAAAGCTCGACTTATCTATGTTTTAGAGTCTAGTCTGCAAGTGAAAAGAGCCGCGGCTCACTGGAGAGGGAACTTTCCCGACCGTCTAACGTTGTTGTGTGAGCCTCTGAGAGATGTGAGGTTTTTGCAAACGTGGGAAGGAACATACTCCTGTGGGTGTCATGCAGCACGTGATCCAATCTGAGACGGATACCGTCGCCTTTTCCTCCTCTCGCGGTTGCTTTCATAGCTTTTAAGGATTGAAGTACAATTAGGGTTACGTTGTTGTTTTAAATGCTTTTTGGCTTTCCGTATTTGCACTTATACTTTTTAATTGTCTACGGTTTTTAAGAAAGGGGACAATTGTTATACACGGTGAGGTCGGAATAAGTACAAGAAAGTAAAAAAAGGCAATTTGATGTTGGTGTTTGAACTTCTCAGTGTTATTCTGCACATTAAAATGTTCTTTCAAGAGAAAATGAGGTTCTTTACCATACTTGTTTTTCTAAAACTGCAGAAAGTCCCCAAGCAAGAATTTACGGGGAAATTAGGAATATATTAAACATTAAAAAGAACCCTGCAAAAAGCAAACACTATCCTTTAGCTCCTATTGTCTCTTCCATCACCTCGCTAACTCCTTCATTTCTTCTGCATTTCAGCCATTAAACCAACAAGACTGTTCAGTTTACTGGTTTCTTGTCAGTCCACTTCTCTTTGTCATGCTCTCTTATACTTCAACAACATATTGGACCACACTTTGTCTCCCCATTATCTACAGATTAAGAAGTAAAATAAGTAAATGTAATACTACACATGTAAACAAGACAATCTTTCATATTCAACAACAAATCATGCAAATAGTAGGATGGTGACAGGAATGTAAACTAGTGAAGGATAATATCAGTTGACTCATCACTATTATTTAATCCAGCATTTAGATTGATGTTAGCAGAAGTAAAAGCAGCATATTCTCCATTTAAATGGCCTGTAACAGGTTCACTGTGAGTCAGATTTACATAATAAACACTCTAGACCACTTTCATCGGATTTAGAATTTCATTGAACGGTTATGCTAAATTAATTAGATAGAGACCATATCTGTACTATGATGAGTTTATCAACGTGAATATTCCAATGCAATAAATGCTTTTTTATTATTCCACTCGCATGTTTTTGGGATCTCCTTTGAGATGATAATGTGCATGATTAAGAGAATAGCTCATTTTGTTTTTCACTTTTAGATATTAAAGAACATTTCGCAGCATAATAAACAACACAAATGACTTACAACATCCGATATAAACAACTTTATTTGATGAAATGGTTTGACTTCATATGCAAATTCTTCACATTAAAGCCAGTTTGCCATAAAATAATTCGTAATTTGTACAAGCTCTTCCTGTATTAACTGCTAATGATGGAACCGTCACAAATATTTACATAAACTTAAAAATAAAAACACTAATTATTTATTTGAACTGGATGTGCTTAATATGCAATGTGGTAGTGGTTACAATTCAGTTTATCTAAAAATGCTGTGGAAGGCGTGTTTATTTTGTCCATGGGTCATGGCTGCAAGTACACACTAAAAAGCGTGTAAGACTATGCATTTTTAGTTGGAGATGCGAGAAGGAGTAAAAGCTGCACTGCTTACGTGGAAGAAGAAGTGATGGGCCAGACTCTTCCGCCAGAGCTTAAATTGGACAGTGGAATAAACGTTAATATGTCATTGCTATGACTCCACATGGCACCTCTGTGGCCATTAAACAGACAAATGATGGTGTAGGAGCAGAGTTGAGGCTCTTAGAAATGTTACAGCCTGTTGCAAAAGACCAAAAGAACCAAGAGAAAGGAGCACAAACAACCTCCATCCATTCGTTTTCCATCCACGTTATCCCCACGTAGCACAGCCAAGCATGCATCAAGACGAAACAGAAAAACACATGCATACCGACAGGAAACTTTTTTCTCCAACTAAACCGGATGTCTTTGGACAGTGAAAATGATAATAGAGCAATGGTAGGAAACCAACAAAGAGAGACATAAACCGCACAACAAAAGAACAACAACCAAACTGAACAACAGATACAGACAGAGGAAAAACCCTTTGTCTCTAATTATATGTGTTATCGCTATTCATCCTTTGGTTTTTGCACTTCATTTCACACCACGATAGACACTCAGAGAAAGTGCAGGGGAAGCAGTGGAGTGAAAAGTCAGGAGGAGGTTGGAGTGGTTGTGTGGGGAAAAAACAAACAGATGACTTTCACCCAGGGGACCTGTCTCTGTGTCAAGTGTAAAATCAAATTGATGTATTCATGTTGACTACTTCAAGTCGACTACATTTGTGAGATAATGAGTGATAATGTAGCCGCAAAAAGAGATTTGCAATGAATAGATATAGTAGAGCACCGGCTCCCTGAGCAGAGAATGACGTTGGCAGTACAATATGCATTTGAGCGTCTGTGAGTTGTTCTGCACTGTGCTCATACTGTTGCTCTCGCTGACAATCCTGACCAATGGCGTCGTTGCGGAAGTATGATAATATTAGCTCCGCAAGCCGTGGTTTTGCTGTTCACTCCGTTAGCAAGACGTTATATATCGCCTTGTAGGAAGGAGATAAAAATACATGCAGAATTCTGTTTTGAGGACCATTTACTCATGTACGTAACTCCATTTAAATCAAAAACTTTCTTGTTTTAGAGGGTGTAAAATAATATTAACAGGTCAACTTTCTTTAATGTACAAAGCCCTAAAATAATTTGTTATCTAAATACTGTAACAGTATTTAACAGGTGTAACAGGTGTCCAGAATGGAAAAAAAAAGTCTGGTGAGGAGATTTGCGTTTTGCGATGCCACCGTGATTCTTCAAACACTTTGCGCACACTTGTAGGATTGTAAGATTTCTCTTGACGCCAATCTTCAAACAAGTCGCCATGCCACTAAATCCGACGCACTGGCGCTTAAACCCAAACCATTATTTCCCCTTAACACTAGTCGTATGAATAGATACCGTTAACCGCATGTTTTTTAACTGCAACAGTGCGTCTGCATGTAATGAATGAGTTGAAAATGAGAACAAGTTAGTGATTCAAAGTGATTTGCATGCAAACTATAATCAAGTTTAAAAAGATTCATGAAGCAAGATGAGACTGACTGCACAACACAGAGAGTGAAACTGAAAGAATACAGAGGCTGACGCCATGCAGTGTTGTCATAGAAAAGGTTACTATGGACACAATTTGCAAATATAGAAGTATTGAGTATTTTAACTTAGACCGTGTGATGGAATCAAGGCACAACTAATGTTCACCGATATCCAGTTACGATGCCCTGAATGCAAAGACTGCCAAAATGTTCCACACTCCACATCAATTCCCAATCATTTTATTCAATTTTGGTGGCATTTCAGCAAGCTCATGCTGCATTGATCTGTCCCATCACTCCAGAACCCAAAAGTTCACAGTACAATTAGAGCATTGAGATACAATTAAATAAGTGATTTTCAGTTTAATACCGGCTTCTTATTGTCTGCTTCTAAGGGAGCCGTGAGAAATATGTCAAAGTTCCATGACTTCTTAACAATACAGCTTTTTCTCACACCATATTAGGGAATGTTATCGAATATTACTGAATTCTGGTCAGTTGTGTAATTTATGCCTTTCTGATTGAAAGCAAACAAAGAGTTATAACTCTGCATTATCAGCTATTTGTCTGAGCTGCCGAACTCAAGGCATTGTTGTACAGCACAAACAGCCAAGTTGATGGATTTCTGACCATAATGTCTGATGCAGTGTGATAACTCAAGCAGACTGACCCCAGTGCATGTTGGTAGCATCACATAGTGAAGCCTGAAGGGCTGGCATCGAGCAAACACGTCTATAAATGATCACAAAGGCGCATCGATGGCCTTGGAGATATTCCTTGTACATATGTACAGCGAGGGAGAACAAGTATTTGGATCACTGGCGATTTTGCAGGTTTTCCACTTTCCCACAAAACATGAAGGAGTCAGTAATTTTTATCATAGGTACTCTTCAACTGTGAGTGACGGAATCTAAAACTAAAAAATATATTTTTAAATATAAATCATATTGTATGATTTAAAATATATATATTTTGCAGTTTTGCCTTCTAAATGAGCAATCTGTATTTTTCTTTTTAAAGCAAAGTTCGTTTGGAGTTCTAATTGGTTGGGCAATGCAATGCTAAAGTTCCTAAATTCTTTACCCAAGAAGGAAATGTTTTCACAAGGGAAGAAACTTTTGGATCTTTCAGCATGGCTGAAGTGTGTGTGATGTATTTGTGTATGCACATGCACATGCATAAATCTGTGAACATGTTGTTGTGAGAGTGTGCTTTTCTTTCTAGCTTTGAGAAAGCTTCCTTTGCCCAGCGAGAGCTAATACTGGCGATCCCAAGAGCGTTTTCTCAATATATAATTCAGCAAAAACATGAAAACGGTTACATTTTGAGCCTTTTTGGTGTTTGTGTATGTTTGTTAGTGGGTGGCAGAGAAGTGGAAAGATCATCAAGAGCTATCTCATGAAACCATTCCATGTTTTCATAAATAAACTAAAACTAAATTTCATCACCCGTCTCTTTACCAAAGAGGAAAATTGAAATTCACCATTAAACATGTAATCCTTGTACCACATCATAGTTTAAAAGACTTTTGTTTCTGATGCCTGACTGCGATTTGCCCCAACTGCTAAGAATCACTTTAACAACAATAATTTAAGGATGTCTTTTCCATTATGCTTCTATAAAGTGGCGACAGCATCACATTTGTAGACGGCTTAGTTCCTCTTTTAAGGGTCTGTAAGCAGATTCACTACTTTAACCAGACAGAAGTGACGTCCATGCAAAGCTGCCCCTTTAAACACATCGGCCAAGATACTATGATAATATTATACATTATAACAGTGTGTAATAACGTAACTACATATGAGTTCAAGATCATGCAAACACCTTTTATAATGATAGAAATACAATTTAGCATACAAGCTACAAAGCATATGAAGCTGTTGGCATTTCCAATGAAATTTATATTAACCACCCATTGCTCTAACAACTGGTTTACGTGAAATGATACAATAATACCACTAAGTGTAACACAATGTAATTCACTTTACATCAATATTTGGAATTCTGTGGATTGCTGTGTGTACTCCACTCTATTATATGTTTGTATTTGTCACATTTGAGACAAAAAATATGATTATGTTATTGCAATCAGTCCCACGTTACAAAAAAACATCATTACACTTGAGCTATTCATTAGCCACAAGATTAAAGTCCTGCCAGAGTGAAATGAAACTGAGAAAGAGCCGGAGCGAGGGAATGAGACGCAGGAAGACAAAGACGAAAGAAAAGTGTCCAGAGCCTGAATGAGCTGCTCGGAGGAGCAAACTGTCTGTTGCTAGGCTGCATTACCGACACTGAGTGAAAAGCTTTTCAGCGTAATTATTAAAAAATCCAGGACTGACTTTTTGCTCATTCGCCCATTGTCTTATCCGTTTATTCCAACTCAGGGTCAGGAGGTGGCGGAGCACGTCCCAGCCTCGGTCGGACAGAAGGCTGGAAAATGCCCCCTGACAAGAAAACCTGTTCGAGTGGACTAACACGCATAAACCCTCGCGTGTGCTCACATACGCATCTGTGGACATTCTGTCGTCAACAATCAACCTAACATGCATGAATTTGAACCATGGCAGGTAACTGGGGCAGCCGGAGGAATCCCAGGAGTGTGGATTCCACTTGCTCTTTGCACCGGTTTTAAACGCTGAGCCAAAATGCTGCAAGATACAAACACTGTTTTTTAATGAACAAATGCTTCATTATACTCAGGATTCGTTAATGCAATTTCATTTTCAATCATACGGGAAAAAAGGCCCACAGCTAATATCTGCCACTTTAGCTTCCGAAAACAATTTGGCTTTAAACTTGATGAAGCATATTAACTGATTGGGATTACTTCAACATTGAAGTGTTGCATGGGTTAGTTGGCGAGTCATTGAGAGAGCGCTGTCTCTACTATTATGAAAGTACCTGAGTCACTCTGTCTGTCGTTGAAGGTGACGGCGCTTCATAAATCTAATTTCAGGGACACTCATTGTTGATGAGCATCTTTAGCTTGTGAAAATGTCACCTCGTGCAGCCGGGTAGATAATCGGATATGAGACAAGAGCGGGAAAAAACATGAGCTTCTCAAACAGTATGAAACTGCTGTTTACTGGCACCACACTCCCTTAAAAACCAGAGGTTAAAAATCGGCTACTCTTGAGTGTTGATGATTTACTTATTAAAATCTTCCTCTCGCACTGTGTTTAATGCATAAACACGGCAAACAAACAAAACACAATAAAAACGTCCACTTCCTCTCGTCACCTCTCAACTTTTGTTCATATTAATATTGCAAACCGAGAAATCCCCTTGTGTCTCAAACCAATTCTGTGCATACGAGCGTGCACGAGCACGAATGTGTGTGGTGATACACTGTATGTGTGCGTGCGTCTGTGTGTGTGTGTGTGTGTGTGTGTGTGTGTGTGTGAGACTCACATCAAAAACGTACCTCGGCAGCCTTCATCCCTCCAAAGCCGACACTGATGCGGAAATACACCAGCGCATAAGCTCTGCCAGCGAGGTTACGCCAGACTCCGAGGGGGCGTCTTTGTGAACCGTGACATCCAGGTGAACAACAGCCTGTTTACAAAGCAGTTGTTCTTCCCACTCCAGTGCGAGAGGCACAGACCTAGAACGGCAGACCAGCTACAGAAGGCAGATCGACTACCTGGAATCCATCACTGCAGATGGAATCCTGCCTCCAGGAAATGCACGTGCACGTTAGGTGGTGAGACAGCGGAACAAACAGCGGCACAGTGTGAACAGAACGAGTGTCTTTCTTCAACCGTCGGCGGAGTACAGTGCAACAAGTGCGACGCGTTCTAAGCGGCTCGGCAGGTCTTGTTATCCTGAGCCGTGTACATGTTCCAAATCGCAGCCACAGTTAAAGGGGGATGAAAGGATCAGATCGTGGTTTTCAAAACCATCAAAGTTTACAAGTCTGTTTTTCCTCGGGTCTTTGCGTTGAATTATGAACGAGCCTTTCTCAGCAATGCATTAGTTTCCCTACAAAAAAAAAGGGCCTATCGAGATTTTGATTGAGATCTCTCCATCTGGTTATGCTCCTTTGGCTTCAAAAGGCAGATCTCCTATAGTGCATCATAAGGACAGCACTCACACAGTTGTTAGTTTTATCCACTTCTTCCTCAATTCTTTGTCTGGTTGGTTGGGTCTGCAATGATGTGTAACATTTTAAAATGTAAATCCCAATAGTTTAAGGTCATTGATGCTTTTTTTGCTTTAAAAAAATGGTGTAGTCGCGGGTTCTTTGTCCGCTGGTGGGCGGAACTGCCGTGCGCAGCGAGTGGTGGGCGATTGCCGCTTGGTGACGCCTGGGAAATACGTCAAGAAGGACAAGTGCACGTAATTAGGAGACAATCAATTTACAAAATAAAACAATTTTTATTTAAAAATTTAAAAAAGAATTATAATAATTCCCTGTGGTGCTGTCCGGCACCAAATGGCCCAAGGACCGGTTCTGGTCCGCGGCCCGGTGGTTGGGGACCCTTGCTCTAACACGCGTGCAGCAGTAACGAGATATAACGGTGTTACGTTTCATCACAACAACAAAAAAGCATACAAAACTGGGTCTCTGCACCAAAGCCATAGTCCTCTAAAATTGTTTGTTCAAAGTGTTTCCAGTAACCTTTTCCTTGAAATAAGGTACAAACATGGCCGAAAGAACCCGCCATGGAGCCTGTCCACAGCCCTCGGCTCTCTATCACCTCCTACCTGGCCGTTCCTTCACAGAGCTCAAGAGTTAATATGGTTGATTCACTCCCTGCCCTGAGGGGGTAATGAAGTGACTAAGGGCTGACCGTCCCTGACCGGCAACCAGACGGCAGGTGAGAGCAGTCAGGAGTGCGACTGTGAAACGGTATGTGTGTGTGTGTGTGTGTGTGTGTGCGTGTGTTTGAGAGAGAGTGTGTGTACTGGCTGAGAATGAACTGGCCACCTAACCACAGGTCCAGATCAATTAGTTGGCCTAATCGGTCCCCTCTGTCAGCCATAAACATTCCCTGGTTTATCCCGTTATCTGTCATCTTTACTGCCACCGCACCACCATCTATCAGCCTCTCATCCTCTCTCCCTTCTCTCCCTCTTTCCCACTCTCTCTCCCTACCTACCTCCCTCCCTTTTTTTTTGGCTCTCCCGCATTGTCCGCTCTTCCTTCACGCGCTGCATTTACGCTCCGGCTTGGTAAACGGTAATCAATGTCTCACAACGGTGGACTGCTTCATCTAAATGATTTTTCCAGGAGGCTTGCTTGAGAGAGAGAGAGAGAGAGAGAGAGAGAGAATTTCTACTGTATGGACACATACGTATTTAAAAATGTTTTGTAAGCATCTATTTGTGTATATTTATGATTTTTCTGTTTGTGTGTGTGTGTTGGTTGGGATTGTGTGAAAACGCCTGCCTGGAATTGGGACTGGATCCAGAAGCTCACAGTAATGCATTGACTTTTGGTACATAAATCATAATCAGCTCATTCTGCCATCTGGGTTACTGCTACATGGCCCTTGTAATGTACGCCCTGGTTAGACCACCGGCTGAATAACTCAGGCTCGGATACCGAGCACACATACGTGGCCGTAATGGGCAGTAAGGCGGTAAACACATTGTTTTTTTTTCCCCACTCGTTTTCCTTTCCTTGTCATATTCCATATTCAGAACCACCTACCAGTTGAAAGATGCATATAGTTTCTGCCAAATAGTTGATCTTACTTTTAAATGTGTTAACAGAGCCCACTCTGACTCCAGTTATCATGGGGTTGGTAAATAATGACAAAATCTGCACTTGCACAGCATTTTTCCTGATTAATGTAAAGATAAAATAAGATGACACAATACATCTTAATTTATTCTGGTAGTTTTGGCACATGTGTTTAGTCATTTTTACGTAACAAAAAAAATGACAATATACTATAAGATATGCATTTTAGATTAATTTGTTGAGAACACGATACGAGATGTTGGGGAGACTTGACATCTGTAAATGTGCAAATGTGTAAAGCAAATTCTGCCTCCCTAAAGCTTTCTACATACATTTTTCAATTGTAATCTGCAAAAATCAATTCTCCAAACAAAGGGTCAGGTAAGGTTATGCACCCAGATCCACGGCCTTTCTGATAGATTCATAGAGCAGCATCTAATTGGAAACTCAAAGCGATTCATCGGTTACGGGGGACAAAGGGCATTCGTCTCAATTTCACAAACGCCAATTAGCTCGTGATAAGTGATAAACTGAGGCACAGGGGGTGGTCTCACAAAACACACAGCTCCCCGTGCACGCACGCACACACACATAGACGTGTGCATTTCTGCACAGACAACCACGGTCAAGAAAGCCGACACATGGACACTCAAGCATTCACGCCAAGGTCACTCACTAATGTCCAGTTTAAAGTGGACTGAAAGCCAACGGTCACAAATCTTCTACTAAGATATCAAGCGTGCACGTAGAACTCCTGCTGTTGGGAATAGGTTGTATTTCATTCTGAGGTGTATGCCTCAGATGCCAAAATATTATTCTGTTGGGATGGAGTGAATTTGATCAATGTGTAGGTGATGCATTCATGGCAGTGAAGCATCTATGAGACTACGTGAAGCTAAATCACATTAGGCTTTTTGTCTAACGAGCTAGCATCCGTCTGCCCCATCACCGACTGGCTCATGAGTTTAACAAATTATATTAAAGTAAATTTAAATGTCACGTCTACAAATAGTCTGGGCAGTTGGTCTGAAATAAATTGAAGGCAACAAATCACAATGAAAGGTTTAGGATTGAGAAGGAGAGAGGCATAATTCAAAGACACTGTAACAGTAAAGCATGTGGTACAAAATTTGGATCATGTCCAGAAAATTCTCTTAAACAAACAGGACATAAATAGTTGTTGATGTTAATTCGATTTTCTTTTGGATTAAATCCACATGTAGATTAACTATGTTTAAAATACTAAATATATAGGAACTAACATAATTGATTACTATCAAATGAATTTGATTTGAAGAAAAAAAAATATTTGTAACTCTTCTCTGTTAACAAGACTGCAACTTTTTAATCCACAACATCTCTGTGAAGGATTATCACAAGGCCGGATGAGCACAAATCCAACGTATTGTTTCCCCATGAAAAGCAACTATTTAGATGACAGGATATGCTTGGAAGTCTGCATTCATTCATTCAGCAGCCGGGCTTGTTAGCGCGCAGTGGCACACATCCAACTTTCCCAAACGCATCCTGTTGGCGCATCAAGTGGCCGCAGTCTGCGGAAACGCGTTCCAAAATGCGGGAGACCCGCGTGCGTTCATTCTCCTCACCCTCTGAATTCATCCACACCAATCGTGCGTCGATAATTACAATGCCCGGCATATTCACACCCATTTCATCCCGTTGGTTGTAGATGAAAACGTGTCAATTGTTCAGAAGCGACGTGCCACACGAAATGCATGCGCGCACTTCCACTGCTGCCCAATCTCACCGTGGAGATTTCCCACAATAAATGTAACGTTACGCGACGCGAGTATCACAGCAGACATTTCCCCGGCTCGTGTCACCCGTCGGAAACCATTTCCTACTTCGCCCGAAACCTGAAAACCATCATTGTCCCGTTTACTGTCTAAAAACCATTTGATGTGACCACCGGGCGCAGTTGTCATCAGCGACTACACTTACCCTCCTTTAATTGCGTTACAAGTTGCAACAAGTTAGGCGGAGATGTTCAGGCTTCAAGTGAAGATGGAAAATGGTTCAATGAAATGCAAAAAGACAGATCCGCGCACGCATACACACCGCGCTGCGTGTGCACTGTCAATGCATTTATGCCATTTACCTCTATTTTTGTGCACGAGAGAAAAAAAAAAGTCCTAACAGTGCAAAGGCGAGAAGCTTTCCGCGAGTCCTGGCGGAGTTGTGCGTTACGGGACCGAGCCACGGCGCCGGGAACTTTCCAATTATATATAATTTTTAAAAACACCCGACAGCCAAAGTCGTCCCCGTGCTACCGTGCGGCAGAAACAAATACCTTGTGCCTTGACAAGTTGCGGTGGGATGGATGCAGGGACGGCCACTCAACTCGCAGCTTCCTCCTGGAATTAAAAGGTGTACGATCCCCTGTGTGCTAAAAAAGAAAAAAAGAAACCAAAACCCCAGCAGGGATAAACGCCGTGCGCGTCCTCGTCTAGCACCTCCGCGCTGCGCACCGAGAGTCTCCGCGCACAGAGGAGCGCAGCGAGACCGACGTTTCCAAAGCCACTCTCGGAACGGCGTGGTGTGGAAAGCCCCTAGTGGTGATGGAGGGAACCTGCAAAGGATGAGGTGGAGAGGAAGAGAGAGAGGGTAAGGGGATCGTTGGAGCCACCAAAGGAAAATAAAAAAGTAATAGAGAGGCATCTGGTTAGGAGCTGGCTGCTTCGGCACATCCTGTGAATTGATGTGTGACTTCGACTTGAACTAGACTTTGGTTTTTGGCACGAACGTTATAATTACATTTAACCGACTGAAAGAGACAGATTTGTTTGTGTGTTCAGAAAGCAAACATAAACATGTTCTAATCGGGTTTTAAACTCGCATTCCTCTTCGCCATCATTTTACTTCTCGGTGAAGTCTAGAAAAGGGCTTTTGTACGTTAAAATAAGTCAAATTGTCGATGCAACTCAATGTGCTACAGGCCTTTAAAAAAATCACTGGTTAGAGAAAGTCCATAAAAAGTATTTCGAGTTAATAACCAGAAGACACTGGTAGAGTGCGAGGACTTGCAGAACTGCAGTATAATTGGACTGCGGCGAAGTCGCTATGAAGACGGTATGCAGATGGTATTTTGAAAGTTGAAAAGTATGCCTTTCCTCTTTGAAGCGGATCGACCTGTGAAGCGCTGCGCGTGTCTGAGAAATATGAAGTGTGGATGAGAGATAAGAGCGGAACAGAGAGACTGACACAAAGAGAGATCACCTGCCATCACAAGCAGCTGGAGTCTCTCAGAAGCTAAATCAGGGAGGTGAGGGGGGTCAGAACGCTGACGTGGCCAACGAGGTTTTTAAAAGCCGCGGTCACGGAGAGGTGCTGAACGGACAACGAGAGACGCGAAGAGACGGAGGAGTCAGGGGAGTCAGGGGATGAGGGCGAACGGAACATGCTGCCGATGTATTTCTTCAGCCTAATCCCAAGTAAGAACGTCAACACCGGCTGGTTGTAAATTAAGAACTGTGAATGCATTCATCTAGTGATTCAGTGATTTCCCGGCGGTATTTGGAAGCCTCGTGTTAAAATATAGGTATCTTTTCTGAACCATTACTGCTATTTAACCTGATATACTTTCCTTCAATGCTAGATGTACCTTCAGAGTTCCAATACTTTCCATTAGGTGTTCAAATTGATCTGACCTCTGACAAGTCAGTCAACATGATATTTTGTCCCATCGCGGAGAAATCCGTTTATTTTAGTATAAATCGTCACTCGTATTGGAGTTCTGTGAAAGGGCGGAATCAAATAGTTTTGATTGAATATGTTAAAGCTAAAGCTTTTTGTCTTGTAATCATCTTTTCCCTTGTAGCCCAACCTTTGCAATATGCTTCAGTATACTAGCTGTCCCCGGTCATTTTACAGCTCCTGGGATGGAAGTGCTGACTAAGGACATGCCTCCTGAATATTACATTTTTCCTCAGCAGCGAGGTGTTAAAACACTGCCCATGCCCAATCGCTCAAGCCCATAATGGGAACCGGAGACCAGCACCTACAAACATAAATATCTTTGGATATACTACTGTTGGACACAACCAGCAGAAGATCGATACAGGGCTGTGTGATAGAGGAGGAGAGGACGGGAGAGAGTGAGGTGAGGTACCAGGGGTAAGAGGTCCAGAGATGGAAATGATAATAATACCGGCCTACTTCACCAGTACAATACTCTATCTCGCGTGTTTTTATTTTGAAGGAAGGTACTAGTCAAAGGTTACTGTTTCAATCTATTTTTCCTGCCTCTATATAGCTACTTTGTATTGTAGCCATCTACTGTTATAATTATATCCCTGCTCACGTTTTCAATATTTCTTTAGCCCGGTTCTAAAACCAACAGCCCATTAGGTTGCAACCACTTTACAGTGACCCAATTACTGCATCATGTCTTCTATATTTGAAAACAGCTGTTTTGAAACCCCTCTTGCTCACAACCCAACGACATAAATCAACTTGGCATCACACCCTGAACAGCACAGAGCAGCTACCGGCAACGCTGTAACTGCCAGTGAGAGGGTGAGCTGCTGTTCAGGACGCTCTGCTTGAGTCAGCACCGTGGACAATGTTCATTTCCAAATGGACGAGAGCTGCGTCCAAAACTGATCTCCAGTCAGCATGTAGAGCTCCTCATTTCCACACGGGAGCCTGCAGGAGGGAGCTGCTTCAAAGTTGTTCTCACATCAGCCCCGTTGAATCCTCCTTATTTCCAAAGCAGTAGAGAGAGTGGCTTGAAAGCAGATTGAGGATCATGGACAACTTCCCATTTTGGGAGGGTAGACTGTGGCTAGAAGCTGAATCCAGCTGTCAAATGGAAGAACGTGGGAGAGTCAAAGCTGCTCCCAAAACAGGGGACAACCCTTCATTTTTTTTACCTCAGAGATAACGGTGAAGGTTACTTGAATGTGGATCAAACATCAGGCACAGGTTCCTCTTGATCTCATTTTCCAATAGCATGAATGGCATGAAAGCTAAGAGAAGAAAAAGATGCAGCAACAAGGTAACAAAATAACTTTTTTTTTAAAGCCAGTGGACGAAACAAAGGCGAAAGCATAACATAGAAGATGTAATGCAATAACTGCGATGGTAAGTTTGTCCAAGAAAGTGACATGGATGATAATGGAAGGATTTTTACGACGTTTGCAACAAACCCTTGAACAAAGCTTGCCAAGGTTCAGAAATGAGCAATATTGTTTCCTTACAGCACACAGACTCCATCACATTTAAAAAAAAAAAAAGTAATGTATTTTGTCTGTGCTGTGTGTCGAATTAGGAGGCTTTGACTCATTGAAGGTTCCCTCTTGCCATTGCAGGGCCATTTTAATTCAATTACATTCCAATCCAATAAACTGTATTTATCCCTGCAGGGAAGTTTTCATGGTGGATAAAAATATATTAAAAACACACACACAGTATTAATTCAATAAGTTGAAAGTTTACAAAAGACTCAATCCCCAACAATAACATAACTCTAACATTTACCTATGCAAGCTAAAAGAGATATTTACATTTAATAATTTTCAATCATGTCTCGAGACTGCACAAACACGATTAGCAGAATGCAGAGATTTTGAGATCGATAAGAGGTTTGGTTACACACAAGCAATTTAGGACCAGAGGACAAAGACAAACAGGGCCCACATCAAGCATTGGTTAATACCGCTGATATCTTGAGAGATTAAAACAAGAAAATCACTGGAGCAAAAGCGACCAGGAGCATCCACACAGGCCTTCTCTCTGTCCATACACTTCATGAGATTTCATCAGATCTATCTTTGGTTGTACTCTTAGCAATGTCAAAGCGAGCTGCAGGGCCTGAGTTAAATTCAACACACCTTCCAGACATTCCCGCCTCTGTTTTGAGAGATCAGAGAAGAGCAACCAGAGGCCCAAATCAATAGAGCATCGTCCGTGTTGTACTGTGTGGATTTCAAGCCACAGCCCTTCCACAGCCTATTCATTCTAATGAATTTAAACGTGGGGGTTCTGTGTATGGCAGCTCTGGGCTGAGAGGACTTGTCATTATTTTTACGACTGGAGTCAATACAGTTTTTTATACTTTGCGTGGGCTTGATTGGCATTCAGAATAATGGATCTTTATTGTTGTATGTGTATTCATTTGCCAGTGTTTGGTGCAATTTCCCGCATTTAGAAAGGTCAACCTCAGATTTGCGAACAACAAATCACTTCCTTTCTTAATATGAAATGTTGTGTTTCCTCGTGTGCTTGTCACATCTATGGTCTGAATGGAATGCTTATTTATACTTACGAAGGAAAATGGTGCACACTGGGATGACCAACTTCGTTAATCAGTCTTTTCTTACGGACGCTACTCCGCTCATCTGCATTATTATTATGCTTGCTGTGGCAATAATTTGTTCATGAAAAATGAAGCTGTTTAAATCAACTTAAATCATCTTGTTAGTGGCTGCCTAGATAGCTAATTGCGCCACTTTTTCCTTTTCAGTTTGAGGGGCATTTTTACCAATACTGCCATCCACTGGACTGGAGTGTGGCCGAGTGGTTTGGCAGGAATCCGCGGTACAATAAGACGTTTCTCTTCTTCAATTTGTCATGATTTTAATTCCTGTATTTTGTTCATCATTCCAACAGCACTGCACATGTACAATGAATAACGTATAAATACAGTAAACTAAATATTTGAATCAGTATTTAATTAATTTCTTTGATCACAGCTTGAACACTACAATGAGAAATAGATGATTGGCAGAATGCTTTTGGAGGTCGTAGACCTTCATGAAAGAAGGCTCAAATTTACATAAAGGATTATCTTATTTTATCTAATCGCATGTGGATCTGGAAGGATGCAGATTTTCCTGCGTGGTCGCTCTACACCCGCTGAAACAGTTGAGCAATGCTAGAAATGGCAAACTCCAACACCACGCCATGTTGCCAACAACAATAAGGAAGAAGCAGTCAGAGATCAAATAAGAATGACTTGTTGGGACGTTTGAGTTTTCCAGGAGGATGAGTTTACGTTGATGAATTTACCGTGGTGATTTCTCCGTGAAAGGTTCAAAACAGGTTTAAAGCCGGCTGGCTCGATACTGTAGTGAGTAGGGATTTGCTTTTGTTGACAACTGGCCTTTTCTTCTAAAGTAATCACGACGTGCTCAGGCTGCCATCATTTTCGACTAATACGTCTCCCAATATGACATATACTGACATGTCTACAAAACATCCTATTACTGAAACTAAGGTCCAAACAAGACACAGAGTTTGCTTTTTAAAATACCGTGTCGTCCAAAGCATTAATGATACATTTTTTGTATTCTTCATTAAAGGTGATTTTTTTCCCTAGCTGCACATTTTACCACACTGCTCATAATACCATCTACATCAACTATGTGTTAACAAATAGTAATAACCTCTATAACCCGAACCGGATTCCCTATTTCGATCAGAATTAGTGATTCAGATATATTTATTTGAATAAGGCCTTTCATTCTCCCAGTAAGTCCATTCAAGGACTTCTTCTTGGAGTACTCCAACAGTACTCTTGACTCAGTCACGCAGGGTAATAGTGATCTGCTGTCTCTCATATCACATGGTGTGGGATTTACTTTTAAGAAATGTCCCTTTAATGTTGGCGGTAAAGTATTTACAACCCAGCATATTGGACCATTGACTTTAACTGTGCATGGTGAGTAATGGCCTGTGGTCCTGATGGCTCCTTTCACTGCGAGGGAAGGCCATGTGGAAATTGTACCAGTGAACCAAATGCAGGAGATGGGTGATCAAATGCGGTAAATCCAAAGTGGATGTTATATTTCTCTCATCCAATAAACATTTGGTTCATTTGCAAGCCTCCTCTGTGTGCGGCAAAAGCAACACATTTCCCTCACCACCTGAGTAAGAATTTTAGCTTTCCAAACTTACTCCAAAGCAGTCACCTGTTTGCATTTCAGCTGTTACACTTCATGATTTCTTTGACGTTGAACCCCAAATACTCTCATAGTGCTCTTAAAAAGGTTGAAACTCTCTCCCTTGATACGTCACCCGACTGATACTGCTCTTCCCAAAGTGGGGAATGATTTTCTGCATCATATGGACTGGATTAGGATTCCCAGTCAGTGCTTACATTACTTGATGTTAGTGCGGCTTTTGACAACATAAATATTTATACTCCTGGAGTGACCGAAAAAATCAATTTGCCGGCCTCAGACTAGCTCTCGGGTGGCTGAAGTCTTGTATGTATCTAAAAGAACAGACTTCCTGCACAAATATTACATCAGAAGTGTTTCATGCGAAATAAAAGGCATCTTTTTTGGTCCCTTTTTGTGTCATCTCTAGGCCGAATTCTGTGCTGTCATGGAATTAATTTCCACTACACTGATGATAATTAGATTTAGGAATAACTGTCTGGCTCGCATTAGAAAGTCTGACTCTTTTAGGGCACCACCAAAACTTGAACAAAATGTCTTAACACAATCTTTCTCTCAAAAGAGATTTTTTGTGGATTTCTAAAGATAAAGGATGTTGTATGCTGGGGAGATTTTAAAGCTGCCTCAGGCAAATTTGTGAAACGTGGTATTTTTCTTTTTAACACTTACTTGAAGTGAGTGTTTTATTTACTGCGTTTATTATGAAAAAAGAACACAATCTCGCACTGGGGACAACAGTTGTTGGTCACAGTTACAATTCACGTTCACTGTAAGTGCTTCCAAATTTCATAAAATACACAGACAAGCTATAATTTTACAGCCCACAATTGAGATATTCACTCAAAAGTGAAAAACCAATTCAATATCTTCAAACAGCATTACATCCTTACTCGTAATTAAATGAAATATCGTCGTCCACGAATAAACACAACCATTCATGAAGCAGCACTTTCCCAGTGTTTTGCCTGAGCTGCAGGCAAGCCCAGTTATCTCGCCTATTTGACAGACATCTGCGGTTTGATCGGCTCCAATCTCTCTGTTCATCTTCCCGAGCACGTGTGTAGACTTGCAGATATCCCTGAGACTCCCGTAGCCCAAAGCTAGATCACAGTCCCCCCCCCCAGCAGGGTTTGGAAAGTAGCATGACTTGATAATCTGTGCTGATTTGATCCTCTCGTCTTGCAGGCGGTTGGGATCTCCTTCAAAGAAACCCTTCCGCTTGAGAGGATCTGCAGATTTTATGTCACGGCGAGTCTTCGACATCCAGTCATTTGCCAAAAACAAAACATCACAGTTTTAATCAATGCCGCTTCAACGGGAGGAAATGGGAGAAAAAACAAATGTGACTAACAGCAAGTCATTATTCAAAGGTTCGAAATAAGTGGGAATATGAGAAGTGAAGTGTGATTTTCCTCATGAGATTAAATGTTTGTTATGGTAGATTGTGGAAAAACAAACCAGACCGACTCAACGCTGAGTCCCGGAGACTTAAAAATAGTCTATCATATTTACCGCATGAATCTTCCTTTATGCCCCTCGGAGACATTTTATTGGGAGTTAAGATCCAGTTATTTTCCCAAAGAGAGTTTCTTAAGTCGTATAATATTACCAAGGCATTGCATTACAACGTGTATGAGTGTGTATGAGTGTGAGCGTCAGTGTGTTTGTGTGTGTGGGAGGAGTGTGTGTGTGTGTGTGTGGGGGGGGGAGGTTCATAACGCAGAGGAAATTTATTGCATACCAGTCTCATTGAGAAGAATGTGCGTGAAGGAAAATACCGGCATTTTCTGTTCATAACACAATTCTAGAGCCACAGAGAAAGTGCAATATCTCACCATAGTTTCTGTATTGAATTATTGCAAGCTTGTGCATACTATAAGGAGGTATATTGGTATAAATTAGGCCCTCATGTCATAGGTATATATATATATATATATATACGTATTTTTGGATCAGGAATGTAGCGTACAAGTCCAAAGTTTGGACACACCTTCTCCCGAAAATGTTGACTTCTTTCAAAAAGTTCCATTTACTGGGTTTAAATAGCACAATTTTTTTAACATGTAGGAGGTCGCTTTTTAAACATGTCAATCAGAAACAGTAGCTCAAGGCTGTCAGCCTGATTTTGAAAGATGTTTGATACACAATCTTCCAATAACTTTTGAATTTACTGAGATGAGCACAAGTCAAGGACTGTCGAGCACATCAACACAAACAAATTCAATTTACTCCTCAGAAAGTTCCATCATACACAACAAAAGGAAGAATCATTGTGGAAATGAGTGGAGGCCAAACCATTAAAAACCACAACATTAATCTATCATTGAAATTCGGTTTAAAGTGTGAGACTGTCACGTGAGAGACTTAATGGTGTCCTACAATACTATTTTTGTTGCTATGAAATCCTCCTGAATCAAGTTACAACTTACACTTCCTCACACAGTGGGCAGATATTTAAAAGTATGTTAAACAAACGTAAATCAATAAACTCATGTACCTTCACTGGCTGCCGCCTCGCTTTTAATTTCCCTTGATTTGATCTTGGTCACATTGAGTCTGTGCAAGTGTGTTTGTGTCAACTCAAGGGAGATGTATGAACCGGCAAAATTAGAAGAAAAAAAAGACCCACAAAATGATTACAAGGAATCACACAATGACCATAAAGAGACACAAAATGATTACAGGGAATCATGAAATGAGCAGACACAAAACGTAACGACCACAAAGAGACACACAACAAGAGGAAAAAGAGGCTAAACAACTGCGAGAGAGTGCGTCTTACTCTTATGTGAGAGCGATGGCGGGGCCTTTTGCCTCGGGGCCCATTGTCTTAAAACGCAATCACAGCGGCGTCCCTCAGGGCGCCGCCGTGGTTACAGATCACTGCTTTGACTACATTACCCACGGTTTCTTAACATAATCAACTCCGTCGTTTCCTTTTCCCACTTGTTGAAGTCAATTATAGCTCGGCGTTGTGTGTCTTCGAGTGTCCCTCTGTCGTCTGGCTCCCACAACACGTTCTCTCCTCCTTCCAAGGTATTTGAGAGTCTCCCCCTTCCCCCGTGGCATTTGAGTCAGGGTCTTGAATTTGTCTCTGCCATGACTCCCTGATACCCCCCCCCCCCCCCCCCCCGCGCCTCCCCCCACCCATAGAAGCCCTGTCTCCTCTTTCTTTTTTTTTGTTTTTCAATTTGCGGGCGATTTGGAAGCTTTGGAAGCCTCCATCTCTCCGGCTAACGCCCTGCTGCACCGTCGCTTCCTCCGCCGACATCCGTCACAGCGTATTACATCTCTCAAACCACGTCAGCTCACCCCTTTGACCTGAATAAATATCAATGATATCAATGTATATGATGTGCATTGGCTTCTTCTACATCAGTTCAAATTAAATACTTCATCCTGCAGCAGAGAAAATGAGATGGAAGTTAAAGGATGTCTTAAAAGGCAAAAGATAAAATATATTTGAGGCGATAGAATAATCAAAACTCGGAACAAGACATTTATTCCAAGCTTCTTGCTGTACCGCTCACAGCTATCGGGCTACCTATAATAATGATATTATTTATGGTATATATAATACCTTTTCATGGAAGGAGTTCAAAACTAACTTTTTTTTGGGGGGGGAGGTCAGATGGATGAATGTTACCAAGCAACACAACAGTGTTCAATAATGTATGCTGGTCATCTCGAGAACACCAAACTCAGAGGTGAAGGATTGTTCTGATAACAAATTTGCCACCTGCTGCCAAAAAGATGCTGAAAATGACAACAGCAAAGTAAATGCATTATATCCTCATGGCACAAAATCAATATTTATTGTTCTCAATAATTCATCACAGTTTGGGCATTTTTCTTTTGTAATATATAGAATAGAAAGTGTGGAACTAAAGAAAAATAACACGTTAATTTGGTAAGAGTTTTTATTAAACATACCTACGAAATGTTAGCTCATTAATCATTCTCCCAAAGCAGCTGGTGTTAAGTCTGTTATGTCCGAAGGCACTTCATCCATCTCAAACTCACTCCATCTCCGACTGTGTAGTAACACTCGTGCAAGGCGTAGTTCTATATCTCCTCGCCGGCCTGCGCCGCGCGTCCTCTGTGTTGCGGCCGCGGAGCCGTTTGATTTGACACAAGGTCACGGGCGGCTCGGATTGACACGCGGCGGCTACCGACTTGGCAGCACCTCCCATTCCAGGCGCCTCAGACGGCGATCAGTCATTCACGAGTCCGCCGCTACGAGACAGGCTGACATGAGCGGGCGGGCCGGATAGATTGACTGTTGGAAAGATGGAGAGACTTTTTAAAATGTAGCCCGCAAGCTCCTGAGCAAACAGCCACGCCACACAGTTCCTGCCAGATGGATGCATTTCTGTGTATGCTGCTGTTCTTCAAGATTCCCAATGAAGAAAATTCAAAATGTGCTTTTGTTTATTTATTTATTTAATGCTAAAAAACATATACATATTAGTGTTCTCCTGTGTTACTCCTGAGGCAATCTAGGAAAGAAATTTAGTTTGAATCTCAAATGCAAGATGGAATTTAGCTTTCGGGGATCAAAAGTACAGAGACACGTCCTCCTTTGGTTTTGTTAATCAAAAAACTTTAGGTAAAATCCGCCAGCCTTTGATGTGAACAGTCTCCGTGGCAACAGCAGCATTATTTCCCTTTTATTATGGGCAGGTTGTTTGACAAGAGGGTCTGTGGATTATCCCTCATAGTAGGAACACTGTTCCGTTACATAACTGTGATGATACAAGTTGTTTTTGTGCGTAATTGTGTGATGCTTTAACCACTTAAACTAAATGCATTTGTCTTCAACGGGGCTGTGAAGTCTCAGTTGACGGGGGAATCGTTAAAATGATCTGGTTAGATATTACTTTAAAATGGGCCGTTTCAATCTATTGCAAAATGAAATGCTTATTTTATGCAACACAGGGGAACATGCAGTAATATGCAGTATGTTTTCCATTGTGACGTCTCTAATTAATCTCGTAGGCTATACAGTAGCTAGTAGTAGTTTTGGAACAAAATCTGTCAAAAAGCACTCGGGGTGTCTAATGGTGCGTGTGTACTTAACTACATAACTAGTAACTAGTATTGTTACCTTACACCACCGCCAACATAAACATAAATTATGTACATAGGATTTACTACTATCTCCAATATTGAAATGTGGCATAAAAAGTCATTATCGAACCTAAGACATTACTGTTTTTTTTTTTTTCAAGGGTTTAGAACATTTGCAGGAAATCACATATATGAGAGAAAATGATGGCAGGGCAGTTTTCGAGTCATGCTGCAACATTATATGGCAATTATAGACATAGTTCACCTCTATGAGCTGGGACATTAACTATATTTCCCACATAGTACTAATTAATTTAATTTTCTGAAGCTTTATGGGGGGCCGGGCTCCATGAAATTTAATTTCTTATAGGGTAGGAAAGGAAAATAAACTTCAAAAGCAGGGAAAAAAAATCTGATATCAGTGGATATTTTCTTTTCCATAATTACTATATCATTATGTAAATTATGTCTAGCACAACAAATTCAACTGGATAAATAAAACTATATAAGATCCACACATGAAGGCATGTGAGACGATGACATCTTTTCGTGTTGTTTTGTATGCGCTGTAGCTAAAAGCTAAGTGCGCTATTAAAGTTGTTTGCGGTGCCATTACAGGCCTGTCTCTAAAACCGACATGTTATGACGTTAATGTTGATGGTGGTGATTCCGAATCTGCTGACTGCATGGAACCTGGGTCCAATCAATACGGACTGCATGTATGTAGATGCAGTCATTAAATCTTTTCCCACTCATGTGTCGTTGATGAAATACGCAATAGACACAAGAGACAAATAATTCACGCTGAAAAGGAATGAAGACAGTTCCCCTTTTGGTTTTTTAAGTGACATCCGTGACCCTTCAGAGGTGGTTAAGCGAAATTAAGCACACGACAACCATCTGCTGCTGTTGAATGCAAATTTGCTGCCACTCACGCCATCCATAGCGTCAGCGAGAGCATGGCGTTGCATTCTCATTAACTCTGTATTCTTATTGGCGTGATGGAAAAGGGGACAGAACGCATGAGCACATTTAATCAGAAAACCTTGTAGTATCCCCGGAGCCTAAACATTTGTAACTATGCAGCTTGCATATTAATATTCCCATTCTGTTAATGTGTTTGACCTCAGGTACAGTGCTCCTTACACTGTGTTTCCCTGTCTGATAGCCAGTGTTTGAAGTTTGAAAACGGCGAGGACACTTTGCAGCCGTGCAAATGTTGACGGCTCTACACTATCAACCTCAATTACTTTCCATATAGATAAGATAAGAACCGCCGCTTCAACCCGGGGGGCCGACAGCGCCGTCAGTGCAACGCGCCAACCATGTGAACCCGTAGGCTGTCCGGAGGTGGGCGTGGCCAAGGGGGTCATCTGCAGCGTGGACTTTAAGATTATGAATTTACCGACCGCACACAACACTCTTAGTTTAAGTTTGATAAATAAGCGTCTAATTCGCTGGTCGTGGCCGTGGGGGCTTGCTTTGTGAGCGGTGTGGTTGTTTTGTTGCTTGTCACATAATTCAAAAATATTTTTTTTTGTAGCGTGAACCCAATTTATAAGTTGGAATTCTTTCTTTGAAAGACACACTTAATGTGTGTCCAAAACCAATTTTAGAGAGGTAGCGGGAGCAAAATAAGAGTATTTCATGAGTTGGGAGAGAGAATGTGTGGGTTTTGTTCTCAGTTGGATCAAGCTTCCTCTTTTCTTTTCTTTTCAAACGTGTCATCAACAAATATATAAGGCTTTGTTCACAGTCAATATTTACAGTAATTATTATCATCCGGCTCCTCAGAAACAACCTTAAAAGGCCATTTCATATTCCAGTGCTTGTCAACTGAATAAATACAGATTTAAATCCAAACTCCAGAGCATTCTGCCAATGTGCAACATTGCAAACAGAAAAAGACAGCTCCTGCGAATGGTTAAGATGTTTTCCTAACCAGACAATTTGTCTGTGCCGTTGCAGCTCCTTTAAGCCCACAGGTCTCAAGTTTCTCTTGCCCCCCCCCCCCCCGAAGCGCGTACAAGCTTTTCATCTCTCTGCACATAACAACTTCATGCTTGATCGACCCCTTTGTCTTTGTAGATAGATAAAGACATTCATCTCGATCGAGCGCATGCAACTCACGTGAACAGTCGACACCACCAACAACAAGCACAAGCAGATCTCTGAAGCTGGATGACAACGTACCGGGAAATTATTTTTCTTGACCTGTGTGTGCATGTTTCTACTCAAATGTATTTTCCCCTTCATGCATGCTCCACAGACTGAGAGCATTTGGGCAATCAAACTGACCCTCGACGGCCCCCTCGAAAGAACGCCGCTGCATCCATCATCAAAGCAGGCGGAGATGTCTGCACACGTGTAGAAATGGTTTGGGCCAAAGTGATGGAAATTCTACTTCGACACCCTCTCTCGCCGGACTCATTTCTCAAGAAAATTAATTCAGCCGACTGATTTGCTTTTGTAATAACCTAATAGTATGCCGCTGCCACGCTCACTCGCCTGGAACTGATCAGGAGAAGAAAATATCGATTGAGAGCTCCTCAAAGTGCGACTGCATATTCAACACAGCGATTTGACTTTGCTCTCAGATGTTTTATTTTTATTTATACAAATCTATTTGGAAATATAATAAAATAATTCATTTAAATTAAAGAATAAACACCAGATGAATATTTGATAAATATAAACAATGCAAGGCATTGAGCCTCATAACAAGTCAAGATAATAGGCCGGTGAATGTATTGTATGTGAAATGTGGATTAACACAGAGTGATATTGTCAAAGGTTTTTTTTTTTTTGTGCTGTTATGAGGGTCTGATATGAAGAAAAGTGCAATGAAACAGCGTTGGCCTTTACAAGTGAGCTATGTGCATGACATTTATCTCGTCTGCTCTCTGAAGCCTGCTCAAAAAGTGATGTCCATATGTTCTCAGCAGATCTGGCGTAGCACTGTATTTTACTCAGCTCGTGAGACGGAGAGGACATTTTGAAAAACAAGCGCTTTCTGGTTTGTCATTCACACACGCCCACACGGGCTGTTCGCTGCAGTCTCAACTCCGTCTGACAACGTTTCATCTATTGTTTCGTCTTTGGAGCAAACCAAAGCCCTGTGCATTGGAGCAAGTGTACAGGGGAGGTTTATTCATTTCTGAACAGACATTTATTTGTTCTATTCAAAAGGGCGTAATATGACCCCTGTCAAAATTGGTTTGGTTTTTTTCTAAGCCCCAGAAAATGGGGGGGGGGGGGGTAGGGGGGTAGAGGGAGGAGATTGCTGGAGATGAGGAGGGGAACGAGACGCATCAGGTCGTCCTCTCTGCTGCAGTGGTATGTATGTATGTCTGTGATGTCCTCATATTCCACAGGTGAGTGAGCCGACACGGCCTTTTTCAGCATTTTGCAAATCCACCTCAACAGATGTCCCTATTATTGCTTTGAAATACCAAAAGCATACAGTAGAGTCTGAGTCAGTGGAGACATACCTTCCCCAGGTTTGAAAAGGAAGTCTTTCTTTGGGTTCACAAATCCGTGTGTGACGGGTTCGGGAAAAAGAGAACAGCCAACGCCCCCAACACCTGCTGGCGATTGGCTGAAACTTCTATCAGTCAAACAGGCAGGCGTCGCTTTTTAGAGAGACGTGAATTGAAAGGACGCGAGAGCAGCTGCAACGAGCAGCAGGGTCTTACAGAAAGCTGCAGGGTCCCAGCTTAACTTTCAGCAGGTTCGCATCCACGGGCGATCCGTAAACAAAGTGCTGCATCTTCAGTGACCAATGTTGCGGAGAATTTTCCTCCGGCCTCGGCTTGGCAGGTGTATTCACGAAGCCATGGCGCCAGTCGTTTTCAGGTAGGGGCTTTACCGCCCTCGACATCCCCCGAGCACACAAACAGCTGCTCGGTGTGCCTGATGGGCGGGTGGGGGGCTGCGTGCATTAACATGCCAACTGCACAACCTGGGCAAGGCAGATTTAAGTTGTCCCCCCCCCCCCCCCCCCTCGTCTCCCCCGCAGCTGCCCCTGTAATATGTGCTTGAGGAGTCGGCTTCAAAGCAGCTTCTCCACTTGACGAGTTCTTTTTCCATTCCTGGAGTTTTCTATGCTGCTTCCGAAGTCCGGGGAACAGCCGTTGACCTGATGATAATCCTACTCTTAAGTGTAGAATCTCCCTGTTTAAATTCAGATTCTAAGTTTCCGGCCCCCTCTAACGGGGCTGAAGAATCTTGTTTTGTAGTGTGAATACCAATATATTTTAGGGACAATTGCCTAGTATTTATGTCCCCAAAGTGTCTATCAAACACGTGTCTGATCCCCGGGACACCCCGTATTTCGCACATGGCCCCGCCCACTTTCTGTCTCTCTAGGTCTCGGCTGGTTGGACAATTGTCCTTCTTTCGCTTCCCACACAGTGAAACTACGATGACCTCAACGTTTTTTTTGGCAACAGATAAATACTTTAAGTGGCCAGACTACTACTATGTGAACTTTGCAAAACAATTAGTCTGTAGTAATTACGTATTACTGCCAAAACATGTCCTTTGGCTTTCCAGCATCCCGTCCGTCATCCGTCCCGAGAGGACGCTTCACCTTTTCTCAGCCCTGCCGACTCGTTGAGTGGAAATGATCCCTCTCCCTCTGTGTGAAAGGCGGCTGCCAAGAGAAAAAAGAACACAGGAGAAGCTACATCTGGAAGAAAAAAAAGAAAAAGGACATAACCCGCAGGGTAGGTCGACCCCGTGCCCAGTAAAAACTGCAAACGGAACATGCGCATGTCTTCAATTGTCTTTATTACACTCCAGCTGCCTAACATGTTTTTACCCTCCACGGATCTCAGACTCGGAACAGAAAAGCCTTTTTAAGTGCTTCACCTGTCAAAGTCTGATGCCCGCGCGGTGTTCGTGTTCTCGCCTAAAACGCTCTCCTTCTTCCTTGAGCCCGCAATCACAGACAGACGCTTTCTCACTGCATATCAACAAAAAAGCTCCCAGTGATACAGCGGCGGAAAGTTTTGTATTGCAAGTCACATAAGGTGAGTGTTAAGCGTATTTTGAAATAAAAGACAAGAAAATTGTTCTGAAACAATGGAGAAAGCAGAAGTGAACAATCCGATTTTCTTCTTTTTTTTAAGCATTAGAAAACACCCGTCATTGTTTATGCCCGTGAACGATCAACTAAAATAGCTTTTTTGCTGCTAGCTTTGGGAGCTGTGCAGTTGATGTTTTTTAGAATTCAGCAGTTAGTGAGTATCTTGAGGGTAGATTTACAACTCTTTCCTTTGATTTGGGATTTGAGTTATTTTTCTAAGTCCTCAGTCCTGTGCATGCGCACAAACACACACACTCACACCCCTGACATTATCGGGCCAACTTAGCAAATGTGTTTACTCCCAAAGCTCAAATGTTTAGACTGAGAGTCTCAAAGTCTTTCCTTTGAATTGAAGTAATTGGTTGCCGTTTGAATTGAAATTTCAGAGGCGGCGGTTTCTCAACAGCGCGGTGTGTCCCAGTGAAGGACCGTGGCCGCTAATAAATCTGTTTTGTGTTTGCACATAAGAACAAGTGTCCCGCGTTAGGAGTATTCTGTTAGAAGACCCGTATGAAAGCGTTGGCTCCTTCTTTTAAAGTCACCCCAACGTCTCCCCTCTGCTGCTCCTTTGCCGCTCCCCTTCCTCTGCGAACGTCCTGCCCCGAGGGCAGATATTAATGAGGGACTGTGTGGTGAGTCTTATTAAACCTTAATGACGGACGAGCACCTGGCTGGATGTGTTGGGATCGGCCAGCGATCAACACAAAGAATCCGTAATCCACATAAAAACACATTCACTGAATCCCTCTGTTTTCTTTCATCTGATGTTTTTGCACAGGGGCCATGTTTAGGCCACGTTTAGGTTAGCACACAAATGCTGTGTGGAGGTTTGCCGTCTCAAACTTGCAGGTTGGGGGCAGAATGCCGATTATCGGTCTAACAGGAGTGGCACAGAACAACGACAGCCTTTAATGGAATCTTGGATTTGATACAGATGTTCCTGGCAGAGAATGGACATACGCAGACCTTTGAGCAAGGGCAAAGGCAGATGAAGGGAAAATGGATTTGAGAGCACAAAACTCACCAACAGCTTGACCTTGTGTGACTCGTGTTTAGGCTCCTTCTGAAGCAGGCCCTTGTGGGTTTGCTGCATATACTCCGCAATGTGCTTTTTCCTGAAGGCCGTAGTTGCTGTAGACATGAGTTGACAAAAATGTCATCAACATCAGTCCAAATCCTCGGTAGGATGGCCTCAAAGCCAAACGCAGCTTATGTCACATAATCAAATCTCAACCTCCAACCTTTTCCTCCATCATCCCTTGGTTCCCTATTGGCTGACGGGTGACGTATCCCCAACAATCCAGTGGTAAACGTTTAACTATTGCGTTTGATTAATAGTCACAATACAATCTGTTTCCCCTTGTTTTCTGCAGCTGAGTCATGTGCGCTGCACTGGAAATACAGGTGTGTCATGCAAGCACATAAACGGTGAAAGTAGTTGTAGCTGAAACGATTGGTTTTTTATAAAGTGCTTTGGTGAAGTTTTAAGAATTTGTGATTGTATCGTCCTTTCAGCTATTGAATGTTATGAAAGTGAAGGCTAAAAAGGGTGTGATTTCTTGAATTTCCCTAAAACAACCCAATGTAGATGCTCATTGAATAAAAGGCAGTGGCACACAGAAATGATTTGAGCCATGTTCTAAAATAGCAGATGCTATATCCTGTTTGTTCTGAGATGAGGTGTGTAGAAACCTTGACAGGAGTTGTTCCAAATCTAGGCCAACTGCTCCTAGAAACACAGGACTGTAACGCAGATTTATAGATGTTTGTGTTCTAAATCATTTAGTTCAAAAGTGGTGGTTTTAAAAAACATCTTTTGAAGTGGACAGTATTTATTCATTAAAGTCGTATCAAAAGTCTTCTCAGCTGTTTTGTTCTCAGATCACAAGCAGGAATCACACCATTGCACTTATCCATCGTGCCTGAACAACCTTTTCAATGCCATACGTGATAATCACGTAATTCCTGCAGCATTTTAAGTTTCACGGTCCCTCTGAATGCCTTTCATGTTGTATTTTTAGTTTGTACTACATGGGCTGTATTTTAGAGCTGTATCTTGTGTGTCGGTTTACCTGGATAGCTTAATAAAAGGTCAGTAACAGATGTGCTCTCCCACCTCAGGCCATGCATGGAATTACTCTAGCTGCAGGGTTCAAAGCCATTGAAATATTTTTCTCTTTTCTTTTGTTAGTCAGCTGGACACGGTGGGTAACCTAATTGCCTTTTGATCGAAAAAATGACTTTTTCTCTTGGAGTCAACTTTTTTTACACTCTGATTCAAGTGCCAGATGGCGAAGGAGATTGTTCCTCTTCTCGGTTCCATGCATGTGCGAGATTTGTGCCAGGGCTCTACATCCCAGCAGGAGTGATAAGACCAGACATGACTATGCATGCCCAGAGGTGGATGAGCCAAGTACAAGTAGTCATGTAGGGCTTTTTCCTCCAGTGGCCATTTTCAGGAGAACAGGTGTATTTCCAAGTGCCTGAGGGTGTTTAGGATTATTCTGGGGAGGATATAAGGCTTCGATCGGCACACCGTGTGTGTGTCTTTTTACGCCTCAAAGAAATTACACTAAGTCTGCCCAAAGGTATCGGGTGTGTTCAAAATTGCTTTAAAAAGTCCCGCCCCCTGGGGCTTCCCACTCAGGCTGTCAGAACGAACCATGGAGTCCACATGGTGTCACTTACTGCACTGCTTCAATGAATATCATATCAAATTTGGAAAAAAGTGATTTTACCTTAGAAACAGAAAAGAAGAAGCATTGTTCTCGTAAAGCCAATGGGTCTTAATTGCCTCTCACGATTATTATGCAACGCAGCGAGTGTATACATTCAGTAGATGAAACATACGCCGCTAAAGTTAGCGGCACAGGTTCTTACATAGAAACAGGTTTTAGCGACATGAATCTCCTTCCAACCCTTTCGGGCACGTTCAACCAGAACTATGGTGATTGAATGAGTCAATCACAGAATACCGAGACCACAAGACAGTACATGTTGAAGGATACAAGCTGTAAATAAATACTCATCCTCTGGAGTATGATTATACAAATGTTTACATCAAGTGTATTTTAAAGCTCACACAGTGCCATGTGGAAAACATTCTTTTGGACTAAGGGGTCGGTTGGTGTGTTAGTGTGTGTTTGCGAAATTACTCTCTTTACTGTGACATGCCAATCACAGCAAATCCCCCGATGCAGTGCTTACTGTATAAATCCGTTTAAACCTTAAATACAGTTTTTGAAATGAGTGAGTGAAGGTCATCTTAATGCAGCCCAACCCAACATCCGGCCCGAGACCCACTTGACCCGTCACTCCAGTATGGAGTGAAGAACAGGCCGACAGGTGACCTTTGCCACTGTGAGCCACAGCCAAAGCTACAGTGATCAATTTGTGTGATGCATTAGAAAGCTGTTCTCCGACCTGGTGTTTGAGAGCAGGAAAAAAAAAAGACAAGAGTGAGGTACATAGTTAGCAACCTCTCAGGGGAATTTTGACATGGGTTGTGGCAATGATGCATCTGTGACCTTTTTCTTTCTCAGATAAAAATAAATGGAGCGCCACTTCCTTCATGGATATAAAAAAAAGTCAAAGATAAACGGCTGGCTTTATTTATAAAACTTTATTTGATAATGTAAGGGTTCTAATTTGGGGGGGGAAATACAGACGTGGCCGCAATAAAGAAATTTGTTTATATTATGATTGAGTTGGATGAGTTTTAGTTCTAAACTGGATTAACATATTACTCCTACTTGTGGAGGACCTCTGCCCGGATTGTGTTTAAAAAACTCTTGGCAATTTGTGACATATTTTTTCTGTCTTGGTCGTTGTTTCCGTTATGTATTCTTTGTTTGGGAAACTAACATGTAGTATTGTTAATGCAATTTTCTCTGAAAATGAACCACCCTTTCTATCCTTGCCTTTTCAAGGCTTGTGGTTTGTGCAGCAATGAATTCCATATCTCACAGTGTCAGAGAGCTGCATATCATCTGGTTGGATTCCATTCCCTTAACAATGACTGCAGAAGGCAGGTTGTTATGGTGCATTGTGTGTGTGTGTGAATGTTTCCTGCCCATCTCTGTGAGCTACAGCAATGACTCATGAATCTTTAGTCTCATGAAATTATGAAGCAACAAAAAAGGCTCAATACAGGAGATGTATATTCTTTCTTTTTTTTTACTTGAAAGTATGTTCTTTTATTTTGGGACCACAACAGAGGATCAGCTGGTTCAGGTCCCGCCTGGACACAGACCCAACCCTGTTTTCCAACTTTCCATCTGAGGTTTGCTGCCTGTGTGTTGGAGTACAACTGTGGCACGGACTCATTTACAGTCACGAGAGAGCTGGTTGCAAGGCTTTTATTCTTTCCTTTTCCTCCCACACTTTTAAATAAAGATTAACTGCAAGCGTTAGGTGAGAAATTACAAGTTGCTGAAAGGAAAAGGATTTACATGCGGCCTATTTCTATCCCGGTGGCAGTGACTTTTCTGGAGTCTGCGATGGCGGCCTGCCAACCTCATGGCGAAAACAACACTGCAGGAATACACAGTCACACAAAAGTGTTGCATGATCTGTTAATTAGTGTCCTGTAAAGGTGCTGATGTACTGTAGCTGCATCCTATGTGGATAGAGAAGAGAGGAGGTCTAGCTGTTTCCCGCTGTTGCAAGGCAACATGCCGCCGGCTGGGATAACAAATTACAGGGGTGATCTTTTCATCTGACTCCCAGCAAGAAAGAAAAGCAATTGTATCGCCATTGCAGAATAGAGATTGAAGATGATACAATTAGTGTATATGGAATTGCAATCTGTTGCATATGAATGTTTCATCAACAACTTATTTAAAAGTTGATTTGACAATTTGAGTATGGAGTGCATTGAACATATTATTAAGAAATCCTAAACACAACAAATATCACCCAATGATATTGTTAACGTCCTTTTGGTTGTCTCTCTAATGTCTAAAAGCATGCACAGGTAGTTTGCATTGTCTTTGATCTTTGATTAGCCACAGTAAAGCTTCAGAAAATCTCTCTTCAAAGAGAAAAGTTAACTTTGTGAGCCCCAGCTTTGTTCAGTAGCCTTTTCTTGAGTTATTCAATTACACATGACAACACTTCCATAATTTAGAATATTGTTAGTTTATGGCCTGCTGGTCGAGCCAAAACAGAAACCACTGATGCAGGAAGAAAATCTTCAAATGTTTTAAACATTCATACTGACTGGAGCTGTATAAAATGGTAAAATGTTTAGGAAAGCATAATTGAAGTCCCATATCACACATGAAAAGCCTTTTTAGCAATAAATACAAATTACAATACAAAGGATAAATAAATATTGATGCAGCCCGTCCTTGATGTGTGACAAAAATCATATAAAATATTCCACACAGCTGTTAAAAATAGGCTTTGGACATTCTAAAAGGTTTGGCCCGAGGGATCAGGCTGTTGAAAGTTTTACATGAAATACATGTAAATATACACTTATTGAGCCAATAATGTGTTGCAATACAGGCTGTGCTGTAAAATACCACAAGGATTGGTACAACAGCTACAAATCAGAACACAGTCCACGGTTGTTCATGCAGACAGTTCTGGCAGACACAGCGCCAGCTGGGGACATCTGGGCATGAATCACTGCAGAATCTAAAAATGAAGAATGTGCTCCAAAGCCGCATCCCAGCACCAGGTTGGATGTGTATTCTCCAATGGAGTTCAGCTTTGTCCGTATGCTCCTCCACAACACGGTCTAAGCTCAGCCCACCCCCCCCCCCCCCCCCCCCCCCCCCCCCCCGGCAGAGCCAGGATTTCCTTCCCACTGTTTTTTCGAACATCCAACCTGCCTGCACCGCTTTGGTGTCAGCTCCCCAGGTTACCACTCCCAGACTACTGTGCAGACTACGACTGATTCACAGATCAAGTAGTCTGACAACCTGTGCCTCTTCAAGATGAATAGCCCCTTGTGAATATCTGGTCTCTGTCTTCTCTGTCTCTCTCTCTCTCACTCTCTCCGCTTCGGTGTTGATGTCCAATTTCAAGATACTTGTGGTACTGGTTAACTACTTTTATCCGACAGCAGAAGAGCATTCACGGTATTCATAATTTACTCTGGGAAGCAAAACAATGGGGGACTAGAAGTGTTACACCAATTCTTTGGACGCTGTCTGTGAAGTAAACGCAACCTCAGAAGCATTCTTAATAGTATGCTCTGGGGACAAGGGGGGGGGGCAAACACAAAATGCGGCACGCGGTGTTGTTTGAGCAGGGACACAGACGGTCCCTGAGCAGAACATATTCGTGACGTATGGAGGTTCCGGTCGCAGTCTCGGACAATCCCTGAGGAAAACATTTTGATGGCGTGTGGACAAAATGACGGAATTACGCCAAAATATGAACACTGTTTTATATGAACCCAGTTCTTCTCTGGGGGTAAATCAGGCAGCTAGACTGTCGGGTTTGGCCACAAACAGGCTCTATTCAATCGAATATTTTTCTTTATCATTCACACTAGCACTGCACTGCGTTTTGTTTTAGGTTTCATTATATAATAAACATATTTTAATTCAATTCGTCTTTATTGTGATGACGGACCTGGAGAGAGGGGCCGGCCTCATGAAGCACGACTGCTTACTAGTCCACTGGCGGAGGTTGTACACACTATGGAACACGAGGCAACTTCATATCCAGTGGCATTGTAGGAAATTCTGGGTAAAAGAGATTAGACGGTAGAGAAAACCTCTGTTCATCGTGGCACGCGTTCATCACGGCTATTCAAAACCAGTGACCTTTATAAGTGCGTGCTCATCAGACTAAAGATGGAGGCAATTATTGTGCTCGCATGATTTTCAATTTTCTCCCTCTCTTTCCAGAGCCTGTCTTCCAACTGTGAGCGATCAGGAATAACACAACAAGGAATAGATTTCTCTGCAGGATTCGGATCTTTATTGGCAGAAGTGCTTTTTTACAAATCAAATCAAAAACAGCAAAGGCACGAGCGGACTTGACACGCTAGGGGCCAGGAGCAAAAGGCCTGGCAACAAAAACAGGAATACAAAGAACAGCCCTGCACCAAGGAACAGGGCGAGTAAACACCCAAAACCACCCAGACAGTTGCTGGATCGACACGTGATACGAAACTGGGGTTGGACTGTTTATAACCTGACAGGGACTGAGCGACTGGTTGGTTGTTAAGTGTAGGTGGAGTGTTGGTTTACTGAGTTATTAGACTCTCTTTTCAACGTGTGGCCATATTTTATTAAAAAGAACAGGATTTGTCACATTTTTCAAAAAATGTATGTGTTCATAGCTCCAAGGTAAAAAAAAAAAAGTTGTCTTGTGATACGAGGGGGGTCTGCTGCTACAGGGCGAACGTTTCTAATCTCTTTACTCCGTGAGATGTAGGTGCACTGACCTTCCTGTTGGCAGGGAATACAGTGGTACGGGGAGCATTAAGTGGGAGTGGAGCATTAAGCGAATATATATCGTCTGGTGGAAGACCCGGGCGGTGTAAACGTGAGCGTTCACTTGGCGATAACATCTGCTGGCGAGCGATTGGAAGCATGTGAGGCCATATCTCCAACTTTAGGAGAAACAGACAAGGTTCCATTGCCTTAACACAGACATTACCTCCGCTTTATCTTTCACAGCACAGTCCTAACTTCAAACAGCCCTACCCTAAACAGCATGGAGGCTCCCTGCAGGGGAAACGGCAGCAAGCCTATTGTTTACAAAGACAATTATCCCCACAAAGCAGCTTGTGTGTATCAGACAAGAGGTCAGACAGAGACTCAGGATGGAAAACACAGACAGTACGAAAGGAGAGGCAAAGCCAACGAGGCCACCGCGCTGCTGTCTAACACAAAATCTTTGGTCTTTCATCTGGGTCTCAATTATTCAACGAGAAAGCAGTCCTCCCCGCCCCTCGTGAAGAGAGTGGATATTAGGCTCTATATTACCTTTCGACAGGGGAATAGTGGAACTGCAGTACATTCCACCTGAGAGGCTGTTCTGGGACCAGGCACCGGCTGTGCCCCTAATGACATCATCTATTTCTTGGGGCCGCCTGGAACACGATTATGGTGATTTACAACTTATTCACATCTGTTGTTGTGCTGAATTCCTTTGTACTCGGTTCAGGCCGTTAAGAGCTCTGTGATCTACTTCTTTGGGTCAGTGGCAATGCAAACAATCACCAGTGGATCAGAAAAGACCTCATTAAAACCTGTTCATTTCAATTTGCACGTTCATCTAATCGCATACCAAACCGCCTGTGTCGGCCAACACATGTACTCTGTGTTTGATAAATATCGTTTTTTTATTACCCAAGCACACCACATCCGTCAATGTAAGAGGAGCTGCTTCACAGCGGACCTACTACTGCGAAATGCGAAAATGAAAGTAAATAAATTGAGTCGGACAGATGCTATCATCCTCCCATGAATCAACAGCTTACTCTCCACGACACGATGAGAGCGGATGATTCGGTAGTTTGTTGTAAAGTGATTATATTGATGTCGGAGGTATGGGGAAAATAGTACAAGGTCACATCGTCGGATTTATTGCGGTCTGTGGGGATCAATTATGGAACCGCAGATGGTACATGTCTTTGAGAGATTTGGCCAAGTGGAACTGTGGACCCGCGTCTCAAGCGGGGTCGCTTCCACACCCGGCGTCGCTTTGGTTTGGTTACAACGAAACGCTTCGTTTGGTTCATATGAACTGGCGCAAGGCCATCGTTCAAACTTGCCTGAACAGGTGGTATCTTGGTCTGCTAAAAAAAAGAAAGAACCGCCCCCCAAAAAGTTCCTGGCAGTAATTCAGCTACAGTTCAAAAGCTAATCTTTTGTCTATGAGCTGTCGGAGAGGCAATCTCATAAGTGGCATGTGCAAGTGAGACATGCTAATTATTCGGTAACGATAATCACACACATGCCTCTCAGCATTTGAGAGCAGGAACTTTCTCTGATGAATCAGACAGAAGACAAAAGGAGCATGAGCAGGAATGTGTTGAAAAGGTGTGATTAATGACACATAATGACCGTGCCACCATTCCTCTATACTAGTACACGGTTGGACACTTCTTTTTTGTCCTCTTTCTACTTACTGTCATTTATAAAATGAAGTTGAAAAGTAGCTTCAACAGATAATGATGTTAATCGCTAGTCTCTCCATGAGCTCTTCATGACACACTGCAGGATGACAGTTACCAAAACCTTCCAATCAATGAGTCATTTCATGTGGCCTCCTGCTTACAGCCCTAAAAGCCTCCGAACTAAAAGGTAACCATGTTTCTTTTTTTCTTTGGGCACGACGAAATGAACTGAACCGCTGTTTTTTTTATTTTTCTTCCTTCTTCTACTCAGCCAACAGAAAGTGACTGAAGGAACAAACTGGAAGCCACAAAGGGTCACGGCTGGATTTTAAAAATGAGGTTTGTTTTTTTCTTTTTTCTGAAATATGAAGGAAGGGATTTACAAAATAAGAAACAAAAGAAGTTGAGGTCAACCACAGAGACAACAGAGCTGAAAAGGCCAAATAAATATATTGTAAAAAGAGTTTGAACCTGCGTATCAAAACGATAAGACGACGATTTCCAAAGACTCCATTCCTGTAGGCCGTTTCTATGGACTGGATCGCACATCAGATCATATGAGGTCCGGCTACGGGAGGGATTATTTATTTCATGTTGTTGCCAGCTGTTAAATTCACCTTGGTTGACCTTTGCTGTTAAGATGACACACTTCATGAACATGCTTAATATGTGAATACGCTTTATTCTCATTCCTCATCACACACACACACACACACACTACTTACAGGCAGGCTGCCAACATAATCTAGTCCATCTCCACTATCTGTTATACATCACACTAGTATAAGTGATGAGCACAAGGATAGGACCGAGTAGGACTGGTGCAGAACCAATCTAAATTTTAAGATTGCTTGCAAGGTCCACGTGAAGGGAGGAAGGCCCCCGTGAGAGTCCACGAAACAAGGGAGGTTTATCAATGAACACAGAATTCATTTCAGGATGAGCCTCATCCTGTGTCCACCCCCCACCCCCCCCCCCCCCCCCCCCACACCCCTCTCTCCCTCCTTATATCAACCGGGCTGGAACTGATTGCTATAACAGGCAAGAGGACTACGCATTTGAAGAATACACAACACTGTTGCTCAAAGCAGGCACTGATGGGGGGGGGGGGGGGGGGGGGGGTGGAAAGGGTTTAAGGAGAGAGGGCTTATTTCATTTTCTCCCTAGATGTGGACGTGAGACAAGAATGTGACACACACTTTCTCCGCACGCTCCTGAATACATCGGATATTGTCGGATGTGCTGTGGAGGGGCTGCACTGAATGACTCGGCCACAACACTAATTGTACAAAGCCTTCATTTATTCATTGTATGGGAGGAAATTATACCCTGGTAGGATAAAACAAAATGTAATCAGGCTATTTTGTCTCTCCACTAACTGCACCAAATGAATCGGTGGGATCCGCGCTCGCATACAGTTTGCATGCTGTGTGTTTAGGTGAGAATCATTGGTAAAGAATCGTGGAGACGCCGTTCTTGTCATCTGCAGATGCCTTGATGAAATTTGACTGTTACTTAAACTAAAGTAGAATAATTTAACACCCCAAAAACATCACACTGGGTTCATATTTCAATGGTGTTCTTTAGAACTCAACGCACATACGTGCAACCCGCAGTGTGTATCCCTGCACGTGTGACACGAGCCCTGGTGTGTTTCTGCACATGTGTTGTGCAGAATTGTGTGACTGCGGAACATCCCGGCTGCACACTTCAAAGAGCAGCAGTGGTGAAGCTCAGCGGGGAAGTGACTCGGGACCCAAAGAGACCATGGGAAGAAATCAAACAGGCTGCCTCTTTTTTTCTGGTCAGCTTGACAGAGGTCGTCCCCCTCGCTCGCTCGCTCGCTCGCTCTCTCTCTCTCTCTTTCTCACCATCCTTCCTCAAAGCCATAGCATCAGACCCAAATTGAATACTGTAGATTATCTCTGAAACGTGTCCCTGCAGCTGGCGCGGGTTGCGTGCAAGAACACTTTTAACCATAAAGCGCCCTGGCTGAAACGAGGAAACGAAACGATGTCATTCACTAATGCTGCCTCTGCACGTTTTAGAGGTGCAGCTACGCAGATATGGTCTCCTTTGGATGGAACCAGGTCTGCTGTATCCAGCCGGCCTTCGTGCTACGCTATGCTAACTGGCTGCTGAAGGTAACTTGGTATCTGTGGAAATTGTATGATCTATGAAGAGTAAGTAAGTTTATTTTCCAAAATTTTTAGATGTGTATTCAACATTTTTGTAAACAGGATACCGCTGATCTAATTTGAAAAAAAAAGTAGTGTGACAATATCAGGACAACAAAACCTTTCCACAGATAGAGAGCACGCAGAACAGACTCGCGTGGTAAAACCAATACCAGGCTCCACACGCTGCTGCTGCTGCTGGCTATAAATCTGGAGTTCAGTAATGTTAATTACTAATTACTTTAAAGGCCCTGAAAACCCTTTTCTTAATCACTTTCTTACTCCAACTGATGTGTTTTGCACACAAACAACAAATGTTCTGCCAGAAGTTAGAACAGGTTTATTTATCTCTTTTATCTTTGCTCTTATGACAGGTCTGAGGTAGGAGGGGCCAAACATTTTGCTGTTTCTTCATGTATCAGATCTGGTAAAACCTCTCCATCCTTGCTGATATTTGTTCAATATTCAGCTCTCAGTATTTTAGTCTAGGACTAAAAAAAAAGGAAAACTTAACTTCCTTTATTGAGTTACAGCTGACGCTCTGATAGTGACTACTGATGCAGATGAGAATCAGATCTCCCGGTCAAGGACGCTTTGACAGGACACATTGTTGTTAATGGACAACAGCCACTGTTGGACTTGCAGCAGGGAAAGGGTTTGTCTCTTCAAGCAACCAGGCCAGAGAGTGTGGGATCTGGTAAAAGACATACGGTGCTTTCGAGGTCATTGGCCGTCAGCGCCGCAACATTAGCTGTCAGCCATGAAGGGGTTCAGCTCCCCAACTGATGCCAAATGGGAAGGGATTAGCCCCTCCACACTCCTCAGAGTGACTGCTACGGCAATGCTGTCAGGAATATTAGTTTTCCTTCACCGATGTAATGAATCTGGCTGCGAGGTTTTTCTCGTTGAGATTTCTCGAAAAGGCAGAACTTGTTAATGTAAGTCATTTGCAGTTTTGCATCAGTCACTATTTCTGTTTTTTTCCAATGTGTGAAATTGATGCATGACCAAACCAATTACGGTGTCGCTAAATTTCATTTGATGTAAAAATCTAATTGAATAGACTCATCAAAATGGCCAGCCAATCTTATTGGCAAACTATCAACCACCCCGCAGCCTAAATATTTCTCTTTGTGCAATTGTTGGATTCTCGAGTGAGTCATTGAAATGCACGCGCACGGCTCTCCAGGAGACATTTCATTTGCCAAAGGTAAATCATTTTCTTGTCTTTAATGTCTGTGGAAGGGACTGAGTCGTGCCTTTGATCATAGCCCATGTGAACACGGCAAAATAGCTTCTGTAAATAAGCTGAAGTGAATTTCTCAACATAAACCTTTTACCCATTAACGTTCCAAGCAGTTTGTCTTTCCTTATGGACAATGGTTATTACAAATGACAAACAAAAAAAGCTTTTATCCGTTGCATGAATCAATTCAGTATAATGTCATTGGACTTTAGAGAACTTTAGAGTTTTTCATGGTAATTTTGGATTTATTTTCTAAATAACTTCATGAATTCACGTGAATAATGTCATGTGGTTTGAGGTATATTATATGACACATAAGCTTTTTTACGTACAATTTTTTAACTATGGAACGATTATTTATCTCAGTTTTGGGGGGATTTTTCTGACAAGCAGATATAGTCAGTACTGATAAGACATGGGCCATTTACCTGCAACAGAGGAGCTGCCGTTACATATATATTGCTGTTTTCCTGACTGTTTCCACCGTGGCAGAGACAAGCAGGAGTGAGTTGGAGAGTGTGACCTGATGAAAACAGGTAAAAGCCTGGGCAATCATGGCAGGCCACCAACACCGAAAACTCTTTTTAGACTTGATGACAGGAACCTTTTCTGTGGGCCGTGATTTCCACTGTGAGAGGATCACGGCTGCCTTGTAGCGTGTGCAGTGTTTAAGGGCCGCCAAAGATGAAGTGAAGGGTAGAAGAAAATACCTCATTTCTGAACATCACGTCATTTACCTGATATTCATTTTCTCTTGTTCAGTCGGTGTGCCTGATGTCTTTTTGTGTCCGTGCGTGCGACTCTCGTCTGGAAGGACGGTAGTGCTGAATATGAATGCAAATCAATGGCAAAAATCCATGGGCACAAATAAGATCTTGTTGTATCGCAAAGTTGAATTGAATGCCATCTTTGGATTGAGCGGACACCGAGCCTAGGTGGCAGTATAAAGACTGTTTTCAATCCGACTCTAAACACCACCCTTCCAACATCTCAGTGGCGGGAGACGTGCTTTTCACTCCACTACGCCTCAGAAGAAAACGTTTGAGTTTTTCGGTCCAATTCACCAAGTGTCTCCGTGTAATATCCGCTCCATCTAAAAACAAGGATTGTTCCCAAATAAATGTAGTGACACAGCGGTGGGAAGAAGATAAACTCAGTGCCGAGCCGGTTGAAATGTTCACCAAGGAGCATGTGAAACCTTTGCAAGCAGAAGGGAGGTGATGGAAGGTGAACGCTCCTCCAATATTAAACTTTGATTTTCCTTCATGGCAGAATCTTGTCAACACTGTCAACAAGTGTTTGTCAAGACAATAGATAAATCCATTCCACTAACCAGTATTATAGTATCCAGATGAGAATATGGCTACAATAATATAGTAATATTATACATGAGATTGTTTTGGAGAATTTTTTAGCCACAGAGCATGAAAGACAATACTAATAGCTCCTACGTCAGCGTCGCCTCGCACACTCCGGTCGGTCTGACATTCCCTTTAAAGGCTTTCTTTGCCAGATCAGAGGTCCTGCTCTCAGCTACACTTGACATTAAGTGTGCGAGCAGCAGCGACAGCTAAGACGCCACGCTGGCAACGCGAGCCGAGCTTCTAGTCCTGTCTCCATTTATCTAAGAAGATCTATTGCTCCTTCCTGTTTGAGTCCACTGAGAAGCATTCTATCTGCACATAACCTCTGAGTATACTTCTGTTTTGCTTCTACATTTTTATTTTGAAGAAAGAAATATACCAAAAGGAATCCTTTCATGTTTCATGAGGACATATTTCAATCTTATTTTTCACCTTCTTAATCAATTTGGTCTAATTCGGATTTTAATTAAATGTATTCTTTTGTAGGTGTCTTAATTGGAATTGTTGATCCATGCGATTCATCAATTTTCAAAGAGAAATGTCTCTTCATAGTAGAAAACGTTTCTGTTTCTGTATAATTCAGTGTTCGGTGTTTGGCGCTGTGAAAGAGGCTTCATTTAGATGTGAGCCAGTCCAATGTCACTTCCTCATCATGCCGCTAACCACATCCACACTCATCCTTGTTTTAAGGCTTATCAGGCCCCACAGGTTAAAATGGAATTGGAAATTGAAAAAGCTAAAGCCAGCAAAGTTATGTAATCGCCCTCCGTCTCTCTCTCTCTCTCTCTCTCTCTCTCTCTCTCTCTCTCTCTCTCTCTCTCTCTCTCTCTCTCTCCACTGCCATCGCAGCCTCACGCCAGAACCATTGAGCCCAATCCTGTAATTCCGTATGATTTCTCAGTGCGCATAATCCTCTTCTTCCCAGGCGACATTCCAGCGCACCATCCCAGGAGTAGTATGAGGGAAGAGAGAATTTAATCCGACACAGGTTCATGAAATACTTTGATCTGACACCCCATAATCACACGGGGGTCTCGCAGCAATGATGCTCCAAAACAGCCGTCCATTCCCCGGTAACTTTCCTCCCCGATGCCGAAGTCGGTGCTTATCAGAGCCCACGAGGGCTGACACACGCCGAGGGTGCAAAGGTCAAAAGAATCCCAATGGCCAAGTTGCTCTTATCACACTGAGCCCAGAGAGGAGAAAACTACAGGGAAAAGAGAGAATTCTTTGTGTAAAATGTAAATGAAGGCAAACTGTGTTTTTACCGTTTAAGTTTTCAATATGTGAAATCGATGTGATTAAAACTGCGCAAGAGCTTGCGGGGGCTGTTTATCAGCACAATATGCTACTTATTATCACAGCAAAGTGACTAAAACAACAGGTAACTTCACAACCAGGCTAGCAGTGTAAACTTTTGTTTCTTTTTTTTGCCAAAATGAAGTTCACAACTTATAAAAAAAGTAAACACAACAACAGTGCAACATTCATGAAAGCCTTTTCATAATCCGCTCCGGTCCCACCGGGGACTCTATTGGAGTCTTGCAACATCTGGCTACAGCTTAACCTTCCCCTTCAGCACCCGTGAGCCAAGGGGCGTGCATACACACACATACACACACACACACGCACACACGCCACAGCCCCTCCAGGGTTTGATGCACGCCGACTACAAAGCGATTTCTTACACTGTGACGGCGCGCCTCGCCACATAGCGTGTGCGTGCGTGCGTGTGTGTGTGTCTGTAAGTCCGCCAATGATGCTGCGTCTGTGTAGTGATGCCAGTAGTCGCACAGCGGGCCGTCAAGCGCAGTGCTGTGTGCCGTCTGATAGTCCAGCGGCCTGTTCACTCCCGTCCAGGAAGCAGAACACAGCCGCCGTCAGAGCGCCAGAGCCCACTGGCGGCGACTCCTGAGAGATCCCATAGTCAGGAGTTCAAGGGGGAAAAAAAGTGGGGCCTGCTGGCGACAAACCAGTGGCACCGGCTTGCACAGGTACTTTCTATATATTCCCTTTTCACCGTCGCTAGACGGCGGTTTTTCGGGTTGTCATCGCCAACGCGGCCGGAGACGTGTTTTTTTTATTTTTTATCTTCGTGTCTGCGTGGTTGTTGTTGTGTTTCCAAGCTCAGGAGCTCTGCTCCTTCATCCAGGTCGCGGGATCACCATCAAATACACTTTCGGGCACCTGAGCGTTCTCGGTGACAGCTGTGAGGGAGAAGTCCTGCAATAAAAAAGGAAAAGGTCTCACTCTCATAAAAAAAAAAGCCTCGGGGATTGTTGAGGGTGGAGGAGGAGGGGAAGGGGGGGAAACCTGCGTCCTTTCTAGTCACTGACCTTCCATTTATTCTCAGAAGCAGCCAAAAGAAAAAGAGAAAATGGTTCCTGGTGAACAAAATGTACCAGAGTACAGGTTCATAATCCGTTCAGGCTCTCGCTGCTTTTTGTGTAATGTTTTAAATAGCCGTATGGTTCAAACCAGCTGGCGAGGATGAACAATGATACAATTAGTTGTTTCATACAGCTCACCTCTGCCCCTTCTCACTGCTGCCGCATTTATTCCATCCAGCGCTGCTTTTAAATAATCAATACACCCCATGGTCTGAAGCCTTTAATACACCTTGAAGAGCAAACAACACACGGCGCTTATTTTGAGAGTTTGGATGGATGAACAGAAGATAAATCAGCCTGCCTCACAACCGCCGGGGAGACGGCGGGTCGGGCACACGAAGACTAAAGGGGAATTAGATAAGATTTTAGTTTAGAAACCAATGCGCGCTGAAGAGCTAAGCCTCCGATTCTGAGATGCTAATAAAAAAAAGAAAGTAGAGTAATCATATCCAGCCAGCGGTGAGTGGCTGCAGGCCGGCTGCACCACGGAGGATGAGTGTCATTTTCTCAAGTCATTTGGATTCCGAACGCACACCGCAGCTATAAGCAGGTGGGCCTCCGCCTGAGGCTGCTGCTTACACATCGTGTGAGGTAATCATCTGGTCTCAGCAGGATATTTTGCTCCCCTTGACCCCTCACACATCACACACAATGCTGGCGGCTGATTTATGTTTCACGCAAAGGGAAACGGCACAACTAAAAACCTTTAGAAAAGCCTAGAATCTCAGTCTTGTATCGCTCTGATGGGCCAGCGACTTCAACATTCAATCTGAAAATAGAATAAAAGTCGCAGTTCAGTTTAAGAAGTAAAATGCAGTAACGAAATGTCTATTTTCTCTGCAGACCTGCAGCTTTCAAACATGTTTCTCTTTTTACATCAATCACATAACTGTTTTTGGTGGTATTTTTTTTTGGGGGGGGGGCTGCGAGCCGCTTCAATGTGCATACTTGTCCGTCAGCATTCAAAAGCCAGTTTGCCTCCCTGCACTGTTGTGGCGCGCAGCGCCCTACAGCCGGCTCACCGCCGCCCAAAGCGATTGTGACAGGATTTAATAAATTCATCCCTCGATAGCAGGGTGATATTTGGAGTCAGTCAGTAGTTGTCCACAGTGACGTGGAGATCCGGTTTAGCTAGTGCAAAACTAGTTGTAATGATATGCTTTGTAATAACAGGATAATATTCCTTTGGAATGTGATTATAAAAGGAATCATGTTTTACAATCATACTGATTTTTTTTTTTTCCGTAACTTTTTATATTGAGCTGTGGAATAAAAAATTCTTTCGCAAATTCGCCCCAAAAAAGGAACAAAGTCTGGATTTCTGTAAATGTAATGCTTAATATAGTTACTTTCGAGTAGCATGTGTATCATTAATTGTCACGGTTTGGGTTCGTTTCCTGTTTTATTTTGTAGTTTCCTGCCTCTTGTGTCCCTGGTTTAGCTTCACTTCCACTTTTTTCTGGCTTGATTTGGGATTTTTTTTAAGTTTTTGCATTTGAGTTCTGCTTCCGCCTTCCGGACAATTAATGCTGAATTAGAAATTTCCTTTAAAAGTCAGATTAGAGTTTTTCCGGAGTAGAATTTGTTTCAATACCTCACACCAGTAACGCCGATTCTGATACTGACTAGAACCACTGTAGAACCATCACAGGCGGATCGGAGCATTTTCTGTTTGAATGGCCCTTTTGAAACTTCATGTCTCTCTCTCTCCCTCTCTGCTTGGCATTGCATTATTAAGCGTACAAACTGAAGTATTATATGTAATAAACAGCTGACATTGGCCTTTGACTTCAGAGGACCAGGTCAATCAATACGTCTCAACCCATCGATGGTGAGTGAGGAATGGATCTGTTATTAAAACATGCAAACTTGCAGCGGTTGAGTTAAATATGGTGCACCTATGCACTCATTTTTCAAAACTTGCTCTCCATCAGTTGCGCCTCTCCCTCTGACCGACGAGAGGCTCGGACGGCTACAAACTGCTCATATGCAGCATCGCTTTGTTCCTCAACGAGATTGACTGGTGTACGAACACCCAAATATACTGAACTTGTGATTCAATCCAACATAAAAGCAAACTAAGGCCGGCAAACTGCCGAACAGCCGACTGGGCTGATTGATTGGTGGTGGAGGTTTTGGAGAGAGTGGGATTAAGTGAGGAGAGAGCGTCAGCATTTGGGGAATCCCTGGCCCCTGTCATAGTGCTGCATCGCCATCCATCAAGTCTGCTTTGATGGGACTTAAGAGCTAAACCACAAACCTGGGGGGAGGGGAGGGGGGGGATGTTAGGGGCATGACAATGTTAGCTGGGGTAATTGATCTATTTAAATGTTAAAGCGACGGCGTGCTTCGGGACATTTTCATTTACTTCTGCGTTTTCTTCACCTCCTAATTACATGTGGATGGACGGTGGGCAAACATTGTCAGCGGATCCTATTTACCTTATTTTTTTAATTTCCTTATTAAGGCCAGGTGACCGTCCCCGAGGATGTAGAATAGTCGAATACAATACCAAACCCAAATCATTTACTATGTACTTGTACTCCTATGCCCATTGCTGCTCTCCGTGGACGAGCAAGTCAGTCATGCATCTTCTTCAAGTTTGTCTTTATTCCAGGTTTTTTTGTCATATGATTCAAATTATTGTATGTTCACTTATGTTTATTTCTATTTTTTAACAATCCCCATGAACAGGCTCATCCTGAAAGTTGTGCAAATAGAAAAGATAATGTTATATATATTATATAAATCTTCACAGAGCATAATTTTTCTATGGGCATTACTTCATATAAGTATTTATGCTTGCTTTTGAATCCATGAATAAACAGCTGAAGCAGAGGTGGATGCACAGGTGGATGCACCTTTCATACCTTTCATCCTTTTCAATGCATGATGTCAGAGGGGCTTTCAAGCGTGTGAACACCAAGACAGCAGCATGATGAGGGGGTGTAGGTGTAAATGGGTCCTCCAAGCTGTGCTGCCCAATTCTGTTTATTTTATTTTGTATAACCTAAATCCCAAATCAGCCTCAGAGGGCTTTACAGTCGCTACACAAGCGACATACTCTGTCCCGAAATATAGTTGAATAACCTGGTGTCTTTTTAGAAGCTGAGCTTTTTAGAAACGCACCACGCACGATCTTATGAGTGTTTGTTGTTACCGAAATTAGGTGCGTTTGTTGTCTTTTCTTTAGATCTTGTGACAAAGAGCTCTCCAGGCCCGGCGTAATCCACAGGAATACCTTCTCTGAGTGAACATCAGAGCGGTAAATTTGCCTTGAAAATTAAAGAGCAACTGTAATTTATGTGTGTACACAACATTTTCCTTTCTTTTTTTGGTCGTCTGCCTTTTTCTCTTGTGTTTCACTTTGAACACGAATGGAGATCGTTGTTAAGATTATGCTGTCAAGTTCTGTTGTGTTCCACTTACTATAATTCCACACAATCACTCATGACAAAAAGGAACTGAAACACGGGTATCATTATTGTTCTGCGTTCCCAAGGAGACGGGAATCGTTGATTAATTGCCAGTGAAGAAACAAAAAATCACTACACTTACACTTTTATATCTTGTCCTCGGTACACTTCAATAAACACTCGCACCAAAAGTGCTCTACTACCTCAGTATTTTACCGATTGATTCATTTTTGATTTGCTCCTCTGTTTGCATACTTCATGAATTGAAAAAGTTTCAGGTAGAGACATAATTTACCACATCATGAAATCCAAGTGCTGAAGATTTCATTAGTGATCAGGAAACAGGTTGTAATACGCTGTTCAAAATGGCCCTTTCATAGATCAATGGGTGTAGTGAACAGTGAACATGATTAGAGCGTATGGATTTCTGTGTAATCTATTCTATGTATGAACCACTGCAGCTGTAACTCTACAATATATTGCTCTTGTCTCCCAAAGTTTATGATTTAAATCATCGTTTTCTGAATGCCAGGTGCATTCGCACGCCATCCGAATCCAGAGCGTTGGATTCCAACACTGATTTCTACAAACTGCCCTCACAGAAAGGGAACTAATGAATGATCATTTTATAGAAGCAAATGTTGGGTTTGCTATGTTAACTACTGCAGCGACAGGTAATGTAATCAAAGGATTTCAATTGTTAAAACTCATCTTGTACATGTTGCACTAGAAGGTGAAGGGGCGGGACAGGGCTTAGTTACAGGTCAAATACGTTGTTGTTTTTTATAGCTAAACTGTTGCTAAAGTTGTGTACCTGCACGTGAGGTGTTTGAGGAAAAACTTGGATCTCTTTAGTCAGTTGCTCAAGCTGTATTCAAATAATATTAATGTCAGCTGTAAATGGTTCTCATTGAACGTCCGATCCCAAAGTGCTAATCTACAAAGAGGCCAGAGGCTCACGGATCAGCATGTTGGCGCGCAGCGATAGCGCCGACATGCTGCATGGGACGAAAGCTGCTTTGCTCCTGTAGACGAGATGCAAAGTGCAGCACCGTGCTCTTTAGCGATAACTTTTAAATGAAAACTTTGTCCTTTCAACATTTTAGCAACTCCTTAGTACATCTGCACTGCTTTGAATCCACACGGCCACAATGTCGACTTTGTCATCAAAGGTGAAGTTGCACTGTGCACACCCATCTTTGCTCCTGGACAGGAGAACAGCTTCAAAGAAGTCCTGAGTGTCACTTCAAAGATCTCCTCATCTCCTTGAGGTTGCTTCTCTTACTCTCTTCTTTGGCTTCTACTGTGTTTTAATCCACAGGCATGTAATCTTCTATCCGTCTCTCCAGCTCCTTATTTTCTGGCTCGCTTCTGGTTAATGAAGGACTTGTTTTGTTGTTCATTCTGAAGCTAACATCAAATCAAAAGATTCATCAAAGCAGAGATATGCTTTTTGGGCAAAACACCTGTATGATCGTGGCTGTAAGTTTACAGGTGAGAATTGGAATCTTCAAATGCGTAGTACTGCAGTAAAGTAATTAAACCTTATACCTCTGCAGCCTCTAAGAAATGTGTTTCTTGTGATTGACAGTCCTTCCAGATATCCCAGATATGCACTCGTTTCATCAGGTGGTCCAAGCAGGTTCATCAGAGGTCGTCTGCAGTGATCCATTAGTAAGGCCGCTAAGACGTTTTATGTAAAAATGAGTTGACGAGGCGAGCAGACAGTGAATTCTGCTTCATTGCATTTCTTATTCACAAAGGGTTTTAAAAGAGTCAAGGATATGGCCCTGAGCCGACGCTGAGGCGTTAATGTGGCCATGTGCAGCGGGAAAGTGTTACTGCACGTCACAGATCTTTGAATTCAAACCTGGGAAGTTTTCAAGAACTGCCCATTTTAACGCCGTGTCAAGCGAAAGCATTTTGGAATTTTCCTCAAAGTAATTTTAATATGTCAACTGATTAAAGCCATTAGCCATTTTCTTATAAAACACATGAAAAGATTATTTAACAAAATATTCAGCCTCGAAAAACAAAAAAGATTACGTTAAAGAGTATTTGTATATGTACGCTCGTTGTGTGTTTTCTGTCATTAGTGATCACACAGCACCTCAGCAGAGAACACCTGCTCTCACTCCTTCAGGTAGATATATGAGCTATTTTACCGCGCGGGAGCAGCTGCCTCATTGTCTTTTTTTTTTCCTGTGATAACTGGTGCATCTCTGGGGGGACTTTAAATTTCACTCAACGACTATCACAACAGCTTTGTGAAAAACACTTTACAAACTATGTCAGTCATTCTGCTCATTGACAAGCCACGCGATCTAACTGATTTGTGCGGCATTGTTGAGGCCTAGGAAATGTGCCCGTGGAATTATGGAGCTGCCATTGTAAAGATGTAAGAAATGAGCATCTTTTCCAGCCGAGGCTTTTGAAAGCCGGAGACAAAATCAGTAATGTTTTGTATCTTGGTGCGACTAATACTTGAAGTGAGAAGCTTCTTGGTTGCAGCACCGTTGGAATATCCCGGCCATTGTCAGAAATAGATTATTGGAACACTGTTCCATGATAGGCCTCCGCCCAGGGTCCCTCACTGTTCCCCAGGCTGTCATTGACGAGTTGCATGATTTGCATTTTAACACTCCCTGAAAGAGACCCAATAAGAGGCCCTCAGGAGGAGCTGCCTGTGGTTTATACTTTTTATGAATCTTCCAGAAGGGTTTTAACCGTTTGCATGTGTCAGATAGCTCCCGCAGCTACAGTAGAGCATATAAAAGGAGGTAATTAACAGAATAAACAACATTTTACAAAGGGATGGAGTGATAATAACATCTTTTACTGAGTAGACTCTTTTTCAGGACACATTTTAGAAGGATGGGCAGGGACATGTGGGGTCAGAATTAATGTCTGTTCTTTTTTTTCATGCATCATATATTTACAACATTAATGGTTAACTGTGTTTTATTGTAGAATTGAAATACTGCTTGTTCAATCAGCTGATTATTTGTACCTAAATACAGTATCTATCCATCTACTGTATCTAATGAGAGAGGGATTTTCAGCCCATTGTCATTCCCAGGGCGTTAAATACCATCGCTGTGTCACACCCGTCTGACAACAACCACCATTTTTCATAACCGAAGATGATATTTTGTCAGTGCACTCAGGGACATATGCACGAAATTAAAGACAAATACTGCTTCCACACATTCCTGCGAGCACCAAATATTTGATTAGATTAGACGATGAGAGGCGTGAAGCTCGGAGAGATGTCTTTGGTGCTTGTGAACTCGTCGTCATGAAATGTCACCAATGCCAATGCCACTCATGTCTCAACTCATTATTCCGTGTTGGAAGTCTTTCCTCATCTCAGATCATCCTGGGGGATCTAAATACACACAACCAGAACAGAACAAGCATGCGCTGTTTAGAGGTTGTTGTTGTTTTCCGGTAAGTTCTTTGAAAAGAGTAGCCGGTTGGATAATGACATCTGCAAATTGGTTCAATTTGGAACTGCCTCTTTTCTTAAGAGTGTCATTGTTAATTGTGCATCAGTCACAGGAAGAGCAAGTGTCATTCAGAGCTAAAATAGCTCTGGTGTTAATGTGGGATTCATTTTGTGTTTGATTCATCAGAATTACAAATTTAGAAAAATAGTGTGATCGTGCACCACCATTGAAGTTGTAATTATAACTGACTACATCACACCCGGTTTGGAACTCAGAGGTGCAAGTTCTGGAATTGGGACCATTTACATTTCCTCCCAATGGCTCTCAACATGCTGTTAACAGGAAGCAGGGTGGCTTACAATGGTGCTAACAGCGCTAACAGCGCACACCACCAGACAGGGCTAACAGTTTTTGTCTCAGGGGGAACCGGAGGTAGTTGATAGTACGTTTCCATGACAACGGCGTAGGCCGGGATGCCATTATTAGGTGCAGCTGCCGCGCGAGAGCTTCGGCCACGGTCTAAGCGCGTGTGCAGGCTCATATTCACTTATATGAGATACAAGCTTGAGATGGATAACAACACACAACTTCATTGTCTGCTCGGACCAGGTCTTCACCCTGCAAATAGCTGTTTGCTGCTATTTAAATGTTTAGCATGCTAATTACTGTTCTAAATCATACAAAAGTGCTTGAAAAGAAAACTGAATGGATGTGTCACATCATCCAAAGACCGGCTGAATGAAAGAAGTGAAAAAGTCTGATTATCAGTCCAGTCAGTGTAATTTTGAAATGATGACATATTAAAAGATGAAGAACTCATGGCTGCAAACAAGACAGTCCTTCATTCACATGTCAGCTCTCCTCCCCAAATTCTCAGGAAGACCATCCAAACAAAGATCTCCTGCAGGCTACCCAGAAAGGTCTCAGCTCTTTATCTGCAGGGTCATCAGTGGGATACATTTGTTGGAATTGACAAGATGGCACAAAGTTCACATTGATCAGATGCTGGTGTGAATGCTCACACAGATCTGGATGCTCCCGTTGCTGCACCACAAAGACAAATCAAATCATATGATTGTAATGCAATGACTTCTCTGTAGGAGTTCCATGCTTGTACAAATGTCAGTGCATAATGAATATTAAAGTGATCCACCATCTAAAATAAGCCTTTCTGAAGGCTCTTGGTTTTGGTCAAATCAAATGTTGCACGGTAGCGAAGTGAAAATACTGTTGAGACGGAATTAAAGTGTATTCACGGGTCCAGCTTATGGCAACGCTCAGCCAATTCAAGAAGATGTCCGTCTATTTGGGGTTTTTAGCTGTCCTCCCCTACAGGAAAACAAAGACATTTCTCTGAGAGCTACTAACTCTTTGTTTCACAAAGTCACCATAACGTTAAGAGGATCGTAGCCTTTCAGACAGGATATGGACTGAATAATCTTAACCTCGAGATGCTTTTAGGCCCAGAACACCGAGTATCTCCTTCTCGGAGAAACGGGAAATATCTTAATTGAAGAAAATGCTATTGCAGAGTTTGTGCTTGTCGAGTGCTTTGCCATGCTTACCTGCTCACCGAACACACCGAAAAAGCCTGAGCTTGATATTCTGAGGTGGAAATGAACTTGCTTTGCCTCTTCACAATGGAAGGAATTTCTGCTTAAAAATGCATTTCCATTCTAATTTTCCTATTATTTTTCACGTAAATCAAACACAAGTAACCAGAGGGGCACCAAAATCACATGAAATCCACCATCAACTATACTTTAGTTTGCAGACTCCTTCTCAGATGAGCACTTAGGAAAAAACGCAGTGCCTCAGATAGTTTACTCCATTATCGTCAAAATGCCACATGATGAAAATACAGTAGGTGTAAAGCAACACTCAGCCTAATGGCTGAATGCTGATGCTCTAATTGGGAAAGCAATATCTTAAAAGCTGCAGAAGTCTCTTATGAAAAATCAATACATATCGCTTCCATCAAATTTGTCATCTGGCATATTGTTTTTGGAGAGCACGAACAGTACAGCGTCACAAGACACTGTATGAATGAAGCAGCGGGGAGCCCCTCAAACATAGTCATTTTAACACGCACCCCGTGGATGCACTGTGGTATCTCAAGTAGATTATTGGCTTTGACGTTGGTTACTTATTTGTCTTTTGAGACATTAGCTGCCATCCATGTTGAGCATGAAAGCAACACAAAGGAACTGATTGGCTGAAACTCACTTGAAGGCAGGTGTTTCTCGGTAACAGAGGCTTAAGAGACACGGAGATCTCAAAACAAATTGCAGCTTTCAACATACGGGGCCGCGGTCAAATTAATTCAACACATTTTCATTTTTCAACCCCCCTCCACCACCGACTCCGCGTCGTTCGGTTAATTGCATCTTCCAAAATCGCTCCCTTTTCATTTTCTCCTCCGCAGTCTGCACAGCTGCATCTCATCGTGCTCGTGAGCTCTGCAGTGTGTGTCTACTGGTGGTGGCCGGCCGCTCCTTATTGATCGAACCGGAGGGCTGGAGGCCGCTGCAACGGTGCACTCAGGCCACTGTGCGCCGGTTCCCCACGAGCTGCTGCCTCGCCGCGATCCAGCCACCTCCACCAATTCACCGCCAGAACAACGGGTGGAGTAACGTGTTTCTGTTGAAGACGAACTAGAGAGTCACAGAGAGTGGTTTGTTTATTTATTCATCATAGACTTTATTGCCACTGCTGCTTTTCATCGCGGACACATTTGTCCCGTATTTTCCTCCCACAACTTTGTGCACCTCTCGACCGGCAAACCGACTTTTCCCTCCATGAATCAGAGGCCATCCGCGCGTCCTTGTAGTCCGCCAATGACAATCTTCAATCTGATCCGTTCTCTCGTAAACATTCTTGGTTTTAATAATGGCGGTATTGTGCTATGACAACAGAAATGTGAGACTCCGTAGTGGATGTAGTTAGCAGACCAATCGCAGCCTTGTGCGCTGCGGGAGGCTTGTGTCGCTTTCGACGCCGAAAAATGGGTCGACGCGCGCAAGGACGCAAGGAGGTGCGAAAAGGCACGCAAGGGACACGCAAGGGGCTCTTGGGTCTGCGTTTCCTTGCGTCGCTCTGAAAACGCAGAAGCATCAACTAGGCTTTACGCTCCGCCAGCTTTCTCCGGCGCCATCGTATGCCGCCCAACGGCGAGATCCCTCCATCAGGTTTGTACATTAACATAGTTTGTCATCTTTCCCATGTTACTTTTATAAAACTGTAAAAACCTTGTTGGTAAAATTCCTTTGAGATGTGGAGCTTTGAAATGGAAACACTCCAAAATAACAGCAAAAAAGGTAGAAAACTCACTCTCCGGTGGACAGAGCATTAGCAGAGTAGTATGGATGGCTGTGTCAATACAACTGGCTCTTTGTTTTATGGCCATAAGAGCCCACCATCCATCCTCGCTTTACAGGCTATTGATTACGGCAGACTCGACATCATGTGAATTCTATTTGGGCCCTTGCTGAGTAAAAACATAACTGTCCATTAAATCTCCTCTCAGAGCACAATAATATCCCACTTGACCTTATCATAGGAGAAGATGCTCCAACTATGAAATTGCCTTTTAACCTTTATCATACTTTTTTTTTTATTTTATTTTGGGACTGGCTATTTTGACTACTGCACAGTGAGGCTTGTCGTCAGAGATGATGAGATGGGGAGATACAACAGTAATCGGCAGCCTATTGGATGCATTTTTACTTTTTCAAATGATCATTTTACAACAATAAATCAAAGTGAATGTATCATTAACTTAACATACAGTGTATCAATTGAATTATCAATTTAGGAACATGACTCATGAGTGTACTAGCATCAGCTAGAAAACATGCGGGGGCCCCGTCACAGCCAGGAGCTCAAGTTAATGTAATAAAAAGGGACCCACAGCGATACTGTGTCAGCTGATAATGTGCTTTGGCTGTTTAAAAGTCCCCTGTTCAAAAACAAAGCTCCAATTAATGAAATTAACACAACTTAGTAGAACACAGTGACTGTGGGGTCTTTTGGGAGCCGTAGGCTCCGGGGTCCTGGCTCAGCTGCCCACTTTGCCAAATTAATCCACCCTGGGTCTCAAGTCTAATCACCTTTTCATAATATCGTTAAAAAAGGTTTAAGTCACTGTCTTTTTTTCACTTTTATCACATTATGAGTTTGTATTACTTTGTTATTACCCCATAAATAGGACCTTTTTTTTCCTTTTTAAACCTCCGTGGCTGTGTTAAGTATTTAATGTGTGTTACATCGCATATAAAAAACTTAACGTTTTAACGTTTGGTTAAGAAAATAAAAGAAAAAAAATCCTTTTTTATTGCTATCTATTTACAGTGAGCAGGGTAATGATCGTAGATGTTCACAGAACACTTTCCGACTGTATTCCCTCAGTGCTTTAAAAATGTGATCAAGAATAATAACAAAGAGCTTGCACTACATTAAAACTGCTGTTTAATGTCCTACGTGGCTGCGGGGGGGCTCTAGTTTAGTCTGAGAAAATAACCCTGATGTCATGAGGATTATGTTACAATTTGTTTGAGATTACAAAACTACATTTAAAACTGAGGGCATTTGAAAAGACTCATGTTGTGGGGTCTCTATTGAGTTTTGTTCAATATCAACTCTGTACAATGTAAATAAAAGTCTTATTCCTCATGAAAAAAAAATTGTGTTTTGGAAAGTGTACACTTCAGCAGATTCTATGTCTCCTAGTGTTTTACACAACCTTAAACTTCAAGATGCTCTTATTGAAGTCGTGATTATAATAAAACAAGAAGTGCCGCATTAGACAAACTCTTCTCCTTTGTGAACACACAACACACACACACGTAAATAATCACTGCCAGGTATAGAAACACTGTCCTTCTCTGCTTTCCTATTCCTCTCATTCCTCTCCTCGGTCCCCGTCGCTAACGGAGAACAACATGTTGTTATGAAGATCAGTTGCTGGCACTGTAGCACAGTTGCAGATTCAGCAACAACACACAGCCGTTCACCAATAAATCATAACACACACACACACACACACACACGCTCACAGCGTTGGCTGAGGCCTCTCCCTGATGAAAAACACACCACTGGAGATCCAGGAGAATTACATATCCCGCCCTGCATGTGTGTGCATGCGTGCATGCCATTAACGTCTGCCGTTCTCACAAAGCAAACAACCTGAATTGGAGGCAAAACAGATTCCTCCTGCATCTGCACGCATCATCGTGATGCCGCGCGGCCAGATGGCAGCGAGCGGAAGTTGAGCGGCGCAGATCAGGTCGTGTGGTTCCTTGTCTCGCTCAGAATGCTGAAGGAGAGACCCGAGGGACGGCGAGGAGGACCTCGCAGTAGGCGAGGAGCAGACGACCTGGGCCTGTGAGGCCGACCAAAGGACATCAGTGTGTGTGTGTGTGTGTGTGTGTGTGTGTGTGTGTGTTCATAATGTAAAAGAGAGAAGGAGGTGATGAATGAGGAAATCTTACACTATGCAGGAATGCAGCCAGCAAAATAGGAAATTACATTTTTTATCTTATTTATGCAAAGGACAGGAACAACGTAAGAGGGAATTGAAATGGATTTTTACGCTTTGGATTGGCAGCATGTGTTTGGGCGTAATACAGCCTATAAGGTGAACACACGCGGGCTTTATACACACAACACACACGTGTAAGGAAACTGTTTGATGTTGAGTCCAAAGGGCCTCGTGGCTCACAGACCATGCTGTTTAATAATGTTATCAAGTGTGCACGAGGTGCACCTCCCCTCATTTTCAGGAGTAACCAAGGAAGTAAGAAGTGATTTGCGACACACACACGTATGCACACAGTGAATGCTTCATTAAACTGCATCTATCCTCCCAAATGTGCCTCCATAAACCCAGAAGGGAGAAATACTGAGGGAGAGGACGACCAATGAGTTTCTGTGGCAGTTCAGCTTATCTGAGAGATAAGATGAAGACCCTTCAGGGAGATGAAAACAGAGGATGACAGATGGACGGAGAGAGATGGAGAGAAGAGAGGCAGCTCAACAGAAAGTGATGGGACAGATGTTGAGAGAGAGACAGACAAGGAAGGAAAGACAGGGAAAAAGACAGAAAGTCAAACGATAAATGGAAGAGAGCGACGGAAGGAGGCACATACAAGATACTGGGCTTCTTTGGCTTCGGGTCAGACTCTCTCTATGTCTCTGTTCCTTTAGTGGTTATAAATGGGCAGATTAGGACTGTGCAAATGTAAATCAGCTGGTTGAGAGATCAAACGGTTTTAGTTGATTTTGCCCTTCGGCCCATGCACTTGCTTCTTATCAGAATAGAAATTGTTAACAGTTCTCCCTCAGTAAAACCCTTGGAGAATAAAAAGCAGAGTTCTCCACAGCCAAGACAGCTCACAGGGTTTCTGCCTCACTTTCTCCCTCTCATCCACAGACATTCTACAGCGCACTACTTTCACTTAAAAACAGCACTCCGTAGATGGCAGGGTAATATCTTACAGGAACAGTGAAATGTAAGCTGGTTTTAATTGAAAAGCACTTCAAGAAGAGTGGAGTGCAAAAAAAAAATTTTCACCCTCTTGAATCTACACTGAAGTGTGCAGCTATTCATTGACAATCCCTTGAAATAAACAAGGGTGAAGAGTCGGTGGAGCTGCCTTGCACGCGATTTGACTCACAACACATTAGGGTGACCTCTGATTTTAACATGGCAGACATGACAACCACTTTGCAGAAGGTAAAAAGCTGTCAACATCGCTAGCGCAGAAATATATAAGAGCACGGGTCCACGTCAATGTTCTGTGAGGCTCCACGCTGCCGGCACTTGCTGATCTCCACATGCTCACCTGTCTAAAAACGCACGGCGGGGTTGGAGACATTCACAGCGGCTTCGTACAATTGCTAAGCAAAGAGACGCGTGGTCCTCGTCCATGGGTAAAATCTCTTGTTTTGTTGGGGGAGTGGGGGGGGTCACCATTCTGATCACGCCCCCTTAAAGGACAGCACGTTTCTCATTGTTTCTCGTTGTGCAAATGTTAATTTGAATATTCTTTCACTCAAAATCAGGTGGCTCCTGTTTGTCCTGGAATCCGCCGTCGGCACTGAAATAAATGGCTTTCACTGGTTCGTCTTGATACAAAACAATGTTTTTGTAAATAGACTGAATGCTTAGTTATATTTTTCTCACCATTTCATAATTATGTATAACATAGAGGTATAATAGTAATATATAATATAATAATATAATAGTATAACAACACACAAAGTATGTGTTTTGGATATTCATGTTATCTACTATCTCGGTCAGTAAGCCTGCTAAGGTCTGCAAGTCCTAATGTTCTTAAAAAAGTGTTGTTGGACATCTTGAATTGCAGCACCTGTGGCAGATTTTACATTCTATTCACGCTACAGACGTCAATGATTTACTGTGCATCAACTGATTATGAAGGCGGTGGATGTTTCTTTAACGCTGCATAGTCCAAAGAGCTAAAGGACAACAGTTTGTTTATGGTCAGTAAACAGTTAATATTAAGTCTCTGTAAAAGAAACATTTTACTATTACAGAAAATTCAACCCACTTATCTGGGTTCTCAGTCCCAATGCAGTGCAACATACGTGACGTGTCCTCTGCAAAACTAAACGTAAATGTTGACCATGTTTTTGTAGCCTAAACCTAAACTTGATGTAAACATGGAAGTATATTTTGAAAAGATGCATTGTCTCGTCCAAAAAAGGGACGATGACCTTGAAAATCGTTACACCACTGAAGACATAGAAGGCTTTTAATTATTCATTTGACAAATAAGCACTCTACTAAAGTACTATATGAATTTCGTCCAATTTACTTGAGCGTATTGTAGTGTTTCTGACTGACTTGGTTCCTGATATTCTCTGCAATGCTCCACAGTGAAAACACCACCTCAAGACATATCTAACATGACATTCTGAAACACCTTAAAGGAACAGATGACGTAAACCAAGTCAACTCTCCGAGGTTAGTTTTTGTTTCTACAGTGTAAACATGACAAGAGAAGGTGACCATTTGGCCGTCCGCGACTAATGGCGCCTTTCCACCGAGCGGTACAATACGGGTCGGGTCGGGTCCCTTTTATTTGTGTCTCCACTGCCAAAAGTTGAGAATGGTACCAAAAATCCGAACCGTACCGTACCACTTTTTGGGGACCCTTCCGTTGGGGTACCTGGCACAGTTGTTTGGTACTTAAGGGTGGAGCTAGACTCACCGCAGAACGTTGATTGGTTGAAAGAGTGTCGTCATTTTGCGCGTGCCGCAAGGGAAAAGACAACACACGTAACACGCTTGCAGCATGTAGCCTTTGCTCAAACAAAGACTGCCTTGTGACAAACAGCCACATATCGAGAAGCAAGAACAGGATCGGCTGTATGTCCTCCATTGTTGTTTGCGGTTACCTTTCAGGTTTCGCGCAATCGAATGACGTCAATCTACTTTCCGTCATATACCAAGCCGATCAAGTGACGTTATCACTACTTTCTGGAATACACCACGCCTATCAAGTAAGGGTACTGTTGGCGGTGGAAATGCTCGCCAAATCATGGTTAACAGACCCGACCCGTACCGTACCATAGCGCTCGGTGGAAACGCGCCATAAAACTTCAAAGTTTGTAGTTTGTAACAGTTGTAAATCTTTTTACACACACGAGTAGACCATATTTTCTCAGTGAAGAAGCCCATGCTGCTCACATTCCACAGTGGGAATCTCTGTCTGGTGGATCTGTGAACCACATTAAGCCCAAACGTTGTAATGCAAATTCACTGCGTTCAGAAAATTGCACATTCCTTATGAGAATCTCCATCTCACCCCACCCCTTCAGACATTTCAATAATAAATGATCCATCCTCCCTGAACCTCTCCCGTGGGTCAAGGGCTGATGTATGGGAGCCCGGAGGGGCCACATAGGACGCATTAGCGGGTCTCGAGTATGCACAAATGGGGAGCGTGCGATGGTAAAAAATGTTTATACCTCATAATCTATAGTTGGCAATGACTGAAAATGCCAATTCCTTATTTTCTCTCTGAGTCAGTAATACTGAAAAACAAAAATGTGTCCACGGGACGACGGCAAAGAAGGGAACTCTAAACCTGGAGATCATTTCTGGCTGAACTTTGGGCAAGGCACAGTAACGTTTTTCTCATCACTCATCGGCCTTCCCCGGTATTGAATTCCTGATACATTGTGCCTGCTTTGCATAGTGCTGGCCAATTAATCCACCTTGGCGGCTTCCATTTGGAGTGCTAATGCAATTAATGGGATTGTGGCTTAAGCTAGTTGGATGTGGTTGACGATACTCTTTCCTCGGGGATAAAAGCAGTGAGTGAAGGACGGGTTTACACTTCAAAACCGAAAGTACTAATGAGGTGCTAAAATCACTTTGAAAAGCATCTTGCGGCAGTAAGGTAGGGAAAAAGGGGCAACAGACATTCCAAGAAACCATTTTCACAATCCAGCCAGGAGCTTAAATTTCAGTCACACTTTATTCACGGCTTGGTAGCTGACACCTAATAACTTCTTTTGACCACTGAAACTTACATAATTTAGTCCTCTGTGTCTAGTTCTTTTTTCAAACATAAATTGTCAGCTAGCTGGCCATACAAATGGAAAACTGAAGATCTAATTTGCCATGGTACATGGTCCATACACAGACTTCATTTTCAAGTACACAACGTGAAGAAGTCCAAGTTTGAAAAGAAAAAAGGGACAAAGAAAAGAAAGGTCGCAACCTTTCTTTCCCACAATAAAGCCTGGAAGAATTTAATAAATGGTTTCAGAGACCCTTGAAGTGGATCAAACCATTCCTTATCATCAATGGTTGTGGAATGTTTGGTCACCCTAAGCTGCAGTGGCCGTGCGTCGCACACGCCATGTATGCAGTTTGCGGTCTAGATGGTTTAATACATTTTATCTACCTTCAGAGATTCGGAATAAGTACAAGTCTTCTTCAATGCTATTTGCTTTACAATTTTTTATTTTTTTCATGTAGGAATTGGTTCCTTTGCCAGGGATCGGGGGCCAGAGTGCACCAAATTGCGCCATCAACATTACAAATAAAAACGCACCAGGACCCGAAATTGTATAATTTGCACTGAACCATTTTTCAACTTTTGCAGTGAAAAGAAGCTGGAACTGGCCCATAGCCTGATAATAATGTGTGGTCAGCGCAGCCACATAACACAGCCCTCAGTAAACTCCATCCCACAGAGGCCACTGCCCTCAGAACTGCAAAAGCGGCTCAAAGTGTTTCACAAATCCACAGACAAAAGGCGAGCAAGAGTGAGTAATTTAGTGCTGGCTGCTTTGTGAAGGGCCTCGCAGCCCACACAGCAGCCTAAAACACAGGCCGGGATTACGCTTATCAAGCATCAACTGTTTGGTCACACGGACAAAGGCTTAATGCTGTGGGACAACTTTAATGGGTTGTGGCTGAGTGCAAAAAGGGCCTTTTTATGACAGAGGTGGAGGGCGAGAAAGTGGGAGGGAACGAGGGAGGGGGGTCTGCTCAGCAGCACAATCACTACTTTCGATATAATGAGACCAAATGGAGGGATGGGGGTTTGTTGAGTGGTATCATCTCTTTGGACCATAATCGAAAGGACGCAGCACATGAAGCCGAATGAGAGACTGAACAATTGCAATCCCTCGGAGCTCATGGGTCCGAGTACGTTTCAGGTTCTAAGGCTCTAAGGCTACTAACGTCTATTCTTAACCACTATTCCTTGACCTCTGTGGAAAACGTCACGGGGTCAAGGAAAGATTAGGGGATTAAGGGATTTGACATCCGCTGTCACCAAGCCATTATTTTTTTATAATACAGCCATATTTACAGTTTTGACTCATTTGTAGAAAAAAAAAAGAGTCCATAATAATGGTCAACGATGAATTAGTGTAGTTGATCACCTCCAGACATCATAGCCTAAATGATGGTGATTTATCACTCTGAATGAAAAAATGCTAACTCACCGAATTCGCTTTGGTGGTCCATGCTTTTAAATAATGACTTGGTAATATGTGTAATTTATTAAACAGTGACAACAACAAAAACATTTGTATACAACATGACACTGCAGATTTGAAATATCCTCGACCACAGTTTATCCAGCTCATCATACGTTGAGACCACAGTGTAACCAAAAAGTCAAATTCCAATAGATTTCTACAGAAAGTTGTCCGTCATACATTTGTCTTTCTTTGCGTAATAGAGCTCTGCAGTGCCAGTGTACCTTTGCTTTAATCACACAAATGTTTCTTTACATAGCAAAATGTTGTTTGCTGCTTTATTAATGCTCTGAATCAAGGATTCAACACTGTAGTTGAACCGTCCTAATTGTTCACTTGTTAATTAACAACCTGTGTGGGCTTCGGACCACTTATGCAACCTTCGAACACATCGGTAGCGATGGCCAAAGGCAAGAATGTTAGTCCCAAGTTGTAAACAGGAGTGATCCGATACGACACTGTACATGTTGTTTCTCTGTGCTGCATTATTCAAACTCCTTCCTGGTTAGTATGTGTCCACTATCGCTTCTTGATTCTTACCTTTGGAGTAAGAAAGGAAACCACTTTCCTCGGTATCACTGATTTTCTCATTTCAGATGACACCACTTCAACTGCTATTCTTTAGTACTTAAGCACATTTCATGTAATACTTTTATCCCTGCGCCAACGTTGCACAGAGCTCACCTACGTAATCCCGGGTACCACAGAAATACTCTCCTAAATCCATCAGATATTGTCTCTTTCCTTGTAAATCCATTTTTGAACTACACTTTATGTAAATGCTGTTTCTCCTTTTCCCCCCTTGATATTCTATTCCTATAATCCTCAGCTCTTGATCTCTGCTTCTCTTTCCATGCCACTTTTCTCTCTTTCGCTCTTTTTTCCACACTCCCCCTCACGGCTTTTTTTTTTTTACAATGTCTGCCCTTGGACCTCCATCTATTCAAGCATAATAATAAGTAAACAAGCATATGTGACCTGGCATTTCTCTTTCTTTGTGATTGCTGCGTGTCTTAATTAAAATGAAAAGGCACACAAAACATGACACCACGACAACTCAGGGAATTCAAGCTCATCGTCTCACAGATGCACAGTTAAAGGGTCAGTTATATGCTGCACAGGGCTGAGAAAAACGAAACCCACCATTAGCTGCTCCTCACCATCTGCGTTTTTGCAGAGTGCACATGCAGGGTAATGTCATAAATTTCCGCCTGGTTTTCCCTTGCAGGGCACACTTTGCTGAGTTTGCTCCTGTCAGAGTAAAGCATAATTATTGTCAAGGAGGTCTGTCACAGTTAATCTAATTCACTGGCAAGAGGCGTGGACCGACTAACAACTTAGGGACGTAGTGTTCTCACAACATAGCTGTTAGGACCATCCGCTGTGTTTGTTTTTTCTTCAATGGGCCCAGCTTTTGAAATGACATCCAATGAACCAAAGCCTGCAATGCCACCTCGAAAAAACCAGGCCATTACTCTTCCTATCGCTACTCCGCAAGAGTTCCCATTCCAAGTCGTCTCCGCTCTTGCATTCTTAGGTCTTTGCGCGTACGTGACACATGATCTTTACCTGCACAACGAGCGAACGGAACACACAACACAACCCATCTCAACTCAACACAACAGTCCCACAAAGTAGCAGTCAAAGGGAAAGGGAGGGCGTCGATCAGCCGTTCCCTATTGCGTTTGTTCTCGTGGAGTCGGTGGAAGCTGAATACTAAAAAGAGAGCGCGGCTGTGATGTGGATGAGGCGCACGGTTCTCAATCACCTCCCCGGAGACGCCGGCTGCCTCGGCGAACAGGGGGAAGAAACGGCAGACTTGGACTTTATTCATTGACGACGCCCACAGAGGTAAAGAGTTTCAAATGGGTGGAATTACAGGATCAATAGTGTGATTAGCAGAGGCCTTGTAGCTATTGTGTGTTGTTGGCAATCCATTGCATCAAGCTAAACCCAGGGGACAGTGGGGGGGGGGGGTGTTGCTCTCTCCGAGCATGGAGGCCTGAGGAGGAGGAGGTATGCATTAGAAAGAAGCTGAAACCAGACTAACCAATGACATATGTAGTAAGCCTCTAACATAATAGATGTTTGACAGTGTTACGCCAGCAAGAAATGTCACATACTTTCATCTCTGAGATGGATTTTAAGTGCACTTGAAAATAGTTTGCTGTTTTGTACGGTAAGAAACTAGGATAAATGCTAATATGTGTTTTATTAGAGGTAAGCGGCACTAGTGAAGCCAGATATGCGCAAAGCTATTACAGTTAAATGAAAATGTTGCTGCTGCACTGTGAAGGAGGACAAAGCCATGGAGGGAGAAATAGTCAAATGGGAGCTATTTAAATATCTATTTGTTCTCTTTGGGATCTGTCAGTTTTGTTCAACTTGCAACAGCAGAAACGGTAATTCTCCAAATCCAATAAAGCACACTGAGATGCACCTCTCATAAGATGTTAGCTACATGCAGAGGATGTAAGGCGTCACTGTTTATTCAAGTATAACTGCTGAATCACAACTGCACTGACCTACAACCAAGACGGGTAAAGTTAGCCTGAGCTCTTTACGTAATTAGTTTAGAATATTGCCCATTAGTGCACATCAAGTCGACATCCAACTGAAATCAACATACATTTTTTATATCGTTTTTGTTGTTTTTCTCAGCTACTGCATAAATAGTGACTCTAGTATATGTTGCTGTTCATGCCCCCCCCACCCCATTTTTGCATTCAACAGATTCAGGGTGTTGTTGTGCAGAGCTACACAGAAAAATAATTTCATTTTCAACTGTATTTGCATAAAGCACTAATGTCAGCGTTCCATCACAGGCATGCGGCACAGTAGCAGCCAGACAGCAGCGTGCCACACAGGAGACCCATGGACGTTAAACAACAACCCATATCGTCTTTCAAACTAATGCCTCCTTCCAACAAAACAAACAAGGACAAATGTATTTCACTGCACTCTGTCTTGCTGAATGAGCAACCACACAAACACCCACCTCTAAGCAGGCTGAGTAGCTGATTAGTTACCCGGCAACAGCACATTAGTTGAAAATCGTACCTGCAGATGTTGGTGTGGTCGTCAACGTGTTTGTAGGCCCCAGAATAGAAAACGCATCCACATGTCATGTCAGGAGAGGATGTCAGAAGAGGATTTGTTGCCGTCTTTAGGTGTAGACCTTTGGAAGAGCTTTTAAATTCCAGCGCTGTTAGACAACTCGTTTTTACATAACATGATGTGCACAGACATGAGTGCTTTTATTCAGTTGCAACGGCTGGGAGCATTGACACTTTGTTCGACCTCACAAAGTCGATGCTATTATGTGCATTCTCTGAGCTCTTTTGTCAGATAGCCAGAGTTGCTATGTTCCCAGTGTCAGCGCTGTAATTTCTGCCATTAGTACCAATTTGAACATTGCATTCATCCAAATCCTTTTTATTCATATAGCATTTTGCACCTGCAAAATCATTGGACTAAATCAAGATATTTTTTAATTGTAACATCGCGGTCAACATGTCTTTTCCATTGCAACAACACATCGATCTCAGTATCAGGTTGATTTGTGTTCTGCACTGATCAAATTTTTTATCCAACAGCCTAAATGAGCCATCATATATTGAATTAAAAAAATTAATTTGAAAAGAATTGGCACGTTTTTTGAGGAGCTAAGCACAAAAACACGGCCTTGTAACCTCTTGTAATGGACTGCAAAGTGAGCGGTCCAGCTGGTTTTTCGTTTTTTTGGCTCCGGAATCCTGTCTAGATGTGAAAGCCAAACGGAAATCTTTAACAAACGGCTCACTAAAACACAAATTCATGACACTACATTAAGAAAAATATCCCCCTTGGATCCAAACACAGCATAGCGCTTCTCTCTCAGTTGATTCGGGCCACGGTGGGCCAGCATGCACCTAGTGAGGCGAAGCGCTGATGCTAACCTCGCCCTAAAAACACCAGCAGCTTCCATGTCGACCGTCCCTCACTGTGTGACTATAGCATCACTAGTTTACCTCAGTTCGGTCCAGTCTTTAAGCACTTAGAGCCGCTGGCCGTGACAGACTGGCTGAATTTCATTACATCGTGCTGTTACATGAGCAAGTTGCTCGCCGTAGCCGCAGGATGAGAAGGCCAATCAATACTGTCAGTATCTGCCTCCTCTAATCTCTGTCGCCTGTGTCAACGCCGCTATCTGTAATAGATCTTAAGGATTAGAGGGGGCCCTTCTTGAGATACTTCTTCTTGCCCGAGGACTGGTCAGCCAGAAGGACCCTGGAGGGCCGGGTCCAGCCACACTGATCCAGCGTGCCCCCCCCCCCGCGCGTTATACGGAGAGGGCGACACTCTCACAAGAAGAGGGGAGAAGCAGTGGCTTGGTTAAAAAAAAAAGATAGGGGTCAGAGAAATAGCAAAAGAAGTATGTCACTGGGGAGCGAGGTGAAGAAGGCAGCGGCAATAGTTATGGCAACCAGAAGATTGATAGGGACAGGCAAAGGAGAGGGAGGGGTGGGGGGGACAGGAGGGACAGGATGGTGGGTAAACAAAGCTAGCAAGGCGAAGAAGGTAGAGGAGCAACGAAAGGGAAAAAATAGACAGAGGGAGGGAGAGACGAGCAGGGAGGAGGATAAGCGCACCGGTCCAGGGGAGGCGAGAGCCCATGTAATTTCTCTAATCCTCCTGGCATTTATACTTGCACCAGACAGATAATGAAAATGAAAAATAAAATGGAAAACTTCCCCTCTTGGACCGGGCACTGGATTTTTTTTTTTTTAATCTGTTGCACTGCTCAACTTTTCCTTTTTTTTCTTCCTTTTTCGCAAAGCCTCAGTGGGTGAGTGCTGAGTCAGTAGAGTTGTCTGTATATTATTACTTTGAACTGTGACTCACCAGGGCCTTGTTTCCTCAACTGAAAAGACGAAGAATGCAGAATGTGCTTAACAAACTGGTTAGATTCATCTGGCTTGATCGATAGCTGTAATTGGGTATAACTTGCATTACACGGAAAGTTTATGGAGTAACTGATGGTAGCATATATAACTGAACTAAAATAGTCCCAGCACAGAACCTTGTGGAACTCCGTGACAGTTCTGTGTGCATTGAGGATTCATTGTTTACACATAAAAACTAGGATCGAACTGATAAGTAGGACTTAGACCAGCTTAGTGCGGTTACTTTAACGCTTTAATCCTTTCATGAACCGGTAGAGTTGATTAGGCCGTCTCGACCTTCGTTATCGACAAGCAATTGTGGCACCCCCCTCTAGTTCAACCTCAGGATAACCCTGTTAGCTCCACCATGAAGAACCTTTGCCAGAGTTGGCATTTTTTGCACTGTTGCACCATTGACGGTAAGCTGCAATCCGACAGCACGGTAATTGCAGTGTCAAAAGGCAATCAAGTCTCGTATTATTCACTTTAAGTACAAATATGAACTTATGACTCATATGCAGGGTATTTTAGATCAATATTCTAGGACCAAAATCATTACAATTAACCTCAACATCTACACTGATCCCAACTGTATTCCAACTCGAACCTTTTAAACCTTTGATGGGCCTCTAAATGTCCACACAAGGACTAGAGCTCTATTTGGTCCTCATACAGATAGCTGCGCGAGTTCAAACACACACACCCACAAACTCACGCAGGCGCACCGACGGGAGATTGAACTAAAATAATTGTGAGCAAGCTGGAGGGCAAGAGCCGTGTCCAATTGCTTGTAATGTGCACGGCGTGAGAAAGCAGCTTCGATACACTTGTAAATCCGGACAGACAGCAGCGGGCCAATTAGAGATACGCCACTGTTCATATTCTAAATACATGTTAGTGTTGCGTTTGCTTGTCAGGAGGACAAGACTGCACGACAGAAACCAGCGGCCCGGTCACTTTGAGTCATTCGCTCAACATTGTTTTCTAAAAGAGGAAATCGGTTGTTTACATTCGCAAGAAGATCTTCTGCACATGAAAACAAATTGTCGAGATTTTAAAGTGCTATGAATAATACTCCTAATTATTATCCTTGGAATGGATGTGGCACTCTACTTTTAATAGTCACTGCCTTTGAAAAGAGCGAGCTGCTCTCCCACCTTTCTTGTAAAGGGTTTATATGCAGTTGTGTGCATCAAATGATACAAAAGGCCTCCTCCCCCTCGAGTAAAAAAATTAAGATGAGAGAAAATTGCGGCGCTTTCCAGGTACTCAGAGTACTAGACTCTCATCTGCTGCTCCTTCTGGACTCAAACAAACTTGTTCATCTTTTCTAAGCACATCACAATTAACCCAAAGTAAAACCAGGTCAGAACAAAGTCATTTCAGTCATTTTTACAACTTGATGATGCCAATGCCCCTAATTTTTTCCTAAAAAAAAAACCCCACTCTGTGATTAGTTCAGCCAAAAGCTAGATTAACGTGCGTTTATAGCCGTAGGCGAGCAAATTTAATTGCAGAAAGAAATGTACAAAAGCAAATTACCACCACAGCCCAGTAGTATGTCCCTGGCAAGGATGCGTGTGTGAAAAGGTGAAAACTGAGATTTTGTCAATAAATGATTGGCAATAATCCTGAATTCTGTTTGTTATGTTCAAAAGTTCTCGACGCAGCACATTTCCATAGCAAGTCTTCATTTTCAAGGCAGTTTAATTGAATTTCCGGCACAGAATTATCTAAATGAACTATGCAAGAGACAGCAAATGCATTTGGAGGATATATTACTCTTTGCCGCCTGTTACGGTGGCCCTGTGAGCTCCACGTTAAGGACGAGCATGCGGATACACAACCGAAGCGAATGAAGAAACATACTCACCGCTTTGACGACAGATGCAGCATCCAGTAAGAGCGCCGCAGACAGAGAAGTTCACAACATACAGGAAACTGTTTCCACGGGAGACCGAAAAGCGATGTGCACGTCTGGGAAATGTCTGTTGCTCCCAAGTTTTGTTGCATTTCGCGTCATTTGTACAACACCATTAAGTTCACCATCTGCAAAAAGCAACAGGAAGCACAGAGGCCTTGTGAAGTTCTTTTTTAAAAGTGTTTTTTTTTTCTCGAAATTTGTCATCAAATTGATGAAAAAGTCAAGATGTTTATTCATTTGCTTGTGGTGCACCTATTGTGCTGTTTCCAGGCAACCTCTGCAATCACCACCAACACGGCCCTTTTATTATGTGACTGCACATATTAGCCATACTTTGTTGTTACTTAAATCACAAAAGACATTTTTAATAACGCAGTTCGGCATATTCAGTGCCAGCTGGACAATAAATATAATACCCAGTAATTGTGTCGCTCTCACTCTGCTGCAGGATACTTCTTAAACGGACTAAAACATGTTATATGTTTAAGATTTTCGTAAACATTTTTACGAACAGGTTTTGGAGATCAGGCTGCAATGTCCTGACATTATATTTTTGCCACCAGGTAAGAATCTTTTCCCTGAGCTCTGCGGCAACAGAAATGTACTCGACCACTGTCAGTCTGACGGAGGGCTTTTCGTTGGCCTCCCTCCTGGATCCAGTTCTTGCTGTCGCCGCACAATGAGAGGAGAATCTGTCCCCCTACAGCCGTCCACATTCATTCTCACTGGTCACGCACTGCTCAGAGCACAGAGCATTTCCACTCGCTTTATCCAGGAAACACAAAGAAAGAAGCCATGGCAGGGCCTTCGAATAAGGCTTTAAGTCCCTTACTAGAACCATGGACTTTACAAGGTTTCCTGCTGTATGCCTCTGCATATTAGCCACACTGGTTTGCCACTGCAAGGTATGAAAGTAAAAGATTCCCTCCTAATGTATTCAAATTAAATCAACCATTTACAAGTCTCTGACTCCACTTAGCGTTTTCCCTATTAGACGCTCGCAGAATTAATTTTGTTTCACCTCCACATTCTAAAGCTGATCTGAGGAGCAGCCATGTTACTCATCCTACGTTGTATTTATCTAAAAAGAGCAACATGTCAAGTGCAAAAGAACAAACAGTATGGAATCTAGCCTAGTGTGGAACAAATGGATGGCAGATTCAATTAAAAGAGAAAAGGGGAATTGAGGGGAAAAGTGTATAAAAAAGAGTAGGACCTTTGGTCCTGTCATTAAATGTCAAAGAAAACAAATCCCTTTTTAAGATGCCTTTAGAAAACGGCTCATGCTTAGTGAACAAACATTACCTTAACAAGAACAGAAATATCAGTTGATTTTCAGCGTGCATGTTTTTTAAATCATCAGCATGCCGGTACATTAACGCTCGTTGGCTTAAATTGTTCACATAAAGGGCTCTAGAGCTCATAAGCGACTAAAAAGACATTTAACTGCAGGCATTCTTTGTTTTTCCCACCTCGGCGGCTGAGCACACACGGGGCGAGAATGACGCTTTTGCCAGTCTAAATTACTAACAAATGCAGCATGTACTTTTGTTCTAAAATTTCACCCGTAAATATCTTGTCTAATTAGAGAAAAGCAGCCTATAATTTGCATTGCATTTGACATAATAAGCCAAAGGAGTGAGGACGACCAAATGAACCCAGCGGAGCATAAAAGTGTAGAGAGGACACTGGTTTGTCCTCCCTGCTGAGAGAGGAGCAGTCAGGCAACTTAAGGCTTACTGAACACTGACAAAAGTAATCAGATCTGGATTTGTTGTCTCTCTAAGAGGTTCTACAGAAACTTTACCGCTCAAAAAATGAGGATGTGGAAAGATTTCAACTTTTTCTTTTTTTTTTATTGTCACCACCCTGGAGGTCACGACATTAATCCAAAGGTGGGATGGAGAGCTGGTGAGAAACCACCGCAAAGAGACCCAGCGGCGATCTGAAGAACAGCTACCGTGAGAGAGGATTTGATGGTAGTATTTTTGTTTGCATTGACATGGTGTCCTCACCAGGGTTTTTCCATAGGATTTTGGATTATTAAACAAAAAACAACCTTGTGCTTAAATAAAAGTTACAGTGAGACATTATTTTTTTGTTGTGAAAGAATGATGATTTTTGAACCCTAAGTCTCCAATCAACAGTAGTTAAAGAAAAACTAGACCACAGTTGCAGGAGCAAGTTGATACACAACAAATATATAAGGAATATATATATATATATATATATATATATATATATATATATATATATATATAATATATATAATATATATAAAATATATATATATGTATACATGTATAAGGAATAGTAAAAGGGATAATTTAGCCACTTGTTAGCAACCCCCTTTTTCAAGACAAGTGAAATGGATGAGTGTGGTATCTACTGATATATTTTACATGGAACAAATCTTAACCTGCGTTTATATACTTTATTTCATGAATATAACCTCAAACCTGGTTAAAACAATACACGGGGGGGTGTGCCAGCTATGACACTGCGGATCCATGAGTTTGCTGGTGCGCAAATCATCATATAACCGCGCAGGCTTACAAAAAGCGTGTGTGCGGCTGAAGTCAACTCCTCTGGCACATTCAGCTGAGCTGGGCGCGCGCCAGGCGCTGTGCATCGTTTCCTAATGCCGTCCCTCCACGGAGCAGAGACGTAGTTTGCTTCGGGCCGGGCGTGTCCTGTTGGGTCTTTGCTCCCGTGGTGAGATGTCCTAATAAGTATTGATAATCATACACTGATGGTAATGATAATAAGGCACCCCAGTCACAGCCCTCAGTTATGAGAGAGTAGGATGGATTAGTCAGGGAATGTTTTCCCCTTTCTCAGCCGTAATTCACCGCCGCTCCAAAACACCAAGCCAAGTTGGTTGCATATTTTGCAAAGCACATATGGTGTTATATTAAAATTTGGAGATAAATCCAGTTATGAAGCGGCAGGAGCAGCACTTGGAGACCCGGTGCTGCAAAACAACTTAATGTCAGCCGCTAATCTAGTTGCAGGTGTTCAGAAGAGCAGAACGCAATTAAATCAAATTGGCTTTCACACAGTTATTCAAATTGGTTTAGAATCAAACGCTATAAGACTAAATATGCTTACCTGGGCAGAATCGCCCACTTCCCTTAAACTCACCCCTCATTGCTCCCCTACAGGACGCTGTCAAGAGATGGGAGGAGCCGAAACCGAAATGAATTTACATTTAAATCAGCTTGGAAGCCGAACAGAAACGTGATCAGGGTCCCCGCTTATCCCCACCGCCTTAATCAAAGTTCTGATGTGATGACACACAACCCATGAGAAGTTGCCTGGTAGCACCTCAAGAGAGGAGCATCGTAATGATCATTAATGCACTGCCCACGACGCAATTAAGCACCGATTCAAACCACAGTTTGGTGTGTCGGACACACAACCAGAGTGTAAGTGTGTTAAAGTTCCTCCTGGATTCTAGCTCACTTCTAGCCTGGAGTCTCATAAAGTGCCTGTGATGTCCTCTCAGGAAACAAGTGAAGGGTATCTGTGTGTTTGGGGCTGAAGTTAATCAATCTCTGCGATGTAGCACTGGTTGTGCTAAGTTGCTATTTTAGTCTAATGTGTTGGTCTGGGTTGCAGGCTACCTCACAGTAATAGAAACTAGAGGAAAAGTCTTCATTACTGGTATGATTATTTATTCCTAGAGAGGAAGTCATCCATCTTCAATCAAGTCAAAGTCGTCCTCCGGTTGACACAGAAAAGTCCTGATTGAGCTTCTGCATCTCAAGATTCACCTGCTGCTCTTGAACTAAAGAATGTAACAACAGAGAAGTTGGTTGGGTTGGATTAATAACATCAGTGAACAATAGCTGGGAAAAAAAGTTACTATAGGAGATATTGTGGCTGGCTTTCACTCAGAACACTGAGATCAGTAAGATACGTAGTTTATTTCAATAGATTAAAATGTCAGTCAAAACCTCAAAGTGTGTTTTCATGAATGTACATTTCGACTGTAAGAGTGTTCTTGCTCAGGGCTGAGGATGACAAAATATGAAGTTTGAAAACATTGCTGACGACCGGAATCTGAAACGGCGGCCCCACTTCTACTGTTTCATAGTTCCTCCTCAAATATTTAACTCTGCTCAACATTTTTCCTTCTTTTGCCATAAGCCTTTTGTCTATATGTTTTATCTGGGTTTTTTTTTTCTTCCTGTCTGTCTGTCTGTCTGTGTATCTCACTGGTCCAGTGGAGATCAGAAGAAATCCCTTCGTATGAATGTGGGTCTATTCTCCCTCCGTATCATCTCTCTGTGTCTTGTTGTCTTTCCTTCATCAGCAAAGTCTCTGGCGGACCGAAAGCAGGCCAGTCAATCAGACGAGCACATCTCATGCCCATCCAATCTGACGGGTTCTCTGTCTGCAGTTTTCTTTAAATCCGTCTTGTTTCTAGTTCAGTCCAGACTTTCTGTGGCTTCATTCCGTTTTTCCGGTCCAATAGATGGAGATCAGTCAAATCCAGCGGGAAGTTCACAGCATGCTAACGGAGCTGAAAGCGTCCGTGGAAAATCGTGGCCAGGGACGGAAGGCCAGTTGAGGCTAAGTGAGAGTGTCCTGACCAAAGTGTTGCAGAGAGCAGTGCGTTAATAAGCGGCTCCTGAATAACTGCGAATTAGTAATTATACATAGAGGGGCAAAAGGTAGTTGAGATGTAATGCTGGGCCCTAGTGCTCATTATTCCAGGTATGAAACACACACACAACACTGGATTATCCTGTCACATGATTAATTAGAGCCTGGAAATTTGACAATATCAACATTTATATTTTCGGGGCAAAAACCATTGCATATATATGACAAGAAATACAAAGGTCAATAATTAATTTAATTTATTTGTTTGTAATGTAGCACAACGTTTTGTTATCTCTACTGAATAATCAAACAAAACAAAAAAACATGGATATGCCGTTTTTATTTTCAAGCTATATTTAACAAATGGCAACATTTTAAATTAATTATTTTTACATGCGTATTTTTGGGGTGGCAATCTTGATCACCATAAGTTATGATCTGTGTAATCTATCCCACTGGCCCCCGCTGCAAGCCTGTACCACGCCTCTGACTGTATAGTGGTTAATGATGAGGACAAACCGGGAGATGCTATATTACTGTAATGAATCATTAAATAATGCTTAGTCCATAGAAAAATGTAAATCGACTCGCTGGCGACTTTGTTCATGAGTCACTCCTGATTAACTATGAATGAGCTACTGAGCGGCGCAAACTATTAACAACTCATTAACTACTCATTACTTAGAGGAGCAAAAATCCAGATTCAAAGCATTTATATAGCAGCAAACAACTGTTTGCTGTATAAATATGTGGTGGAGTAATCGCGTGCTGAGCAGAGCGTGAGCGTGTTCAGTCATCAATCTTCAATCATTAGTTACTTTTTGTGTGCCGCTTTAAGTATGTTGATAAATCTTTCACAATAAACGTCTTTCATAAATTCTTTCTTAATTCTGCTTAAGGATTTTTTTTGCAGTTGGGGAAAAAAAAAGAAAGGGAACACCAGCAACGTAACAAGGATCTGGACTCTAAACCTTTTGTGCAAACATTAATAACAAATCAAATGAAAATGAAGAAGAAATAACCAAGAATACAACATTATCATATCCTGTCAATCAAATTTGTTTTCCTCAGATGATTGAACCAAAAAAGATAATATTCATCTCCCGAAAGTCTTGGGAAAATGTCACTATTCCTCCCACCATTTCCAGCACCTTCAGACTGAGCTTCATTTTACTCATCATTTCAATTAACTATCAATGCAGCACTTTCTGTGGCATTTTTAAAAGTATTTTTTTTAATATTGCCCGCAGATAAAAACCTACCTGGTAATTCATGTCCTTTTACTCCAGCATGGGCTGGTATTCATAGAAATAGTTTGATCGGCCCCATCATTTAAATTCCTCATGATTCATTTTATAATTCCATCACAGTGTCTGGTCTGTTTGGTGAATGGCTTCATATCTGGCTACAGATGAAGTTAAATTCAAGCAACTTCTCTCAATGTTCTCAATGCAATTCAATCTGCCTCACATTGTCTTCCACCCGGACATCAGTGTGACTCAGTATTGTGTATAACATGTGCTGACCCAACCAGGAATGTATCTACAAACCTAAGAAAGCGTTAAATGTACTAAACACCGCCCTAAGATGAGCAACACTGAAGAGAGAAATAAAGCTGTGCCTATTTCAACCGAATTGGCAAAAAAAAAAAGGTTTCTAAGACAAGGATTCTGGATTAACACTGTCGCTGAAAGCTGCTTCATGACACAAGGATAATGCAAAGACAAACATGGAGGATTCAAGGAGGGGTTAGTGAGGAGAGGGACATTGTTCAAAAACATGAATAGTGAGAGTGTTTCCAGAATCCCCAGGCTTTCAAGTCAGGCTTTTGATTCCGACTGCTCTTGCCGTCACGGCGAGGTTTTGAGGATGATGAGCAGGCCACATGTTTCAGCAGCGCAGGTCAGCACAGTGTGACCGCGAAGTGGGGAAAAGAGAAGCGGAAGTGTGCGAACTTGGGTGGGAACAAAAGACGTGCGCAGGCAATAAAGATGCAGCAGAGACAAGCAGAGAGAGTAGCTAATGTAGCACGGTGTGTGGATAAATGGATTCACTGCTCATGTGTGCGACTCCACAACCCGAAACCCCAACAAGACACGACAAAAACAAAACCACATATTCTTGTGCAAACTTCTCCTGTGCTCGGAGCAAATCGGGAAAAGGCTTAAATCAGATAAGAAACCTGGAGCCGATGTAGAAAGGATCTTGTGTAATGATGGAACAAATGTTGACTTTGATGCAAATAGATTACGGGAAGTATTGGAGAAAGTCACACAAAAAAAGGTTGGATGATGTATTCAACAATTGGAGAGCGTTTAAAACTTTTTCTGTGTGGTTTAACAAAATACAAGTATAGTCTATTCACATCGAGATGGTCATTGACAAATATGCACCTGTTTGGAGGAAATGAGACAACATTGCACTGAGAACCATCTATATCATATTGATTAATTCCATTTAACATTAGGGCTGTGTGGTGGTCACAGTCAGTATCTTTGGGATGAGTATGCGCCTTTACAACTACAACATCAGCACTAGGAGTTAAAAGGAAATGCCTGCAAAAAAATAAGAAGGCTTCAAAAAGCTTCAGCTCCATCGCACATTAAGCCGGAAAAAGCTTTGGATGTGCCGAAAAACAAAAAAACCCCAAACCATTATCAGCAATACTGTAGATTTGACATTAATCCAAAATAAGATTAAGAGTTTATTTTAAATCCTCACACAGTAAAGACTGATAGAAGTCTGTTATACTCAAATACATATGCTTAAAAAAAAATGGAATTGCATTCTCTGTTCCAGAGTTTAACCTCGAGGATGATAACAAAGAAGCAGCGAGGATCCATCCAGTGAAGAAAAGCTCACATTCTATTCAGCATTGTTGCGGTTTTGAAGAGCTCAATGAGAGCATTTGTTTGTTCACATTCAAGTCAGGTGTGGATGAAGACATTCTACAAGCAGACCAGACACTGTGAGACCATCACAAATGGCATTGCACAGAATTCATATGCTGGGACCGAGCGTGCTATCGCTATGGATACCGGCATGTGTTGGAATCAAAGGGAAAAAAAAGAAACTTATCTGGAGCACATTTATGTAAACAACCTCATAGAGGTCGCACGTGACAGCAGAAATATTTAAGTAACTTTTGTAACTTGTGCTGAGAGAGCGGGGCGGCTACGTGTTCCATCTCAGGCACAAGCGCTCTGTCCGGGGGAGCATCCCGTAACACGAGGACACCTTTGCGGATGAAAAGCCACCAAGGGAACGCTAATAAGCAATTTTCTGATAATGCGACCCCATTACCCTCGCAGCCAACATAATACCTGCACTCCCTTCTGTGATTATCGACCTTGTTGCTTTTTCTCAGGGACAAAGTAATACTGTCCGGTTTTGTTTTCTTCTTCCTTTCAACACAAAGTGCAACATTAAAATGGTCAAACGATGGCTTCCTCAATGACACATTGAATCTTGGAACTTTATTTGAGTGTTTTAGCGTCACGATGACAAGCTGCATGGTTCATGGGGAGCTGTGGAATGGCTTCGGTGCGAGGATCCTGGCAAGGGAAGTTGGATCAAGTTCAACCATTTAATTAAGATGTAGATCGCCGATGTTTAAGTTTGGTTCCAGATCCGTCAGTCAGGTCCCTCTGCTGCGATGTCTGCCTATTCCAGTCAGAAGATTAAATGCAATATCTAATTAAATGAAACGTGATTACTAAGGTGTACAGATAGCAGTGTGGAATTGTTCTTTTATTCCTTCATTCTATAATTGGCACACCGTTTAAACTTGGCTTGTCGAGACGATCGGTTTTGTCGCGTTGTGGCTGTCTGACGGTCGGTGTCACTGCGCGTGTCAAACCTCATCACTGAGGGACACTTCAGCGGCCGTCTTTGTTGTAGTTTTATAACTTGTGGCTCGCTCCGTTGCAGGAGTTTTATCCTTCAATGTGCTACAGACGGAAAAGAAACCACATAACGTGCGTGCAATGAGTGGTGGGGGGGCTGTAAGATGAAGCCACATGAGATGATAACAGTCCACTCTGTAGGATATTACCATTTATCTGCCCTGCCTCCATCAGTCCAGCCCTCTCCGCCGGGTGCTTGAATCCTCTAAATACTGAAAGGGTGGCACCCTTTTAAAGGTTGCTAAATTGTACTTGTCTGGTCCTTGCGTTTTTCCTTCCAGCAGACAGCAGCGTGCATTGGAGCTGGTTTTGTGACAGGGGCACATTCATCATGTAATAAAGGGATGCAAGCAGCTCCAAAAATGCCCCAAAATGAAACTCAGCGAGCTCCATTAGAGGAATTCTTCAGGATTCTTTCTTTGGCTTCAATGCCAATGATGTCGTCTTAGAGGATGTGATAATCTCATGCTGGTACAACTACGCGCGTGTGAGGGAGAGAGTGGGCCGTGTTTGTTGTAATGGTGAAGGGCATTTGCTTCTCTTTATTTTTAATCCCACAGAACAGCAACTCTGAAAACGGGACGTTGATTATTCCCACGTGCTGCGTTCATGTGCACCTGCCTACGTGAGCTTTTCTACAACACACATGATAGATACACCACAATACAATGCACTATGAATACACATGTTGGTTACATGTTCTTAAGACGGTCTGCCACTTGAAGGCCCTCATAAAAATCACCAACATACATTTTCCACCCCGCTTATTTTCACAGTAAAATGGTATTGGAAGGCACAGCCGTGCTGCTGGTATTTCATAAATGATGTTGTATGTGTGTAACATTAAGATGGACAAATAGATTCACCGTGTTTTATTCCATTTGCACAAGCTTCAAAACTGACACACTTCTTTAACAGTGTTTTACTGCCACCTATTGTTGAACGAGACAACTGTTCCTTACACAAGGAGCGTTCAATAAATGCAGCAATGCATAGCGATTTTTTTTTAAAGAGAAACCCGAAGCAGGAAATGTGAAAAGTAAAAACACTTGGATGTTACTAAATAAAAAAATTAAAATTAAAGCTAGAGTGAAAAACAACTGCCTCCCCAACAGTAAAATGTGAACCTATTCCCTCTTTAGCTGTAGCGACCAACAGGCCTCATTTCGGATTTTCATTGCTCTCAGAGGTGCAGCTGACCAAAGTTGGCGAGGTTGTTGGCCTCGGACCAGGCAGGGTGCTGCGCGCCGTCCATCTCCGAGGCGACTTGGTTGCCGCTCGCCAGACTGTGATTGCCCCCGCCGATGGTGGCCTTGCAGTCCGGGCAGTTGCGACTCTCCACGGCGCCTCCGCACTCGGTGATGACGTAAACGTGGCCGTTGGGACATTTGTACCAGTGGCCGGGCGGCATCTTCAGAGCCGAGACGATCATCTTCCTCTCCTCCTCGCCGATGCCCAGACCCGACATGCGCGGGAGCCTCTCGCCGAGTGCCTCCATGGCTCCTCTCACGCGCTCTTCGTCCTGCTCTGTGTACTGGCCACGCTTCTCCAACACCGCTGTTATTGCTTGGACCTCGGATTGTATTGTGTCACGTCGCCCTCTCACGCCCGCCTCCTGGCAACGGAGGTTGAGTTCGGCCAGCGAGGTGATTCTCTGTAGCTCTCTCTGCAGATCAAAGACCTGCTGCTCTGTGAAACTTTGGTGCCGGTGATTCAGCCATTCCAAGAATTCCTCGACACGCACTCCGAACGTGAGGCTCTGCACTGCCGGCAATTTTTCCCTTTGGACCTTCTTCAGCTTTGCAACGCTTATGAGGAACTCGATCCTGTTCTCCAGGATCCACAGGTCCTTTGCTGTGAGATTCTTTTCTGCCAGTCTTTCGGTGATGTGCATAGAATCTAATTGACACTGAAATTCAAAGAGGTGGTGGTTCTCCGCACACCGACTTTGAAGGGCCCGCCTCTGCTTATTGATATCTGCCTTACGTCCGCTTATCTTTACCTTTACCGTCTCAATCTCAGCAAGGCAGCTGTTGATGTGAGTTCCATAGCGGAGATTCTTGCGGATTGGAGCTTTACACTTGGGACATTCCTTCAGTTTGATGGCCACCTCCTCTCCTTCCTTTGCCTGCTGGCCGGCATCCATCCCCATGTATTGGTCCATGGCTGTGTACTCGATGAGGTGGCCACAGTCCTCCAGCTGGATGAAGTGAGCCTCGGGCTCGTCCTCGGTGCCAAAGAAAATCTCCGTGACCTCGTCGCGGTTACAGATGCGACATTTTCCCGGACACTTGTCTCCGCACAGGCCGATGCACGGGTGGCCGCAGCGCAGGGTCTTGGCACAGGGTTGGTTGCACGGCAGCCGGTCACACGGCTCGTGGCAGAGCTTGCTGCAGCGCTGGTGAGGGCACTGCCAAGCGCAGGGCTCCACGCACGGAGCGCAGGGCAGGCCGCACGGATTCATGCACTTGCTGTGCACGCAGCAGTTCTCGCACGGCTTCCGGCAAGGCGGGCAGGCCATCGGGCAGGGCTCCGGGCACTTGTGAGAGCAGATGAGGAGACGCTCACAGCGGTGGCGGCACGCGGAATGGAAGCGGCCCTGGAAGCACCGGCCGCAGCTTCCGTCACAGGCGTGGCCGCACTGCAGCTGCTTCTGGCAGGGAGTCTTGCATTTGGGCTCGAACGGGTGTGTCTGGTAGAAACACGCGTCTCGTTGGCCGTGGCCGCACTTCAGCCGTAAGGCGACCTTCACCTGGCACAGCGAGGTGCACGGCTCTCCACACAGCGCTGCGCACGGATGGCCGCATTGAAGCAGCTGCTGGCAGGGCTCCTGGCACAAGAACGTCTCCGGGTCCTGGTGGCACGGGACCACCTGGGTGTGCCCGCAGCGCGGTACGACCTTCTCAACCTGCACCGCGCACTGCGGGCACTCTTCGAAGCACAGGAGCGGGCACTTGTGTCCCAGATCGCACGAGACCTTCTGGCAGTTCTTGCGACAGAGGTACTCCTTGTGCTCGGGGTCGCAGGGGTGGCACAACCGCGAGCAGACGTGGCCACAATCCAAACGGAACTCGCAGCGCTTGGTGCAGCCTCCCTCGGGCGCCAGCTCGAAGTCCTCGGCGCAAGACGCTTTCACGCGCCGGTCTGGGTGGTTCTGGCAGCACAGCGTCAGGGCATTTCCAATCTGATCCTTTTCCCTCAGGGTTTGGAAGATGTTCCCCCAGAGTTTGACCTGGCCCAGCATGGCGCAGTTGGCAATACAGTAAAGGCCTTTCTTGGCCCGAGACAAGGCGACACAGACGCGATTGGCGATGCTTAAAAAGCCAGCTTTACCCTGCCGGTTGCTGCGGACCAGAGACAGCAAAACAATGTCGTTCTCTTCTCCCTGGTATTTGTCCACGACGTGAACTTTGACCCCGGCGAACTTGCTGGCGGGCATGAGGTTGCCCAGGCAGTAGAGCTGCCCGGTGTAGGTTGTGAGGATGGTAATTTGTTCTGGTTTGTACCCCTGAAGGATGAGATAGCGACAAAGGGAGACTACAAACTTTGCTTCATGTTGGTTCTGATGGCTTTTCCCTTCTTTGATGTTTTCTTCTAGGTTTTCATGCTCCACGAAGAATAAACTAGTATTAAGGCCCTGTAAAAAAGACATGTAATAACACGTTATTCTTGGATATTTACCACACAACTTTTGTCACATTTTTCTTGCCAAACGATAACAAAAGAAAACCTAAAGTTATGATGCAGATTTGAGACACTAAACATTCATTACAAAATAAATGAAAATAAAAACAGGATGGAACAGCAGCTGGAGAGAAGATAAAATATGCACCTTGATGTTTTCATAGTCAAAAACCGATGGATGGTTTTCCAGCTCAGCGTAGATGTGCGGGGTCAGAAGACAGGCAATTTCTGGCCTCATACGATGCTGGAGAACAAACACAGATAAACCCGTCATACAAATACAGGAGGCACAAACGCACCAATGAATCATTCACTCAAACATATCCATTTCAACCTAGTCTTTAACTGAATGATCTAAATTTCATCAATCGATAGATCTTGCGATGAGAAACAAAACGAGTGTTTGTAAAAACACGAACCTGATAGTTGAGTCTGACGTAAGGAAGTTCCATCTTCACCAGCCGCTCAAACATGGACATCTCCAGGTCAAAGTTCCTAGCGAGTTCATACACCGTGGCACTGGGGCGCAGCTAAAAAAGACAACAACAATAAGGTTACCGTTTCTTGTTCCATCCAGGGGGGGGGGGTGTTAAGTTAATTTGGCAGTTTTATTGTCTGCCTTTAATATATTTTAAGAACCACAGATCTCAACCATTGAGAAATAAGCTTCATGGCCAAATGCCAATGGTGATCAGACTTACTGTTATCATGTAAATGCCAGTGAATCAATACGTATTACACAGTTCCAAGGCAAAGGTGAAGGAAACCATCTATAGTAAGCCTGGAAGGGATTAAAAATATTCCGCTATGAGTTTTGGTTTGAAAGGGACTGGATGGGACTATAAAATATATATGCAAATGCACTCCAACTTTCTTTTCCTCTCTGTTTTGACTTTGCAAAAAGTGTTTGTGTGTAACTGGCCGTGTGTGTGCAGACCTATTTAGCTAGAGGACAGAGTGTGGTTGTGCATGTATGTGGGAGACGTGTGGGGGAGGCAAGATAAATTCCAGTATAAATGTGATGCATTGAGTTCTGCTCGATGCAACACGAAAACCTGTGATTAATGAACAGCGGAACAATGCCAAAGCTTATATTATACAGAGAGTGTGAGGCATCCACCTCCCATACATGCAGATTGCAGCTATGCTACTCCAAAAACAAAGCTCTTGGTCATGAAACAAACTCACTACCAGAATACTTCATCTTGATTCCTTTGCTTAGATTCTTTTTAACCACACCTGTACTAATTTAATGTTCATTTGTTTCAATCGATAAATAATAAATAATTTACTTATGTGCCTAACTGACATTTCTAAGCCTGGTTTTCAGGTGCGCCTCTATTTTGAAATTCCATTCTTGTACTTGCTAAACTTTCATTGCAACTGCAAGCAAACCACGTTTGTTTGTATATTCAAATGCCTTCAAAGATTCATGCATAAACAAAGTACAAGCAGCAAATATTAGGAAACGAGCAGGAAGACGCTGCACAGAAGACAAGGAGACCAGGGCAGAATATTGAGATGTGTGAAAGAATTGGGTGCCATGCAGCTTGTTCGACAGGCTGCCCGTCCATATGTCCCTGGCAGGCCGGGACAATTCTCCGTAATTGTCTACCGATGTCCGGCATGTCACTCCTCCCTTTTATCTATCTTTTGTAATGGCCGGCATGGCGTGTTTCTTCTTTGCCATTTCCTTGCAGGCAGCATGCACAAAACACTCACAACACCAAATCCCTCTGAACAGGTTGTCTTTTTAAATGACGCATATGAAAAAAAGGCCATTGGAGTCAGAAGAAGATGGCTTAATAAAATAAGTGCACAAATTGTCCTGCAGAGCTTCCAAATCCTCGCCCTATTTGTCAGTGCGGGCCGGTACCTGCTGGTGGTCTCCGATGAGGATGAGGTGCTGGCATTCTTTGCTCAGTGTCGTGATGGTGTGAGCCTCCAGAACCTCTGCAGCTTCCTCCACGATCACGATGCGCGGACCGACACTCTGCAGAACGCTCCGGAACTTGGCTGCCCCCGTCGTCGTCATGCCGATAACCTGATGGACGCAGCATTAAATATGAAGCTACAGCCGACTGACGTTAAATGTATCTTAGCAGAAGCAACCGAACGGGAGGAAACGGCTAAATTTGGCTTCTCCGAAAGGTAGCAGAATCAGCCTCCAGCACACATTGTGTTTGTTTCATCAGCACAAAAGCTGAAGACTTTTTCTTGGATGGGTGCAGTACTCTCCGCTGACTGGCTGGCAAACTACCTTAGCATCAATAATAACAGCGTTCATAGTGATCCTCAGAGGCCGTACTGAAATGTTTTTGCTACTGTCCACTTGCATGCAGTATGGCCAAGTAGGGGCTTTTAAATATGTGAAATATTTAGAAGGCTGCAGAGAGCTGAACCTACGCATTCAAGAACCATATGTATGTATATAAGTTGGAGTGAAGTTAAAGTTGTACACATTCATGCTACATTGCTTCACTTTTACCGTACCGTGGCTCTCTTGAGCAGAAAGATGTTCTGATGACGCTTTACATCAGCCAACCTTTCCACTGCGTTCTGATACTCCTCCTCGGACCCATGGATCACGGCACGAATCTCTTCACTGTAGCGAGCCACCCAAGAGCTGCCGGCAAGAATATTAATAGCAAGACAATGTGACAGCAAACCATGTGGAAACTGGGAGACGATCTGCTCAGTATCTAAAAGTATACTCAGCGCCAAAGGAAGTGTGTAGTGCTACTTTTTACTAGTATTTACAATTAGAATAAGACATTTAAGAAGAAAATCAACCGATTTGTCAGTTTGAACAACAGTTAAAACTATGTAAACAAGAGTGCTTGTGGTCCAGTGATGTCTTGTTGGACACTCTGGGACAGACGACGGTCGCTTGGGAAGAACTGTTGACGAGCAGACATACCGATAGAGTCTCCATTTCTCTGGCGTGCTGAGACTCCAAATATCCAGGACAGCCCTTTCCTCCATCTCAGTCATGGTTGAGGTCTTCTTCAGCTCGGCCTTGATTTGGTCCTTCAACCTTTTCTTCTCGAACCGTTGGATCTACGCAAATCAGAACACGGTCACTCTTGAACTTCAAAAGACTTTTGTGGTAAGACTTTTTTGTCGCCCCTTCAATTGAATTCATTCAAATTTGAAATGACCATTTCAGGGGTTGGGTGTGGTGTTTTAAAGGAGGGTATGACGATGCTACAGCATCATCCAGATGAAGTGTATTCAGCCATGTTGTAATGACACCATTAGGACCGTAGTAAAGTGCAGCGCGTTTCACGGTTGCATTAGAGAACTAAATGCCTCCACAATCACATCGTCTGATTGGTCACGGATTGCAAAAATACTCATTAAACGTCAATCCCATTAAAATGTCCACATGACAAATCTCCTAATTTCACCTCCCATCCTTCGTCGCTCTGCTCGGCCTGGATTTCGTGCGCGTCCAGGTTCATAGCCAGCATCCGCTCCTCCACTGCTCTGACATCCTTCTCCTCGTCCTCGTTGCTTCTGTCGTCTCTGCCACTAACGCTGTCCTCAACAAAGCGCTCCTCCATGATCAGATCGGCTTCTTGTGGGATGGCAATGAGCTTCTCCCTCGATTCCAATTTCTCTGCAGCTTTATTCCAAAACATTGGGGTTGAAATCAGTTCGACAGCGGTTAAATCTACAATTTTTAAAGTTGCATGGAGATGAATGATAAATATAATTACTTTTAGAAAATAAAAATCTGAAATGGGTTCCGGATTGTTTATTATTGTGCAAAATCCAGCTGCGGCCATTTTACGTTTAGAATCGAATGGTCATTTTGCCATTTTCTTTTGAAGCACTTTTGAAGGTTTCATTTCAGCTGCACCAAATGCTGTCGACTGGCAATGAAACTAAAACGATAGCCGCCTGATCCGGTTACTTCACCACTTAGGCGTCCGGCGCCGATCACATCAATTTACTTTGAAGTAGGTGGACAATTAGAGAGCGAGCTTCTATTCTGATGAAGTCCCATTCTCCAATATCGCCACATATTTACCATGAATCCTATTCTTTCCCCCCCCCCCCGAGATTACATTATCCGTGAAATCCATTTGTAATGCTTTCGCAGCCATTTATATCTAATGGTTGAGAGTAAGTAAAAGGTAATGACAGTCCAGATCGTCTGTGTCTCATAGTTGACGCTGCTTTCAGTCGATGACATTTGCAACGTATCCCAAAAATTGCGAGTTTATTAAACTGTTAATTCATCCTTGTAAATGAGAGAGGTGCTATTAGGCTTTTCAATAGTTTGAAGAGAAAATGCAAAGGCCTCTTTGGAAGGAATCTTGTGTTAATTTAACTCATCCAGTCACACGGATAAGGTTTTAGTTCTTTTAGTTCAGTGAGTGCCGGTGGAATAAAAGCCTCACCTGGATGTGCATTTGCATTCTCTGTCTCCCTCTGCAGGAGGATGGTGGTATTCAAACCCAACCACTCCATGATCGGATAGTTCCTCTTCACATCCCGCGCCCATAAACCTTCCCCTTTCTGCGAAGCATTTCATAAACAGGAAGTGATGAGTTTGTGTTTGTCTTCGTCTATACGGTCTATCTAGGTTTACGTGAAATGTTTCGGGCGGATTCCCCTCACAGATCGGTGCAGACTGTTCCAGTGTCTGTGTGAGATGAATTTCTGTAAGGCGTCTTCCCGCAGGATGCCTTTCAGAGAACACTCCAGCCTGGTAACCTCATTCTGGATCCCTCTCTCCGCCTCACGCACCTGCTTGTAAACCTGATATACAGGGACAGTAGTTAGTTGGCAGCATTATAATGATATTTGATTAACTAATTATGGCGGGCGCTGCAGTGTGTGTTCAGAACCAGCGACTCGGAGAATGAGAAATACAGGATGAGCAAGGTGGCAGGGTTGTGAGTTTGTGTGTGTGTGTGTGTTGGGTTCAGCAATTGGGTTTCTCGTATCCATTATCTTTTCATTTATTCTCAACATGTTGCAATGAACGAGAGAAAAAGACGTTTGGAGCGGCTTGAAACATCGAGCTCACACTGCAGGTGACTCAGCGGCAGCTCACCTGACCGTAAGCACGACTCAGCGAAGACGGCAGCACTTGTTTGAACTTAGGGGAGCGGGACAGCTCCTTCAGATTGAAACGCTTCAGGATCTCACTGTTGCTGCGCCCTCCTACTCTCACTATTCCTTCTGGCAGAAATTTGTGAATACCTTTTGGAAGCAGAGGCCAAACAAAAAAGCTCATTGGTCTTACATTTCTGCAGGATGGATTCTTCAGTACAAGTTTGTGAAGAAAAAACCCTGGAGGCTGTGAGGCGCATTAGCAAAAGTTTCGGAAATTACAAAAATAAAAACCTCTTCTTTTTAAATCCAGAACCAATCAAAACCAACGTGCAACTCTGAACTTATTGGCATCGCTGCTTACCTTCAAGGAACTGATCCAGGGCATGGTTAGTGTAACACACTACCAGCATTGGAGCTCCGTCTCCTCCCTCTCTCCACAGAGCCTGATTGGTCAACAAAGCGCGGGCAATCTTAAGGCCAACGTAGGTTTTTCCTGAGAAAAATAGAAGACGCCGGATGCGCGTTGATGGATTTGTCGTTTAGCGACGGTGAACAGAATTACATGCACACATCGTTCACGTATCGATGTGGTCGTCATCTTCCAACAATGTCTTTTCAATGCCTCACCAGTGCCAGGAGGTCCCTGTATGATGGTCAGCTCCTTTGTGAGGGCCATACGGAGGGCTCTCATCTGAGACTCATCCAGCCCCAGCGCCTCCTTTCTTGGCCAGGTGTTCTCCGCCAGGCTGTGAAAGGGCTTCATGTTGCACTTATGCTCGGGGTCAGCAACAGACTTCAGGTCGTAAGAGTCGTTCCATCGCAGATACGCTGGGGCTAGCACATCCTTGCTGCACTCCACGATGTACCTGGACATATCATGGATCTTATCATTCCTTTTAGCATCGACTATCTGTAGGAGGAGGGTGGAGAGACTTCTCATTAATAGACACGCGGTTAATGTTTTGCCTCCAAGAGGACCATTTAAAACGTTCGGTTGAACTGCAGTTCAATAATCATGATGAAGCTCAAATGCCTTCAGCATTAGAGGGAGCCTGTGCAGCTCTCGCTGAAAAGCAGCCGCAGGTGACGGCTGCGGGTTGATGATGAATGTTAAAAACAGCGTTCCATTAGCACAAGTGGAGAACAATCACAAAAGCAATTAGACCGACGTAATAATGTTAACTACTCGAAATCTCTCCAAAGAGACATCTGCATATGAATGTATAATCAGCAGGGAACAGAAAAAAGACTTTGCCATTGCTCCTTTTCTGTGGTCTAAATAGTGTTGAACAGTCTAAAAACAGCTGAAGAGCAAAAAGAGGCGGGACGTGTTGGTGCCGTTTCAGAACTCTGTGGTTATTGTCGAAGAGATCAAATAAAAAGAACCGACTTTGAATGTTGCTGCGCAGAACATAAAACTCAAAACAAAAGAAACACTGGTTCAACCTCTGGAAGGGCAGGTTGTCCTCCTCCAGCTCCTTCAGACCATCCAGGACGTAGCGATAAGCCTCAAAGTACGCCGTGGTCTCAATCATCAGGAACGGCCGATCATTCTGCGAGAACAAAACAGGTTTCCTTTTTTTTCTGTACATACGTTTTATTTGAATGCATAAATCTCTGCTTCCCTCCAGCTATCTTGCACGTTAGCGAGTTAACAGCCTCTGTGAGGTTTTGCGTGACCTCATTTTGGAGGATGTAGCTTGTGGTATAGTTTGGCTCACCCCTCGTATTCGAGTTACGGCTGAACTTATTAAAAACGCCGCTGCCTTTTAGCTAAATAAAACCTAATCATTTGGAAAATCGTTTCATTTGCAGATTTTGGAGATTTAAGTGGGTGAAATTGGACCGTGACTTCATGCATTCTGCTCACACACGTCGCCGCCCACCTCAATTCTGGCCAACTTCCATCTGCTCTCTTCGGTGAAGGCAACGGTGACTAGTCCCTTCTTCAGGCTTTTGGGTTCCCGTTCAGATACTGTGGCATACAAGAAGCTCTGAAAATTATCACACGACAAGCAGACCAGGGAGCCATAGATCAGCCTCTTGGAGTTCTCCCAGATCACAGACTGTGGGGCAGATGGAAGAGAGATTAATGTACGGGTAATATATGCATGTATGCATGACTTTAAATTGTAATAAACAGCTAAATCCATCCAAGACCAACCAACCTTGAATGGCTGAACGTCAAATTTGATTATGTAGGCCATGCCGGAAAACGTGCACTTGGGCACCACCAGTTTGGTGTCAAAGTACACCCTGATGTCATCAAACTGCTGGGCCCTCAGATGAGCATGACGTCCTCCTTCGCTCGCTCCCCTTTCCATCTGGTCCTGAAGCAGTTGCTGGATCCCCTCACGGAGCGGCCGCACAAAGTCCTCTCTCATCAGCCGGAAGTGCGTGTCCAGGTAGAGGTGGGTGCTGGTGTAGCACCGAGAGGTGAGGTTAGGTCTCAGGAAGGGCCTCTGCTCCTGCTGAAACTCCTCCGGTGTTGGGTAGATGGGTATAGTCCGGAAATCCTCTTGTGTTTCTTCACCTGGGTCAGAAACATTTAAGTTTTCTCACACAAATATGTAATTGTATCCGGGTTTGAGTTTTTGAGTGTGTGCGCCTGCGAGTGTGACAGTTTGTGTTGTGTGTGTCTGTGAGTGTAGTTTAGAGCAGCGATTCCCAAAGTGTGGGCTGCGGGTGGGCCGCGAGAGGTCATTCACAATAAATAAAGAAAGTTTTTTAATTTTTAATTTTCAAAGTTTGAAATTAATATAAAAATATTTATGATGCCTCGCGCGAGACAGACTTTTGCTCGCGGATGTTTGATTTTGGTTAAATTCTTAAGGTCATTTAATGATCACTAGTTTATGTTTTGATCATAGTTGTGATTAAAGGTTTGGGTGGGCCGCGAAAGATTTTCAGATTTCAAAGTGGGCCGCGGCATTCTTGAGTTTGGGAACCGCTGGTTTAGAGAACAAGTTCTGACCTATTATGTAATTATTATGTTCAAGGAGCAACCTGTTTGGCCACCCGTTTTTTTGCACTATAAATTTGCATAGTGCAAAGTTCTGTTTTAGAATAAAGGGTTGGAAATTAATGCTCTTTTTAATGCTGATTAATTGAAAAAATAATCAATCGATTATCAAAATAATCCTTAGTTGCAGCCCCATAGCACTTATAGCATAGATATCTCTGTGCATGAGGCCTTGATCTGTGTCATCACCTCCGGTGGGTAGAAGGGAATAGGTGTCCTTGTTGGAGCGAAGGGTTCCCTCCCTGGATTTCACTTGGAGATGCTTGATCAGGCCGTCGATATTCTCCAACCTCTCCTCCATTTGAGGCCGGATGTCCACCCCCAACACCATCAAGGTGTGGATGGAGGCTTTGAGCAGAGTCAGCAGCATACTCGGGGCCTGGGCCGAGCTGGCGGGGAAAAAGTTGAGGACCTGGAGAGCAGAATGTTGAGGATTATACTTCAGATGAATTAAACAGTTTGGTTCTTCCATTCCTTCTTTCTTTCTTTCTTTCTAGTATTTACCTCTGACAGAATAGTCAAGATGTTTTCCAAGTGCCGAGGGTAGTCTTCCATGCGGTCAACGTTGGACTCTGACCCCATGCCCCCCACATAGTGGGGCAGGACGGTGCGGAAGAAACCGGAATCTTTTATGGTGCCGGCCAGGTGCTGCCGGGTGCTCTTGTCTGCCTGCGATGTGAAGGCTTTACTCAGCACCAGGCAGAGGACCTCGATATGGTTCTTCCCCATTTCCGTCGCACCCACGACCTCTTTCAGGGCCGGGTGAGCGGACAGCGTGATGGCCACCACGTACGGATCGTTTTCTGAGAGATCGCGCAGGATTTTATAGTCCAGTCCACGGCCATGAGGTGCCCTCAATCTGCCTGCGGAATTCGATCTCCCGTCCCCACCTCCATCCAAACTGTGTTCTCCTCTCCCAACACCCATTTCAGGGCTCCCCCGAGACGCTACTCTGCCCGCGTCTCCTCCTGCTCCTGCAGCAGCTGCTCCTCTTATCACCCTTCCTTTGCCTGCTGCTGCTGCTGCTGCTCCTCCTCGTACCCATCCATTCCCTGGTGTTAGTCCTGCTCCTCCTACTCCCCTTCCTTTCCCTGCTGGTGTTCCTCCACCTATTCCCCTTCCTTTCCCTGATGGTGTTCCTTCACCTATTCCCCTTCCTTTCCCTGATGGTGTTCCTCCACCTATTCCTCTTCCTTTCCCTGCTGGTGTTCCTCCACCTATTCCCCTTCCTTTCCCTGCTGGTGTTCCTCCACCTATTCCCCTTCCTTTCCCTGCTGGTGTTCCTCCACCTATTCCCCTTCCTTTCCCTGCTGGTGTTCCTCCACCTATTCCCCTTCCTTTCCCTGCTGGTGTTCCTCCGCCTATTCCCCTTCCTTTCCCTGCTGGTGTTCCTCCGCCTATTCCCCTTCCTTTCCCTGCTGGTGTTCCTCCACCTATTCCCCTTCCTTTCCCTGCTGGTGTTCCTCCACCTAATCCCCTTCCTTTCCCTGCTGGTGCTCCTCCACCTATTCCCCTTCCTTTCCTTGCTGCTGCTGCTGCAGGCGAATGAACCCCAGCATCATCACCTGGAAGGAGGTGGGGGGGGGGGGTGTTAAGATATTTGCATTTTGAAAATTAAAATGTACATTAGAGTTGTATGAGTTGCCATCTTTAGGTCGTCACCTACCAGTCAGCCTTTCCATGGTTGCTGCTACAATTTAGGTTGTTACACCGACGACCTCTGTGTGACAAGAGATGAAGAAAGAGAAGGTAACAACGTCACTTTTGACCACGAACACACCTGTTTTAAAAGGAGGCTTAATTGAAGCCACGAAGAAGACATAATTTAAAAGGGCTCGTAGCCAACGGGTCGGAACACCGGGCGAAGAGTTGTGCTCAAGCAGCCTCCGGTACTTCTATGTACCAATGACCTAGTTAACTCAGAGGGAGTCTGCCCCCTGCTGGATCTTCGATGATAGGTTTCTTTTCTCCAGAAATTGAAGTTTTCTTTCCTACACCTCCGATGCTGACTAAGTTATTTTTGTTTTCTAATTTAAATCCTGGTACTTATTTACTCTCACTTTTATATTCTATTCCCCGTTGTTGATTATTTAGCCGGCTCGCTCTACCACCCGCCCCTTCTTAACAAACGCGGCATTATGAATAAAAGAAATGACTTACCAAGACAATCCACTGGGCGTGAATAAATCCACAATACAAAAAGGGCCGTGCTAATGAAGCTAACCCCGTTAGCAAGCATCACAGTGCCGCACCCTGTGAGCTGTGCGGTCCCGACTAGCTCTCACTTCACTCAGTTCAGGAAGCTGCCTTTTAAATCTGTCATTTTAGCTTTCGTTTCATCAGAACGAACAAGCTCCACCTATTAGTCAACGGTATGTAACTTATGTGAGTCACAGGCACGTGTTTAACTTCGACGCGCAGACAGGAAAAGATGCCCTTTGGAGTGTTAGTCACAGGTGCACTTGGTAGGAAGCAGTGATGGTCCATCAAGGTTCGGCCAACGCCCTGATACTGTCAGTGCTTGCTCATTAGGAGGGGTGTGACACACTAGACACCGGGAGCGACACTATCATGTGTTGTGTTATTTAACACGCACACACGGCAGCATGGCATCGTTCATGTCTACGACTGCTTATTTCCACACCTCGCATCTCCGCATCTGCCCCGATCCCGCAATACCTGCCCCAGCCCCCCCGGGTCCTACGTTCCCACTCTAAATATTTCCATGAACATGAATAAAACACCGTATATTTTTAACAAATGGCGATTGGCTCCTTTCTGTTCACATCAATACTGATGCATTAACGTGTGAGCTGCAGTTTATATGGTTCGGTGTGTAAAACACGAATCTGTAGATTATGCCTATTGCTGTCAAAGAGACCAAATGTAGGGAAGTAAAAAAGTTTACCTCTGGAATGAAAGAGAGGTAAAGTAGAAGAATTAAGTAGGGACATAACATGAAGATAAATCAGGAATCAGGAAACATTTATTGCCAAAATATGTCAAACATACAAGGAATTTGTCTTGGCGGTTGTTGCGTGACAGTAGAGTCGACAGTGTAACAATAGACAACAAGACAGCAGTGCACAAGTAATAAAATAAAGTAAAATCAAATGCTAATGCAATGGGTTAGTAGAATAAGGCTATGGGTTAGTATAAAACAATAGAATAAAGTTAGTTAAAAAATTAAAATATTAAAAAAGTTAAGCAAATATTAAGCATAAAGTGCACTAGCGAACAAGTGACAAAGTGACGAGTGACGACAAAGTGAAAAATTACAGTTTAAGTGACATGACAAATTAGGATGATTAATGAATCAACTAACTAACAAGTAAGCCATGTTTAAAAATACGTAATAAAAGCATTTATAACAATATTGTTGGTATTGTTGGGATATTTTAAATCACGATTAGTATTTGATCCACTCGTCCGGTGGACTCCTCCTCCGTTTATGTTCGGTCACCTTACGTCATCCTGTCCCTACGTCATCATTCAGTCAGAGGGGAGACGCTAGCTAAAGCCGAAGTATCCTATTGGTCGCTTCCGTCAATGTAAACATGTAGCCGGTTCACCAGTAAATGGTGTAAAAGCTCTGCTATTAAAACCGCGTTTTGCAACTGTCAACACGTTTTTCGGCAGTACGAATAATGATGGATGTGTCGCTAAAAATAGCATTTCCGGAGCCCGGGCAATTCAGTGTTAGCTTGATAACTAGCTAACACTGACTAGCTAGCTAGCTAACCATTGGGCCGTGGCTGTATTGGCTGGCCTTGTCAATTAGACAGCTAGCGCTCGGTTGGAAGTCATGACGGTCTAAATCGAGGGCAGCCACGCAAAGGAAGATGGCAAGTAACGTTTATGCAATCTAACAAAGACGTATCAAGAAGCGGAGACTAAAACAATGAGTACATCGAGAGGTGCTGGTGCCTCCTCACCGGTGAACGGAAAACAAGGTAACGGTAAGTTTGACAAGTCCCTCAGGTTGTTTACCGCTAGCGGTGGTTGGCTGTCTTCACGTTGGGCAACCATGCGTTTTTAAGGCATTTCAGAAAAAAACCTTTCAATGACATTAGCGAGCTCACTTGTGGCCGTTGCTAAAGTTGGCGTAACCATTCCCTCACGAGCCTCGGCGAAACGTTACGTCTACGAAACGGCTAACGCTTAATGTAACGTCCGAGTAACGTCCGCTCGCCCCCTCGAGATAAACGCCCCACTTGCTGTGCCTCAGACTGGGACACCCGACGGAGGAGGAAGATCGCGGACATCACGCACGCCCTCGGCGCGAGCCCGGTGGACGTGGCGGCTCTGAGGAGGATGGCCATCAGCGAAGGCGGTCTGCTGACCGATGAGTTACGCCGTCAGGTGTGGCCTCGGCTTCTCAACGTCCCTCCCCACGTCCTGGAGCGGCAGCCAGGTATCTCTTCCCCCTCCCGGGACGGCCGCGGCATGGTCTACTCCCACCTCGGGTGTTTTGCTGTGTGGCAATGCTGATTGGGTGCATGTCTTGTCCAGAAACTGTGGAGAGGGAGGACAACAAGGACTACAACCAGGTGCTGCTGGACGTCCAGCGATCGCTGCGGAGGTTCCCGCCTGGTGAGTGTAGAGAACCGATGAATGAAGCGCCCCCCCCCTCCTGTGGATGTTGTACTGTGAAACCACTGATGGATGAACACACTGCCAGGCTGTGCACGAAGCCCGAGCATCACGTCTCGACATTTGGACTTTTAAGTTAATGTTATGAACACACAGTAGTACGACTGACATTTGTAAATCCCAGGCAGAAACGTATTTGCTCAGTCTACAGTGGTTAGTTTCCATAGTAACCTGTAAATAAACAATTAACTAATGTTTCTTTTGGAGGGAAAACACTGAATGAATGTTTAACTTGTTTGTTTGTTGTCGAATTTTGTGCCGGCTTTTGACTAGTGGGTGAAAGCCTACACGAACTTAACAGCTGCATTTTTTTTTTTTGCTCTCTGTGTACTTTTACAGGTATGCCAGATGAGCAGCGGGAGGGTCTCCAGGAAGAACTAATCAACATCATCCTCCTCGTCCTAAAACGCAATACCCAGCTGCACTACTACCAGGGATACCATGACATCGTTGTCACCTTCTTATTGGTCCTGGGAGAGCACCTTGCAACCGCCCTGGTGGAAAAGCTCTCCACGCACCACCTCAGGCACTTACCACTTATTTAATCTGCAGCTGCTTTTTTTTTTTTTTACTGTGCTGCCCGCTTTCTCAGCTTTTCTTTCTCGGTTATCTGTCCACACGTGAGGATGGAAAATAATCATCGCCACTGCCTTGTCAATGGTCTAATGTGCCTTCTAAGAAGACTTAATCCATTTCTTTCTTTCCAGGGACTTCATGGATCCTACCATGGACAACACCAAACACATTCTTAACTATTTGATGCCCATCATTGAGAGGGTCAACCCCGAAGTGCATGACTTCATGCAACAGTAAGACTCTCTGTTTTAGTGATGACACGCAAAATCCAATTCTATTCTGTGTAACATAAAACTTTGAAAATGAGAGCTCCCTCCTCGCTCTATTTGCAGTTTAAAGATAATAATGCACAGTATTTCAGCTATTATTAAGGCAGAATTGTCCTCATACCCTACATGACTGAGGCTATATATGTGTGTTCTGTCTGAAGCAGTGTTGTTCTACATGAATCGTGGCGCCACTCTCAAGATCTTCTTCCTGGTGTTTTTAAAACAGTAAAGTTTAATGTTAAACCTGAGCATGCTTCAAGAAAAAAAGATCACATTATTGTTGTAAGGGAAGCAGGAGAGTGACTTTGCACTGACAGCATACTGATCCCATTATATCCGCTCAAGTTAAGTCTGTAAAGATTTAACACGACAGGTCATTAAGTCTTCCGCTCGGAGGGCCGCCCTCTACATCCTTCACTTACACCATAATACCATATTATGACAAATTTTTAATAACATGTCATTTACTGGGTCCCTTGAGTGGAGCGTTAGGCACACGTTACAGTTTTGTGCGCTAATGTAAGTTGATCGCTTCCATTTATCGATTGATTCTTAGGGCTGAGGTGGGGACAGTCTTCGCTCTCAGTTGGCTGATCACCTGGTTTGGACACGTCCTGTCCGACTTCCGCCACGTTGTCCGGTTGTACGACTTCTTCCTGGCCTGCCATCCGTTGATGCCTATCTACTTTGCTGCTGTGGTAAGTTTATATACTCTGTAATCAGCTTTTGTAAGTTTGCAATTTAGAGTTACTAATTTAGAAGCTGTCATTTACAGTGTGTGGACTCAGTCACAGGCAAGAACATTTGCGTGAGCTACATCTATTGATGTGTACTTCCGAGGAGAAACATTACATTTTGGTTCAATTTTTCATTGACATAGTTCAGTAGGTGACCTGAGATCCTCTGTGTTCCTTCACACATAACACACTTTGTGTGAGGAGGTTCTGGGTGTGCGGTTATATAGATAAGCCCTCGAAGATGTCCCAGATCCAATGATAAGCAAGTATGACATCTGGTCTTAGCCAGAGGACACAGTCACGTTGTCCCTTTGCACAATCTTTAGTAGACGTTGGGAAACATAAAGAGCAATATTCTTCTGTATTAGATTTGTGTAAACTAAAAGGAAAGAAACTCATCAAGTTCATACTTGTATTCATCAAAGTGGTCGCTGTGTTGCAGATTGTGCTGCACAGAGAAGAGGAGGTGTTGGAGTGTGAATGCGACATGGCCATGGTTCATCACCTGCTGTCCCAGATTCCCCAGGATCTGCCGTACGAGACACTCATCAGCCGAGCGGGAGACCTCTTTGTCCAGTTCCCTCCCTCTGAACTGGCCAGAGAGGCCGCCTCACATGACAGGTACCTAACTCCCTAGGGTTTCCACCTGGCCTTCTCGCAGACGCTCATCACTTTCTTCTCCTTCTCCACTCCAGTTGCTCACTGTTCTTTCATTAACACTTTTTTCTGTTTCGCTCTCTTTGTATCCGTCTCTTTTTTTCCCCCCTAAGCATGGCAGCCTCTACCTTTAAGGACTTTGACCTCGCGTCCACTCAACAGCGACCAGACTCGGTTCTCCGTCGCCGTCGGCGACAGAAACAAGCGGCGCTGGAGCGCTCGGCGGCTGCGGCGGCGACAGCCGTAGCGTCGGTGGCCCAGCCTTCGGCAGCGCGGAGGTTCGTCCGGCTGGCCGTCATGGGGCTCACGGTGGCTTTAGGGGCAGCAGCTCTCGCGGTGGTCAACTCTGCCCTGGAGTGGGCCCCCAAACTGGACTTTTTCCCTTGAGCTGCTCCTCTTTTGCTCCCGTGCTCCAGCAGAACTGTCCTTGAATGCTGGCAGGTCTTCCCCCACCCACACACCACGCAGTCCAACACTGTCTCCACACCGAACCAGTAAACGCTCCCTATTTTCATTTCTTAGGATGTGTCTTAACGTCCAATATATATATATATATATATATATATGGCCTCTAAGGCTCCGGCTGAAGGTCCCTATTAATGACCCGAGAAGAGCGGGCACCAGCAAGACCGCTGCTACGGCTGGTGCTCTGAAATGAACGGCCCATCCAGTTATAATGAAGAGACCGTTTTTATAAGAACTCTTAACTGATGGTGTCATCATCAAAAGTGTATTTATAGCTCGTGTTAGGATAATCTGATATCGTGTTATGCTCACAAAGATGTATGCCTATAGCTTGGTGGACTCATTACACTTGAAACTGCTGCCAATTAAGAGGGCTTGACTGAATGTATGAGGGGGTGAATGGGGGGGTCTGTGTGGTCGCAACCGATTTGTTATCCCTTTGATACCTGAAATAAGACCAAATAGACGATCTTTAGAATCATTTTGTATTATTTACTGTTTCCTAATTTATAGGTATACACGCAGAGGTAAAGAGAGATGCTAATGAGACGGAGGCACCTTGTCATGGTCACAGTTGTGTTATGTTTTAGGTACTTTCGCCCATCTTAATATCTTCAAAAGTTTTTTTTGATGAGACGGAATAGCTTTACAACATGTCAACAGCGGTCACACCTAAATATGCATTTCAGTTGTAACTCAAGGTCGGGGTCAGCTAGACATATCTGCAAAATACGATTAGTGTCATCCAGGTAAATGTGGTTTACCCGGCTTAAAATCTCAACTTCCAACGGATTTGGCCCCAGACTGGAGTAAATCGTTCACGGTCCATGAAGTAAAAAAACAAGAGGAAGAAAAGTCAACCATCTTGAACTAGCTTTACTTGCACACTTTTTTAGTTTTTTTTTTTTAATCCCCACTTAAGAAGTGTGACACGGCCTCTCTAAAGACTGTATGCTTTCTGCGTGACCTTTTCTGGAGTAGATGATTCCATCTCCGTACAGTTTAGTAACGCACTCATTTGCTTTATCTAGTAAAGTAACCGAAAAATAGAGAAAAACGGACTTTATATTTTAGTGCATATTCTGTAGTCTTCGGGCACAAGGGGGGGACCCACCACACTGCAGGTTTTGTAAAATCCATTTAATATTAGTCTGATAGGTGCTTTTCTCACTACTCCTCAAAGGGTGCTCCTGTCAGGGGGAGAAAGCGCCCGAGCCTTCATATTAACGCCAAGGTTTTTGTGTTTAAAAAGTGCATTTGGCTTTAACATGTAACGCTAACTAGTCCAGCTCATTCCATCGTTCCCGTCATTCTCATTCAGTCACATGTTCGGGGTCGTAGGGCTTTGCTCGGGCTTCAGGTGGTGTCTCACGTACCCCGAATAGCCGCGTCTCATCTGGATAAATGTAGAGCATTTTAATATAAGAATTTGGGTTGTCTGCAATCTTTTAGGATGTATTTTGCTGCACAGAAAATGATCAGTTATTGACTTTGGCTACAGCTACACGACAACCACTCAACTAAAACCTTTCACTTGAAAGAGAGAAGTTGTTTTTCTGCCGTACTCCGAGCCGAATGCTTTGGCGTCCCGCTTCCTGTGCTGTGGTCGATCGGTTCGTTGACTTTGTGGCGAGCCAACGATTCAGCGCTGAACAGGATCCACACACTGATGAAAATGTCCAAGGAGCGAGGTGCCTGAGAGCCGAGCTGTATCGTAGCACACCGTGCATCTGCACTCAGTGGTTTCTCATTTGTTATCATCATCGCATCAAGTAATTGATCTGCCTTTTGTTTGTTTCTTTATAATGAAACTGTCACACTAATGTAAAGGTTGTACAAGAGAATGCTAATAAACGAGTGAAAACGTACAATGTTGGCAATAGAGACTTCTATATAACCCTATGCTTTTGATTATTGTTTTTCTCTACACCTTTAACAGTTTTTTAACGAGGCCTTCTGACAGGAATTGCTTTATTTGTTTTGTCACGTCGGCTCTCTTATCACACACCTGCTAGTCGTCCTCCAGACTTTTGGTTCCTCCACAAGTAACCATTTCAACTCCCTTTTTTTAAAATTGTCTCCCCAAAGCAACAGTGCAACACAGATAAGCCATGATGAATAACCCTTAGTATTTTCTCTCATGCGTGCACAGATCCTGTGTACGCGTCCACTCAATGGGTCATCGCCACGTTGGCAGATCTTTTTAGGTTTCATCTTCAACAGCTTCAGCTTTGTTGTTTTTTTCCCTCTGGGCTTAATGTTAACACATGTCACTGTGTTACAATGATGCAAACACATCACAGTATACTTGTAATTCCCGTTTATTAGAGTTGAGGCCTGTCCCTTGAAGAAACATGGAAATGGAGCCAAACATACTTAATGGATACGAGACATAAACAACGAGCAAGTACTCCGGTTTCAATCGTGAATACCTGATAAAAATGAAGCATCAATATAGTTCCTCAGCGCCTTGTTTAAAGGTGATACTTCAAAAAGTGTCCTTGGGTGAGACACTGAACCCCAAGCTAATCTCTCAGGGAGATTTACACCAGCCTACAGCTCCTCACTACTTTGGATGGGCCAAACATCATGTATGTATATGACAAATGTCATTAATTAAAAGCTATCGAGTGCGTCAGATTACCTTTTTTTCCCCGGTTATGAACACATTCATTCAATGTAAACATCCTTCACCACAGTCCGATTGGTCGACAGTCTTACAGTGCTGATAACAAATTGATATTTGAGTTACTTCAATAAAAACAGCGTATGTGCACTACTACTAAAAGAAAACATCAGAGACGATTACTAGTATTCAGCAATCGTAGCGCTCCCTCGTCTCGGGTATAGACTCAATGAGGAGTTGTCTTCTTGAAGGTTAATCTTCAAAAGGAAAAAAAGTATTTCATTATTTATGGGCCTTTTCAATACACAGGATTATACGTTTTTTTTCTTTGTATTTCTAAAATATATTTTTTTAAATGTCACTTTCAGAGCTTTATACAATCAAAGTTTAAAATCAAACCCATCGCCAAATGATTTCTGGCACAATTAAACTCTTTGTAATGTCAACGTAAATATTAGGCTTTCATTAAAAAAAAAAGTATTTATATACTGTATAAGAAGATCCCAGTAATCTCAGCGGCGGAGACGTAGCTTGTATGTAGCGTTCACATTGCATCATTTTTTTCTGCACAACCAAGAAGGTCGTGCATCAATGACCAGACGATTCCTGTACAGTATCTCACAGCCAGCGTTAAGCTGAAAGTTCTTCTGCGTTTTCATTAGTGTGCTTCTCCCTCAGTGGCAGTTTTGGCAGTTGGGATGGCACGGCTTTCTGTCGACTCGGCACCTACAGCCGCCAGATGTGTCGCCATTGCCCTGTAAGTGGCAGCAGAAAGAAAAAGTCATATTTTGTTGAATGAGAAACCAACCAAGCGCTTTCTTACTTCGCGTGCAGGTGAATATTTTTTTACATTTGGTCCCCAGCGGGCTTGTTTGGTGACCCAGCAGATTTCCGTCTTGCACATCAAACAGCAGATCCAATCACAGCCGTCTTTTTTCTGGATGACGATGTCACACCGTGGACATTTCATGGCCTCCTTATTCTGTAGCAGGCTCTGTTTTCAAATATGGCGGAATAAAATCAATCAAAATGCAAAGGAGAGCGTGCACAATTTCATGGTGCCGATTTAAAAACAAAAAATACCCCAAACACATAAAAACACGTGACTGCAGAACAATAAATACATTGATTTTAGACATTGACCAAACTGAAAGAATCAAGTTTTATTGGAGCCGGTTTTGAAAGCACAGACAGTAAGCCTCTTTATCTATGATTCATCAAATAAATAAAATTAAAACATCTAAAGTTCTAAATGGGTGGGTAGAACTTTAGATGATGCGTTTTCATTCAGTTAGTCGGCTCCTCCAGGATGTAATGAAGCTGCGTTAAAGACCGCCAATGACTTCCTGTGCCGGTTTGTGGCTGACTGAGTGCTGCACCGGTGCAAAAACCATTACGAGGGGGCGAGTTTCTATCCCTCCAAATGTCACCGACGGTGCGACCGACTGCAAGGTCGACCCACCTCGAGCATCTGCTTCGTCTGCTGAGCCGCCTGGTCGTTTTCTGCCCGGATGCGCAGGTCGTCCTGGTAGTCTTTGCAATTCATGCCCGTATGGATGGCCTGCAAACACACACACACACACACACACACACGCACAACTCATTTTACCTTTGTACGCTTCTGCTGTTGCTACACAACGAGAAAAACCTCGGGCCAGCTAACATCGTGAATGTTCCAAAAGTACCCGGCAGAGAATGCAGTTGACTTGCTGGCAGAGTTCACAGTGGAACTCATTGACCTCGTCCTCGTAGATGCACCAGCCGCGACAGTTGGCCGTCTGACAGTGGAAGCTGTGCTCCGAGCGGCTCTCCGCGATGCTCAGACGCAGCTCCAGGAAGCGCTGGTGCTCCTCGTCCGTCAGCAGCTGTCATCCAGGGTCATACCATGAGAGAGACATAGAAAACTTGGATGAACAATGAGCGTCGTACACATGCTTTAATGTTGCGCGGTCGCCTACGGACGAAGCGATTTCAATGCAAGTTCTTATATTATTAAAAAATAAGGTCCTTATATTTGAATCGGTCCGACTAAGCAGTGCGGTTGCGTTTGGTCTGCAAAGCAAATGGGCTTGTTTCAACTATACACAGTACATTGAATCTATATAAATATAGATGGATAGATAGTCATTGTCAATATGCATAATTATTATATGTTTACAATGTATAGAATTATATCCACATGTACATTTTATGAGTGTCATTTCAGTTGTTTAATTAGACAGATACAGAAACATAACAGTTTGAATCATTTTTCATACGTTTCTGTTTCCCATAAACTTTGAGGGGGGACTTTTTCTCATTCTCTAACTTCCTCTAATCAGGAACGGCTTCATCGCTAACTGGAAAAATTATGGAAGCTAATTTCTGCGACCTCCGCTGAATCGGTTCAAAATGATGTTTGTGTTTCAGTAGAACGTAAATCTCTGTGCTGTTTAACGCTGATCAAAGATACACTTGGCATCCAAATGTTAAGATAAAGCCCGCTTGATGCAGCTCTGGACATCTGGAACCAAAGCTCTGAAGCCCTTCCTCCACTCACCGCTTTGATCTCTCGGTCCAGCAGCTTGCTGTCGCATGTCTCAGGACAGGACACCTCTGCCTCAAGGCTGTTCACGACTGTCGCTCTTAGACACTCCCTTTGCAAGGAAAGGCAAATACCAACACATGCTTAAAACACCAACATTTGCCGCTACTGCAGATAATGCGGCCATAGTAGAACTTGTTTTTTACGACATATGAGAAGGATTGTTCACAGCGTCATACCTGCAGAAGGTGTGTAGACACTCTCGGAGCACAACGCCCTCCTCCGCCTCTAAGCGAGAGAAGCAGATAGGACAGTCTGCCTCGGTGGCGTTGGGGATGAGGTTCTTGTCTTCGGTTGCCAGCAAAATCTGGAAGTTCCTCTCTCGTTCCTCCCGCTGGGCCTTCATCACCCGGAAAGGGGAGGAACCACAACGGAGGGATTAAGTACGAAACCACCAAAGACAGCGAGCGCTTGTCGTCCAAATTTTTGTGAGCATCACCAAAGTTTGCGCTCTTCCCCTTTTGTTCACTTGGCTCGGAAGTGCACCTGTATCCATTGATTTAACACACATATAAAAAGAATGCTGGTTCAAAATTGGAATACTAGTAAAAAATGAGTCACGGAACTAACTGGCTGATCATGTGATCATGTGAGGCTGACTGAGCACACAGACTGCTTAAGGCTGCATGTTTCTGCGTCTGCGTCATTACGCACCAACCCCATATTTTCCTCTCACAACTTTGTTCACCTCTCGACCGGCAAACCGACGTTTGCGGAGATCTCCCTCCGTGAATCAGAGGCCATCCGCGCGTCCTTATAGTCCGCCAATGACGGGTTGTAGAAGCGGTCATATTTACGCATTTCTTCCGACAAAAGCTCTTCAATCGTTCTCTCGTAAACATTCTTCGTTTTAATAATGGCGGTATTGTGCTATGAAAACGGAAAGGTGAGAGAGAAAGGACGGAGTTAGCGGACCAATCGCAGCCTTGCGGGCTGCAGGAGGCTTGCGTAGCTTTTGACGCAAGCCTACGCAAGCACGCGAGGAGGTGTGAAAAGACACGTGCACACTGATACGAGTGTTTCGACGGTACTTTTCTGGGCTGGGTTATACTGTGAGGTGTTCCTGATGTTCGCCTACGTCAGTTGTAGATTTACAAAACCAGCTGAAATGCGATGTGCACGGGGTTTGCAGGTTGTATAGGTAGATGAGCTGAATAGCCGACATCCCCGTTACCTCTTCGTACTGAACCACGGCCAGGCTTTCCAGCTGGATTCGAAGAACCTCCTGCTGGTCCGGCTGGTAGATGTCAGGCACCTGGTAGTCGTCCGGCCGATCTTCCCCACACATCTCGCAGCCGGGGCGCGTGGGTTTGTTGAGGAACGTGCACATGGGGCAGGACCAGCGCATCTAGGTTAAAACACAGATGTATTTTACGACAGTCATGGAGTCACAATGCCTGCATCACGTCGAATGCACAGGTGGTGTTCTGACCTGAGGTTTAGCCGGCACCGCGGGTTTAGGACGAGGACAAGGAGCAGGAGGAGCAGGAGGAACGTGTTTGGGACGAGAAGGAGGAATGTATTGAAGAGGATCAGCGGTCTTCTCACCACCTTTTGCAGGCCCTCTGGGTAGAAGTTGCATGGACTCCATGATACCTGAGAATATATATGAATATATTATTTCATTTTACTTTCGTTACCAGTAGTCAGAGGGTTTTTTTTGAACTTTTTGTGTATTTTTCAAAAAAAAAAAAAATTGTTGGGATAGCATGAAAGAAGCATTTTTTTAAAAATTATTTGCCATTGTGTGATCAAGTATTAAAACAGGTATTACATTGGAACGGTTGGTGAGAAATATAATAAGAAAGATAAGTTATTTAGCTAATTGATCATCATAAAAAATGAATTGAACCAATGAACCGATGAAAAAAATCTCTTTGTGTGCGTTACTGACTGTCTAAACGCTGTTGGTCCTGCTCCTGCTTGTGTTGGTGCAGATGGAGGTGGGCAGCTTTGGCCGAGAGGATGAACAGGAAGGCCTGGTCTCCGTTGTGACGCACGCCGTGGCTGTGCAACGTCTCGCGGTCCTGAGCCAACCGCTTCCCGATCACCCAGCGCTGCAGCGAGGGGTGGAACCCGAAATCTAGGTTTATCTGTGGACACGCAAGGAGGGATAGAAATTTATTATTTTTTTAATTTAAGACTGCCAAGAATTTCAGTGCATCAAAATATATTTTTTTATCCTGTCACATAAATACCTTTTCTTTAAGTTGTGCGATTGTCATGTCGGGAGACACCAAAACATTCAGAGGGATGTCGGTGTCCGACTGAGCATCCTCCACTCCAACCCGTAACCTAGGAAATAGAAACGAATCAAACCAGCTTTGCCTGGATCTTTCTAAAATCGAACCAGCTTTCTTGTATACAAACAAAGCAGAATACACTCAAACACTTGAAAGAGGTCAATTATTTCCCACGGGGCAACGTGGTTCATTTTTTTCCCCTTTTTTGGAGACTAAGGCCAAAATGAGCAGACACATGCACACACACGGTTGCGTCCTACCTTATGGAGTCCTGAGGGTATGCCTGGCTGTCGATGCTGACGCACACTGGGACAGAGAGCTTGGACAGCCGCTGGCAGAGTTGGACCGCTTCCTGTTCGTTCCCACTGTTGAGGGCATCACTCAGGGAGAGGGCCAGTTCCTCCGCTGCACAGGGAGCAGATGGAGAGGTCTTATCTACATTTCTCCCCAGGACGTTGCCCATGGACGGAGCACGTGGTGCACTCTTTATAGGTGTCACCTGTTCTAGCAGTCGTACAGGGTGAGAGTCATTGCATGTTTACATTTGGTTGCAGGGGGAGACTTTGGGCAATTGTGCCACACTGAACTACACAATGCTTCAGAAACCAGCGTGAGTGATAACACGTAATCACCTTCTGCCTTATCGCAAGATCCTTTCACCTCAGCAGAAGTTAGGAGGAGAAACGAAGGAAACAAACCAAGGAATGAAGTTAATTAAGTTGAGATGGCTGTAAATTTAAATGAACATTAATTGAATGGCAAATGCATCGACAGTAGCATAAACAGCGCAGCTGAATGTAGGTGTTTGCTAGAATGTTATAGAAAGTTATGATGGCTGCAATTCCCTAATATAAGCACCTGTGCCCAATAGGGGCCATTCACCTGTGATGCTGGAGAAAAAAAGCAGTTCATCTATGAGCAAACGTTTTGTATAGAAATAATGCGTTGAAAATGAAAAATATTCAACATTGGCGGAAAGTGTGACGATAATATAAAGATGCAGCGTTAATATAAAAGGCTTGTCTTCACAGGTGAAAATAACATCATGAATTAATATACATACATACATACACACATAAAGGTCGTCGTGGTGCAGGGGTTAGAGAAGGTGTGCTGGGAAGCACAAGGTTGGTGGTTCGAGTCCAGGCTGCCCCATGTTCCATGTCCAAGTGTCCCTGAGCAAGACACCTAACCCCTAATTGCTCCCCGGGCAAAAATGTGAAAAAGCCACGCCACGGGTTTAAAGTGTAATGTAAGTCGCTTTGGATAAAAGCGTCTGCTAAATGACCTGTAATGTAATGTAACATACATGTTTCTTACATCAACAGAGTACCTGTGTGTGAAGTAGCGTGTAAGTAATGGAGAAAAATGTGCACAAATGTTGCAATGCCCCCCCCCCACACCGAGTTTGATATACTGCTATTTAAATACTAAGACCATATAAATTCACGACTATTACGACTACATATTTGGAAAAGAGACACGACACAACAACAACAACACAATCGAAACCAAGCCGGGCCGCGCACCTTCTTTCAGCGCGACTCTCGCTGCAACGTCAGAGGCCATCGTCCCACCTGAAACGAGCAGGGCAACAAACTTGTATGACGTAAGCATCACCGCGGTTATGACGTACGGAACTGTCGTCGTAAACGAGCACTATGTCCAAACCTTGCGTGGTCTGTGACGTCACCGCACCGTCCGCATGAGACCCTGGCTTCCTCAAAAGGGGAGGGGGGCTTAAAAAAAGGTGGGACAGGTAGTTCGTGGGTCCAGTTCGGGGTCCAGATAGTCCACAGCCAGGAGACGAAGACCAGAAGCTGCTGTGGCGCGCGGAGTCCCGCCGTGACTTGTCAGCTGGGGGAGAAAGAAAAGTGAAACTCACCCAAGTACAGGAAGTTGACATTGAAAAAGGGGTTTCTCTCGAACCGCTGCGCTCCGCCCCTCGACTCTTATTCCGGGAACAAGTGTATGATGGCGATATGAATATAAAAAAAAGAGAAGGAAAAACAATTAAATAGTCTCTAGGAGTGATCTGACAGTCCAAACTATCGTTTCGTTGTCGTTTTCCTGCTTTGACCACTTCAGCTGCTCTTTAGTAATGCGCAGATTTAGTCATGTCACTTCTAAAAAGTGGAATAATCCAGAATTAAAAACAACAAATGCAATGCATTATAACAATAATGTATTGGGGTTTTTTTTTGTATTCGGAAAAAGGTCAAACCATTGACTCCCATCGGCCAGCAGATGGCAGCGTCCAATAAAACGTAGTGCAGTGGAATTTTACAGGCTCAAAGTTGTTTTGACGTGAATCCATCAAACATTTCACAACGTTAAACTTCCATTGCAAATATACACGATGTGCACACGTGCACACATCATGTATATTTGTAAAGTGTACGTCATAATACAATCAACCACCGGTGTTTTTAACTTTAACACATACGATTTACAAAGTGGGTCGTAGTCCTAAATCCGAAGTGCGTGCAGCATTGAACACGACCTGTGTGTTTAGCGCAGTGGAGGAAGTGTTTGCACCACAGAACATTATCAGATGGAGGCATTTGGTCCTGATGATGATGATCCAGATGCCCGGCGCAGATAAACGAGCCAATCACAGCGGCCCCAGCAGGAGGGAGGGGGGGGGGGGGGGGGGGGGGGGGTGCGCGCTGTGATTGGCTGCCCTAGCGGCGCAACCCGAAGTCGCGCAGCATCTCCCGATACCCCCGCTTCCTTCCCTTCACTTGTTATCTGTCACACCTGCAGCCTCCTTCCTCTCCTCTCCTCTCCTCTCCTCTCCTCTCTCCGGACCGCCACCGCCACTTTACTTCAGCCGCCCCCCCCCCCCCTCCCACCCCCTCTCCCTCACCCGCGCCCGTGCCGCCTCTCCTCATCCAGGGGTGTTTTCAAAGATGCTGGCTTGTACGGAGATGATCACCATGTGCCTGCAGTCGGCCAAACAGAAGCACATCCTGGCTCAGCAGCGGCAGCAGCCGCAGCGCGGCGCCGGACGAGGTCTCACTATCTTCCACGACGTGAGTTTCCTGCATCACCGTCACCGACGTGCTGTGTGTTTATCAAGTGATTCCATCTGTTTACTGTTGTCGGTGTTATTCTCAGGGTGTTTTCAAGCGGACTGACGGTGTGACGGGTGCTAAATGAGGACTTTTTCTTTTTTTGTTCGCTTTTTTTTTTCATTCCCTAAAAGTGAAAACAGAAATGAGAGTCATTTTTGTGTGTGCGCGTGCGTGTGCGCGTGCTGGGGAATGAGCTGCAGCTGCTTCCTCTGCATGATCAATTAAGGTCTCGCAGTCGGATTGGTTTACTTTAGGGATCGCTGGGGGTTCTCTTCTTTTTGTTGCACAAAGACCTCCGTTTTGTTTACGCAACAACCGATGCTACACGTGCACAGACACACACACACACACACACACACACACACACACAAAGAAACAATATGTTTATGCTGTATAACCAAACTAATACTTATGACACAAACTCAAAGCGGGACTGCGCAATGAATCAATGGCATGTATCATTGTATGAATATCCTCATTAATCTGGCTGCAGCATCTTTTGGCCATTTGAGGAACTGCAGTTTCTGGCACTTTCCCTTTAGCTTCGTCTTTCAACACTTTAAAGGGGTCGCTCGGCTGCATTCCATTGAAGTGACGCAATTTCTAACAAATGCCTTGACCCATCATTCTATCCTCATCTTTTATTCTTTATCGATCAAATCCGAAATATTTTTGGAACAGCACCGATACTAAACCCTAAATATCAATATTTGTGGTGAAAACAAATCAAGATATTCACTGTTTCCCATTCAGCCATATCTCAAATACAGACGCATCCCGATTGGAGTTTAAAAGAATCCCACTCACAGCCTCAACTAACCTGCAACCCAGCAGAAACTTCCCATGGACACATTAATTATCCATTCATCACACGCTGCCATGTTCTGGATTAGCAGGCCGCTCTCGCTAACTGACAACTCTCCGTTTCTGATGCTGCAGTAGACAGAAAGCCTCAGTGAGGACACAGAATGGTCTGCCCCCGAAGGGCCGCCTCCTTTAGTCGCCAACCCTGAGGTTTGTTTTGTTGCTGTTGATTTCGGCTGGAGAATATAGCATGTGCATGGTATCCCCAGCAGTCCCCGCGGTGGGTTGAAAGGTCAGTGAATCAGCTGACGCTGAGACAACTAAAAACAAGCATAAATATGTTGAGTTAAAGGTGTATGCAGATCAATGGTGATCAATATTTCTGAGATCACGCCAGTGTGAACTTTATTATTGCAGCTTGCACATTGATTTGCAGCAGTCTGTTGGGGAAAAACAAGTAATTACTGATGGGGATATTAATTAATGTAAAAATCATTGTAATTGTTTGAAATCATCAACAGATCATAATAACATGAATGCAGCAGAGAGAAAGAGGGAGAGATCAATACATCAACAGGGTCAATATTGTGTCACAGATGCAGAGATTCACACTTCACACATCGAACTAATATCACCGCAGTGAGTTTCAAAGCAATGGCTCAAAAAATATCCGGTTTCGAAGCGGGCCAGGTCTCTGTGTACCCAGAGGATCTGGATGAGACTCGTTCCATCCCATTTCCTCTCGATGACTCTCGCATCGCTCTCCTCTCTCTCTCTCTCATTTTTTTCTCCTTCTGCTCTTGATATGTCGGTTTTCTTATTTATTTTTTTTTGCTGGAGGAAAAAATGTGATCACAAGCTGCCGTCTTTTCATCTAAAAAAAAATATAATAAAAAAACGGTGTCGGCAGAGTGTGAGATAAGCCGCTGTCTCCTCAACACCTGCCGCCACCACATCAGAGCAGCCTGACCTTCTTTTGGGCTCGCTTTAAATGATGCAGCAGCATCCTCTCCTGACAAAACAAACCACAAACTAGTTTGTATTTGAGGTGTTCTCCACTAGATCACGATGGGGAGGAAACGCTGCTTCCTGCGTGCGTGTTACAACGAGGGAGAGAGGGAAGAAAACGCTGTGTTTCATGCAGGGCTCAGAAGAGTCTGCCCTCCTGCTAAAAGCAGCATTTTCAGTCATTCGCAGCTCTAAAGTCACCTTGGAGTCTCGTCCGGCGAATCGACGACGGGAGAACGGGCGCGTTGTGAGGCGGTTCGGAATGACCTCCGGTTATTGGCCGGGGCCTGAAGCTGTGGAGAGGCAGACACTTACAGACAGAGGGCAGAGGGGTCGGCCGTGAGCTCGGTGACCCGTGTCAATAACACCCCCCCCCCCCCACCCCCCCCCGCACGAGCTCAAAGCCGACAAGAACCAAAGTCCTCGTGACCGCTACCTAGCAATGGAAATCTTTTCCCCCCGAGGGGAGTGGAATAAAATCCTTAGCACAGAGCAGATAACGCTTCTTCATTTTAATGGCGAGGCTTCTTCGATGAAGTCGGATCTATTCACGCAGGAGTCGGTTTGAAAGACATCTCTTCACACGGTTGACTTTGGAAAATCAAGATTATTTTTTTTCCCACTCTCTTATTTTCATAGATTTAGCAACTAAACTAAACAATGCAGTCTGCAGCTGTATTGTTGCCACATTGAGTCACAGGGACCCCAGTTGACAGGGATTCATAATGGAGCCGGTTTTAGTCCAATTATCTAACCCACTTATTGAACATGAAAACAAAGCTTATTGTTCTCTTATTGTCCCCGAAACTGTCGACTGTAAACATCTATTCTTTTTTTTAAGGGCTCCTCCAACTTTTTTATCCACCCTAGTTCATTTGTCTGTGTGCGCAGCATAACAATCCAGCGGGTGATTATGAAATGCCTTTGGGGGGGAACTGGCCGTTGTTTTCAGTCTAGATAAGTGGTTTGGTGATGTTTACTCCGGGGATTCATTTAAAACCTGCCGGATCGTATCCCACGGATCCGTTTTCATCATTGGATCTCAGAAATAAGATATCTTAGTGGTAAACTCAGTTTTCCTCTCCCCATTTAGAATGATAATAAATAATATACTTCATTTGCGTTTATTTGCAAGGCGCATTTATGGGTTTTTAAAACCGTATTATGTGTTAAATTGGGAGAGCATTTTGCTGTCGACCAGGAGGCCGGCTGTTCCAAAGGCCGGCCAGCACCCCCTCATCCGTGTTGTCCAGCTCTGTGTCTTTTTCATTTCATCCAACAAACCGCTTTCCCACCGTTAGTCACTGCAACTGTTTATTTTCGTGCGCCTCGAAACAAGGCGCCGTTGTTCATTTGCTGTGGAACCTTTGCAGAAAAACTGCTTCTTTTTTAATTATCCGACACATTGATGATGATCAGTCGTACGATCAGAGCATCGAGTATCAGACTCTCAGCAGCTCATCAGCCACACATCCTCGTTAGCGTCTTTAGCTTAGCTGCACAGTGAATAAAACAAGACAAGGGTCATGCGCTATTTACTAGTGTGTGTGTGTCGAAGTCCATTTATCCATTTAGAAACATCCTCATCACAGTTGTCATTAAAGCAAACGTGACTGTCTTCAGTGCTACAGTGTGAGACAGAAACAGACCTGGTGCTGATGTCTGCATTCATATGTTTAAACAAGCACACAAACACCACGTTGCTGCAGCAACACGCTTAGCTAGCGGTTCATGCCTTGACCTATACATGAAATGACAGCGCTCCTTTTTTCACAGCACATTTGTAGAGTTGTCGAAGCAGAAATAGCACATGTGTAAACCAAAACGCAGACGGTGTGTCACGTAACGAGCCAGAACGCATTAAAGCAGCGGCCCGCGAACCGTAATCCACCCGTCGTCAACGTTCTCGCCTGCACCGGCGCTGGACAGCGGCCCGGCGAAGGCCCGGAGAGGCGGCGGGTGTCGCTTTCAGCTTAGCGGTTTTCAGCCGCTTGGCCGCGTGAGCACAGTCAGCTGTGAGAGGAGCCCAAAGAAGCAGCCGTTGCAGGGACTGATGCTCGGAGTGAAGCTTTTAAATAGACTGTTAGTGCTCTGGGAGGCAGGGAGGGGGGGGGCGTTGGGGGGGGACCAGCTGGCCTCAGTGTGCCTTCCTCAATCTGAACCCACAGCATTATCGATTACTCAGCCGGTGGCTCATGCTGCTCTGTTAATCCCCGTCCCAATAGCGACATACCCTGAATAAAAATACAAATAATATCGCCGAGCTCAATAGATCCAAGCGTCTGAATGAACAACCTCACTTTATTTGGTTTTTCCTCGGAGCCTCTTCCATCACCGAGGCCCCCGCCAGATGCTAACGAAGCCTCTTTGCTGCTCGGCAGCTTCAGGCCTGTTGTGAAGTCGCACTTTACTCCACAGGTGATTATTAAACCGGACGCATGCTAAAAACTGGCATTCGACCTTCCAAGGACGCTGAGTTATTGTGAAGGCCCTCGGTGGGGAGTTTCCGTTTGGTGCAGCAGAAGCATTTTAAACGGCAATTGTCAATTTCACCCTTTTTACAGAACCGCTTTGGTAATACCACTATAGAGGAAATAACCATCTCTGCCTTCCTCTCTTTTTTTCAGATTTTCCGCCGAGCAGACAAAAACGGTGAGTAAGCACACGTCTGTTCAGGGTTCTACTTCTCACGTGATCTCGCCGGAGAGATCCAGAATGTGGATGAACGACTCTTTGAGTGAAGCTCATTTCCTCCTCGCGCACCGGAGAGTTTCTCCGTGCCAATTAAAAATGACGCTGCGATGCTGGATTGTGGCCACTGCTGGGAGGATGTGTCACACAATAAAAGCGTCTCTCTGTCGCCGTGGACACAGATGACTGGGTGCTGTTCACAAATGAATGTGACTCATGTTCAAGCACGACGAGCCAAGCTTTCCTTTTAGCTGTGATTAGGAGGCTAAATAAGGTAACTGCTCAATGTACTTTGAGTTATTCTAACACATTTTCCTTACGCTCAGGCTTATCTTTAGTACCTTAAAGCAGGTTGGTTGTCGGATCAAAACAGGGTTGTTGTTTCATGGTGAAACAAAAAAAAAGACACAAAAAAAAGCGTAAAGAACGTTAAATATTTTGTTTGTTCCTGTCACGGTTCTCCATTTATGCATTTTGTTTCTATTAGTTGCCTCGTACCTGTGAGATATTATACCCGCCCTCCAACAAAAAAACAAACCAAATTCCTCTCAAATGAAAAATAAATGCACTCTGAAAGCTAAATCAACGCTGAAAATAAAAGCAAAATACCAAATTCAGAAGAATGAATTGCTTTCCACATGGCCTGATTCCCAACATGTCCCAATGCAGCCGCTGTCATCGGGTATCTGGGCGGACACCCGGCGGAGCCATCAACCAGTTGATTGATTTCTAAAGTCAATCACAAGGACGTGAAGTGAAATAGGTTTTTCATAGCCAGGTGTGCGTGCTTCGTGTTGCGGGGTGTATTCGTTCTGCGATGTTTGCTGATCAGGCTTCAGTAGGATCTTTTTTTATCTCATGACATGCTGTGGTTCAGTCCAATTAGCGTGTGGCCAGGAGCGGCATATGAAGCCACAGCAGCAGTGACTGTGGGGAAGTTGTTTTGACTTTTATTTAAACTGTTTGAGCTTGGTACATCTTTAAACGGGTTTTTCTCCTCTCTTCAACACCACAATGTGAAATCCTTATTTTTACAATCAAAGAATACAATCAAAGTCCTGAATTAAACAATCTTCGCATCAAACTTTTTTGAAGCGAACATACTGGAGTTGTATTGTGATTGAATTGCTTGTTTTCACACACCTTTTAATCAAGTTGTCTCGTCTTATTTTACTTGACAGCTTGTGTTTCATTCTGCAGACTTTTTCAAGTTCATTGGATTGAGAATCACACCGAGGTCACACTCCTTCGGTCAATGAACTGCTGAGTCTGCATTTCGTCCGCCCCTTGTTGCCTCACCTTCGGGAACCTTTTGAGAATCTGAGTTTTGGGGCGGGATGGGTCCAATTGAATAAACTAACTGAGCTTAAATGGCAAAAAAAAAAACGCCCACGAGCAAAGTCCCTCCACTGAGGGAGATGGAAAGTACTTGAGTAAGATAAGAGCTGGAAAGATCAACGAGAACCAGTTCATATTATTTGTCTAAGCGTGTTTAATGTTTTTTTACCCATATGCATGAAGTCCTGACGATGACGAGCTGCCTTACATAATCCCAACAGTCACAAAATAATTGGAAAAATGGTCACAGATAGAGCAATCCAGCTTTTTAATTTGTTTTAATTTGTTGTGCTGTTTACAAATTGTAGTTTTAAAAAGCAGTACAATCCATGCAAAAGTAAACTTTTGGGGACAATGACAAATATTGAAATCAGTGTGATAGCTGAAGAGTTTTAAATCAACCCGGCTTCTCGCCTGACATTATAAATAGTAAATAAATAGTAAGCTGCCTTCCAGCACAACATTTCGTGGGTCTCAATTTCCACTCATCAAAAGTAATTCCCCCACAAACTACCAAAGTCTGCTCTGTCAAGCTTGAAATGACGACCGCTTTAAAACCTCACTGTTGCGTTGAGCGTCCACTGACGCGCAGGTCATTGTAAACAGGTGCAAAGTACTTTACGGCCCAATACAGGACACCTCGTGATTGTCGGCCTTTGGCCCCCATTGCTTCATCACCTGCACCTGCTCAGTGTGTTTAAAACCATGTGTGTCCCGCGTCTCGTCGTTGGTTTGATTGTCTTTTTTTTGGGGGGGTGATGTTATGATGTTCCTCATAATCCTCACAATCCGTTTTCCCGCTTGCTCCTCAGCGTTTATTGGACCCCTTATTAAAGTAACTTAATAAACCCTGAGATCTGAGTCCTCCATGTGCTAAACTCTGACAAATTAAAAGCTGAAATGCAGCGGCAGGTTTTTTTCTCAGAACGCCTGACAGGTGGGCTGGTGCATCTTAAGCGGAGCATTGGTAATACGTGTGCAGGGTACATGGGCGCTTGCCATGAAGAAACAAGCCCCAGCTCTCATTGCAATGCTAGTTGCTTTTGAAGCTGAGATGCATTTATGGGAATTTATAAACCACTTAAGAGAGGCAGCAGTGGGACGAACCTTTTGACAGATGAGAGCGCGGCCTACTTTGTGCCCCAGTTTACAGGTCTTCCTCGCTTGGTTCTTGTTTACTCCGGTCTTGTGCGAACTTTGTTTAGAGTCTTTCTCTATTTTTGAGAAATCCATACTGTCTGTGTCCGGCTGTGTTTTAAAATCGGCGCATTTCACCAGCCAGTATTCATGCTCATTCATTCATGCACATTCCTTTGCAAGTTTGGGTTCAAGTATGACTAATAGCTCATTTTATTTGGCTTTATTATAAGAACTGCCTGTGCAGCGAGGTATTGTATGGAGGCTTTAACTTAGATTTGGGTCAATTTAAATGTGGATATTATACAAATAGTTGGACCTGCTTTTTTTTATTCTTTCTCACACTTCTGCAAATATTCTCTTAAACATATTTGCTTAACATACTGGTTTTCTTTTGCTGCTCAGACAAACTGCTCCAGTAATAAAAAATAGTTGTGGTTGGGTTTTAAGCCTCATTCCTCCTTAATGCTTTTGATTATTCGTCCACTCTATATGAAAAACAGAGATAAAAAATGAACAATTAAAAGTTTGGAAACTAATTTTCTATAATTTGAGACATCCAAAGAAATCTGGCTGGTTCAAGTAGCTCATATTTACCTTCTACCGGGTCAAGATTTCTGAGTTCATTTGCAGACTATAATAGAGTTATTTACAAGGAAACTTGTTTTGTTCCTTGAAAATGGTCCAAGAATAGCTTCGCTTCACCGGGAACACGACAGCAGCAATGCTTCAAAGGCTGGGTGGATAATATACATGATGTGAATAACACGAGTGATATTGGAAACTGTGATCTACTTAGAGAACCCACACAAGTTCTTTTTTGTTGGGCCATGGATGAATGATGTACCAATCTGGATGAATCTGCTGGCGTTTGCTGAGTAACTGATCACTGCGACTGCTCTGATGACTCTGTGGCGGCGTGGACAAATGTACCGCTACGTTGGACACACATACAGTTTTTAATACAACGCCACGTGATATTATCTGCGTGTCTGCAAGCTGTGCAGCCAATACCGGTGATACAGAATACAGCTGCTTATCGTGTTGAGGGTTCGGAAAGCCCTCGAAGGAGGCCTCACTCCTTTGTTCTCGTCCCGATGAATCAAAAACTCCTGAGGTGTGTCTTCTTGGGTGCATTTGAATGTCATTGGCTTCTCCTTCCAACGTGTCTCCTCCTGGATTGTCCCCTTCACGTCGAAGTGTGAAGCTGCTGCTGTAACCTGAGACCTTCTTTGTCTTATCTGTCCCTCACATTCTAATGCATTCAGTGTAGATACATTTGGCTTTATGTCTCAATGAGTGAATATAACAAAGCATGCATAGTTTGTCTTCATCTTATAACTAGTACACTTTAATTACAACACATCATAAATGATCACAGTTCATCACACTACATCATATAAGATCATCATATTGTGACAGAATGTTAATGTGTACAGTGTTTATAGGATTTATATGACTGCACATTGTGTTTGATTCATATTGCATTCACTTCATCTAACATGCTGATGTAATAAGTAATATGTAATAACACACATACTACAATTCTAACACTAAACATTACTACATGTATTATAATTTATACCACTAGGGGTGCACTTCTTGCTTAAATCCCTAACAATTGGCATAAGAGATAAACATCCCTTCAGAATGACGCTTGACCCAATGTGTCATTCGGTAAATAAGCTCTCGCAAAAGAGACTTCATGTGACTGCGGATACTAACGTTCTTGATGCTTTTAATGGCGTCTTTCAGAGGTTTTGGTTAAGTTACAAGCATTTTATTTCAATCCAAACCATAACATTTCGTTGACAAAACCCAACGGCTACCGAGACTAGTCGTGATCATTAAACACAAGGATGCTGAGGGCAGTATCAGTGTATTTGTTGCAGCCATCCCCCTGTCACGAGGAAGACATTTGACCCAGAACTGTCTCACTGGATGAAAGACACTGCATAAGCCATCCATCAAACTGATTGTCTCTTCAGAGCGTAACTGCGGCCTTGGCACCACAAGTACAAGGAATCCTTCCAAGTACAACACTCTGAGAAAGGACAAATATGTGCGGAGGCTTCTTTAGTCTCGGTCCTCACGGTTACCACAGATGGCATCAAAATTAAACTGCATTGACTGAGTGTGGAAGGATTTAAAGGTTGATGTTATATCATAGCTTTCACGTGAAAAACCACCAGGAAATAAAAAAAGACTAACGAGCCAAAGTGGCGGCGCTACACACGGCGGTCAGAGGTGAAGACGGGCGATGTCACAGAGGCTCCAGCTGAACAGATGGTCTTGTCAGGCTGCTCTCATTTCACCTCGTCTTTGTGCCGACGGGGTCATTATTGGGGTAGATGGCTCGCCTGTGAAGCCAACAGTCGTGCCGCTCAGGAGGGAGCACTTCTTTGCCGATGACAGCCCATTTTTAAAGTTGGTTTGTGGAAGGTTATGTAGCTGTGGTAACACGAGGTGAGAGAGAACGTGTCATTGTTTAATAATTGGTCAATTTGACAGTAAATATTGTAAATGGGTTCATGTCAATCTCGCTTGTGTTCCCGAGCCTCGAAAAGAGATGATTTAATGCTTTTATGTCTTGTGTCTTTTATCTGAAAACATGATTACCATGGGAATGTTTTTATTTTAAGATGGGGGGGTTGATTGTTATGCCTTTATGATTTAGAGGCGACCTATAATTATTTCTGTGCTTCTGTTGTTCTCCATGTTTAAGATGATGGCAAGTTGTCCTTTGAGGAGTTCAATGCCTACTTTGCGGACGGAATCCTGACTACCGAGGAGCTGCAGGAGCTTTTCTTCTCCATAGATGGCCGAAAAAATAAGTGCGTTCATTTTCATTCAAAATGGGCTGCAAATTTAATTCTTAAAAACAGTAGTTCTGTGTTATTTCCACAAGTGCTCCGTAAAACGTGCCTCTTTCACAGTTAGAAGGAAGCACAAAAAAAAAGACCAAACAGCAAGTGGGTTCCTTTCAAGTCGTCGGTTACAGGCTGAATGTCTCACAGCTCGAGGGAATGTTTTGTAAAAACGAGCCCTGTGGGCCAAACCCGAGCAGACTGTATTAACGCGTGCCCCCCTTGTTTGGACATAAAATACTAAGGATTTTACCAGCCACTTCAAAACCAAGTCGGCCACAATCGCAATCAGAGAAATCCGCCAGAGGGTTGCTGCTGCAATCACTGGTCTGAAGATAATGTTCAGCTCAGCGCAGCCACAGTGGAAAAGAGCATGTCACGGAACACGCAATGTTTTCTATTCTTCTATTATAAACCAGTTATTCTCTGCTATCTTTGGAAGATCTGAGATTTTGTATTCAGGAGTCATATGCTCCTTAACATATAAGCCAGACTTCACAACTGGAACGTGGACGGTGATTGTCAAGTGTCTGTGCAGGTCTCACAAGGCACTCGAACAAAGCATGAACAAACACCAGCACAGTGAGATGCGCTGGTCAGTTTTTTCTTTAGGACACTTAGCCAATCGGAGTGAGAGTAATCTCTGGCTGTAATAGCAACTCTGCTCTCGTGTTTTGTTGCGGCGCCAGTTCTTCCATCACTGTGTGATAAATTGCTTTTGGGCATGATGTAGCGCTGGGACAGATGGAACGCACCAGCCCTCAGACCTCCATCGCCATGATCCAGGCTTTGAGGCCATTGGCGAGGACGGAGCTCTGATGTCGAATTAAAGGACTCTCTTGTCCTTTTTATCAAGAGTATGTTTAATTCTGTATCACTTCTGAGACAAAATAAAAACATTTTGGGATACTTAGAGTCCATTGGAAAACTCAGAAAAGATCAAAATTCTCTTTACTCATTGTAACGATGGTTTGCAACTGAAGTGTGGACACTTTTCCACCAAGGCTGTGTGAGTTTTCTCATAACAAAAAAGCTATTTTACAGAAGGAGATCATAAGATAATGCAATGTGTTGATACATGGCCTTTCGTGTATCAATACATTGCACATGTGCACACAGTTTGTTGCCCGGGACACCAAGTTCAAAATACTGCAAATACACAAATATGATAATACTCTGTGGCAATATACAGTGATTTAACAAAAATTCAATTAAATTAACGCACATTCTTTCTATCAATAAAATGATATTCTGAGCGATGCATGTTATACACTTAAGCTTTATGGGTTTAGCCTTGGAGGGAACACTTAATTTAGCAGAAATAAAGACCAGTGTAACTTTGAAATTCTCTCATTTGTTTTCTAAATGCTTTAATCTCCTCTTGTGTTCCGTGCTGCAGCAATCTGGGTACTGACAAGCTATCAGGTTGGTGGGAGAATGTTTCCTCTGATTAAATGTGTTTAACGTACTTTTGTTTCTGTACAATCCACGACTGTCAATTGAATGCGTAAATTGAAAGGACACAGATCTGTTGACCTTAGAAATGATGCTCAGATGGCCTGAATGCAGCAAAGAAATGGGGCAGAGGCTCTAAAATATATCAATAGAACCCAAAATGAAGCTTCTGCATAATTTATTCCACGACAGAATGTGCCACTCGTCTATATTTATATGCATGTGCTGCTGATCCATTGACCTCAATTTGTGGGTCACATTGAGGGCTCTTTACTTTTTTAATTACGAACAATGAAAGGTCAAAGTTGTTCTCTTTACTGGTTTGGTTTTAAGTACTTTCCCCAAACAATTACCTTCATCTGTTTGAATAAATATTGATGGCATTTGTATAGAAGTTTCTTTCTCAGTTGGTTATTTATCAAATTAATCGGTATGGCATTTGTCATGAATTACTGTCATAACACAAAGTGATCAATATGATGGTTAATCACATGAAGCATCCACTTCATGGGAAGCATTGAGCGTTATTGACCCGTTAAACAAACCTAGAAATGTCTATTTTACCCGTGGCTTTTATTTTGTCATTAAATTTGTCTAAATGGAATCTGTCGATCAAACGTGAGTCAAAAATAGACTTTTGACTGTTCTGACGTTACAATGACACTGAAAGCTTGTTTTTTATTTCCTATTAGATTATTTCTCTGACCACCTGGGGGAGTATCTCAACGTACTTTCAGCCCTGGAGAGCCTGAATGTTGCCATTTTGAAGGCAATGGATAAAACCAAAGAGGTGAGTTTTTAGTTTTTATAGGAATCTCAATTTGAATCCCGCTTGGTGATTACAAAAGCAGGGATGCACAAAGTGGGGGGGTTGTGCTACAAATATATCTTCTTTTTTTTTTTCTTCTTGGCTAAGATGAAACACTGGAACTCACAGATGGAGCTTTAGCAAGTTTCCTAAAAAGATGACTCAATAAAAGAGGAATTTGAAACACTTCAGCCACAGGCGCTTCAATTACATTTCACAGGAATAGTGCCACATTTTAATAAATATGCAAATTACAATTATTGCAAAGAGTTACACATGATTCCACTCAGGTATGTGCAGAGATTGTTGGCTTATTTCGCAATTAAGCATGGAACATCCAGCCATTCTTTGTCCAGTCACGGAGAACTCTATCGTGTTTGTTAATACGAGAGATAACCTGCTATCTAGTAGCTGAATTGGACACATCCAGGCTAGTCGTCTCCCACTGTTTCCTGTCTTTGTGCTAAGCTATGCTAAGCTAACAAGCTGTTGGTAGTAACCTCATATTTGCTGTGCAATTAAAGGAGTGGTAGCAATCTTGCCATCTGACACAGTGAGAAGGTAAATTAGCAGACTTCCCAAAATGTAGGATTATTCCTACAGGAGTTGTCGAATAAGACTTTGTAGGATAAAGGAATGTTACACAGGACAGCCTTTAACAGCCTCAAATCAAGGGGTTTAAATTGTAATACTGCAGAAAAAAAGCAATGCGTGGAGTTGAGGAGACGTGTGCTGAATAATTATCTCCTCTAGTCTTAATTAGATCACCTTGCTCCTCTGTTCCCGCTTATCTTTCGAGCTGTCGGATCGGGTGAATCCTCAGAGCGTTGCACAATCGCTAGTTAGCCGCTGTGGTCCGTCTCTCCATCGCATTTAGAAATTTCAGTGGAGGCTACTCGTCATTACGAGTTTGAGCATCAGCCCGTTGCATGAAGAAGACTCCTTTTTGAGAGTGTTTGGTAAAACGAACGGCAATTATCTTGCCCCACCTTAGAATTTGGATGTGCGGTACTGAATAATGTATGTGTTCGGATAATTGAATAGCCGGTTTTAATTGCCGCCGTCTTTCATTTCACATGGGTCTTCCTGTTGTTGTTGTTTTGGAGAAGAAGCATCATACTTTCCCTCTCTCTTTCTCTCCCCGTGTGCGCGGGCTTCCTTCTTACTTTGTAAAAGGCTGAGCATCGCGCCCTTTGACCTCTCCTTCTGTGTGCCTCGCAGGAGTACCAGGGTTCCAGCGTGCTGGGCCAGTTTGTCACCAGGTTCATGCTCAGAGAGACGTCCAGTCAGCTGTCGTCCCTGCAGAGGTCCCTGCAGTGTGCCATGGAGGCCGTGGACGAGCAGAGCAGCCCGGCCCCGTTAGTGCTGCAGTCTGACACGTCTGACACGTCTGTACCGTTCGCGCTGATGAAAGTTCCTCTAAACAAACCTCGACAGAACACCTCGGCCGTTCTCATGATTTCAGATTTTAATTTATAAAGCCCATTAGGAACTAAGACCAGTTGATTTAAGTTATTTGTTATCCTTCATCTGACAATCATTTGAGATTCATTGTCCATTCCGACAGGGAGTCCTAGTTGAGATGCATAACAAAAGGTTAATATATGAATTAACAGATCATCAAGGAGCATAGCAAGAACGACAACTTACAGAAATCAGAGGCTAAAATGACGATTTGTTACAAACTGATTGTACAACATGTACTGTTTACTCTGTTTGAATTACTTCAATGCAAATTCCTAAAAATACGCCTTACTTTGTTCCTGTACTACACCATATAATCAGAATCATTGCAGGAAAGCGACCCTATGAAGCGTAGCGGCAGGAGCACTCTGCTGGTAATAATGAGAATGTTGGCAGTGAAGTCCGCCTTGGTCTGAGCAGAAAGGAAATCCAACTAATCAGTGCTGCCGCAGGGCCTTTTCAAACAGTCTGTAGCCTCTGTGAAGGCGGACTGCTTGAAATTCAATATTTCTGTCAAATAGTCTCACTTTCATTCAATGGAGCTCCTGGAATGAAAACCGATCCCAAATGTTTGCCTCTGCTGATTGGCTGAGGGCTGCCAAACAAAGGTTTGTTGCATCACTGCAACGACGATCAAAACATCTTTTAATTGCTCCAATTTTGTGAACCACTGCAAAAAGGCCCTCAGTCTCTGTGGTAAATGTAAAACCTGCACTTCATAGTTCTCTCCACAGTACGCTGTGGTTCATCAAAGACATTGAATGCACCCCCGCATTTCTTTGAAGCATCACTTATTGAAGACATTGAACGCACAAGATGCTCAGAGGAACAATTCGTCAAGGACGGACACCTTGAAGAGTACGAATCCGTCTCACCACGGGTCAATAACACGACCAGTGGTTCTAACGCACTGGCAAATGTTTTTTTGGACTATTTTGAACCAGCAAGATGCTCCCTCCACCCTCCATCCTCCATCCTCCATCCTCCACCCTCCATCCTCCATCCTCCATCCTCCATCCTCCACCTTCCACCTTCCACCCAGTCTGCTTAACGTGCACCTGAGGTTATCTGTCTTTCTCTCACCTCTGGTTTGTGGTGTTATTCCAAAGAATGCAGTGAATATAGCCAAGGTGAATTATTGAGACGGGGGGGGAGTATTTGAAAGCACAATGAGGGGGGCATTGGAATGCGGAAAAAGTCAGTCATAGAGAAAAATGTCTGCTATAAAAGGATAAAAAGGACACGATTGGAATATTTTTGTCCATAAATAACTCTTCTGAGATTGTATAAAAAATAGATTTTGCAGTGAGAAGGTGTGTGTGGGGGGGGGGGGGGGGGGGGGGGAATAAATTCAGTTGGCAACAAACAGCTTATTTGTGTGCCTTGTGCTCCGCTGCAGTGGATGTGTGGCTGTTGCAGTGGCCTTTGGGCTGCAGGCTGCTCTCAGCGTGAAAACCTCCTAGCAATGAGCCCCCCCTGCGCTGTCAGCATGACGCTGGCCACACAGACGCACACACACACACACACACACACCTACATACACACACACAGAGGCACACACGGACAATATTAAACAAATGTGTGGGGGTATTTTAAAGGCATTGAGACACACACTCCAGTGAAATAACAGTACAGGTATACACAATACACACACACACGCGTTGTGTCGCACTCTCGTGAATGCCCTTGACACTGTGCATTTACAGTCAGCAAACACCTTCCATGTACGACAGAGCCGTGCTTGTGTGTGTGTGTGTGGGGGGGGGAGTGTTTTACCTTTTTGTCTTTTGGGGGACATTAATCTGATTACACAATCACGTCGTGGGATCATTTTGTGTGTTTTTGTGTGCCTGTGTGTGTGAATATTTCAGTGTACAACTGCTACTTAATAAGCATTGGTGTGTACATGGCCCTTCTCTAAATGTTTTCACTTTTTATTTTGGACATCTCTGCACCATTGACTTCTCTCTGTCCCTCTGTCTCTCTCTCTCTTTCACTCAGTCCAAAACCCCAAATCTCCATTTGTGAGTTGAATCAATTATTAATGCATCCTTTCTTACATCTCTTCTCTCCTCGTTTTTTTTTACTTTCCTCTCCAGCATTATCCAGTGTGTCTTCAACGTCTTTTATCTTTTTTTATTTTACCCCCACCCTTCTGACAGCTGCTGTCTTTTTCTCTGATGCTTGTCTCCCCGGGTCCCGCCGCTGTCACGCCAGGAGAGACGTAAAGGCACCAGAGCTGACAGCAGTACAGAAGAATGGCAGGCGTTGTGGTCGTAGGATCCATAATAACCTGTGCACGTCCCCATCAGATCCCGGCATCCTTACCACGGGTAGGAACAACAGCACAGCATGTCAAAAAAAATTCTATGTGTGCAGTAAGCAGATTTTTGGAAGTTTCGCCCAAGCCTTTTAACAGTAGGCAACTTTTGTGACGGTAGAATATCGACAAATCGGGGGGGCTAAGTGTTGTTTGCAGGTGGCTAACGACAGTAGCATGCCGACTCATGAGTAACATTAGCACGCTAACTTTTCCCAATCCTGCTTTTCGCCCAAATGCCAAATGACACTGCGATAAATCAACGTTTCAAACATCGTGGCGTCAGTGCCGTTACGGCATATCAATGATGAAATGTACTCATTGTACAGGGGAGACGGGTTCAATGGTGGACACATGACGCATTCCCATCTCTGGCATTGCATAATTAGAAGCATCTATAAGCTCCGTCTCAGGGCTCTTTGCACCTGCAAATATCATATTGACATTTTCAAGGGGCCCATATCTGATGTTGAGCCACATTTATTTTCTTTTTCATTAGTATTGATAGACAGAACATCAGATATGGGGCCTGCAAGGAAGAGGATTGAAACCAGGGTGTCAAATCACTTTAAAAGTCATTTTCTTTCAGCTCTATCGGGAGTTGGATGTCATTTTGTACACATAATAGAAAGTCAGCAATTTCACAGTGATTGGCCAATTGATTTTCAGTTCCTCTCACGATAATTGTTTCTTCTGAATCCTTTAAGAAATTACATTTCCACATTTTCCCACACATAAAAACCATGTCTGAATTGCCTTTTTTCTCCTTGAGCTGATAGAAGCCATCTGTTTAGACAAGGCCTCCTTTTGAAATCAATCACACCATAAACACCGAAAGGAAACTTCATATAGCCCAGTCTCAATAGTAAGAGGTTTTAACTGTAGCGTGACATTCGACGGTTACATGTTGTGGTGTTTGCAGGTGTCAGCACGGAAGACGGACAGAACTGGTCTGCTCAAATCCACCGGCTGCAGCAACTGCTGGATAAGCTGGAGTGTCAGGTAGGGAGCAGTTCCCTCCGTACGTTTGCCACTCTGAATGAAATATACATTCTAAGGTGGACGGTGGAGAATACGTTTAGGAGTCCTGGCTCTCTCTCTCTCTCTCTCTCTCTCTCTCTCTCTCTCTCTCTCTCTCTCTCTCTCAGACTGCAGAGTTCGTATCATCATTGTTAAGTTTGTTGAACAGGTCACAGAATCAATTTCAGAGGAAACGACAGAGGCGTGTTGTTTTTTTTGGTGCCGTCGGTCGAAAAAACAAACTTGTCAAACGTGTGACAAATATGCAAAACGATGACAACTAATGCGTTAGCTCTTAAACCGTATCGCTGTCGTGAAAAGCGGCTGTGGTGTCATGGCAACAGTTTTTATAGTGCCAGTGTTGTTGCAGGATTCGGTTATGCAACATGGTTTTTCATATGATTTGACTTATAGTTCTTGAATTGAACTTTTTTTGTAGTGCCTCCATCTTTCAGTTTCCGTCCAGCTTTATGATTTTTTTTTGCAAGGGCAGCATTATTCAGAGCCTGTTATGTGCAACTGTGCTGATGAAAAGGAGTCAAGGCTGCACTGGCAGCTTGTAAAACACCACTTTAAGTAGATCTGTGTATCTGAGCTCTGTCACCTCTCTACCATCTCATTCCTCAATCTGCCATCAGGTGGCCTCTTCTTGCTCCCTTGTCTCAACACATCTTCCCCTCCATCTTGCTCTCCCTCGGCCTGTTGTCTTTATTAATTCCTGTTATTCCCATCTTTCGCCGTTCACTCTGCCTCTCGTCCTTTTCAGTCACTCTCAAAGCATTTTTCTCTCCCTAGCCGTCCGTTTGGCCGGGCCGGAAGGACTCCGGGTGCAATATCAAAAGCAATTCTTAAGCTGCAACGTGTTCAGAGTGCAATATCCATCCCCAGAAGCATCACGCACACCTTATGGCCACTTCACTCCTCTCCTCTCAAGTGCAACAGAATGAGTTTTCAGCCACAAAGGCTATATTTCAAAACCATAACCTTTTAAGATGGAAAGTTCAATCTGTTTCATCACGTTTACCGCGTGGCAATAGCCTACAGATGTGGTTGAAATAAATAAACCATCTCTTTACTTTCATAGAACAGCCTCATTGAACAAATGGGTGCAACCTTTATGGTTAAATATGGTTATCTAACGGTTAAATAATGCAAAATGACAATATACGTTGTGTGATATATGTTTAAAGGAAACTTCTGGTGTTTACCCAGTTGTTTTTATGAATGATTGAAGATAATGACGCCCATACCTCTCGCATCATCAGATGTTCAAGAAGCCAAAGTGGAAGTTCTCATATTCGTTACCTTCTCGTTTCAGGGTCCCAAGTTGGAGCCAGTGAAAGAGGACGCTCTGGCCAGCGCGTACAAGTCTGTAAGTCACTCTCCTTTTAGAGGAGTTGTTTCTAATGTGCAGGATGAACCTTTTACGTTTCTGTCACTGTAATATAATTGAGCTGAAATGTGTATATGTAAGTTCAATGACCTCTCTGAAGACGGGTGTGTGGCTTCTGCAGTTTATGGATGCAATTTATAAACGTTATGAGCATCATCATTAATCATCATCATTATTCTCCTCCATTGTCGAGTGGCAACAAAAAAAGAGAGATTTACACTTACGTGGCGGATGCAACCAAAAATAGGTGATTGTATTGAAGCCCTTTGTGCAAATGGAGCTCTGGAGCTTCCCTTCGTACTGGTTGAAGTGGTGACTCACTGCTGCCTTTTTAATTGTTGAGAAAAGTAAAGAGGGACGGGGGCTGGCGGTGTGCATCGGGGCCCTTTGGTTCAGGCCCACTTACCCGGAAGAGGACCCTGAATGACGGCCCGCTGCGAGCATGCGGCCCGTTAGCTGGGTACATCAATCGATAGCCCATTTCAAGGTGTCTTTCCCTTTGCGTCAGGAGGTCCGCGCATCGAAGGAAGCCGGTGCCGTGTGAAACGCGCCGTGTTCGGTAGATAGGTGGAGTCCGCTGGCACCACGAGCTGCTGTCGTCAGAATGTTATATACGTCCATCTTGCTTTGTGCAGCTGCATCCACGCAGTTTGAGTTCCTCTTTAAATATTTGTAAAGGATTCATCTCTCGAATATCTGCAAACACGCCTGCACCTGTGACGAGAGCCACACACACACACACACACACACACACACACACACAGTGAAATGTTGTCCTTCCTGGGAGCCAATATGTCATCTCTCCATAACCCGCCTCTCGGCCTCTGGTTGTTGTTGCCAACAGAACATCCTGTTGGTTCAGAGACAGATGACGGCGACCGATGGAGATCTGGACGACTTCCAGAAGGTTCTGAAGAGCTACACGGACGCCACCGCAGCCGACGCCGACAACCTGCAGTGAGCGCCCCACTTGCTTTCAGACAAAAGAATGCAGCGTTTAAACGTTGTTCCAGGCTTTGCTACTGAAGTAACGCATTTGATCATGAAACGTATACGGAGGAAAAAAGGACAATGTTTGTGTCTTGAGATGAAATTCATCCTCATCTTCTTCTCCATCCCGCTGTCAGCGTGTCCGTTCAGAAGCTCCCAGGAAACAGGAGTTACATAATGTATGAGTTCTGGCAAGACCGCGTCTCCTGGATGAGGTCAGTATCGTGTGTGTGTGTGTGTGTGTGTGTGTGTGTGTGTGTGTGTGTCAGATATTGGCAAACTGTTTGGCAATCTTAAGTTTTCGATGGAAATGTTCACCACCGGGGAAGATGAGCAGATGGCCACACACACACACACACACACACACACAATCAAACGGATGTAGCTTCAATTGTTTTAAATAGCGTCTAAACACATTTCTACGAATAACTTAATAAGCACAGACCAGTTGTGTTTTATTGAAAATGAAGGTGCTCAATGAAATTAATTTCTCTTCCACATTGAAGGCTCGGTGTGTAGGACGCACGTAGTTGTGTGCATGTAGATGGTCTCTTCTTCTCTCTTTCCCTTACTTTGCTTGGTCGCTGTCTTCTCCGTAGCTACTTGCAGTCCAACAGCAGCAAGGACTTCCAGCGCTGCGCCATCGACATGTTGGAGGATGCAGAAGTAGTTTCTACCATGTTGCTGCCAGGTTTGTACAGTAGTTTGTGGTATTAATAAACAGATTAAAATAAGTTCTGCGAACTCCGCTGACCCCGTGGCCAATTGGCAAAACCCTCCGAATTGTTCAAGTCATTAATGTACACTGACTTCCAGTGAGATACAAAACAGCGTTGAATGGACTTTTGTCGCTTTTAAGTTGGAACACGGGTGTAGATTGTTGCGTTGGCCTAACAGCCTTGTTCATTTTGGCCTATAGGATTTAATCTGCTAGTTGCTGTGTGTCACATTCAGCTGTTGCATTAGCACATCGGGCCTGGATATGTTACGATATGTGAAGATGCATTAAAAACCTCCTGTGCCTCTTCACCATAAATCACTTCATCAGTTAAGTTAAAAGGTACAACTTTTTTTCTAATTAGAGATTGACTGTGAAAATATAGAATGTTTCTGAACAAAGGCATACAAGGCGTGTGGATGTTCTCTTCAAGCGCCGCGTTCACGCTGCCTGTTTTAAAGTCAGCGGTTTCAGATCCGACGTGAGTATTACAAAGCTCCAAAAAGGACAAAAACACACAATATCAAATATTTTCTTGCACTTCCTATTTGGACTTCTTCAACACCTCAGCAGGATCAGCACACGGCGGCGTAGGATTAATCGCTGCCCCCCCCCCCGAGTCCAGGCCCTGATCCTGACTCACCACGTAACATTTGAGTCATTCGTTGATTTGTTGAGGGCCAATACAAATACGCCTCAGAAAGCGCGAGGATTCATTATTATCTCTGACTCTTTGCGTCCTTTGTAGAGGGTTATTCAGCCGTGTGGGCTGCAGGGGTTGCGCTCGTTGCTAGGTTACTGTACGTGGCTATTTACTTCCACATATGTGATTTGCACATTTAATATGTGATTTGCACATTTAATCATGCTGACTGTTTTTCGGACATAAATAAACAGTTGTTTAAACGCGGGAATTAGATAAGAGACTTTTGTGAGCAGACCCAGAAGTTATTTTCAGAGAACGACAAATGTGCGGCTTGTTTGTCTTTGTAAAGCCACAATAAATGTCAAATAGATTTCCACAACAAAACTATTCAAAATTATACATTTGAATACGTATTGTGGAGTTTGCTGCTGCGGATGCCATTCAAGCCACAACGGGCTGATTGGGAGAAAGAGGACAGGTTATGAGTCAGACGTACAGAAAGGAATAGACTCTGGAATCAATAATAGAAAAAATAATAATAATAAAACACGACACACTGCTGCTCCTGGCAGAGGCAGCGCGGTCACACTTTTATTATTACTTTCAAGGAGAAGCGTCGCACACGCTTACTTTGGTTGAATCGCACTAAGATTCTGATGACTGCTTTGATTTGAAATGGAAATCAAGTTAAATGTAATGCAAAATAATTTGCTTTGTATCAATGCCTCCGTTTCACCGGGCGTTGACTCTCAAATAGGATACAAAGCTCTTTTAAAATTTAAAATTGACCCAACTGCTATTTTACTGATGGAAAGGTCCAGCAGAGATGTGGAAAGAAATCCAGCGTAAAGTTGATCAATGGTGGTTTCTAAATGAGTTGTGTTCATGTGTAGTGACCCAACTGTGTGTATTTGTGTGTGTGTGTGTATTTGTGTGTGTGTGTGTGTTCCCTCAGCTTCCTGGTGGATTATGACTAACAACTAGCGACTGAATCCAGGATGTCACATCTACTGCCTACACTGTCACACGGACAAAGACGCACATGCATGCATCACCCACACACACACATGCACACTCACTCACACACACACACACACACACACACACACAGGATAATTCAGAAGACAGCAGGAGACAGAGACATCCAGAACTCTCCAGCAGCATTAAATGTCCCTCAGTCTTGGACTGCTCATTATTGTGCCGCTTGTATCAAAAGGGACGGTTAAACTCCCTTCAGCCGATCTAATGACTTGAACGTGTTTGATTCTCTGCAATGCAAAAGCCTTTTTCTCTCATGACCTCCGCTCTCACTTGGCCTCCTCCCTCTTACCGCGGTATTTGTCTGAACTACGCCGGTGGAGAGGAGAAAAAAAAAGAGGCTTAAATAGGCTGCTACAACAAATCCAGTTGGATCCACCAGTAGTGTTATTGTGCTTGACCAAGTGTTTAGAGTTGAATAAAATGAAATAGGAGATGGAAAGTTTAGCGTTCATGCTGACAGAAGCCTTCTGTCATAGTTCCTTTAAAGCCAGGCTGTAAACGCTGTATGATTCTGGAACACTGTTTTTCTTTCCTTCACAGAATGATCAATCTCCCTCCTGCCCTAACTGCTATCTATTGCTAGATATACTACGTATTTGTGTTAGTTACGTCTCCTCTGGGACACGCTCTCAGTTTCCAGTAAGTAAGTGTAAACATTTAACAGAAGTAACGGCCTTGTGAGGAGATATCACGTCAAGTTAACAGAAAATATACAGTATTTCATGGGTCATGTGATTACTTTGATCACGGTAGAGTTTATTCCTTTTGTATATATGCAACCTCGGATATAATCATATTTATGTTGTATTTCGGTTCTGTGATCTGAACCGCAAGTTGTAACCAAACTGAGACTCGACTTAAGTGAGATTAAAGCTGTTTATTGTTTGAAGTGAAAACGTCTCTGGATCTTCAGTTTTCTAAAGATATTGTGCTCGGATTTGATTCAGAAGTTCCAAACAGAACCGTTTACGGTTTCCTTAATGAGGGTTTGGGACCACTGAGGAGGAGAATAATTACAAACCGGGCTGACACACGCACGGCGCTCGGTGGCAGATTAGCTATTCATGATGTTGTCAAGGCTAAAATTTAGTCCCATTTTGCTTTAGCGCTGGTTTCGACCAATAAATACAAGATTCCCAGATTGTTTTTGTTTTCATACCCAGGAAGTTGCTAACTTGTCTCTAAATCCAGTTCACAGTTGGATGTAACGATGGACAAAGCATCATTTCCGTGGATCAGACCAGAACCTCTCCTGATTATTCAAGTGTGTGTGAACAGAATGCAGAAGAGTCATTAAAGGGTCCGTGTCGCGACGCGTGTTGCTACACAACAGCTCAAGAGAAGAAGTCCTCGTGCATCTTCTCTCTTAGCAATCAGCATAGTGTGAAGTGACAGTTTCAGCGGCTCTGAATACCAACGAAATGTCCAGATCCCTTCTGGCAGTTGTTATGACAGGAACATAATGCAAGAGAGCCTTTGTGCCCCCGAATGTGTGCCCGGTCCCGGAGGCCGGCTCATCAGCACGCCGATTGCTGGGGCTGCACGATGTGATTGCAAGATTACCGGCGAATTGGAGCGACCCTCGTCTCCACCCTCTCGTCAGACGCAATGAATGGTGGCAATCAGGGCAGCCGTGGGGGCCGTGAGGATGTGTGTCCACAAGCGCTGATCCTCACCTGCGCCTGCAATCACTGAGGGACGAGCGTCACCGCCTCACCCTCCACCAACACCGGGGGGGGGGGGGGGGTCTGAGGTTATTAAAAATAAATAAAGGCTGTTTGAATAAGAATATTTCCAGAAGATCTAACGGACCGGGATGTGAATACCTCCGTATGGCCAGTGCATTTTAATGCATCGTTATGCACGTGACTTGTTCCCCTTTCCAACTGTTGTGATTTCACACGTCAGATGTTTGGTTCTAAAAATAAACCCCCACCTCAGAATCTATCCAGCTCCTGCAGTCACACGCGGCAACACAAAAGATAGAAATTCTCCCTCTTTTAGTGTGGATCTCGGTGGTACCGCAGGGATTAACTTGCTGCTTCCTCCTGCCGCCTGCTGCTGGGTGAGAATTGTGTGGACCGGAACCGCTGTGGAATGCATTATTCTGTCAAAATGCCACCCAGGAGTCTCAGGAGGTTTTTATCTTGCATTTGAACATTCCAACACAGCACTGAAACATCAAAAGCAACCACGCTGACTTCTGTGACTCTATTGATATTTAATTGGAGAGATGGATAGTCTGACGTAAGCTAAAAAAATAAATTAAAAAAAGCCACCATCCCATTTCCCGTACTCATTTTGATTAAAAGATATTTTCCCACAATTCATTTCCTGACTTTGAAACATGTCCTGAAACGTGTAGTTCTGTATAGTGAAGCACTTTGACGAATAGCCAAAATGAAACCATTTTATTACCCATCTGCAGCGCTCCTTCAGCAGGAGATGTATACGTTCAGCAGAGGTGCCCTTGGCTCTGATCTGTGTGTGTGTGTGTGTGTGTAAGTGTGTGAAAACACAGGTCGTCCCTTCAGGGGGCCGAGGTGACCAAGAGACATCTGTTGTCCTGTCTCGTTCGTCCCCTCTATTTATTTCCCGCCAACCCGGTTAGAGGAGGAAACACAGAGGACATCCGAAGTCAAAGTCAGTGTTTCTTTGGTTGTGTTGGTGGAGTACAAGTTGTAAATGCACAAGAAGTAGATCTCAAAGAGCATCATCACAAACACGCTAAGACACTTTTCTGATTCTGATCCGTCTGCGTGTTGCAGCTACCGGAAACCCATGAGGTCGAAGCAGCAAGCGAAAATGAAATAACAACTAAAAAGCAGAATGAATCATGAATTTGTTAGTGTTCAAACGCAGTTCATGAAGACGTCCACAGACTGGTAGCCAAAGGTGACACAGCGCCAGCTGTTGTCCAATTTCATGCCTCTGTTTCGCCATGGAAACTTGACTGTGTGGGAGGAGACATGTTCAGAGGGTGTCTCGCCTCTGAAGGTCTGACTCACTCGTCCGCTTCGACTTTGAGATTTCTCACATGGACTTCAGGGTCGCTATTAACAAAGATGTTCTTTTCTTAAAGGAACAGTGTGTATCATTTAGAAGGATCTATTACTAGAAATGTAATATATATCAATTAGTATGTTTTCTCTATTTTATGGATAGATGAAATCCGGTGTTCTGATTGGTTTATTTACAGTAAGAACCCGTCACACTCATTGAAGAGTCCACTTTTTTTCCACCCCGGATGTTTACCGGAACTTTGTCACGTATACATGTGAGGGGCGGCATGTGAGTCAACGCTTATTGCATGCATTGTGTCTTTTCAAAATAAACTTCTGTCTTCACGGGAAGCAAAGCTAAATGTGCTTCATTTTATGCCACATAAGTGATACACACTGCACCTTTTTTAAGATTTAAAAAGCTTTTATAAGCAAATTGCTCTTGAAAAAGTTTCTCAATTGATTGTAAAATCAAAGCGTTGTAGCCGGGCAGAACATACGAAGGCGACGTGTCAGTGCAGCATCTTTTGGTAACGTACAAAAAATCTCAAAATCACAACAACAAAAAAAATAAGCGTCCAAATCATTGGCTGCCTCAGTCTCATCCCTGAGGAACATCAAGGGCTCATAATGAAGTTCTGCCAAAGAAACTTGTGACAGAGGAGCAGTGAGAGAGGGAAGGCAAAGGGCCTGTTCCAAATTACTGCCACTACTTAACATATCTTATACCGCCACCTTGTGGTTATCTATAGCATAACATTTTTCTCCTGCATTTTGACCCCTTTTTGAATGTTAATTTATCTTCTAGGATGTGAAACTGTTGAAGGCACCACTGTTTTTTAACGAGGAGCTTCCGTATGAACAGACTTGAATGTTAATTACCTTCTCATGGAGATGGAAAGCGTTAAATTATACATGGCCGAATATGGTGCCACTTCTGAATAATTCCATCTCTAGAGGAGCCTTCCCATTAACTCGTACCTGAAATCAAAGATGCCACTTGAATATTTTATCAGGAGTCACTAAATATTTCACAATATCAAGGAGACAAAGAAGACGCAAAGCTTGGTGGCTTTTTTGAAAAGAACCTGCAGTAAAAGAAGTTTATTTAACAAGCAAAAGCTCACTATGCTTTCATTATATTATATATTATTCATCAGAATTATGAATAAAGACTAAAGAATAAAGAACAAAAAAGCTCTGTTATATCAACTTCTTTTGATAGAAACATTCTGCGGTTCAAGTTTCTAATGACAAAAATTTCAGAGTGTCATTTGTTTTACTGCACCAAACACAAACTTAATATCTGGAATATTAAGAACACCACAAAGCTGCATTGCTCTCCAGTTTAAGGGATTGTAAATAGAAAATCTCTACTAAGAAATATTACCCCAATCGATTCTGTGCTGACTGAACAGCCATTTATTGACGACTCAGGATTTTCGATTCTGCATTGTGGATTGGAAAGATGTTTTATTTGACACCTCTAGTAACAAGGATTCATATTTATTTCACAATGTACCTAATATCAAAAGGGAAATCAGAGAAGAGTCAACAACAAAAAAGATGTTGTGAGGTAATTCTATTTATTTATTTCATACTTCATGTCAAGATATCTTTTTTCATATGAAGATACGCCTCACAAAAGAATGTGTCAAAGAAAAAAATGTGGCTCGCAAAATAAAGGCAATCTCTCATAATATTCTTTACAAAGTCATCTTACAACAAACGAAAAGAAAAGAAAAATATCTTAGCCGTAACAGCAGAGTAAGATAAATCAAAGTCCCTCATTTAAACTTTGGACTTGAACCCAACTGCGACAAAAGAAACAAAACACTGATCTGTACATAGAAATACAGTTTAGCTGCCTCCTGAGATTCTCCGTGGGATGGAGTCGCTGCTCCAAACCCGCAACCACGGCAACAAGAGCACCAGTGAGAATCGTCTCCCTTTTTGATTATCTCGTCTGTGAAAAGCTGCAGCTGAAAAGCTGCATTACATTCCCATGATGCCATTATTGCAACGGTAGAAGACTTGAAGCAACGTCCGAGCCCCCCCCCCCATCCCCAACCAGCCCCCCCCCTTACACACCTGCTGATGCCAACAAGTGCCAGAATTAAACGTCACCTTCCTGCGCCTGCATGAACCAATCAGCTTTCTCCCTTTGCCTTTGAAGACGATCAGGAATAAAAGATGCTCTTTATAAAAGTAGATGTGGGGTTAGATTATAAATCACCTGTTGTTCACAAGACATTTACAGGCCATGAAATATCTCTCTCTCTCTCTGTAGCAACTGAAAACTTTGGTGACGCAGACACGGCTTGAGATACCTGAACACTTTGAATAACAAAAAGTCGTATGCTGAACGATATTCACTGACCGCAAAGAACGTTTGACACGCGCATCCACGCACACGGAAACCTGGCAAGAAGTTGGCTGAGCAAACACGCACGTGCACGGGAGGCGCGTCGGAGACGACCACTTCGGTGGTCCGACGGATTTTCCTACAGGAAAAAGAAGACAGACGCTCTGTGGCCGGTAATATTACACTGCTTCCACCGCCCCCTCGCTGTCTTAAATCTATACACGACAAAGTGAGAACATTGGTGTGAGGGGGGAGGGCGCATTTGTACCTAAACGCTTTCCTTCTATCGCTCTTTCATAACTTCCACAGATATGCAAGGTTTTTTTTCCCCGTCCCTTGCAGATCCAAGATTTGGTTGGGAGGTTTTTTTTTGGGACAAAGACAAACACGTTTCCATCTGTTACGGAGATCTGTTCGTCCAATGGACGCGTTCCCTTCTGTTCTCTGCCAAAGCCAAAGTCCCAGTTGACATATCACTCAAACAGTCGTCCATAATCTGTTACTTCTTTCTGCCAAAGAGTGTGACGAAAAAATCTGCTCGCCTAACTTCTCTCACAAATAGTTTCCTCCGGCTGCCGATTCACTTCCTCCCCGACGAGGAAAGAGGACAGGTGACCCCCCCCCCCCCCCCCCTAGTGTCCATTGGCTTCAGGGGCCGAGGCGGGGGTCGAAGGGGTGGAGGAGCGGGAGGCGACCGAAGCCTTATCCCCGCCGGGGCTGGACACCGAGGGGACGCCGTCGGGGGCCTTGGCCCCGGCCGGACCCGCCAGAGACACGCCGGCCGCTGCCGCCGCCCTGCTGGCGCTGACGGCAGACGCCGGCTTGGGCTGAGCCTGGAGTCCCGGGCTGCAGATGAGGTGGTGCCTCTCCCAGTCTTTGTGCTGGCAGAAGGAGCCGCAGTAGCGCGCCGCGTTGCAGCCGCTGCACGTCTCGCTGGCTTTGCGGCCGCAGTTCCAGCAACACTGAGAGAAAAAAAAACGACTGTAAGTCCTGACAGTGAATGTTTCTCACGCAGCTTTAATGATGCTGTCAAGCTGTGTGGAACCGCAGAGACGGGCGATAGTTGTTTTATTGCGATAGAATCTCCTGGATCTACACGTCTGCTCACCTCACTGGAGTCCTCCTGCTCGTTGATGACCATGACGGCGTCTTCTTTGGCCTTCTTCTTGGCGTCGAGCAGAGTCTTTTCCATCTTGGCCCTCTCGGAGGCGATCATCTCGAAAGCCTTCTGCTCGGCCTCCGCCACCGCCTTCTGAACCTCGTCCATGGCCTGACGCTTCACCTCATTCACCGCTTCTTCTGCAGATCGGGGGAGGAGACGCGAACCGTTCGTTGGTACATTTAAACCGTTCTTCCTCGGTGACCCCCGTCGGGAAAATGCACCATGCATACATGGTTTCCTTTTTCTTTATAAATTCAATTTGATTCAATTTGATTGTGGTCTCACCAGCTTTCCTCCAGATCTCGTCTGTAACGTATGCCGAGCCTGGCCGTGGTGCAAAGTCGCGCTGGGAGTCTGCAGGAAAGCAGAGGCAGAAGGGATTAGCACTTGCCAAGGCTTAAAAAAAAAGATATTAAGATGATTAATTGCTGAAATAATTGCCTACTTTGTGACTGACAGCTCAATCAAGGTAAAGGGTACAAATGAAGGCCACAGAGGCAGACAGCGACAGTATCTTTGTCATCTGGTCTTTTATTTTGTCCGCATATCTTTCTAGGCCAAACAACCCAACATAATTGCTGTTTATCAGAGTCTTGGACAGATCTGAGATCTGACAGCTTTGGAAAGGAATGTGTTTGGCTTGGAGGGAACTGCAGACCAACAAGCTGTGTCAACATTCTGTCTGTTCCCTGAAATCTCGCTCTCAGACTCCCCGGCTTCGCCATTCATTTCTGTGTCACTCTGCCTCTCCAACACCGCCGCCTGGCTCATCTCCCCTCTCCCCATATTTCACATCCTCCGCCATGCCGTCCCTTTTCTCCTCTTTCCCTTCATTTACATCCACACTCTTCAACAACGCCTGCGTCCAGCCTCCCCGCTTGCCATTTCCACCCCCACTACAGTCGTCCTCAGCTCGAGCCCAGGCGGGCCGGCAGGCTTCCCGGCTGGGGGCCCAGATGGCGCTCGTGCGCGGCCGCCAGCTCCGGGTCTCTGAGCCTGCAGGACGGCAGGACGGCCCTTCTGTGGCCGATATGGCCAAGGCCAGTGCTGGCACCTGTCCGTGACTGTGGACCGGCAAGGGGGGGCGGAGGGTTGGAGGGGGGGGGGGCACGGCTGGCACTACAGCGGCCAGATAAGGCTGACAGCTGCAGTTCTATAATTCACCACTAGAGGGCACAGATGAGAGAGGCGGTCCTGGTCGGTGTTTAGACGTTTCACTGATATAAAGTCAAATTACTCGGTTTTATAGGTAGGTTTTGTAACTGATTTAATTTATGTCAAACCTCCAAAACATATTTGTTCCTCCAGGACTTTATGATGCTTCGTCATATTTAACATAAACACCAAAATTAACATCCGAAATGCAACTCATGGGGCAACTCAAAAAAAAAATATATATATATATATATATATATCTGCATGGTAGCTAATTCTAACTGGTAATTTAGGTGAACCGGACCATTTAAGCAACTAATTTTCCAAAACATTTCCATTGGTTTGGCTCCATCCACCGTCCATGAGGCAATCTCCTCTTGTACAAAAACAATAGGCGCCAAACACAGAAATCACAAATTACTGGGTTGTGCGGCACACTGACATAATGGAATAAAAAGTGCGGTACCCACCCGACTCTGCAGAGTGGGGGCTGTGTGTCTTTGAGAAGGGAGCGGAGCCGGAGCCTCCTTTGCGCGGGTCCTCCTGCTCGCTCGAACGCCGCCTCCAGTAGTTGAGCTCCTCGCGATCCGACTCCTGGCAGCGCCTGAGCACGCTCACCGACCTCCGCGTCTTCTCCACCATGTCCACGATGCAGTTCAACACCTACAGGACGAAGGCGGACACAAAATGCATTGATTTAGCCATCAACGTGTCGTTTTATCTTTGCACATCGCAGGCCAGCAGCGGCGGCGGCGGAGGCGGTGGCCGTCTGCGGACTTACGTGGTCCAGATGTCTCCATTCATCAGCCCACTCTCTGTCTGTCAGTCTGTGGTCCACCGGCTCCTCTCGATAGCCCCCGTTAGTGCCTGATTAGAAGACAAACACAAGAGAGACCACAGAGCAATGTGATTAACGTTCTATATAACACAAGTGACCATACTTAGAGGTATTTCCCACTCATAGACACACGGCCAGAATTTACATTGACGGCAAATAAATGGGACGCTAAAAAAGCGAGAAAGTAAAGATGCGAGGGGGTGTTATGCGAGCGAGAAAGAAAAGCAGAAGCCTGTGATGCAAAACAGACTTCCAGTACCCAGAGACGGCACACATCTGGAAGTCAGCTGTCAACCACACACACACACACACACACACACACACAGCATTCCAGTAGGGAGACACTCAGGCTGAGTGGAGTGGCTCCACCTTTAAACACAACCAGCCGGTCTGACACTCACTGTGGGCCATTACAACCATGAAATATCACACACACACACCCCTGTGAACTGAACAATATTTAATTGTACATTTAACAGCAACAATAGTTCACACACACACACACACACACACAAACACGCTCGTGCTAATGCAGAGCCCGAGAACTTCTGGACACATATCCAGATAAAAGAGACACAAACGGACTACAAAAACGTCGTAAACCACAGGCTCTTAAAATTGAGTAACAAAGAGCCAGCGAGAGGCCACATGCACGCTTGGCCGGCTGAAAAGGATAACGACTCCCTCATGTGTACACACACACACACACACAAACTAGCCTTCCCCTCGACCTCTTCTCTACTCCTGGTTCTCATCAGCGTTCATCAGTTCAAAGCCCCGAGTGTGTGGACTGTGTGTGTGTGTGTGTGTGTGTGTCTTTGAGTTAAGTGGCGGCAGGCGGGCGGGAGGCTGTCAGACAAGGGACTAAGGCCTCGTAAACACAGCACCTCCACCATGAACATAACCAGGTATGTTTGTGTGTGTGTGTGTGAGCTACTGCCATTTACACTGCATGCTGACAAGCCCCAAATGGAGGCTAGATATACACCAGAGTAAACGTGAGCCTCCCCGCCTGGACAGTACGGCTCTGTTTATACACACGTGCAGACTCTCCAGATACATACAGGGGCGGCTACAAAGACCACCCGTTACCTGCGGCAGATTACACGCGTGTGTCTGTTTTCATGCAAACAAATACAAAAAAAACACATCTGCGTTTCTAAATGAATCAGCTATTTGCTTTCACTCTGTGAAGAATGGGATTGAAGTAGAGTAATTAGGATTTAGCGTGGAATTCCAGTTTAAGCGATTGGATTACTGGTTTAACCTCCGCAGGGATGAATAGTAGCCTTTAATCATTTACTCTAATTAGAGAAAAGACTGTTGGAGGCCGTTGGAACTTTTCCCATCACAGGCAGCCCTGACTGGGACTGAATGTCCCTCAGGTGATAAATAAAGATGCCAGTAGTCATTAACTTCTAACTCTTGAGCTGCTAAAGGACTCAATAATCCAATCGGCGTCACGTACCGGGGAGCCTGGGCCGGTCTTTGAGCTCGCGGATCTCCAACATGCGCTGGCTGTGCTCGCGGTGGAGGATGTGCGGCGCCGCGATGTCGTCCAGGGCGTAGTGCTGCAACGGCGGAGGGGTCGGGTGAAGCTGGGTGCTGAGGGGCAGCGGGTGGGCGGGGCTGTGTCGGGGCGCGGGGCTGATGGTGCAAATCCGTTTGGCGGCCGGCTCCATGGCCGGGGGCGGACGCTCGCGTTCGTGAAAGCCGTTCTCTTTGGCTCTGAGGGAAGAGGGCGATTCATATTAACCAGCAGTAGTATGAAGGCTGTGTGTGTGTGTGTGTGTGTGTGTGTGTGCGCGCACACTGACGCGGGCTTTCAGCCAACCTGTTGGGGCTGTGCCTCTTGGTGACGGCCTCCGGCGGCTCCATCAGCAGCTCCGAGGAGTCCGGGGACGAGGCCATGGTGGTGCTCAGCAGGAGATGCTCATGCTGGGACAAGTACTGGGCTGGGGTCTGCTTGGCTGCCCGTGCACAGTGGAGGAGCTCTCTCTGCAGAAGGGGCAGGTTGGCCTGGCAAAAAAAAACAAAAAAAAAACTAATTGGTACTGTTTCATTCTGGTTTTAAGAGACGTTTAAAAACTGGGAAATCTTGGTTTTATATGGTTCAGCGACGTTATATAGCGGGTTAAATGTCATGCATCATGCAGTCTGCAGTGGATTTGTCATTAGAAGCAGTGGAGGAGAGATCTGAAGCGAGCAGGGTAGAAGTATCAGAGGGACCACCAGCATGCAGCGAGACACACTGTACATATACACTGTTTATACATACACACACAGTGGGAGTTAAGGCGGTTTGAAGGGGGTGGGGCACCGACTCCTTGAGGTCTGCCTGCAAGGCTCAATTTGTGCCTGGGTGTTGTTCAGCGGCTGCCTCCACGGTGGCTGCGGCTTGCCCCGCTCTAATGAAAATGTTCGGTCACAGTCTCCGTACGCACACTCCTACGGGGGCTTGTGAACCGAGGAAAACGTCACAGGGACTCCTGGTCCGCCTCCATCCTCACCTTCTCCCTGTATCTGTGACGCTCGTGTTCCTATCTTCCATCTTTGCTTTTCTTCCCGGAATTTCCCTAATTGGGAACAGACTCCGGTGTGTTTGCAATTACGCCGCTTCCTCCCTCGTCCCACCACCCCCCCCCCACACACACACACACACTCTCTCGTTCTGGGCAACCAACTAAATAACCATAGCGTTCTCCCTTAGAGCTACACGATAGGAAGCGAGAGCCACTATCAGCCATTACCGGGCAGATTTTAGTAAAGCTTCCTCCTCTTTATCTCCACCACTCGTAGTTTACCCTCTTCACAAAAGATGATACCTTTGGTCTCCCATGCTCCTCTGCCTCCCTTCTTTCCCTGCCCCCCCCCGAGCCAGCGGGACACATGTGCTGTGTGTCAGTACAGAAGAGGGCTCTCTGGAGTTCAGGGGGGCGGAGGCTAGATTGGCGGCGCCTCGGCAGCTGAATGCTCTTTTAACGGGACAGCGGCTCCATATGGCACATGGAAGCCCGTAAAAAAGGGAAGGCAACACTTTATGGGCATGTTTCACACTTCCGAGTTCCCACTTTTCCCTCTCTCCTCCTGCACCCCCCCCCCCTCCTCCCCCCCCAAATCTGTGCATTTCTGCCCCATACTTGCTCTCTTTCTTAGAGTTGGAACCAAGTCGTGGCGGACCCCCGCCCCCCCCTCGCAGTGAATAAGTAGAAGGAGGGGGAACAGGGCTTTCTTGTCTCAGCGCTCTCAGGCAGACAGATGGACGGCCTCCAAAAAGGTGAGTAAGAGGTAAGTGTGGAAAAAGAGCGGATTTTGACCACTTCAAGTTACAGCGAGATTTACTGGCTGCTTTACCGAGGGGAGCTCTTAAAAAGCAGTATACTATAACAGACTCCACTGGTTACAAAAGGGGCTCGAAATGGCCATTTAACGCACACACGCACATCTGTTGCTTGTCAAGTGAACACGCATATCTCAATACAGATTTCTTTGAACTGCAGAGACGCCGTTAATTCAAATTAGAAAACTTGCAAAGATTCAGATTTATTGCTGCATTGTATCCGGGACACGCCGCAATAAATGTATCACCATCATAACTCGCAGGCTGCAATGTGATTGGCCGTATATTATTCAGGCCATCCGAACTGATGGTTATGTTGATATCAGGGACTTTCTCTTGATCACTTGTTATTCTGCAGTTAATAAGGTTTGCAGCGGGGGGAAGGTTAAACTTAAACTGAGAGGGGGAATAAAAAATAACTGCAGCAAGAAAAAAAGGAAAGAGTCCTGCAGAATAATGCAAAGCAAATATGGGAGGAGGGGTGGAGGAGGTTGGAGATGTACATACCTTGAGAAAAGGAATAACAAAGGGCCGCAGGGGGAAGTTCGTGGCCTCCTGAAGCCGCGAATGGAACTCCTCAATGGTTACGGTGGAATTCTAGGAGACGAGGGGGAAAAAAGTCAGTCCGAGTCACAGACGGGTGAAAGGAAAGACATCGCCTCGCAACGCGACGCACCACGAGGGCCAGGACGAGGCTGCGGACGCTGTCTCCGATCTCGGGGGAGATGTCGTTGCCAAACTGCTGCAGCGTGGTCAGGAAGCGCTTCAGCTTGCTCAGCTGGCGGGCGCCGCACGTGGCCGGCAGCTGCTGGTTGGCCAGCGAGGAGGAAGAGGAGGACGACGGCCCGTTGCTGTAGCGCTGCGGCGGGGACGGCACCGCGTTCAGGGTTGGCGGGGAATGGTGATTCCCGTTGGTCACTGGGGAGATTGAGACGAGGTTGGACCCGTGCTTTCAAGGCGCGAAAGGACGAGGAGCACAAACGTTTCGGAGGAAAACAGTAAACGTTGGGAGGCGCGGGGGGGGGGGGGTCTTACGCGCTGTGGTGGAAAAGGAGGCCGGGCGAGGTCCGCTGGGATTGACGGAAGGCAGGGGGGGCATCGTGGAGCTGGCGCTGCTGCAGGGGGCTGATCTGGAATGAGTCTTAGCATCCACAGGAGAACCGGGCATGGCAGGGCTCTTCTTCGCTCTACAGTCTGGGGACACGGAGGAGAGAGAGAGAGAGAGAGAGACGTCAGCCGTCGGTCAAAACCCAGATCAATATCACTGTCACTTTTTTATTAAATGCATGCAGGACATGGTTTTAAAAAGTTTGGTTTCAAAAAGAGTTTGACTCATTAAAGCGTCCTCATGAGGAAAAAACAAGCAAACAAAAAGAGCGCTTACTCTTTTCCCGATGAGCTCAACAGTTTAAATGAATTCAAAAGCTTTAAGTCTGTAGCCACAAAAGAAAACAATAAAATTGCCCTGCCCCCCCCTGCCCCACCCCATCCCACTCTACATCATACAACACTTACTGCCAGGGCATCCACTGCCCCTTCACCCCCCCATCAAAGAACCAGATGTCTAAAGTTTACCCCCTCACTCCAAACCATTCAGATCAATAACAGAAGAAATGCTGAAGAAGTCTATTGTGAGAGAGAATAATGCCCCCTTATTGAGCTGCCCAGCAAGGGGAGGAGGGGGGAGGGGGGGGGGGGGGGCATTTCACGCTTTACTAACAAGACCGCCACAGCTTTTGAATGTTAAACGCAACTTCTCAATATGCTATTGAATGAGACCACCAGATAAGTCGTATGGGGAAAGTGAAACAGGGGTACGACAGAGCGGGAGGGGTGGGGGGGGTGATCAGAAGGCGTCTTTGTCTGCTGGAGATCCACGGAGGACGGGTCCCGTCTCCATTTAGAGTGTATCAGACTCTTCTAACCTCTTCAAGAATGGACGATTAATAGACAAGCTCGGCCTCACGGGTCACGGGTCGGCAGAGAGCAGCTTTTTAAATGCGGTTTCATGGTTTTAGGACTTTGGCTTCAATGGCACCCATTATATCTTTTTCACAGCTATGAACTCTGCGTGGCCTTGAGCCACGGGGACCCCGTTTGTGAAGGCTTAAGTCCCAGAGTTTAAGCCCTCGGTGTTTCACACACGGAGAACTCCGAAAGAGGAACAACACCTGTTGAAACGAATACGACGCACGAGATTTTGTGAGTGCAAAACAAATAAGTAAAAGAAATAAATACAGAAATCGATGCATTAAGAATTCAGGGGAAACACAGAACCAACCGCGGCAAAGAATCTTTCGGCCCTGCCAGCTTTTCCTAAAGCTGCCACGTCTGCCACTCATTATGCAGCTCTCGCTGCTTCTCCTTCTGTTTTTTTCGATTCCTCTCATTCTTTCTCAGCCCTGTAGCCTGCTCGCCATCGCTCCACCTGTTCACCAATAGGGGGGGGGGGGCAGGACGGAGGGATATATGCACCAATTTGGACTGTTGTACCCACCGCACATGCCGGCCTGCCAGTGCACCGCGGGGAAGCAGCCGGCAGCGCGCGCGACACCGGGTTCCAAAGCGCCGCACACTGCGTCCGTATGGCCAGGAACTCACTGACATCTCAATAACGGAACCGACGGGGCGAGTGGCCTCGGTGTCAGGAGGACGTTTACCACGTAAACAACTTCATATATATAATATATATATATATATATGTTGTATTTTTGTAGGCCTGAACGTGTGCAACAAATAACGAACCTCACGCCCGCATAGAACTGACTAAATTAGGTCACTGCCACGTTGGGGGAATCTTGAGATGCGGCGACTCGCTAGAGGTGATGGCCGACATAAGAGACATCAGGTGTGTGTGTGTGTGCGCGCGTAGTCGCGACAGCCCACAGAGAATTGCCTCTGCTCGTCAATTAGTCAGCGTACATAACTGGATGACTTCATCTGGCCGAAGAGCACCTGAGTCCATCCAATGTGTTCACAGGAGTGTCTGGGGAGGCAGCTGTTACAGCAGCCACAAAACACACACACACACAGTGTGCTCTCGTGTTAGCTCAGGTGAGGGTTGGCTCAGAGGAGGATATGAGGTGCGTGGGGCTGTTTGTGGCCTAAAAGCCACCTGTCACCTTTGCTCAAATGCAACAAAGACTCGTCTCTATGCATCAACAAGGCTACATGGAAACGCCGGGATGCACAGGCAGCAAAGCTCCAAGATCAATAAATACTGAAACAACCGGAAGTTTGACTCTATACTTTAAATTCTCATTATTTTTGTTTTACTTTTTTGCTCACCGTTTCATGCAGCTGTTTTTTCCAGGGTTGTCTTCTCAAAAACATGAAACAGGCCTAAGAACAATTCCTGCTCTTCAGCATTCTCAGCTGCTTTTTTGTTTTTACACAACAGTTGTTCCTGCCCGCACGGAACAGTATCTGTGGCGACGACTGCCGTTGCTAGCCAGGTGTCCCTTGTTTGTTCAGCTTCAGGTGAGTTTGTTCAGCTTCAGCTGAGGCTCATCTGCATAAAAACATTTAATTGGCTGTAATTGCCTCTGCCGTTGCAGGTGACGATTTAGAACGAGGCTCACCGTGAGACGGGGAGAGGCGGGAGTTAGAGAAGTCTAGGGATTTTCCCCAAGTCAGTCCCGACCAACGCTCACCCACCTCACCCACCTTCCTCCGTGAGGCGAGGAAGGGCAGCCTGACTTACTCTGGATGTGATTCATGAACAAATGTGTTCGGTGTTCGGGTGTGTTGCGCTCCCGGGGGGGCTGTGGGTGCCGAGGCGGGTGAAGGGGGGAGTGCGGCGATGTCGGATTGCGCGTGCTGCTATCTCTCTCTACCTCGTCACTGCAGAGAGGGCGCGAGGAGATGCAACACACGGCTCGGCTAATTTATCAGGGAGTAAGAAGAGCAGAGTTCAGAGCTATGTGGGCCCAGTTAACACACACACACACACACACACACACAGAGCTGAGTGAAAACCTTAAAGCAGCTTGTTAAAGGAATACCGCTGAACAGAAGACGGGGCGTGTTCTGCAGTAGCAGCAGACCAACAGCAATACGTGTCAAAATGAACTTTAACAAAAAACGAATAAACAGAAAATAATGGGGTTTTTTTTTTAAGCAATAAAAGAGGACTGAAAGGACAAGCTAGCAGCTCCCCTAGCACCCATGTGACCGATGGGCACTTCTCTCCTCCTCCTCCTCCTCCTCCTCCTCCTCTTGTACCATATGGATCTAATCGGCCAAGAGCTGGCCAGCTGGGACCTCCAACAGTCACCTGTGAGGGAGGAGGAGGAGGAGGAGGAGGAAGGGGGGGTGCAGAAAGGACGGCTGGAGCCTCCTCTGCTAAGCCAAGGCAGCCCCTCCTCCACTCACACACACACACACACACATACATACATTTCTGCCTTCCCTCCAAGGAGTGGGGGAGGGCAGGGGAGGGGAGGGGGCACGAGGCGGCTGAATGCAAGCGAGTGGACTTAAATGCCAGGGAGACAAAGGCTGCACCTGGTCCCCGTCCGTCCACGCACACCAACACAATACAGCACACATCTGTTCCTCTATCCTGACCTCCACACACACACACACACACACACACACACACACACACACACACACACACACACACACACACACACACACACTCACTCCCACATCCACTTATAAAACTGATTATTCAGCAGCGCACGGTGTCTCTCAAGTGTCAGCTTGTCGTTATAACCCTATAACCAAATGGCGCTTGAAGAGCTTTTGGCGTTTCAGAGACTTTCCGGTGTGTGTGTGTGTGTGTGTGCACACGGTGTCAAATGTCGGGTAATCAGGACACGCGTGTACCCCTCTGCTTATTTCATTTAACTTCATTCATAATATTGCTCTCTTGGGACCCCACAACTGTTGGCACAACACAGTTGACTTGCTCCCACGTTAACTGTCACTAGATCCTTTTTTTTTAACAACGTGGCCTTTAATTTAATGTCAACAGCTGCATTGTTTTCTAATTCATTCCGTTCATGAAATGTGTTCACATCACTGGAACACTTTTGGTGACGATGCAAGATTGTTAAGCCGCCCCCCCGACTTTATTAACGAATTAGCCCCCGGCGCCAGAGGTGGAGCGAGCGGGAGAGCGGGGGGGGGGGGGGGGGGGGGATACCGAGGAGAGGAAAATACGGGTTTCATTTAGTTTCATCAGAAAGACGAGGCTGCTTGTCAGACTGTCGGGGCAGGACTGTTGTTCTTGGCTCTAATTACCGCCGTCCAGCCCCTCAGACCGCATATTTGGACACCACCCAATGTCAACACTTCTCCTCGCGCTGCCCGCGAGATAAAGATGAGCACATGGAACTGGAAAAGATGGAGGGGGGAGAGGCGACGTGGAGACTTTGACGTTGAGAGGAGGAGACACACCCAACGCATTCCCTGTGACAGTGTGTGTGTGTGTGTGTGTGTGTGGGGGGGGGGGGGGTTGGAGGGACAAAAAAGACGTGACTTTGTCACTCACTGAGACAAGCACAATAACACTGCTATAATCCAGCAGCCCACATGGAGGGAAAAACAGACCCCGGGATGGAAATGCACTTAGTGGCCAGGAGGGAGAACGGGAGAGCGGCAGACGTCCGCCATAAAAACCAAGAATGAGCAGTAAAAGAGCCGCAGCGATGTGCCGCTGGAAGCGGGAGGAGAGTTTTTTTTGGCAGACGCTGGACAACCAGAAGGGACAGTGTCCACGTGTACATGAGCGGGATGTACTGCGTTTCAAGTTAGTGACTTTATTTCCCCAGAACGCTGCAGTCAGAGATGGATCCTCTTGGCGTGTTTTATTGCTGAGCTATGAACTTACTCGAACCCTTTCGCCGTGTCACATGATGGAGATTTGTACGCATGAGGCTAAACTGTACAGGAGAGAAAACAGACGCTTATCACTTTTATGTCCCAACGTAACGTAAGCAGGCGGGCGTCACACACAGCTGAGCCACGAGGGGATAGAGCAGGAAGTAGATGTGTGTCATTGTGTGTGTGTGTGTGTGCGTTGGCCTCGTGTACCAGGTGTTCGTTTAGTGATCGGCTTAGTGGAGAAAAGCCTGAAGTGACACAGGCACACCTGTGTGAAATGGCCACCCTAAGGCACACACACACACACACACACACACACACACACACACACACACACACACAAGTAACAACTGTGTCAAAACGGAGACAATTCAAATCTGTCAATCATGACCTGGAAACACAAAAGCTGTGACACACACACACAATTAAGCAGACTTTCCCGCACCCCCTTTCCAGAGGGGGAGTAGATTATGTGCCTATCTGGTTACAACCCTTCTCACCTCTCCGTAACTAATTGGTTAGCATGCCCATCAATCACCACAAGCCCGCAGAGTCTTTATCCCCAAGACCGCAAAGAGCAAAACAATCAGCTATTTGGGAACATGGCAGCATCAAATCTAGGTTGTGTTTTCCTTGGCCGCCTCCTCCACCCCCAGCGTGTTTATTCTCAGGGTGAAAGAGAATTATATGGTGACAGAACTGATCTATAGCGCTACCATGACCAGCCGTGAACATGTGGATCTGCATGTGCGTCTGGAGGATGAACGTAGCTCTTAAAAAAAAGCCGGACAACTCAACTTAACCTGCAGCCGGCAGAGCTAAACTGCTTTTCCTCAGCCCGGCACACATGCACTGAACCAGTACGTTACGGTAGTCCATAAAACTAAATACGAGCTCTAGACGTGACGACACAGAGCGTGCATTGAGACCGGCCCGTTCCAGACCAGGTGTCAGAGGCCTCGGCAGCCTGGGCGCCGGCCCAACCAGATGTTGCTATCAGCCCGGGAACCGTGCGGAAGACATCGAAAACAGCCTCGCTTGACCCAGACGTTGGTGGAAAGGACTTCCAGCGAACATGTGGCCGAAAGGTTCGAGGTTCCTCGACAGGAAAGCGTGACGGTTTATAGATGCGCGCAAGATGTTTCGGGCAATCTTGCATGTAAAAAAAAAAAAGTTTGTGTCATGTCACAAGGTGTGAACTTTGGCATTTCCCTCTCTGGGAGTCGAGGGGATGCAGTGAATCGTTATCGCAGTACGGGCCGTGCAGTCCATTAAACAGAGGCGTGTGTGAGCGAAGCCCAGCTGCAGGAAAGACACAGACCTCAGCAGCCACCGGGACAGAGAAGGAAACACGAAGAGGCCAGCTGTGCACAAAACAACAAGGAGGGACGGGGATATAGCTGTGTGTGTGTGTGTGTGTGTGTGTGTGTGTGTGTGTGTGTTTGTGTTTGTGTTTGTGAACGTGTGGCCGGAGGTCTGCGGTGATGAGTGTTGTGCAAATTGGATTTGTTTAAGCGCACGTGTGTTTGAGAGCACAGAGAGTTTATTTTTCTATGTCTTAATGACGACTCTTCTTGATAGTAAGGTAGTATTGGAAATGTTGGTCCAACGTGAAACTGTCCGAAGCGAAAAAGGTGTGTGTGGGTTTTTAGTCTCAGCCGATAACAAGAAGGAGAATGAGGCAAAGAAAAAAATGACTACGACAGCCATCACACTTAACAACAGTTTTTGTCTTGTCTTGGGTCACTGAGCGGGTCTCCCAGCCCAGTAGAGAGTCACTGGACGCCGGGAACAGACCTTGAGACCCAAGGAGAGGACATTCCATACGATGTCAATGGGGGTTACAATAGGAGGGATTAGGAGGGGGGGGGCGCAGGGCGCAGGTGATTAGAAGCTTGCTAACACACACACACATTTGCAGCCAATTACCACTATCAGGAGGCGCTCCTTGTGATGGAGTAATCTTCCGATTACGCTGCTTGTAGTTGACTGAGCGGTTTCTGTTGACTTAATGACCCCCACCCCTTCATGTCCACACACACACACACACACACACAGGCCGAGTGGACACATTCAAAGACACAACCCTTCATTGAACCCCTGGGGCCAGATATCACGGCCCTCACCACTGGAACTAATACAGCACTTCCTGCGTCCTGACGCAGCTGCCGCGTTCCTGTGTGCAGAAAGGGGGGTATTCTGTGCATGAATTCTTCAGATAAAAGCACGGCGAGGAAGGGTCACGGTGGTCTGTTCCTCCTATTTATTACTAAACTTTGAGTAGATAAACCCGCAGCTGAGAGGGAGGTCGGAAAAGAAGGCGGAAAGCAACCTTGTACCCGGGCAGACAAAATGTCTACAAGACACCTGGCGCGCACACATGCACACAATCGAGCGTGCTATCAAAAACTTCAAAGCTGGACGTGTTTGTATTTTTTTTTTTTTTTGCGTCCACTGCCTAAGAAGGAACGAAAGACTAAACGTCGGGGAAGTATAAATGTGACATCCTTGATCGTTGCGCGATCACACAGCAGATGCAGCTTTTTGCAGGGCAGTGCCTGCTGTCAGGAGCGTGACAGTGTCCAGCAGACCCAGCGGGGGGTCTCTGGCCTGAGACTGTGCAGCCGACAGTGAGCCGCTCCTATCTGCGAATACACTAGCCAGGTCCCTGTCTGCGTTTTCTCCGTCTGCCTCACACATCTCCTGCCGCCACGCACAAACAAACAAACAAAAGGTATGTGGGTGAGGAAAAAGAAAGTTGCTCATATTAGAAAAAAAGGGTGCTTTTATGATTGTGACTCCGGTTGCACAACATGCAAGTTGTGCAACGGGTGTGACATTTGCACTCCGCCGGGAGCCGTTTTCCCGCTGATGTCTGCGTTGTGTAATGTCCTCACAGCGGGAAAGACACTTCCCCATCCTCTCCCCATATGTCTGGGATACACCGCTGAACAGATGCACGCGTCTCCCCTCGCCCGTTTTTTCCGCTGCTCGCCTCGCCGCGTGGAAGGAAATCGGATTACTATTTGAGTGAACGACACACACACATGGAACGAATGGAGCGGCTGTGTGTTCGTTTATCCGGCTGATGTTTCCATATGAGTGTTACTTTTGGGAGGAGAGAAAAAAAGAAAGAGAAAGAAAAGGGACTGTTCGTTCCCACGTATCATAACCGCTCCAGGTGGATTCGACACTTCTTCTGCTCGCCACATTTAGAAGCAAACGGGGGGTAAGCGGCAAGATGAAGAAATAAAGGAGCAGCAGATGGCTCCTTGTTTTGGCTGCTAGGCCGGGGAATGTATCTGCTTTGGTGTTCACTGAAAGTTGAGATGTTTTCTAAAAAAAAAATGTAAAAAAAAACGTATAGAGATATGTCAGATGGTCGCAGCATCCTAATGAAAAAAAAAACGTATAATTTGCCAAGAATTACCGCATGATGCTGAAAATCTGCCAGAGTGTGCATGAGTTGATTTAGTGGAGATGTGAGGAACATAAAAAGGGAGCGGGAACATTTACATTACCTGCATCTCAAAGGGAAAAAAAAAACATATAAAGCTTCCACGACAAGATAACAACTCCTGAGCAATCAGTATTTTGTCCATATGGCCACGGACGTTTAAGTCCGCTGGTAGAGGACGCAGGCGGACAAATGCATCCCTGCTACCTCAGCAGATAAGGATGAAGAGATAAGAAGAGAGGATGAGGCACCATCTGTACTGTAGGACAGAACAGCTCTGGGAATTAGGCTGGAAAAAACACACACACACACACACAAATACACACCGTTTGCATAAGCAGACTCCCACACTCACTCACGAATAAAGGAGAACACACAGATCCCCGACTCCTACCTCCTCTCTAGTAGAGTCCACTCCTCCAGTCCTTGGAGAAAGTCGGCTGCAGTGGCGCGGTTTCGCTCTCTTATCCTTCCCTTTTTGTCTCTTTCCGTGACTCCACGCCGTCATATGTCAGGCATGTGTTTGCGTTCCCACATATGTGAGCTCCAGTGTGGCCAGAGACACAGATGGCACCCAGATGGAGACGGATCCCGGATCGCTGCCGCTCCTCTATATCTCTCTCTGTCTTTCTTTCTTCCCTTTCGTCCCGTGTCTTTGTTGCTCCTCCGTCTCTCGTGTGAAGCTCTCTCCGTCTCGCTCTCTTCTTCCCTCGATCTGCCTCCGCTGCTGGTTTTGTTTCCTTTCAAGTCTCCTCTCTCTCTCTCTCAGTGGATTTGCGTCCGCTCAGGCGCTCTCTCTCACCAGCTCTGAGCCTCCCACCCTCTCATCCCCTCTCTCTCCACTCTGGCTCCTCCCCTGTCTTTTCCCACACACTGTCCTCTCCTCTGTTTTCACGGGGGCGACGTCACAGCCCCCCCCCCCCCCCCCCCCCGTGGATCCTGGCCAATCGTCCGCTGCTGACAGGCTCTATTCAACCTGCATTCACCGGCAATGGCCCCTGCAATTAACATAACTAATTGCTTTGGCACCTAAAGGCTAAACAAGAGGCCGTGCCAAGTGTGTGTGTGTGTGCGTGTGAGTGTGTGTGTGTGTGTGTGTGTGTGTGTGTGTGTGTGTGTGTGTGACTCCCTATCAACCTTCCCTCTACACCCTTGAAGAGAGGATCTCGTACCATCGCCCCCCGCCCCCCAACTCTTCGTTTCAGGCCCTTCCATTGATGCCCTCCTTTGTCTCAGCTGCTTAATGCGCCTCCCCGGCCGACCCATTGGGGGGGGGGGACAACACTTGAGGAGCATGAATGAGTCATTCTCCTCTCCTCTTTCTCCGTCTTCACCGAGTTAAAACTTCTGATCGCCGTCTGATTCGCGCCGGCGGCCTCGCGCCCCCCAGTGCCCCCGTGGACACAACGCGGGTAAAGACAATGGAGCCGTGGGTGGAATCGGGGTGGGGGGCGGCGGACCGGCTATCTCTATTCACTCCAACCACTTTACTCCTGCAAAGCAAAGAGGGTGCCGCTCGGCTTCGCTCGCTCTGCGCCCGGGGGTAGGGGGTGTGTGGGGGGGGGGGATACGGCATCAATGAGCTTTTAATTAGTCGACAGACAGTTGAGAGGACGTGATCGACGTGTGAGAATCCACACGCACTCGGCTGTGTAAAAGGCAAAAACAAACAAATGGTGTGGGGTAAATACAAACAGTTTGTTGGGAGAAGGCGCACCCCCCCCTGCCCCCCCCCGGTCTCTGACCAATACACGTTAAACAGCACTTCCGTTCGACCCTCAAATTTACAATGACGTCTTATTGAATTCTTTGCAAGCGCACAGAGAAAACAGCTCATTACGGCGACGATTTATTTCTAAAGGGCTGAAATCTCGATATAGACGGAATAATCACCCATAATAACCTCTAGTTTCCCTCCCGTCTCCTTGCAGGCCTGCTTTATTCAGGGTGCATCTGGTCAGCCAGCCGGCTCAGAGGCAGGGCCAGGTGGCAGCGAGAGAGAGAGAGAGGGAGGGAGGGAGGGAGGGGAGGAAGGATGGAGGACTGTGGAAGGCCTCGCTTAAACTGTTACCCACGTGCTATTGTGGCACACGCGGCCGATGGAAAAGGGCCACTAGCAGATTTAGATTTAAGAGCCAGGTGCGAGAGGCGGCAGGTGGCGGGTTGGTAAGCGCGCTCATACGCGGAATACGGTTCCTTTTCCTCCATCGTGGACTCAAAAGCTACGTTAAGTCCTGTCTGATCCCACACAGAAGATACGCGCAAACTTACAGCAAGTGCAAGGTTTCTGCAGGGACAACGTACCGTAGCTTTAAAAGACGAGAAATATATAATTCATTCACCGACCGCGCGGCACATTCGCCTGTTGGTTTCAAACCATCTCATTTGGAAACCAAATAAATCGGCCGCATGAGACACTGAGACACTGAGACACTGAGTGCAGCGACAGCACACGAAAAACAACCATCCTCTCTTCATTGTTTAGTCTAAATGCCGTCAAAGCGCGTTTAAAGGCTTAGCGGACGCCCGCTAAGCCTTTAAACGCATTCATCTGTCACTCGAGCTGAACTTCCTGGATCGCGTTTCACATGACTCGGTGTACCTGGAGGGACACGCCCCCCCCGGCAACGTGGAGCCGTGCGCTGGTTTGAACGCGGGGCCGCGCTCCGAGGACACGTGAGCAGCTGGTAGTCATCAGCCCAGTTTCCATTCAAGTGTCGAGGGAATTCCAACTTTTCAAATGTTGCAAATTAGGGATGTTTCCATCGACTTTTTAAGGGCGGAGTATGTTTAGAATTTGCCGATTTAGAGGTCGCCAAAAGAAAACAGAACGTACCCGACGATCTACGGGGGGGAGGGTGTAGAGGCTTCCATTGGGCAACCATTTTCTATTTGCTATGTGATCGTCAGAAAGGGACTCACGGCCACGATAAAGGATATCGGGCCTGAAGTCTGAACTACTTCTTTCAAGACGTTCCCAAACAAGGAGACCAAACAGCGCCGCGCATCCAACGCTGTGTCTGCGTACTGTATGGATTCCTTTTTTTTTTTTACTGCGAGCTGCCGTTCGCCACGCAGCTGTTTGCTATTGTGTGTACGTGAGCGAGATAAAGAGCGGGAGGGAGAGCAAGAGAGTATTTGCAGCATCTGTTTCTGTTCACACGCTCCCTCGCCAAACTTCCACTTTTGGAAAAAGTAAACAGCGTTTTTTTTTTTTTAAAGAGGATGGAAAAAAACAAGAAGTACAAGGAAGAATAAGGGATTTTACTTGGTGATTGAGCAAACGAGATAGAAATCACCACAGTCTGCGCATGTGTCTGTCACGTTTCTAGGTTCAGGTCATGTGTGTGAATGTCTCCATTTAAAAAAAGCATTGGTTTTATAAGCGTAAAATTTAAGCGCTGCTCAATGCTGTTCAATGTTTCATACCGGTAGGTAAAAAGTATAGTGGCCTCATTAAAAAACTGAATTTGAATTGACAGCAAAACTCCATTCATTCACCTTTTACCACTGACTTTACACTCCTGAATCACAGGATGCACATGTGCCTCTAGTTAAATCTCCGTTTTCACTGGGGGCCATTATCATGACAATGCACCCTGCCTGCATGAATGGCATACAGACGTTTTGCATGTGCCGAGAAGGGGAGGTGCATCCGTGGAAGGAGGGACGGGCTAGCTTGGTTCTTTTGCAGCAACAACAGCAAAACTGCTGCATCGATGTGGGCGTGTTGCAACAGGTAACAATGATTGATCAGCGATGCAGAGGAAGCAGCAAATCCTCAAAATAAAAGAGGGTACACGTTACAAGGATGTATTTTGTATGCATGCAAAGATTGTCTTAAATCGGGAAGCGTGAGGTGTCCTCTGGTGAACCAAGGCCTCCTTGGCAACAGGCCACATCTTAGTAAGTCTCCAACACAAACTGTGCAACAGGAGTCAAGGAAGCATATGGATTTTCATAAGACAATTTGGCCTTGGTAACGTGGATAATGGGATTTCACAGGGAGAGTTTCGCGGTTTCCTTCTGTCAGAAGCCTTCCCATATCGCGAACTCGGGCGAATCATTGTGACATTCTGTGAATCCGGCCTCATCGCTTATCACGTTTCTCTGCGATCTTTCAGTGTTGAACGTGAGCCAGAACAGCGAACTCCTCCCGCCGACCTCGATTTCACTGACCGCAGATCTCTAGAGGAGCCGCTGAGCTCAGATGATGATGATGATGATGATGTCCCATCTATGAAGAAAAATTAAGGCTGAAAAATGAGAAGAAACACTAGGTTAAAGCGGTTTGGTTTGTTTGGCTCTTTATTAAATTGTCACATACCCAGATACCTCCATCTAATACAAATTTCTTGTTAGGTCAATTATCCGTGTTTTTGCTGCTTATCCCACCAGGGCGCATCATCGCCCCCCCCGCCCCCCCGCTCATCTCTCTAACCATCTTACCAGCATGGCTCCCCTCCCCCTCCGTCCCCTCTTTCCCTGCATCGCTCCTGATGTTCTCTAATCTGATGCAGCCATAGATTTCCCTGTCTGATCACGCATGGCCACATTTTCCATTACATAGTCTACGGCATATTTATCTAATAGGGACATGTCATACTCCAGGTCCATGTCTGTCTGGAGGACCATTTACTGTAAAAAAAAAGGAAACAACATAAAAGTGGTCCAATAAGCTTCTCGATAGTGATGAGGGTTTCGGGAGGGCTATTTCCTCTCTGAAGGGTCAGATGAATGATAGGCCATATAGAGTGTATGTTGCTTCTGGACAGTGGACTTTAAAACGTATTACTGGCAGATGGCGGGTGTAAATCTGAGGTTCCTAGAACACAAATCACACACACACACACTTTTGCGTTCTCAAATATCAAAGGCAAAATACAGTTTTGGGGTTTTATTCGACGCAGTGGAGCTTGATTGTAAACAAACAAAAGTTGCATGAACAAATTGGGGACCACTTAACAACAAAACATCTCTAAAGAGTTACTTTGAATCGGCGAAGTGGTTCTGGTAAGCAGGGGGCTGAACGGATGAAACAAAGTTACAAAAATACCTGGTGACACATGCTTTGTTTTCAGGGGGAAAAAACTCAAAAAATGTCTCTCTGTTGTCACTTGGTGTGCGGTTCATAGTAGCCAATTTGTGGAAAGCTGCGGCGGCCCCTCCCTGCTCAGCGAGCTGCAAGCAGTTTGGACTCGACGAGTAAACACGGCCCTGTGACTCTGTCCGCCTGTACAAAGAAATGCTCCCTATGAACACCGCCAACAGGCCTCCAGAATGTCCAAAAAAATTGTCATTATTGAAGGACGCTGCGCTTTTGAATATTGAGATGTTCCCGTGCTGCATGTGCCGGTGCATCAACGCCGGCACCTGTACAAGCTATCCAGGCGTCGCCGTGCCCATGCGGCACAAGAACCACGACCAAACACGCTCATCAAAACGTGAGAACTAGCAGGAAATGTAGATGTATGCTTGTGATTACCAACAGTTTAGCTGCAGGGCTGCAAGCAGCCATTAACATTTAAATCATCTGCATATGCGTGGACGTGGCCTCGGTTCAGAACTTTATTGATTTGCTAAAGACTCATTCCACGGACATTAAAGACAAATGGGTGGCTGGTCAGAGGTGGGAGGGGATCCCCACGGTGCTCTGACACAAAACAACCATAGACTGGTACTTTACCCCCCTCGTGACATCCCACTAGCCCAAACACGCCCCCCCCCCCCCCCCCCCCCTCTTTCCCCACAGTCCGCCGACCCCCTCCGTCCGTCCATCGCACGACTATTGTGTCCTCCTTTTCAGGCATCCTCATATCACCCAAAACAAATGGGTCCCGTATTTTCTCTCCTCCTCCTCCTCCTCCTCCTCTTCCTCCCCCCTTTCGCTCTCTTATTTTGTCCCTCTCTTTCTCTCCCTCGCTCAGTGCCGATGAAAGGAAGGCATTGAGCCGGCGGTGGCATTCCAAAACCTCAGGCCTCGGCTCCAGTGTGTCTGGCTATTCAACACTGCTGGGAGCCATTAGTTTAAGTAAGGTCTGACCCGCCTACTCACCCACGGAAAAAGCGTCAGATCTCCTGTTACACCCGGCACACAGAGGGGAGGCACACGGCTGCTCTCAGGGTGCAGCGTGTGTGTGTGTGTGTGTGTGTGTGTGAACTCAAGACAGGGACCAATAGAGGAGAGTAAATATAAGAAGTGCGGGTAGAGACAGAGACGCATGTGTGAGTGTGTGTTTATGAGCGAGAGGGAAAGTGAGTCGGTACGGGAGAGAGAAAGGGAAGGAGCGAGTGGCTGCATGCATGTGAGGGGAGCTTAGAATTTATGAGCGGTCTCATGCTCACTTGGCTGCATCTTCCTGAAGTTTCCACACAAGGAGGCCAAGTGCGTCGCCAGACGCCAAACCCTCCTCACCAATAGCTCCCCTTAAACGATATTCAACAAGCAGCGCTCTTTTTCAAAGTCCCTCCAGCCGCTCTCTTGTTTAACTTGTGCACCAGATATACGCCGTCGGGGGGGACCCATCTAAGGCACTGCAGCATTTAGACCTTAAACGCTGCAATTTCGCTAATTAGAAAATGATACCGCGGATTAGAACTTGCCAGGCTCACCCAAATGGTTGGCACATAAAAATGAATAGTGCTCATAAACAACTCTATGTTTGGGAGAAGGTGCGTGTTAAAAGTGAGAGTGCGCTCGCTGAAGATGTGGACGGGCCCGCACACATAGAGCGAGCTACTACACACGGGACATTCCTCTTAGTACAACAGGCTTTAATTTAATGACAGTAGCCTGCTGGGTATTGTTCCCAGCTGGCTAGTAAACGATGTGTGACTTTGCCACCTTTCGTTATAGGAAAGTGATCATAATCCAAAACGGATTTTAATGACATTTAATGTTGATGTTATTCAATTCTTATGAGAGGGAGACACGAAAAATAGCAATTTTCCCACAGACTTCTGAGCCATCGGACCTAATTCTTACAACCAAAGGAGTCGCCCCCTGATGGATATTTGAAAGAATGCAACTTTAAAGCACATCCACATGTTTTCGCTTTTCATAATGAGAGAACTGCTCAATTCCAGCAGCTTGATTTGCACTTATGGAGCCTTAAAAGAGCCCCGCAAAAAATGTAACAGCACGGAGGTCTTTCTAATTCTAATTTTACCATAATAACACGCTGCGTCGAGGTTCACAACAAAGCCCACTCCTGTCAAAGCCATCACACTGAGATGCTTCAATTAAAAGCACATGGCCGTCTGGCTAAGAAAGGGAAAGTCGTCTTCACTGAAAGGCGGGCAATCACAACACCTCCTACGATATCATGTAACTTCACACTTTGTACTTTTGCCTGTTGCGTGAGTGTGTGTGTGTGTGTATTTGTGTGTGTGAAGCGTCACGCTACCAGCAGTGGATTCGACATAAATCTTCCGAATCTTTCTTTTTTTTTTCTCTCTCCCTGAGGCTGCAGGAGCAGCTGTGTTGTTCTCTTCTCCGACGAACGGCACACCTGTGATCTGCAGGTGGTTCATCTGGCAGCGGAGCCGGGAACACCTGGCCCGGCAGAGATAGAGCCTCCGGGCTTCACTTACTCTGTCTGCGTGTCTGCGTGTGTGTAAATGTGTGCGCGTAATACTTTTTGCAGTTTCTGAAGGGCTCAATTAAAGCAGAGGGAAGATAACGGCTGGATCCGTTCACACACACACACACACACATTCAGGGGCCCGTGTTGGCATTTCCCAAGGTGAAGCCTTGTGGCTGTTTGGGCTTGTCAATGTTGCAACCCAATCCTCAATCTGTGTGTGATGGAGAGGGGGGGTGTATTTACAGTTTTACTTGTTCTTGTTCTATTTCATTTGCAGACACAACAGATCCAAACTACGCCTCCGTTTGTCTTCGGCGCCGTCTCCGCCCGGGTTTTCGCCGGGCCGAAAACACCTCCGACCCCGCAGAGCGTGGGGAGCGTGGCAGCACCTGCTCCGCTGTTGCTCCGCAGACCCACCGCGGGGACGACACGTCGCTACAGTCCTCTGCTAGGACAAACCGGCAAAGACAACAAGCAGGGACGCCAGCTGAGGACAAGACACATAAACAGTGGTGCATTCCAGCCTGGGAGCAAGAGCAGGCGCAGTGCAATGCAAGTGTGTCTGCGTAGCAAGAGGGCAGGTCCCAGATCTGTGACAGCAGGAGGCCCAGCAGGAGGGACATCAGAGACGGGACAGATGAGGTGAACTTGACAAGAGTCATAAAAATCATAAAACTGACTCTGAGAGCTGATATTGGCTTAGGCTACGATCCTCTGTCACAGTCAGTGTGTGTGCGAGTGTGTTTTTTGTGTGTCTGATAAAGTGAGACGTGACCGAGGCCACGCATCATCTTTTTCTTCTTGTGTCGGGGTGGGAAGCGTTCATTATCTGGGTAGGACATGTGTTTCGGCTAATAACTAGAGAAATGTTACTGGGAAAAGAAAAAAGGCAAACGAAATCTGTGCTCCGATTCGGCCGAATTTACCTGAGCTGCGGGTACATTCAAACATACAACATACATGTTGATTATTCTTTTATGTGTGAGGCAACACACGGCTTGACTTAAACATTTCTGTTCCGACATTAAAAACAAAAAATGCAACAATAAATATATGTATATATGTACTAAGCAGCGGATCAGCTGCAGTTGGGACTCTTTTGCGTGGCTGCGAGCGAGGGTGGAGCGAGGGTGGAGGGAGGGTGGAGGGCGACGGAAAAGGAAAGGGGGGACAGGGACATGCGGAACAATGAGGGACGGGTGGAAGGAGGCCGGACGTCAGAGAGAAACAGGCGCCGAGAGAAAGAAACGCTTGAGAAACCTCGGGCGTGGAGCAAAAGGGGGGAACCAATACGAACTCCTCTTTGTCTGAGCCAGGGGGGAAATGATGGAGGGGAGGGGTGGGAAGGGGGTGAAAGGTCTTTTTTTGCCTGATCATTCTGATTCCCTCTGAAGTGAAGGGCCCTTTTATTCCCACCCAATATCCCTGCGCTTTGAGTAGAAGCCCGGATAAATGCCTGCACACAACCCAGGGACCCGCCTGCCCCCAACCCTGATAAAGGATACATGTTTTTCTTTTCTCTGTGATGATTTAAATGAAACACAGAAGGAAAAAAAAATGAGAGGCTTTTATGCCACTTGGCTTAATTCTTCAAAATACGCAGAAGCGGCGCGAGACGTCTTTCTGGAGTAGTCGAATGTGTCAAGGCGATGTTTACGCTGCCGAGTGACACCTGAATGCAGAGGCCGTGGCGGCTGTTGGCAGCAGGGCAAAATGAAAGGGTTAACAGGGCTGGGACCCGCAATCACCAGAGAGAAACCGCAGGGCCGGGTTAATCTTTCGGAGGCGGAGAAGTGATGTTTTGTCAGTGGCGTGAGGGTGGAGGGGTGGGGGGGGGGGGTCGAACACGGACCCTTTAATAGCTCCCGTCTCCTGTACGGCTGGGTATTTCGGAGGATTGTTACCGCCGGTGGATACTAGGCGCAAGGTCACATCTGGATCCCATCCTCTGTGCAGTGCTGCACGGCAACCAGAAACAGCTGTGCAGAACTGGCTTCAATTAGCCTCACATTCTCCCTGACAGTTAATCCCTTTCTACTCCCCTTCTCCCACCTCCGCACCCCTTTTCTTTCTTTTTTTGCTTCAGGTTGCAACACAGTCTGAAGTAACAGACAGGGGAACGCAGTGTCCTGAATTGGAAACAGACAATGGGTCAGAAAAGCTCAGATGTCTCACTAAACACGGAACCTATCGCTTCGAAAAGACTCGCTGCGGCGGTTTGGTCTTCAACACAAGGGAATTTGATAATAGGATGCAGGGATTATATATTTCCTCTTCCTGTCAGTGGGTAGTAAACTTTTCATAACAATTAGGATTCATCGAAATCTCCCACTTTCACAGCATGCGATCCTTAACAGTAGACATGTGACACATGCAGTCTGTTTAACAAGCCATTTGATCACAAATCATTATTACTCAAACAGAAGATGCCGGATTCTTTGCTGCGGTTCCCGCATGTGGAGCACTGGGCAACAAAGTGACCCCATAAATTCCGCCTGGAAACGGTCTCCTTTCCCGCTAAAACCGCATTTTCATACACTTGGTAAGTGCAATCCAGCATTGCAGCACACTGACTAAAAATGTTGTCGGTCATGACTCATAAACCAAACTCGGCGTAAAGTGGTTCCACGACACACACACACACACACACGACTCAGCTGCACTGCGCAGGATTCAGATTGGTCCCGCGATAGGAAATGAGAGCCTGGTTTGAGGTAAAGGAACAAATCTGTTGAGCTTGATGAGCAAATCTGGAAGGTTCTGCAATCATTGTGGCCTTTGGGCCCAGAGTAAAACACTAACAGGTGGTGGTGCTGGTGGAAAAGACCCACGCAGAGACCAGAAGGAGCGAGAGGGATACTGGGCTCGCAGCCTGACGCACACAAGCACACAAACACACACGCACATCACAAAAAACGTAGCCGACCGCATGCAACACACACGAGACGAGCGATTGCGGCAAAAGAAAAACATGCAGCGTTCGGGGTCCATTTTCGAGAGACGTCGCTGAAACGACACGACGCACACAAACGCGTATCCATCCAACAGCCGACAAAGGGACGATGCTGTCAGGGAGGACAAATCCTTCAGGCTCCTTCCCCTTTACCTCACTGGCGAATTCTCCCACATGGCAAAACACAAAGGGCCCACGTCTGGCAGCGCTAACAGCCCACTCAAGCCAAAACCAATTAGGGTCTCTGATGCAAACCTGCAGGGTGGCTTTGTCATTTATTTCCCTTTTTTAATGTCAGAGGATTGGAATCTGACTCTATAACCGACCCCAAAGAAAGAGACGGGAAAAGGCCAAAGGGGGAAATGATCGGGGGTTCCAAATTATCCACATGTTTTCAAGAAGGGCCAATTGAATCAGTGGTGAATGGAAATGATTGACTAGTGTGCGCAATGTTGGGCTTACAAGCTCTTTAACACTTTCCCCCCCCAATGTGTACACACAGTATCTCAGCTTCCCAGAGGGCTATTTAGCCTTCTGCAAAAGCATCAAATTACCCCTAACTAAACAACGATTACGGTAAACACAGGGGGAACACACATATTCCTCTGTGGGTTGAACTCAGGTTTTCCAAATCAGGAATTGCTTTCAAACCCAGAATCCATTATGTTTAAAGTTGTACATTACAGTGCACACTCTGCTGCTCCCTTGTGGCAACCGTAGCCCAATCATCATCATCATCATCATCATCATCACCATCATCATCAGCGTTACAGTCCTCTCTTTTGTCATGGGACCATTGGTTTCTCTGCTGGGAAAAGGAGACGATTGGAGTCCCGGGGGGCGTGGCAGGGACACGAGGGGTCCTACAGGCGTGCTGCCGGGCCCTGCTGACCCCACTTGTGTTGCAGGACTGTACTATTGAACCTTGGTGTAAAGAAGGCACACACAAAAAAGGAAAGAAAGAATATGCATACAGAAAGGAAGAAAGAAAACCCGCCTTCTGGCATCAAGCAGAAGCTCCAGCCTGGTTTCACGCCGCCTGGTGTTTTTGTCTTAAAAAGTCCAGATGGTGGGAAGAGAGAGAGAGAGAGAGAGAGAGAGAGAGAGAGGGAGAGAAACTTTGCCTGGTGGATTAAAGGCTCCAAATCCTACACTGAATAGACACACAAACTGAAAGCTACTTTTCAATCAAATGGGAGCATAATAGCTGTCTTGTGGGGGCTATATGAGGGATAATGCAGCCAATAGAGTGTGTGTCATGCATAGTTTATCCTCACTCTTCAATGGATCCTAATGAGCGTAAGATCTCAGCGGACAAAGCAATGACTGAGTTTTTGTTTAGTCATTATAATGATTGGATATGATCTGAAGAAACACATTCAAAGGTCTTCTCGGAGGGCTGCTCTGGCAGAGGAATCTGAAAATAATAGGGTCCACATTATGAAGTCTAGATTTAGGCTGATTACGAAGCAAAGACCCGTGCTTAACATGCGAACGAGATCACGCGCGTATGGGTCGTGTTGACTCAGCGTGGCGTGTTATTGTGTGCAGGTGCCACGTAGCCCACCTGTGCATGAATAATAAATCAGGTAAAAGCAACACGAGCCGTGTGACGCACCATTCTGCACAGCGCGTCAGGCGCCATTTAAAGTTTACTCACTTTAAAGCAGCGGTCATTCCGACCATGCCCCTCGTATTATTTATGAGCCGTCTTTTCCTCTTTGCTAATAGGAGACTCTCTTGAAACGAATAGTCTGCCCGGAGACGATCGATCCCGTTCATCGCAAAAGGCATCAGGTATTCTTGCTCTTTATGGCGCGAAAGTGATTATGGGTAGGAGGTGGTAATTGGCAGCATTTAACACCCCGTGTGCGGCGGGGACGATTAAGTCAACAATAGGACCCCAGAAGCTCCACTCACGTAATCCTCACAGCAGACGCACTTCCATCGCCTTCAGCAAAGTCGTCGTACGACCTCGACTGGCTGTTGCCGTATTGATTCGGTGTGTCAGGGCCTCGCTCCCTCAAACTGTCATTGCCACGAGCAAAGGCAGGGAGAGCCCGCCAAACCCCAAATGATGGATTGAACTTGATCACGTCGAGGCCCCCGAGGGACAACGTGGGATTCACAATGTTGCGCAACGTAATCACGCATGAAGTTCCCAACACAAATTCAATACTGTGATCTGTTGAGCAACCCCCCCAACACACACACACACACACACACACACACACTAATGTGGATTCCATCCAAAGTCTCACGTGTTCCTCATCTTTACAAGCATAATATTTGGTCACTGGCTGAGAAGATTGCAAGCTACACCACCCTTAACGCACACACATCCTCCCTCGCCCACCCCCCACTACAGCCACCCACATATGCCACGCGCTCCTGTCCCCCCCCCCCCCCCATCCTCCACTCCCGCCAGGCTGCCACCTGCTCTCTGCAGCATGCTGCACAGCTGCTCTGCTACAATAACAGATTAAGGTCCACCGTGGCAGGCAGGAGTCATTACCTACTGCTCCTGCTATAGAAGAGCCAAGGAGCCATCGGCTACCGCCTCTGTCCCTGTAGAGAACACAGCCCCCCGACCTCCTTTTATTTTGTTGAGGGGGAGTGGGGGTAAAGCTCGAGGACCAAGGGCCACTAATTGTTTTGATGTGGAGCGCACGATTGGCCACTTGTCACCACTTGCCGAGCCGGGTTTCCTAATCAATGAAGGAAGGAGAAGATAAGTGATATTTTTCAGCATGGTCAGATATCTGCTTAAAAAGGGAGTCACCTATTTACCATCATCCAATCTTGAGCACTGAGAAACAGAGCCACACATGACCCATCTAGCCCTAACAAATGCTAACTCAAATTCATATTGTTTTCCCATTTGAGTTAGTTATTATTACGGAACTGGTTTTGAGCATTTGAGCCAAATTCCTGCTTTAAAATATTCCATACACTCATTTAAATGCAATCCAGAGATGAGGAATCAAAGTTACAGAGGAGTACTGATAGCGCCTCTGCAGTCGCGTCTGATGAACACAGTAACCGGCAGGTGCAGGCAATGCATTTGCTGCTTGCATGGACACAACAAAGTGAAAGAGATAACGCTACTTTTGAGCAACTTCTGTGTTTGCATGAACTACGAGAACACTCCAATTCTCATTTGAAATAAACAATTTTTAAAATGTATTTTTGTTCAACATGTAAATCCATTAATTCGGCGTAACTGAAATCTACATGTGGTGAGTGAGCCGCCGATACAAGGGATCAATCCAGACTAAACCTTCGGTTGTGACAACAATGTCCCATCTAACTCATCTTGTCAACAAGCTCGGTGACAGGTTAACAAAGAGATGACTAGTCAGTTAGCAGGAGGCTGGAGTCAAAGAAGGAACCGGCTCAGACGGTGGTGGGATTTGCCCCGGCCATTATGGTCTCTCTGCGTGACAGCTGGCCGTTAGCCCCCCCCCCCCCGTCCTCCGTCGCCTTTCAGCGTCTTTGTCATAGCTCCTTTAATCACACCAGCAGGACTGTTACACAGCAAATCAGCTGACCTGACCCACTGGCTGATTGTCTGAACGTATATAACCCGCACTGGGCACCGAAAACAACTCGCCTGTGGAGAATTTAGCATCTGATTCCCTCTGGTGTTAGCGAAAACAAATAATAGCCAGAAACACAACTCCAATGTTGAACTCCAACGAACCGCTCTTTGTCTTATTGCAAACCGTAGTAAGAGTGTGAACCTTTGAGAGGATAAAAATAAACGGATGGAGGTATCTGGGATTTTCGCTGGGTCACACAACTTGCAAGTCGTCTTCTACATCACCAATTCTTTAATGCACCATCTCAAAAAAAATATATATATATACATACATATATATATATATATACATACATATATATATATATATATATATATATATATATATATATATATATTAGATAATTTATATGACACAGGAAAAAATACATTTGTACTTTTCACTTTGAGCAAAGTTGTCATGAAGCTCTCCCGTATTTTTCTTCTCTGTATGCAATCTTTTTTACCCGTCCACCGTGGACTCCTCAGCCCTAAACAGGAACTGGCTACGCCCCCCCCCGCTCAGTGTGCTGAGTTAATCACTGCCTTGGAGACAGCCGCCGGTGCCAACAATACCATGAAAAAGATGCCATGAATATATGAGCCCACACATTTACCCTTTGTGAGTTCAACGCGGCTCTCCGTGCCCTCTCCACTGTACAGCGGTTAACCTGACAGATCCTCAACCCCCCCCAGAGGGAATGTTTCCTCCTGTTAGTTGCTCTCTCACTTCACTGTACTGAGTCAGGGGGGGGGGGGAGTCATTAGCTGGGACTGTTTACCCTTCTTTCTCAGCAGTCAGGCCATCTGCGTGAGCTCTGTAGGCTGCGTACGGCCTGGCAGATAGGACACCTCCACAAAACCTGTTCCCTTCTATCCATTGTTTCAGTCGGCTCGATCCAATCTCATCTTGGCCCCTTCCGCCGTGCCCAACGTCTAATTCCCTCTGTCGGCTTTTCACCATTTCGCTCTGCTCGCCGATCCTCTTCATTGCTTATTCCTCCTCACCTATTTCGTACATCTCCCTCGCCCTCTATGCAACTCCAGGTACATATACCACTACTACAACTCCAGGTACATATACCCTCCGCCTGGCTCTCCCATCCTCTCCTCCTGTCGCCCCCCAACAGCTGACGGACCAGACACTGCCTGGTGGTGACACTTCACCCACGCTGACCCGAGCCAGATCGTTAGTCCATGTGGGAGCCAGAGCCAGGGCCAAGGCCAGGCTTTTCTGGTGTGGGGGGAAGGGGAAGGGGAGGTGGCGGAGGCCAGCAAGATGGCCCTATAGTCATCATAATCATTCATTGCCTGCTGGTCCTTCTGTCCTCGGCCTCCCCCCTACTCCTCCTGCTTTTGTGTCCCCCCTCATGTCGGGGGCCACGCGACACGCGTATCAGCTGAAGCCCAGGATGGTCGGAGTCAACGGGGTCAGGCGGCAGACGCCTGGTTAATTCCCCGGGGGGGGGGGGGGGGGGGGGGGAACGGAGTGCTTACGTCAGCTGACACAAACGGCTGCTGAAAGGCACCGATAGAGACCGCCGCACGTGCGGCACAGTCACCGTCTTCGTCGCACTGACACGGGACAGATTGTGCCGTGCGCAGATAGCGTGCGGCAGCCACAGCAGGATTGTTTTGGGATCTTTGGCGTCGGGGGCATTGGGTATGTCAGACGAACAGATAGATTGGTATTAAAAAAGGAGGAGGGGAGATTGTAAACACATGACCAGATGGAGGGAGAGATAGCCCTATTATGTAGATCCTTCCATCCCTCAACCCTGTCTCCTCTCGTTCGCTTGGATCCCATATGCATATATACCTTTACATTATTCAGTAGGCTCTAATGAGAGTAACTGGACGGGGTGGGGGGGTTAGAACAAAATGGTCGAGGGGCGGTTTTAGATGGCAGAAGGTGGGCCACAGGTGTAGAAGCCTGAGACTTATTCTTCTGTTTGACCTCTCATTATCACCCCAGAGTTCTCATTCATTATTGTCCCGTGGCCCCGGGTGTTTAGGGAGCGTGGTGGTGTCTATACCGCAGTCTGTTCACTGCACATGTCATTCATATTTTGAGAATAAATTATTCCATATTTTTTAATCCGTTATCGTCTGCTCGTCTCTTTGTCTTCTGAATTCTATCCATCTGTCTTTCTGTCTTTTGACCCCAATCCCTTCCTGCCCTATCTCCACATTTCGACCACATTTCCGGAAACTCTTCTAATGGCCTGGCAGGTACTTATCAATTATATGATTTGCAGCTGCTCATCTCTCATGTTTGAATGAAAAAACAACCCTACTGTCACATCTGCATATCTCTCCTCCGTTTCCTCTCAATCTGTTTATCTTTTGGTCTGCGGTCTGTTCAGCTATCTATCCAGCAGCCTGTCCTTGACGGCCTGGAGTGGAGGGGGTCTGGTCTGTTGTTGCAGAAAAACAGGTGGGGCAGGCTAACAGTCAGAACAGACTTGAATGACACACACAAACGCGCACACACACAAACACACATGCAAGCTGCAGGCAGTCAGCCGCTCAGACAGCAGCCCATATGGTGGACCTCTGGAGCTGTTGCCCTTCGCAGAGAAGGGGAGGAATGGATGGAGGGATGCAGAGATGGTTGCAGGGTGGCAGGAGGAGGCAGAGGGAGGGGGAAGTTGAAATTAATCAGCAGGCCACCCCAACTGTCCACTGTCTTTGGGGAGTTGAGACATGCATATATGTGGCTGATTGAACCGGGGGAGGAGGGACGGCAAGTGGGGGTTGGAGTGTGTTCAGTATTTGAAGTGTCTGTGTACCTTGCTGTTGGCGGACTTAACATAAGGTTTTTTTTTTATTCTGACACTTGATATAATGTATTTAATAGATTTACAAAGACATTATTGGGCATTTTTAACTTTTAAACCACTATTGCAATTACCTGAGCATCTTAGAAACACTATAAATGTCCACAAACAAAACAATAAAAATGTTTTTTTTATGTTTTTTATGGTAAAATAACAACAAATACAAGTGTGTTTTAATGTATATTATTTTCTTGTGGGAAAGTTATTTGTTTCTACACCTCTGCATTCTTTGTCATCTATATTGTTTTATATTTTTTCCACTTAATTCAATCAGTGCTGAAGAAATATTCCGATTTTCTATTTAAGTAAAGCACTTCACTGCAAAATATTTAGATTTCACAAAAAAGACCTGCATTGATCCTCGTACTTAACAATTAGAACTATTTGCAACTCATATTTTTTCTAGGATTGTTCTTCTGAAGATACCATATTATATATATATTGTATTATTAATTCATGTCATTGACGCATTGTTGTTGTTGGTCGAGCTAGGAATAATTTCAAATATTTTATATACCGCTGGGTAGTCAAATGTATAACAGTGCCACATTACATGATCACTCCTGTTTTGAATTAAAATATAACTACATGTATATACAGCATGTTCACAATGTATAAAATATGCTGGACAACAGCCAAAAATTAGTATTATTGCCAACATACTTCTAGAGGTAAATATAGTTCAATAGAATAGAAACTTTTCAGTGCATTACATCAACTCTAAATGTGTTTTTATGAGATGACATTCTATTATTTTGTCTGTTAGAGATCCTTGCAAATCCTGATGTTCCATTCACCAAAGCTTTGAAAAAAAATGTATATATATGTATATAAAAGAGCCTGGTACTGTGAAAATGAGGCTGGCCACCTGCCATTCACATCACAAAGCAATAGACTGACAGATGTACAGACAGGAGGTCAGATGGTCAAACGCTTGGTCTTAATGCTAAACATCATTAGGTAGATGCACGGCTTAAGGCCGGCACCGACATTGTTGCTGAGCTGTTAGTAAGTGTTGTTCTACTGATGTGCTAAATAGTACACGTAATGTGTGTGTGTGTGTGTGGGGGGGGAGGGGGGGGGGGGGTTCTGAACAATGAGTTTACAAACAATGGTGAACGTTTATGGGGGGGGTGTTAAACAACCGTATTGATATCTTTGTTAGACGTGTTTGTACCCGTCTTGCACATTTTAACGAGACCGCCTGGTTGAGTCTGTGTATGTATTTGTCTGTTAATGCTATTTTAGGCCGGTCGGGGGCACAAAACTTCCAGTTAGCAGTTGTTATTTTGCAAAACAGTATCATCAAAAAAATGTATATCAGTTCTCACTGGAGCTGCTAGACAATGCTCGCTCCAACATTATCATGCATGTATTCATGAGTCCACCTAACCAGCTAACCATGTCCCTGCAGCAGTTACAAAGCCTTTTTCTTTTTGTGCAAAACGTTTGAATCGTGCACATTTCACATACTTTCACCTAAAGAGTTTAAAGGAAACATTACATTTTGTTCTAACATGTCATTTGCAAGTGCCCTCATCATCAAAAATAAATCATTTTGGTAGAGAACATAACTTTTGCAGATTGAGGACTTCCGAATGCAAAAAAAAAAGATATTTCATAAAACAAGACCTCTGTGAATGTAACCCAAATTTAGTGTTTCTTAGAATCCTACATGACTTGAGTTCTATGCAGAGCCGCATGTATTTTCACTGTATGCGTGTAATAACTGTGGTGCATTTAATCCTGGGACAGATTACTGTAGTGTGATGTAGTATTTTAGTTGATGGCAGAGTAATTGTCTTTAATCTATGTTTAAGAGATTAATCTATGAATGACATTAAGATCAATCTTGGTAAAAGGCGTCCGCAGGGTCGGATAAATGACACTACTGCAGTCTGGTTCTAATTTTGGCATTTAGTTGTTTTGTATATTTATTTATTTTCTATTGTGGTAGAACAATTAATACATCACACTTTAAATGGCACCACAACGTAAATAATACATTTTATTATGTTTTTTTCATACAAAAAAGGAAAACGTTGAATATGCGTTGCCAAATGTCTGCCTGAATTTCAAAAAGATGTTGCTTTTGTATCCGCCTTGAAGTAATGCCACCATTTAACCACTAGAGGGAAACAAAAGATTTAGGAAAAAGCCGGTGTTGCGCAGGACGTTCAGCTTGTCTATGCATTATCAATGAATACATTAAACTCAGCTCAGGGAAATGAAAATACATCTCAATATTAAAAGTCGACCATTCTGAATGACTGCAGCAGCTTGGATAGGAGCGCAGTGTATCTGATTAGCTGCGTTACGAGAGAGGTTTAGTGAAGAGCAGGAGCATCGCTTAAACTGTTTGCAGTCAACGTCCCCAAACTTGTTTTCATCTCTGAAGCAATCGCCCGTGTGTTTTCTAAAATTGGATGCTGGAACCTCTTTGCTTTTTCACCTGCTGTGAAGCAGATGCATCACGGGCGGCCACACACGCAGCTGAAGGGCTGCGGGCGGATGACTTGCAGATGAGAGCACGGGGAACGTGGACTGCCTCATCAGCTTGTTTCAGTGACTCGTGCATATGTTTAATGTCTACTTTGTGCAATTAAGTGCACCTCTGCTGAGTCACCAAAGCACCAAGATGAGACCAAATGGATTTGTCATCACTGCTGAAATATAGCTCACTAAACTGAAAGGTTACAACTATCAGGTGGTGGATTTAAAATGAATGGAATTGCTTGATGGATCAGACTGATGAAAGCTGGAAGAAAATAAAGGAAATATAGAAGAGCCTTTATCGTGTATCCCTCAGATGGGTACAGCTCTGATGTGCACCCAACAGTTTAACCAAGGAGCCGTGAGTTGCTATAATTTCTTTGCATTTTGAACAAGAAGCGACAAAGCACAGCCCGCCGCCTTTCGAGATGAGAGATTGGTGGGACAGCGTGGTATAATTAGGTAAGCGTGTTTTCTGTCCGCACAGCGCCAACTGAAGATGAATGTGTGGATGTCATGCCTTAATGTGAGCTCTATCAGCTGGAAAGGCACAGCAGTATATCTGGTTTTTGAAGCACGATTCATTTTAACCCCCCCCCCCCATGACTGAGGGTCTTGTAGGCCTGTAGATCAGTGCAACGATTTAGCGTCTGCTGGGCACATCGCAAATTAGATCTGTGGTTCAATACACTCAAAAAAAAGATTTATTTTATTTCAAAAGTATCCAAAACTTAATTATGTGTGAGTCAACTGCACACAGTTCATTGATGTAGGGACTCAATAAGAGGCTCTTTGAACTTTTGACTGTGTGTGTGTGTGTGTGTGTGTGTGTGTGTGTGTGTGTGTGTCAACACCGTCGCTAATCGTATCACCCTCAATTAACTTTACTTCTTACTGCTGGATGAAGCTCTTTGGAGTGGGACGAAGTCTGGGAGGAGAGAATCCGCTGCGCGTGTGTGTGTGTGTCTCCCCCCTAGCCCCCCCCCCCCCCCCCCCCCCCCCTCCCCTATCTCTTTACAGGACTGCCAGCCCTTCTACAGTTATTCCAGGAATGCGTTGAACATGGCTGCCGCGATGAGGGCGCAGAAAACGGGACTGCTGGAACTTCGAGTGACCGTGGACCGCTGGATCCGGGTGTTGGCCACTCTCACCGAGGACGCGCTCACGGTCAACCCGGGGGAGGGCGTCGAGGAGCCCGCCAAGCCCGCCAACCCGAGCGGTCCCGCCGGTGCGATCAACGGAGACCCGCCGAACCTGAGCTCGTCCCCGGTCCCGGAGACCATCACCAACGTGAAGCGCACCGTGCGAGTTACCAAGCAGGACGTCGGAGGACTCGGAATCAGTATCAAAGGTGGGATACTTTTTTTTTTTTTAAAAGACCAACGACTTACTTCATGGACGGCGAGTCGCTTTCATTCGGCGAAAGTTTTGTTGGGAGTTTCACGTTGGCTGACGTTAACTGTAAGTTCGGACCGACCGACCGACCGACCGACCGCGTACGTGACGTCGTGGGACGAAAGCTCGCGCGCTCGGTCACATATCTTATGCGCGCGCCAACTCGGCCCCGAAGGCGAGTTACAGCGGCTGTTGTTTGCGCAGATAAAAAAAAAAACAGAGACATGACAGCTGGGATTATCTCGCGCTCACCTGGACGAGGGGGGGGGTCAGGGAGAGGGGGGGGGGGGGGGGGGGGGAGGGGGGGGGGCTGCGTGACGACCTACGTGTTTCTCCAAAGTCTGGTTACGTCGCACACGCCCCTTTAAAACTGTAACAGAGAGCAATGCTCGCGTGGAGAAGAGACCTTCAACGAGCTCCATGTTCCTCTCGACAAAATAAACAAACATGAACTGCTTTGTGTTACAACACTTGTTTCTTTTTTTTCATCCATATTTCTGGAAGAGGCTGTATGAGAGAGAGAAAAACAGCAAATACATCACTGGTTTGACAAAACTAGTGATGGCTGCATCACGGTGGCGCCGTCGCTCCTGTTGACTTTCAACGGTGAAAGGTCGCGACCTCTCCGTGTCTTACAAGCCAGGCTTGCGCACCCGCGCTGTTTGCTCGTTCGGCGTCTGATAAAAAGGCCTTTTCCTCGTCCGGTTTCTTTTCGACCCGCTGATACGGGCCGATATCTGAGTGGAAATCTCGGCGCGAGGAAGACTATGAGGGCGGGAGGGAGCCGTGTCATGGAAACACAAAAGATAAAAGGGGACAGCGCGGCGCTAACGCAGTCTGAGCAATATTTATTTTCTTGGAGGTATGTTTTGATAGAACGGCCCATTGGATGGACCGCCTTGGAGAACCGCCGTTGTCATGTTGCAAAGATGGTGACATGGTAATTCGAACCCTTCCCACCCCTTCCACCGCCATCACCACCAGCATCACCGCCAACAGCAAACAAAGCCAGCCCTTGATGACATAAATGTAATGTCCATCTTGGTGGAAATGGGTGGCTTTGACGATCCGACAGCGTGCTATTAAAACAAAATCATTGCTGGCACCCTGGCGGCGCGACGTTGCAGTGATGGCCTGTTATTCAAAGGCAGGGAGGAAGGTCTAGAAAAAGCAAGACATATATGGGAAAAAAAGAGCTCCAACAAGTAGCAAGGAAAAAGTAAAGAATGGACAAAGTGTCGGAAAAGAAACCAGGGGAAGGAAATGAACGAGCGTGCCAGTTGACGCCGCATTGTGAACAGCTGAGAGGAGCTACCCGCACAGCAAGCAGTTGTCATTGCCCAAAGATGAAAGCTATGTGGCTGGGAATGGGCTACTCCACTCATGTTAATTTTAGGGAGCCCACCCCGGGGTGCAGAAAAGCATGGCGGCAGTCGAAACCCTCCCCTCACATGTCTAAATTTAAGAGGAGAGGCCAGGAAGTGAGGCTCCAGATCTCTAGACAGCTCCACAGGTCAGAGTGAGGTACAACTGGGTGTGGGCCTGCTGCTTTCCCATTAACACGGCTTGTATTAAATAGAGTCCCTGATATTGTATAAATCTTCCTTGCGTATTCTTGTTTTTTTTTTTAAATCCCATATAGGTGTGACTTCACTCCGAGTTCAAATCAATGCTCAGATCATCAAGGAGAACTATATTTCGATGCCACAAACTCTTGTCACAGAACATCTCAGATGTGCAAATAGACAAATATTTGGTGCATTCTTATGTAACAAATCTATTATTAAAAAGCTGTTCTCTCCTTATGTGGCTCTGCAGGGGCTCATCAGGGACATGTAACCACGTTATCGTGAAGGTTCGCGGTAGCTCTTCCTTTCTGGTGTTTCTTCTTCCCAGCGCTCATTACCCGTGCTTGCATAGCAGCTGATGCCTGAAGAAGTAAAGTGCTGATCATACTGAATTCTTGGAAAGGAACAAAATCACAACCGACACATTGTTAGCAAAAAAAATAATAAAAGTTACCTAATTAGCTACACGTCAGTGTTGGAGAAAGCGGCACGGTTCGTTTACCTGTCGTGGGCGGCAATCCAGCCTCCACCTCCACCGCCACCGGCTCCTGTCAGCTCAGTGACAGGCCGCCCAGCTGGAGTGTGATGAACTGGGTTTGACATGAAAAAAAAGAAAAAGGTATAAGGGATGGGCAGGGAACACGGGTGGATTAAGGCTTGTGTAGGAGTGGCAGACATGTTGGCTGTATTTTTCCCTATAATATGTCAACCGTGTTGATCCAGCAGCCTTGTCAGTACAAGGTGTTTCGGATTTGCAAGCAAACCTGACGAGATGCAAAGAGAGGAAGAGAAATAGAAAGGTCATATAAAGGTGGAGGTGGGGTGATGTGTGCAGTACTTGTCGCTGGGGCTGGTCCTCACCTCCTCTGGCTGCCCAAAATGTCAGACTTTGTAGTTCGGCAAAGCGGGAGGGGAAAAAAACAACGTTCACTCACAACAAGTCATTTTATCTCCTTATTGATCTAAATATATCCTGCCTCCGTGTCATTTTGATGCAGATGCCAAGTCATTTGGAAAGCCAATATATAGCCCCTGTATTCGGCCCAATCAGCAAACCCAGGTTCTCTCACAGCTGCTTAGAACAGCCTGTCCCATGCATTATCAATTCTGGAGGAAAGAACATTGAGACCTTGCAGCTTCAGAATTTCAGAGAGCTCTGATTAGACCAACAGTTCCTCTGCTAAACAAGTCCAGAGGAGTACGGTTGCAATTATTACCCCGGGGTATTGTAAGTAAATACACAGCCTACCACCTTTTCATACGGAGCCAAATAGTTCTCCTAAGGAACCCAACAAAACAATCTCCCTTTGTTACAAAGTTGACACAGTGTAACTTTATTTGTACATCATATGGTATATTTAATAGGGTAAGTCAAAGTGCTTTACCAAGGATACGGTGTGGATATGTGGAATTGTAACTCTCTCTCTCTCTCTCTCTTTCTGTCTCTCTGGCTAAACTTCTCTCCTCCACTGATCGGGTGTAGTCGGTACAGAGGTTCATTTCATGCCTTCATTTCACCAAACAGTCGCCCAAGATTGCTCTTTTTTATTGGTTCAGTTCCCGCTCCCTTTCCAGCTAACTGGATGCTACATTATTGGAGTCCTATTATTGGTGCTTTTTGCGTGAGGTGAAGTATGCAATGTACAACGACTGTCCATTGCACTGTGCAGACCTTTAAATGGGAAACTCAAAACTTCTCCATCCATCCATCCATTGTCAGACCGCTTATCCTGCACACAGGGTCGCGGGGGGGCTGGAGTCTATCCCAGCCAACTTCGGGCGATAGACAGGGTACACCCTGGATTGGTCGCCAGCCAATCGCAGGGCAACACAGAGACACACAACCATTCACACTCACATTCACACAGCTACGGGCAATTTAAAGTCCCCAATTAACCTGATCCCCAGAGCATGTCTTTGGACTGTGGGAGGAAGCCGGAGAACCCGGAGAGAACCCACGCAGACACGGGGAGAACATGCAGACTCCACACAGAAAGGCCACTGGGCGGAATCGAACCCAGGACCTTCTTGCTGTGAGGCGACAGTGCTAACCACCACGCCACCGTGCCGCCCACTCAAAACTTCTATTCAAGTTAATGATTTTTGTAGAGATTTGTAGAGACCCGTCACAATCGCCTCAGTTTTACTACTCGACCTTGCAGGAAACAACATCAGAAGGCTGGTAGATCCTTTCTCAAATCTTATCATGATACCTTCTGGCATGCATAGCATGGGTTTGTGTGTTTTTACACTTGGCAGTGGCCGCTAGAAGGAGATCCAGGAGTCAAATCTCTAAGTAATCACCAGGAGAAAGCAACCTGTGGAAGACGTATTTAAAATGAATTAAATGTAATCCTCTTACGGATCGTTTCCCAGCAGCCTGAAGGCCAGAGTCCCAACTGCCGGCCGATGTTAATGACGACGTTTCTTACGGAGAGTGGAGGCCCACAGCAAACAGATCAATCAGCTCACTAGGTGACCTTCACATACCGAGAGAGAGAGAGAGAGAGAGAGAGAGAGAGAGAGAGGGCTAGATGGGAAACTGCGGAAGTTAGTACAACAGGGTAATCGCCGCTGTCCTCATGCGCTCTCTTTAGCTCGGATGACTGAAGTCTCCTGGGGATGGCAGGGGTCGGAATCAAAACAAGGGTGCAGTTATGTCGTTGCCTGGCAACGTCCCGTATCTAATGACATGCAGTCACTGGACAACACACTGATAATGACTCCATCTTTACATTAAACGAAGCTGTAATCTTTGTCTCGGGTGTCAGTGTCAGTTATTACTTCTGGTATCATCTTCTCCGCTGCGGGTTGCAAACTCCATACCTTCTAGTCCAACGTCGCCATATAATCCCAGCGGCGTGTTCCGCAGACTTGAAGAACATACCACGTTCGATTTTGCGAGCGTGCCGTCCGGAGCTCTTAGCTTGAGCAGCACTAAGTAGAAAATAACTTAATTCCCAGTAAACCCCGGTAAATCTGATCAGGGGTCAGAAGCTGAGGTTCGAGGTCGCACGGACTAAACTTGAATGGACGCATAACGTGCAGCAAAAGCAGCAGGTTCCTTTAAAAAAAAAATGATTTCCCTCCTGTCATGCAGGTGGGAAGGAGAACAAGATGCCCATCCTCATCTCCAAGATATTCAAAGGCCTCGCTGCTGACCAGACTGAGGCGCTTTATGTGGGTGACGCCATATTGTCTGTCAACGGTTATGACCTACGGGAGGCCACGCACGACGAGGCTGTGCAAGCGCTGAAGAAAACCGGCAAAGAAGTCATCCTTGAAGGTAACACGTTTTTCATTCTGGAAGAAACCCAGAATCTCTCCCTCTTCTGTCCGACGCCGCGTTTCTGCCCTCCACTCCTTTCTTTTGCCTCGCGTCTTGCTCTTAAAATGTTTGCAAAATGTGGCAGCAAGCCGGCGAGGCATATTTACGATGCACGACTACGGCTGCTGCGCGACAACAAAGTCCTGCAATCCTCACAGTTTGGAAGAACTAAATCCGTCACGCAAACGGAACACTTCCCTGTTGACACTCACACTGCTCCGAATAGATGGACGGGAACATTTGAGATTGTGAAATGTTTCGCTGCATCTCTCCAGCACTGGGGTTGATCTCTCCTTAGGAGGCCATCCACCACGAGCAGAAGGGAGGCGACCTGTTGAATTGGAACTTTGATAAATCCTAATAGTGAGTTTTAACTGAAAACAGCGTGAGGAAACCAAAAGACTCAAAACACGCCAAAAAAGTCATTGTGGCTCTCAGCTCAGAGCGTCTCGGTATGCATATGAGCAGCGTTCCCGACCATCACACACTGATTGAAAGCCCTTTGTTGCTGTGTGAGCACCGTGGAGGACTTTGGAGAAGGTTTGCAGTGGAGTCAGCAGGTGTTAGCAGGTATCTTCGTACCCCGTGCTCCCAATGCAAGCCGCGGCGGCTAACGCAGCGTTCCTCGTTGTCATTTACCCGTCCCGACCTCTATGGTCCAGTCATTGTCTGGACAGACGTCCCCCGAAAGCGTCGGCTATTCTGAGACACGGCTCAGAGACGGAAGAAAGGGATTTAAACACAATCGTTGGTCTTGCCAATAGATTACATCACAGGAATTTCTGTTTCACTCGTTACAAATGTCTCCGAAGGCGAGGGTTGATGTTTTATACAGAATGAGGCTATTCAAAAAGAATACGCCTGCCTCAAGAACAACACAACTTGACACTTTGCAGCTTTGCTCTCATTATCCCTCCTATTGATCTGTGTATTCTCTTCATGTTGTAAGAGAGCGCTCCCCCCCCCCCCCTGCTGAGTCGTAACAGAGGCTAACAGTGATGCTCAGTGATGGGAGCCGAACTGACACTTCAGACCCTTTGTGCTCTCATGCTGTACCTCCAAACAAAAGCATCGGACGTCCAACCCAACCCGGGAGAAAGAAACCCTAAAGCCCCGTGTTCTCTAAAAAAGGGGTCTCGGGTTCCATGAACTTAAAGAACAAACTCAAAGACAAACTTGAAGTGAATTTAAGGCATCGCTTTCCATGCAACTGCATTTCTGTGGGCTAGCACCAGTAGCACCAGTGGCTCCAGTCAGCCGAGCAGACACAGCCAGAGCTACAGCCGGGGGAAATCATTGCAAATCCCACTCGCCCCCCCCGGCGCCTTACCCGTCCACAGTCAGGCAGAAGAGTGTTGATATCAGAAGGCTCAGCCAGTGCCGCGCTGTGATCCGTCACGTCAGGAATCATTTCACCAGTTTCCCTTCTCCCATGAAGACCCGATAGAGAGGAAGGGGACGAGGGCTCACTGAGGGGAAAGGGCTTTTGTGTGTGTGTGTGTGTGTGTCTCTGACCCCGTGACTGCAGGACGCATATATCTAATATCTATCTAACATTTTAGTTAACACTTAAGGGCTGTGAGCTTTTCCAGCTGCATTTTTCAAGATTTATATTTTCTCTCGAGATTCTTTGTGCATCAAACAAATACTTCACTGGACATTTGACGTGAAAATCAAGTACAAAGTTTATTTGTGTTTTGGCATTTTATCAAAAATACTCTGAAACACGATCGGAAACAAACTCCTTCTCGGCGCCTCTTCAGTGCTAAAGGTCGGGTAACAGTCTTCCTCAGTTGTTTACAGCAACAATGGAGCCACCAGCAGCCCAATGTGCTCCGGGCAGGTTTCATCGCTCCGGGGAAAGTCACTACACAGGCGGCCTTGACTCACGTCAAGGAGAAGCTGCCTCCATCACGTTCAAATATGTGGAATATGTGGAACACTGATAGATTCAAGATTTTATTGTCAAATACACACCCCCTGTGTATTGAAATTCTTATGCTTACCTTTTCTGGAAAGCCGACCAATTTTAAAATTAAAATTAAAATACAATATTTACATTTACATATTTACAAGGCAGAAATGAGGTAAGGGGAAATGTGCAAAACTGAGCAGGTTGTAAACAAAAAAAAAATTAAATGAAATGTGTGCAATATAAATTTACAGTACTAATATTTAATACTGATTAGTGCGGCTGGAGCAGCAGCACACATTCATCCTGAGCTCTGCATCGCTACGTTAACGGTGTATTCAACGCTTTCAATTACGCTATTTCTGTGAGCGAGTACGTAGTGGCTGTCGACTAAAAACACCCAGAAATTGATTCTTGGTTTGGTGGAGTTTTTTTTGTATTTTAGGGTCTTTTTAAAAAAAACACATCATTTTAATGTCCCACAAAGTTACTTACAATCCCACAGCAGAAGAAAGGGGCACCTCAGGGCAGCTCCCGGGTGTTTGTGCTAATCTCCTGTAAAACCTTCTGCCTCCGAATCTTTCTTAAACCCCCTTTGCCACAAATAAGAACGTGCGCATCGTAGATATGAACGCTTGGCGGAAAGAAAATGGCCTTTCATAATGTTTCCAGTAGGACGCCCTCTGCTCGTCTCCCTCTGTGCTCCGGCCGCGTCTGAAAGGCGACGGAATAAATCAACGCGTATGAGTGACCACCGGAGAGGGTCGGATAAATATAACAGCTCCGATGAAACCACGGAACCACAGGTGGCTTCATTTCCGCCCGCGACATTTACAGCCCGGCCGTGTGTGTGTGTGTGTGTGTGTGTGTTTCTGTGTGTACATGGGAGGAGAGAAAGGAAGTGGAGGATGAGGAGAGGTTAACTCGACACACAAACACTCACGCACACACACACACACCAATCAAACAATGTTTCATGCACCCAAAAAATGATGAAATTACAATTAAAAGAACCCTTTTTTTCAGGCCTTAGCGATTGAGCTGGTGAGGCTCATCGTGGGACCAGTAATCTTGTACAACAGGCTCATTCATTTACCAGTTTGGGTTACTGGCGGCATACTTGACCCTCCAGTTCAGAGGCTAAAGGCCTCGGTTTGTTTGAAACCAACTCGAACGTCCAACATGTCTTCAGGCTACGTCTGAATGCCAAAGTGTTCTAACGCCTCCAAGCAGCGGGGGGAAAAGAGCTGCCGTCATAGAGGAGGGCCGAGATGGGTTTCTGCCCATTGTGACGATGCACCATTGTTCTGGAAACCCCAACTGCCCCGTCGGGACGGAACTATATTTGTCCGACAGCCTGTGAACCCGAAAACGAACGGCCAGTTATTACGTAGAAGGACATCGTCCGACCTGCAGCCTGTACATCAAAATCAAACTCATCAAACCAGAAGTCTGCGGCTGTGTGTGTTAATATATCCCCCATTTATCAAACAAGAAAAGGTCAAAATATGAAATCACCTATTTAGCTTGTGCTCAATATTCATCCATGCTGTAGGCTATATCAGCGGCGGATGGGAATTATTCTGTTGCCCCAAGTTTAAAGAGAGGGTTGGAACTTGGTTTAATTAAAGAGAGAGGGAGAGAGAGAGCCAGAGAGAGAGAGAGAGAGAGAGAGAGAGGGAGAGGGAGAGGGAGGTTTAGATAGATACAGATAATGACTCTTCACACCTCTGGATTGTGCAGAAAATAAGTGTTTGAAGTAGTTTTTTAAAGATGTCTTTTTTTTTTTAAATGTATAAAAGTGTGCCTTTTCTATTCCGACCTCAGAACTAGTTTCGGTAGCTGTATTGGGTTGTTGTGCGTTGTGTAAGCAGCAACTATTGAGCAACTTTGTACAAAGTCCAATGTCACATTTGAAGCCCAGAAATACATTACTAGCAGTTTTGTGAAAACGAAGGTGTAAACAAAGAAATGCTAACCTTTTCATTTACTAAGGATCTGACACTCGTAGCCCACATGCAAGATTTTCATTTGATTTTTTTTTTTATACAATCGTCTTGTGTGGCAGAAAAACCCGTGATTCAAATCAAAGAGCTCAAATGGCAGTCGCCACCCACACGTTGACAAAGAGTACCCCACATTTGAAAGGTCAACATATGTCTTGGACATTGAAGGCCATTTGCCGACACGTCCCTGCTCTATGTGATATGATTGTATCTTCACGTCTACGTTCGCGTCTGCACACTGCGTCTGCCACTGAAAATGGGTTGTCTGGTTTTGTTTCAATCCTAAAGAAGCAACAATTCATTGAAACCAGGAAACTCTGGAGCTGGAGTCACGCGTTGTGCATCGATCCTTCCGCCACAGCCTTTAACTGGACACAGTTAAACCGGCCAGAATGCGAAGAATTCAATGTGCACAAGTATGAGTGTGTTTTAAGAGAGCCTGAGGAGAGATTCGGTTTGAAGAGGTTCTTTGAGGATGCTTTGTCAGCCCCAAACCTAATCTCTCTCTCTCTCTTTGTGACACACACACGCCACTCTGCGTCAAATTCTTCATTTGTGTACAGTGTGTAACAGACGAGTTGTGTGATCTGCAGCACTTTGTCGTCAAACTAGAAAACAGTTTTTTGGGGTTATGCAGGCAGTCAGATCATGCTCATCATTTTATGTCGATCCGGTCGTGGTTATTAACGCGAGGGCGACCTTTCAGAAGAGTGTAAAGCAGTTTGAAGGCTAAAAATGACGATCTACAAATCAAGCTTTCCAAGGACACGTGTGAATATAAGAGACATACTATGAAGCGAACACTCGCGATCTGAATTTGTACGGAGACGCACTGCTCCTGCCAGTAGTCTTTCCTCGGAGACTGGACCCCGTGTCTCTCATTGGACCGTGACAGACGCGTTCACCGGGGAGGCGAGTGAGATTTTCCTAATTCACAGTTTCCAGCTGCAAATTCTCAGACTTTTATCTTCGGGGGGGGCGAGCCGCTTTCATCCCAGTCAGAGATGTGAGGGTTGGTGTCTCTGCAGCAGGAGAATCCCGTCCTTTTTCTTCCAAGCCTGACCCACCAAAAAGAATATGTTCCTCTTACTGGGTCCAAACAGTGCCTGGAAAGCTCACAATGCTGTATTGGTACAATCCGCTGGCAAAGTTTTCGTGGCTTTGTTGTCAGTTAATGAAATGTGTCCTGAAAAAAAAAAAGAAGTGCTCTACAGCGTACAAATTCTGCAGAATCTGTTGCCTGGTAAATACTTTAGTGATAACATAAGACCAATTTAAAGTTATTTTTTCTCCCCTTTTTGCCAATTTGACCTGCCTGTCAAAGGTAATTGCCGGCTGCCAGAGTACTGCATGTGCATGTGGCAAAACTCCAGTTTGGACCGTGTCAAAGCAAACACAGATAAATGACTGATCAGCATGTGCGCAGTTAATCAACACAGGGTCGACTTGACTGATTGGACCTTCAACCGAATTCTGTTTGCTCAGAATTCATACTTGATGACGGAAAGGATGTGTGAAACGTACCAGCGTCGATGCTGCAGCCGTTCAGCTACGCCAATGACATGCATGTACTTATCGACTAATTAAAACTTTCTGGCTCGCGTTCCTGTGACAGTATAATTATTGCTTTGAAAATAAACCTTCCCCTTGTAGCCTGATTGAATTGCTCCAGTTTCTTACTACCTGTTGGATCTTTGTTCTCTGGGTTCACTTTGCTATTTTTGCTCTGAAACATAGAGGGAATTATTGAACAGTAGAAGAATCAAGACCCCTCTTTTAAGTTTAGATGTATCATTATCTAGATTTGGGGTTGTTTTGTAGAGCAGCTCAGTGCACACACAGCGTTTCCATGTAGTTTGATTTTAATTGGTGCCTGAATTGAATTATCATCATAATCGGGTCACTCAGTTAACCTTCACTAATCAAGGGTTGCCTCATTTAGAGATAACACGTCTTTCTGAAGTTGCTTTTGCTGTAGTTTATGAAAAAAAAAAATATTGGTTTTACACATTGCAGTGTGCAGTAGGCGACGGAAAAATAGCCGGCCAGTTATTTTCCTGGTTCCATTTCACCACCGAGCGTGTATGACGTATCTAGTGGTGGAATATGTGGCGCCACATGTTTCCTTTACACTGACCCTTCTTTTCCTGCCTTTATCCTTGACATATTTTTATTCATAATGTTTTGGTTTTAATTTTCAACCTAATATTTTTTGTACTTAAAAAAACAAAAACATTTTTCAACCTAACTTTTTTCATAAAACTTTTTTTTCTTTCACATTTTTGAGGTACTTTTTTTCCAGAACATTTTTGGACCTAATATTTTTTTCACCTTTTAGAAAAAAACATTTTTCAATCTAATATATTTTTACCTGTTTTTCCATTACAATTTTTGACCGTATTTTGACTATATAAAAAAAAGAAAGAAAGTTGTCTTAATATTTTTTTACGTTTTCTTCAATCCCTTTTTTCACTGCTTAACACTGCCTGCATGTAACTGTTTCTTACTGAATGTACTTGGCACTTTCAGAGAAATAGATGCTCCAAATTCTTTCAGATAAACTTTCACATCAAAGAAAAAACGAGCCATCTCGTTTCATCTCACTAAAGTCAAACTTTTTTGCTTTCCTGCTGCAAGTTATTTGGAGAAGAATCCATAGTAGAGGAAAATATATACTGGCTATTCTTTTATCAAGCTTGTTTCTTGTGGATAGTTTGATACATGGTAAACGTGAAGTTAGCACACCCGGTATCGTGTGCTATGAAAAACAAAGTGATATAAATGCTTCTTTTCCGAAATGCAAACTGGTTCTCACTATATATCACTGTCTCGTAAACGGTGGATAGAATCAGCTGAGAAAGAGAAAAAAATGGGCATGGCTTATTCTGTGAATTAAAGTGAATCTCAATGATACGTGCTCACAGAATAACTCATGCACTTCTACTTCTGCGTTGCTCTCTACTTCCCGTGACTCCGTCCTGAAACCTCAAACCCTGCGGACACAAAGCGCGGCTGCTTTTCCGTCAGAGCGGCCGGCCCATGACGACTTTGTGCTCGGACTCGGCGAGGGAATGGATTAACTCGCAACAACATAGCTTTATTAAATCACAACTCTCTCCCTCTGTGGCGTCAAGTTTTCTTAATAGTCCCCCTGTGAACCCGGATCGAGGCCCCTGATAAATGGGTGGCCGGGTCTTTGTGCCACTCTCTCCATTACAGGCTCAGTCTCCACTGAACCCTCTCACAGTGTTGTGCACAGTGTGCAAGAAGGGGATGGAGGATGTGGGGCTTATAGGCATGGGATGGCGTGAATGCATTGTTATTATTCAGAAAAAACACTTTTTTTATTGTGATGACATTTATTGACCGTATTAGCTTTTATCCAAAGCTGTTTAAAATTGGGGAATTGCAGAAATCTTTGACTGACTGGGAGAGATGATGTCACAGGGAGAAGGGTTAGCGCCAAATCGGACTTGTTTATAATATTAACAAACATAAGTATGTCTTAAACTGCTTTGGATTGTTCTGGTGTACTCTACCACACTCTGTGTTACTTATCGGCCAACATTCGCCGATATCAGTCGAGGATCTACTCACACTCACTTTCTGCACGCAAAGTATCAACATCTTCCTAATATTTAGTTGCGTCTGCCTTTTTCTCCATCTTCGCTCTCTCCAAACACGAAGGACTGAATGTTCCACACCGTCCGATTTACGATCGGCGGACCTTTGACCTCGTTGGCCCACCGGTGGAGCGAATGAGCCCAGCGAGTGTCCCTGTTTGGGAACATTCTTGGCCTGACACGGTTCACACAGCCAACAGCGTGCTTCTGAAGTCGCTGAGCGGCCAGTGACATTCCTGCTGCTCCCACGGCAACCGGTGGCCGGGGGGGGGGGGGGGGGGGGGCTCATTGTTTCGCCTGTGGCGCTTTTTGAGCGGTGACTCGGTAGCGACCGCCAGCCACATCGACTCGCTGGTTCTCCGAGGAGACATCTGTAGAAGCAATTATCAAACCATCAGAGTGTGTGTGTGAATGCAGGGTCAGGTTGATGTGTGTGTGTGTGTTTATAAGCCAATCGACACAATGGAGAATATTGGCTAAGCATAGTTTTGGAAATTGGAACCGCTGCTTTAGCAATTTGAACCATCCGGGGTGAAAAAAGGAGTTTTTCAGGCCGCCGTAAAGTGAATTGTGTCAAAAGTGAATTTGCTGAAAATGTCTGTTGAGGATTTGGGAGGTTCAATGTGAAGGCGTTAGAAGGAAAAAGCTTAGCGGCGGATTGTGCAAGGAGAAGCAGACAAACTCCTCCTACAAACACACACACACTGCACAAAAAGTAGTTTTGCTGGCTGCCAGATAAGCTACAGTAATAACGGTGCCATCTCAGCTAATTTTAGCTGTGTGTTGAATGTGCCGCCGCTGGTATTCATGGCAACATTTCTGGCTGAGCTTAGTTCGGTGTGTCCCAGTGTTGCCAGTCTCAGTCTCCTTTATTCTTCCCGTCTCTCTCTTTCTTATTCTCTCGACCCTTTTCATTCCCGTCTCTCTCTTTCCAACGTCGTCAGTTTCTCTCCGCCTCCCCCTCGATTCAGCATCCCTCTCTGCTCTGCTTTTCATTCACCACTCTGGTCGAGAGCCATCTCGTCCCATTTGTTTTGTGGGTCCGCGACTAAATACGGGAGATTTCTAATCTCCACGTTGTGTTTTTTCCGATGTGGAGATTAAAAAAATGAAGTGAATGTCTTCTTACGCTTGTTACGGTCGTTGTTTCGCCCCCACGCGGTTTAGTTCTGCAGGAACGACCATGAACTCAGTCGCGCATAATTATAAATAATGTTATGGAGTTTGAACACAACAGTCCACACGTCAATGGGTGTGCATCACTACAACTACGTCCACTCCTTATTATCAGCCTATTGTCTTAACCTGTTATTTTACCCACACGAGGAACAAACTCAGAAATATCACCAGCTTTTTATAATCCGGTATAATTAAAGCATTTAGATCTTGGCGTCCACCTGTCACAATGATGCATGAAATCCCACTTCTGTTCCTGGTCACGTGGCCTCGCCTGCCATGTTGAGATTGACCACATCAATTCTGAATGGCTTTGGTCCAGTAACAGGGGAGCAGTTGGCACGGACGCCGGTAGGTTGGCACGGGGAACAAATGGAGCAACGCTCATTTCCATGCAAGTTGACAGCTTCTTCCAAACACGCGACGCGATCCTCGAGTTTTTCTATCCAACCAAACTGGAACCAACCTTATCTCTGAAGGAAGAGAAAGATAAGAGACACATTCGAGATCCAGGACAGTGTAACAGTTTTATTGGATAGTTTTCAAAGAAGAAGAAGAGACAGGAAGATGACATTCTACTGCGTCAGAGGAGCCGCGTTTTGGTCATTCCCATTTAAGTCCCCTTCAAACTTTTAAAGTCGGCACTGGGTTTGAAGAATATATCCCATTTTTCCATGGACGCGGTTATAGCAGGAACATTTCTGCACCATTTTTCTACAGTTAAGTACACGTCGTCCCTCCAAAAGAAGGCAGCGTTTTATGACGCTCACCTCACATTTGCTGCACAGAGCCAATAATGGCGCAGCGAGCTTTTGAACATATTACGGATTTTAAACTGGCAGATTGGACTGAAACAAGAACGGCTGGGGGGGGGGGATTTGAGAAGAAATGTGATAACCGCCTCGCCGAGCGCCAGATAACAGGTGAGCAATCTCCGTCATCGCGCGCAATTTCCTGCGACGCCCCCCCCCCACCGCTGGGTCGGATGTCAATCAGTCGGCGTCGCACTTTGCCGCCATCCGACAGGCGAGAATCACAGAGATCTGGGTGCAACCTTTTCGAAGTGGACTGAAATCCCAGAGGAGAAGGAGCGTCCACTCGGCCCTCACCCCCCATCTCCCCCGTTGGCTCTTCTGCTGGCCCCCGGGCCGCTGTGGCTCTTGTGTGTCGAGAAGAGCGCTGCACACTTCCCCCCCCCCCCCCCCCCCCCGGTGAAACCAGAGCTCTGCCTTCATACGTTGCCATGTCCTCTGGGCTATTTTTACTCCAGCAGCAGCGGTACTCCTGCCAAACCCATACCACAGCGTGCTGGACCAGAGTCTGCGCGTGTGTGTGTGTGTGTGTGTGTGTGTGTGTGTGAGTGTGTGAGTAGGTGTATGTAGGTGTGTGAGTGGTAAAACGGCGAATATAAGAACAGATGTGTGCAGAAAAGAGCTGGGCAATGTTCCAAAAAAGAGACAATGATTATGGCTCTTAATATATTGCAGTTCTACTTGAATAACATGTAAAATAGTTATAGTCAACCTTTTCTAATTAGGGGCCTTTTAGGTCATTTAAGGTGGGACCGAAATGTCACAAATGTTTTGGAAATACAAATGAAATATGTGGAAACAATCATTTTTTATACACCTCTTGTCCCCTTTCATTTAATTTTTTTTTTTTTTTTTTACAGATGCCCCTTTTCTTTTCAGCGCAGTCACTAGTAGCGCTACTCACCGTATTGATTTGGGTTTGGCATAATGACCACTAATGCTCATGAATGAGGGTAATGAGCTAATCTCAGTGAATCACTTTTTTTCCCAAAGGGCAATTGCACAAAAAGAAAAAAAAGGACCAATGTTTTAAGAATTGAATTCGATCATGAATGACGATTAGTGGCACAAAGGCGGAGTAAACCACAGCCTTTACTCCAACAGCTGGCGCTCCAGACGTGCCCGCCCACGCCACAATCGCCCATAGATAACAGATAAACCTGTACTCAGAATCAAGGTGGGACTGATTAGAATCCGGTGGTTCAAGGTCAAGACTTCGTGCTATTATTATAATGACATTTTCACACGTTCAATAGGATGAAATAATAAAGTTAAAAAGAGACATGGATGTTATCTGCGAGAAAATCTGCACATTTTCCGTGTTGGGATTGTTCTCTTCATGGGAGACGATGATTATCACTTAAAGCCGAGGAGTCTGTTTTCAAGCCTGTAAAGTGCTGCCACAACTCTCAACTCATCGACGGGCAGAGAGGCTTTTTATTCACATCCCAAATTCCTTCACCTCTCCCTCCTCTGTCCCACTGATCGAATTCTCTCTCTTCTCTCTCTCCATCTTTCATTCTGTTTCAGTGAAGTACATCAAGGAGATGTCGGCTTTCTTTAAAAACTCGGGGTCCCCTGGGGCCACCCTCCCCTGGGACTCCCCCCCCTCCACGCCCCACACGGGCACCGAGCTCTCCCCCGCTGAGGTGAAGGAGCCCCGCAGCATCCCGCTGAAGATGTGCCAGGTGTCGCGGAAACAGTGCCCCCCCGACACGGAGAACAGGTAGAGCGCGCCGCGGGTTCTGATCCGCGCGTGCAGTCGTTTAAGGAGAAAAAAAAACTACAGAGTGAAGCACTCTTTTGTTAACATCTCAAACACCCTCTCCACACGGAAGCTTCAACTGCACCCTTTTCTGTTGCCCCCCCCCCTCCCTCTCCCTCACATCTCGTCTGCCAGGTATTTCGAGGTGATTTCGTCCAGCAGGAGGAACTCTGTGTTCCTGCGGGCCAAAGACCCGGCCGTGGCTCAGTCCTGGTACAACGCCGTCCAGGCCGGCGCTGCCAGCCTCCTGCCGCGAGTGAAGGAGGAGATGAGGAGCATGCAACAGGGGGTGGAGGTCAAACATCTGGGCTGGATCACAGAGCAGGTATGCAAGAACGCAGATGTGCACGGTACGCACACTGCAAGGAGAAACCCCCCGTTGGGTCCTTCTGCTTTGCTGCCTTTTTTTTCGTTCCCTGGGTTCTTTAACCGTGGTGTAAATGTGCAGGTGAGCCAGGGTCCAGAGAAACCCGTCCTGGCCATGCTGACCGACCGAGACCTGCTCCTGTATCCCTCCCTGCCGGAGAGCAAAGAGAGCCTCGGCAACCCCGCCAAGAGCCACCCGCTCATCGCTACCAGGTTAGACCTCGCAGATGTCTGCGTCCACACGCAGCTCCCGCAGTGCTCCATATTCATCCGCGCGCGCTTAGCACACGTAGCATGTTTGGCATTTGACAAACACATGTGCTCCACCCTGAGCTGCTCAGAATGGGGGAGGGGAGGGGGGGGGGAAACTGCGTTTGTTTTGGCCAAGTCAGGAGAGCACAAGCTCACTCTTTCCACAGCTGGACTGTTGGACATTTGAGTCACACTCATTTGGAAAACATCAGCGCAAGCAGAGCCTATGACTCATGTCGTTTCCCCGTTCTCTCCTGTGTGCATCACATTGCCTTAAAGGTTCCCCTCAATACCCCTTAATTTGCTCTCATGGCTCATTCTTTTGTCTTTTGAAGTCTTAACTATCTTCTCTCTCACCCACGTTCCTCTCGCACTCTCCTCTCTCTCTCTCTCTCTCTCTCTCTCTCTCTCTCTCTCTCTCTCTCCCCCCGTTCAGACTGGTCCACTCCGGCCCGGGGAAGAGTTCTCCCCTCCTGGACTCTGACCTCTCATTCGGCCTGCGCTCGGGCACCAAGCAGGGCGTGGAGACCCACGTGTTCAGGGTGGACTCTGCCAAGGAGCTGTCCACCTGGACTCACCTGGTGGTGGAGGGCTGCCACAACGCCGCTGAGCTCGTCAAGGAGGTCACCGCGGGTACGGACGCAGAGATTTGTTTTAACACCCCCCCCCCCCCCTCCGGTGACTCTGACCTCGCTACACAGTTCCTCACCCCACGAGTCGAGACATTCAGATCTTCTCTTGAATGTTATGATGACATGATGAGAGGCTTAAAGTCTTATAGGACATAAGAAGGAATTTTTCAAGGTCAGCTTTTCTGGATCAGGTTGCAGTTGCTGCTTCTATCAGTGGTTCAAAGTAAGGACCTCATAGTTTATTAATTTAAGTAGTACTTGGACCAACGGTAAATCTGATCAATACAGTGGTTTTTGTTTCACATCCTCCCTTAACGCTGTTACTCTCCTTTTGAGGCACGATTGAGCTGACTGAGTAAACTGGGAGCCCAGAACGGAAACACCACAACGCCGTCACTAAAGAAATGGATTGATGAGTCTTTCACACTGACAAATGCAACACGAGATGCGTCTGTCACGCTGTAAAACTCCAATTCTGAGCGGCCTGCAATGCAAAATGCTCAAATGGAGCAGATCTGTTTAATCCGTGCAAATTACGGCTCGGCCACAAGACGTGGTTTCCACTCAACAGACACGAACATCTCAGCACATAAAAGGGGCTCACAGAGCAGGATTAGGAGTTATGATTAATCGTTGTCGTGTTAATTCTTTCTCGCACAATAATTTAGGGCCTGTTGTCTTCTGCAAAATGTCCTCAATCCTCCGGCTGCTTCTTTGTTAAACGACTTGAAGTGGGTTTTTTTTTTTTAGAAAGGAAAGCTTTTGGTCACCAGATAATTTAAATGCAAGTAGAGTCGGACTGCAGCTTCTTTCCACTTCCACGCTTCAGAGTCTGCATTTTAGTCCTCAAAGTGAACTCGAGTCGTAGTGCTGTTACACTGCCCTCTGCTGGTAGCACGAGGTAGTGAAAAAACCTCCAACCTAAACCGAACCAATTTTAGAATCTGAATTAGGAAGAGTGTTCCATTTAAACTAAGGCTTATTGTCTCCTTCTTAACGAAACCCATCATTTGAATCATTTTGTTATCCTGTCAGTCTCACATTCACAGGATACAGCCAAGGATTCTGGGCTTTTATATCAACTCCTGCTACACTGAACTCACAACATAATGAGAACGCAAGAAATATGCACCAAAAATCCAGACTTGTTTGACAAGAACTGCAGCTGTGTGCTGAGAAATCATGACATTAGCTTCCCTTTGTCTGCCTCTGTCATGTTGTTCTTTTCTACCCTGGCAGCCTGTAGTTGGAATGGGAAGGAGTGCACCTTGGGAGTCCACATTGATGAGGGTTTCACACTATTTACACAAGAGATGGGTGTCAGGAAAAGCATCCTGCTGCAGCAGCCGTTCGAGCGCCTCAGAATGTCCTCAGATGACGGCGTTCGCATGATGTTCCTCGACTTCGGGGGGCAAGAGGCCGAGATTGTAAGTTACTGATTTTCCATTGAACTTTTCTAACGTGGAGCGCTTTTATAATATTGTTGCATTACAACTACTATGAATACGAGCTGTCAAAACAAGCTCTAGTTGTTGTAATGAAACGTGTGTTTGCTATTGAAGATCTTTTAGATAAGCACAACATTTGAATGAAGCATCCGCTCAGCTTTCAGTTGCGGTCCATTACTATTTCTACCACTAGGAACTACTATTGAATAAGAATTGATTCATGTTGCAAATTTAACAGTATTGGGATTTTTTTTATCAAATTAAACTGCAGTTTGTTCTAAATCAATTCTATCTGTTTTCATATTTCCTGCACTCTCTCATCTTCTCTTTTCAGCAACTGGACCTCCATTCTTGCCCAAAGACCATAGTCTTCATCATCCACTCTTTCCTGTCTGCCAAGGTCAAGCGACTGGGGCTCCTGGCATGATCACAGTCAACCATCTGGTACGTCAACAATAGGAATATTCAATAAATCACAGAGCCAGAAGACTCTGGAACACCAGAGGATGCAGCCTGGGAAAAAGGTGCCGACTCACCACTTTCTTTCAGCCCTCTAAAGGATCCTCTCCGGTCGGGCACCTGTTGGTCTTTCTATGGGAAGGGATAGACCGTCGAGTAAAGGGGAGTGCTCAGCAGCCACTAAAGGGGTCTCGACATTTGTCAAGTCTTTTTTCGGTTGGTTTGTCACACGTCATGGTGGCAAACTGTGCGACACGACATCCTGCATCTTACTGTTTCCAAGCTGGAAATACCAACTATTTCCTGTCATTGTTTTGCAAAAGCTTTTGCTTTGTTTCATGAGTCATGATTGGGCCTTGGCACTGAGCGTCCTTTCATCATCTTTCAATAGTTGCTTTATGCGCTGTCATAACAATAAGTTATTTCACAAATGTCCTGATTGATGTTGGACAAACTTTTTTCTTCTTCTTTCTTTTTAAACAAAGGCAGCTTTAGTGGACTGACAGAATGATGTGACCGATCATTACGTAATCAATAATCTGAGCTGAACAATGAACAACGATAATGTTTGCTTTTTATGTTCCAAATATCAAACAAAATGTCCTGTGCATTGCAGCTCAGCAACTTGTTATTTTATTTTCCTCTCTTCCGTGTTTTGAGTGTGCTCATCCATGGCCTAACAAAAAGAAATGCCTAACGCATATCATTAAAATATCATTTTTTTCTGCTAGTTGACATAGCTTAATCAATACATCTGAGAAGAAAAGACTCTTTCCTTGGACGTCCGGCAGTGTGACTCTGCGTTATCTTTCATTTCAACACACATGAAGCATCAAATGAGAGCTGTTGTGTTTTTAGAGTTTCCTCGTCCTGTGTTGATGGATGACACCTAAACCTCTAATCCCGTATGTACAATACAAGCACAGATTTTACAATATTGTTTGTCTTTCTGCCCGTTTCTGAATAAATCAAAGCGAGGATGAACAGTGTTTATCAGAATGTACTGATGGTCTCCGTTCTACGCAAATGTCCACATTTAGATTTGTTATTTTACCATTTAGAGGTGTTGAGTTGTTGTTTTTTGTATTTTCATTTGTGTCGACTGAACATCCACAACTAGGGGCCTTCTCTCCGTGTCAAACACTAAACAGACTTGTATTAATATATATTTAAAAAACTAATACCTGTTGGCTTTCAAGAATAAGATGCATTGTATATTCTTATTTAAACAAAGGTGTGCCTTGCAGAGTTGTTTGTATATAAACATGTAATAAACTTTGTTAACTTTTATTGTTTCCTTTACTTTGCTTCATTGATTACATGTTTATGTCACTTTTTAATATTTAATTCCTTGCATTGGCTTCACTAAGGCTCAACCGCAACCACAAAATATATCAATCAATCATTTTAAAAATGAATAAAAATTGTATTGTGTAATTGTAAGTGTACAAAGCGACAGCGGCTCATCTTCTTCTCCGATAAATCAAGACCAAATTAGGTCTCCCGTTGGAGTAGATTCAAACTTTATATTTTGATCCCTCGATGAAGAAATGAATTGAAGAAAGCGGATTGAATAAAAGCGTCCATCCGTTTATCCATCTGCTCTCTTAAGGCTCTCAAACCGCCTCGCAGGGCCCTTTTAATAATGTCCCCCTTTTCACATGCAGCCACAACCTCCACCATCATATCTGACGGCCTTTAATGATCTGTTCCACTGCTCACGCTTCAGACAGCGATCCCGACCCAGTCGGCGATCAGTTTTATTAAGTCCAGACGGATCTGTGCAACGGTAGAAGAGCGGAGACGATGATGAGACGTTTAAGTCAGCGGTGTGTGTGTGTGTGTGTGTGTGTGTGTGACGGAGACAGTGAGGCCTGCTGCTAGCCGTTGTGAGAGGAGCGCGCAAACAGCACCCTCTTATATGCTTTCACTGCCACGAGCAGTAGTGTTATCAGTGATGCAGGCAGATGCCGCGTGTGCGCGTGCGTGCGTTTTCTTTTCGTCAAACGCACGTGTGCATTTGCATTGCACGACAAATGGAAGTGAGTCGAGCAATAGCGTACATGGGGCCCTGTGCAGATCAGAATAGAGTGTTCACATTTGATCACATCTCCTCTCTCCTCCTCTGTCCTCTGAGCCCCCCTCTTGTCTTGTTGAGATGTTGCCACGGTAACGGCAGGGAGCTCTCAGATTGGCTGCGTCCGTCTTTTCCCCCCCGAACTGTGGTTTTGCTGCTGAAATTGCCAATCAGCCTCTCAGATCCGCTGGAGAGGAGGAGGAGGAGATTGTGTGAATATATTTTGATTAACAAAAATGGAAGGGCACTTAGGAGGGAGAGGAAGGGGGGAAGTATTGGTGGAAAATATGATGTTAGTAAGGGAAGGGTCGAGGAGATAATGTTGCACTTTATAGAATGCACTTTGCAATCTGTGCAATCTTTTGTGTTGACGCCTGGAAAGAAAACACTATCGCACACAAAGAGAAGAAATATTGATTCAGAATAAGATTGAATAGGCAGTGTTAACACTTTTGCCAACCGGGCATTATTTTTGAATTTCAGTGATAACCTGAAATATTCTTTGCACGTTGAATGCAGACACAAAAGAGCCGCGGACGAGACAAGTAACGGCTGGTCATGGTTATGCGCTTCTCTCTTTTAAAGGACTGTACTGGTGACGCTTTAGCCCAGATAGCATTCAGTCAAACGGGGGCTTCTCTCTTTCTTCCCCATCCAGTAGACTTTTCCAGGTTTTATGGTTTTATGTCCTAAATGATTCATGGCTTTGGTAATGAAAGTTATTTTTACTAATTCTCTAATTCTCTTTTTACGCATTTATACTCGGTAATTCTGTGTTAAACTAATATATGTAATTCCTTTTAAGAGTTGTTATTTTGATGACAATGTCGTTTTTAAATGACAACATTACAATTTCCTCTTGAATCATCACACTGTGAGCAGATAATGTGAACAATAATAAAACAAAGACCTCCCCAATGCCAATCCCATCAAGCTTCTCTCTTAATGGATAATATATTCACTGACAGGGTGCATCAAGTGCATGTTCTGATGATACAGAGGTACAAAGGTAAAGATGTTGAGGTTTTTCACAGAACTGTCACTTTTTGTGACCAGCCGTTTCATTATTTCCTCACACAGAACGGCCCGAGCAGGTTTTAATACACCTGACAAACAGACAAAAGAGATAAAACAACAACATCCTGTCCAACCGTGACGGGGAGCACACTGCTCAGTGATATGAAGTATCTCAGCAACCATCCTATAGCTGCTGTGTCAGAAGATCATCACAAGACCTCCACTGCTGCCCAAAAGGCCAAGAGTGACACCGTCGTGTCGTTTTCCCCACACGAGGCGTATGTGACAGAACTGTATGTTAAATGCACATAAAGGGTCCAGGCTCCATCGTGTCCTGCAGAGCGCATCGTACCAGACAGATGGCAGTAGATCATTGAAGGAGGAGGAGTCCGACTGGTTCTTATGCACGGTCAGAAACAGTAGGGGTCTCTGTCTCTCCATGCAGGAGAATCACAAAGAGAGCATTGGTGTTCAGTGAAAGGAAAGGGGGGGTGGGGGGGGGGGGGGGGGGGGGGGGCTTTGATTGGTCCTGACCTAATTCAGAACAGGACATCCCACAATATTCAATACTCTATTTCTAGTTTTTTTTCTCTCTCTCTCTCTCTCTCAATCTTTCTTTATTCTCCCACTTAACACAAAAGGACTAGAGAGAGGAAAGAGGGCGAGAGATTAATGCTGAAGCTCAGGCTGAGCAATTCATATTCCAATTGGAGGAGCATGTTATCTATTTTCTCACACTCATTCATTGTGCTTCTCTCCCCGAGAGGCGTTCGAATCAAAGCGGGATTCAGTAGGAATCAAACGGGGACTTTCAAGGAAACGAACAATGGCGACAACAGTCGGTGTAGGTAGAACGTTTCAACCAGAGGAATCAACTGCGCAATCGCTTTCACATCAACTCCTCAATAACCATGTCAAATATGTACAGAGGGACGGGGGGGGGGGAGGCTGAAGCTGAGTCCTGTGTCATTGGAAAGTCATTCATCCGAGCTTAATCAATCTAGGTTGTTTGATTCAATTCAAACTGCCTCCCGGGCAGAAGAGGAGAGGGCGAAGAAGGCAGAAAAAAAAAGAAGAAAAAAAAAGAGAGTTGAGCTGAGCTGACTCTTTCTAACTCTGACGAGGCTTCTCTCCATCTCTCGTCTCATTCATTTCCCCCTTTTTTCTTTCATTCTCTATCGTTTCCTCATTCTCCTCCTCCTAGGGGCAGGAATTATTGCTCCTCATTTCATGCTAAGGCACAGCTTGGATTTCTTCTTTTTTCCCCCTTGCCAGTATTTTTTAATATTGTTATTACTACTGTATGTCTTAAAGACCAGGTTAGGGTTATTAAATATGCCAAAGCGAATTGTATTTTCGCTCAAGTAAGCTCCTTGGAAATATTCCATCAGGGCACCCTTTTATTCTTTCCAAATGTAGTTATGAATTTTAAAGTAGACTTGTATTACTGGAGGAGAGACGTGTGTGATCGGAATACCGAGCAAAGCCCAGATTGGAATGCCTTGTTCTGGGAGCGATGTGAGGAGGCCGTGGCTGTCAACAGGAAGGCTAAGAAGAAGAGAGACAATGGGGGTTAATATCAGCAGCTGGTGATCATGAGCACATTTAAGTTTCTTTGTTTCTTTTATTATCTTCGTCTGTTTGAGGCGTTGGAAATGAGCCATATTGCTTTCAGAAAGGTGTTACATGAAAACATTGCACAGAATGAGTCAATAATGAAATAGTACGTTTCCATTGCCTACCGGGGTTGAAGTGTCCTTTTTAGCCAACACCATCGCGTAGACATACAGATCCTCCACCAGCACCCCCATCCTATCCTGCCTTCACTTTTTTGGTATTCATGAGCATATGCTCCTGTGTGAAGTCCCCTGTCAATAAATATGCACAGTCTTAATTGTTCCGTTCGTAATTAGACTGCAGTTCTGTTCTTTTTGGCTCAGGTGTATGTTGAAGCTTTTTCTTTTGTTTGTGGTTTTGGCACCTCTGATGATTTCCATGACAATCATTTGAGTGAGCGAGGAAGCGAGAAAAGGGGGAGAGAGAGAGAGAGAGAGAGAGGGCTAGAGAGAAGGTGAGAAACAGTTGCTGGAATAAAGCCCCATCTCAATCTGAATAGCTTATTAATAGAGCTGGTCCCGGGCAAACAGATGGCAGCTGCCAAAAACAAACACAGAAATCACAGAAATGAAAACCCTAATTCAATTAGGTGGGAAGCATTCCTCGCTGCAGCAGTTATTGAGCAGTTTCCATTAATTTGATGATCCATTTACAAAAAAAAAAAAAGGAAACATATTAAAAGAGCTTTTTCCAGAATGTTCTCCTGTGTTTATTATCGGTGGCTGACAAGCGGAAAAAGAAGAAGGCCGCGAGCTGCATGTATGTGGGTGTGAGAAGAAAAACAGGATTTAAGTCATTACTGGCTCATGGTTAACAAATGCAATTAAAGTTACTAATGAAGGATACAATTGCAGTGTGTATAATGTGAATTTATGGTTCAAAGCTAAAGAGTCCACTGAATCGTGGGTTGGAATTGGTCTGTTCCAACATTAGCATATTACCGTTTAAGAGAGCGAGAAGTGAAACTAATCAGTGGATTTTTGGAGGTTGTGAGTGATGCTTTTGTTCTGTGTCTTCATCTTCACGCTTGTTTCAAATCTGTCCAAACGAGGATTTCACCAGACTGTAGAACATCTTCCTTTTAGCCATTTTAGCAACACGTCTCTCGTCATCTTGGTCAATTTGACTTCTCGGTAGCCAAGACTCGTTTTGTATTCACGGCTCTGAGACGATGAATGTTATCCGATGTTTTCCTTTTCTACAATGCGTTGTTTACCTGTCACTTAATTTACGTAGTTACTTCAAGTTCAACCACGATGAACCAAGGCGTTCACTCTTTGGTGTATATAATGGCCGCTAAGCTAGCTAACCGCTTGCTGCGATGCCGATGGCGGCCGTTGTATTTGCTGAAGAAGATGCTATCAAAGTAATGGTTAGCGTGCTAGCATATTGACATTACCGTCCAGCTCTTTCATGCCTAAGAAATACAATAATGGGATATTCCCAAAAGACGTTCAGGGGTCACTACATTCCTTCCAAAATGTCTACTTTCTGCTGCAAATTAGTCGCGTATAAAAGTAGCAGGGTTGCATTCCATATTAACACATACAGTTTGAATTGGCTGAGCCCCAAAAGTGTGCTAGCTTCAGGCCTCCTCTGGCATTCACCTGAACCTCTGTCCTTCTCCGTGACAAGCCCGTCCATCATGGACAAAGTTATCCCAGTGCTGACAAGATTCAAAGAAGGGACACGTACCATCGAGAATCCAGTTCAATACTTCAACTGAGAACTGATATTTGTTCGTCAGGGTTCGTGTGTCAGCACCTGATGATTGAGCCCGGGATGATCCGTTGAAACAAGTTCCAAGTAAGAAAGTATCGGTACTTGAAAGCAAGACAAAAAGGGAGAAAACCCCCGAAATACCAGGTAAAGATACTGGTGTGTTTGATTCTGATGAATGCAGAAACACCTGACAATAGATGTCCCTTGGGTAAAAAGAAAGTTAATCTCAACCCATGAATGTATTGGATTTGACAAGAACAAAGCACTCTGGATCTGCAGGTAAATAAACACTGGGTTTGGTAAAAGTGGAGAAATGCTATAAAGTACCATGTGTCCAACACAATGGAGCTCACAGGGACAAAAAGAAAAATGTTCTCACTCTAACTTACCCTGAGGAAAAACCTCGGCCAACAAAGGTATGCATTTGTATAGTACTTGAGTGGAGTACAAGTACTTTGTACTTGAGGGCAAAACCAAAAAAGGTAGTAAGCGGTTTCTAGCAGTGGGTCGCATCTCAGACAGCTCAGCATTACACCATTAGAGCGAGACTTCCCCCGACACCATTTATACGACAATACGTTTGTGAAGAATGTTCATTGCAATAAAACTTACAATCAAAGACGAACATGGAATAGCTAAACAAGTTCAGGGTCGGGCCTTTGTGGCTACCAGCCACTGCCACCTCTCTCATTTTTTCAGTTTCTTTGGTTCGGTTATCTCACAAGCGGAGTTGTAAAAGGAAAACCCTCATGTAGATTTGTCTACTTTAAGCCCATGTCAAAAAAACAACAACTGTGCGGTGTGGTTCCTTTGTTTAAACTTAGTGCAGCAGATTCTAGTCTCTTGCAGAAGAAGAACTAAAGATTCAGGGATACATTCAGTATTATGAGTGCCACTGACAGCCCATGTTCAGCCCTCATGTCTTCCTGTTTTCTTAAAATTCTTTTTCATTTTTGGTGTTGGCAGGTCTGCATCATTTTCGAATGGTCTTTTGTTTGTCTCTTGTCAATAAAAGAATTTGCTCTGCACCAATATGTATTATTGTAAAACCATATTTCTCACTGCATGGGAGCAATTGATTGGTTTCTCTGCACAGCACAAATAAAACAGCTGTGAAACATGAGTCATTAGTCGCAGTTTGCAAAAGGAACATCTCATAATTCAATATTGGACAAGCAAGAACATTTTTAATTATCATTAAATTATATTATTTTCATGAATATTCCATAATATTGCATTGGGTAATTAAATGACTGAATGGAGCGATGCTGATTCAAAGTGCGTCTCAGCAATGCGAGCGACTGTAAACATGCATTGCAAAGTTACATTTACTGTATGTTGGCAAAGTAAGTGTCACAGCTTGGTTGCTATGGTGCCCATTTTAAGAACATGGACCTTTTTCACCAACCAAATGCCAGGACTGTCTATTATACAACATGCCAACATCTTGCACAATATTCGGTTGAATCCTTTCCAAATTTAATCTTCAAGCCTGTTTAAATATTGTTGCATGCCACGTGCATGACAGAGCTGAATACCTTACTTCCTGAGTAACTATTTTGTATTTTTATAACAAGCCTTTAATCCCAAACATCTGGACCAGAACCTTGTTACACTAACACAATCATTTCTCTCGAACACTCTCTCCGACATGCAATTATTGGAGGATCCAAGGTGCAGCATGTGTGGGCGATGTTGCTCAAATAGAGCAGCTGTGGCGTTTAACAAACATCCGAAATGACTGCATGCGGCTGGTTCTGTTTTTTGCGGCTGCAGTGTGAGCTGATCCACGGCATAAAGAGACCCGACTCTCACCGAAGACTGACTGACTGACTGACCGGTTGATGAGAAAAGAGTTATGTGTGTGGTTCTCAATCTGACTCGTCTCCACTTCAAGTCAGGACTTAAGAGATTGAGAAGTGTGGGGCACTGTTATTTTACTTCTTACTCAAAGAGAACGGGGGAGGGGAAGGGTGTCTCTTTGGGGTGGTGGGCTCCTGGTCCGTAGAGGGAGGCATTGCCGTCCACCATTTGCTTGAAGCTCTCTCTCCACCCCCGATTTCCACGCGTCGATTGAAATCAAAAGTGCAGTGTCAGCCTGTTCGCATCGCTTCTTATTTAGAGCAAAGCGAAAGAAAATCGGCGGGACATTGGCACCGTCAGATTCTTCTCAGAAAGAAAGGGAAACATCGCAGTTTGCTCTTTGTTATATAAAACCTTTCCCAAGGACACTTGCTTTTTGAGCTGAGGTATTTCCAACCCCAAAAAGCCTGTGGTTTTATCAAGCAGTTTAGTACCACCCACGTGTAAGTTTAATGTTAGGCACATTACCGTTGTAATGCCGGTTATGACACGAGCGTTAAACAAACACCCATGAGACAGCTTTCCATAACCAGTGTGAAACCAACACCCTAGTAGCTTTAATTCACTTTAATTTACTTTAAAAATCCATTTCACAAAGTGTGCATGCTGCCGGCAGGCCTAATCTCTGAGATTCATATCGTTTTGAGAATAGTCGGCCTGGCGTTGTTGCAATGTGGGTGGTATGTGCAAATGATTCTTTGGCATCGCTCCGTGTTACCGGCACCAACAGATTTCCGCTCCCCTACCGGCGAAAGGCTGCCCAACAACATGTGTGTTGCAACAATATGGAGCCGCTTTTCAATTGGCAAAGTTTCTCTTTAAGTTACAACACTCTTAACATTGATCTTTACCTTAACATGAAATTTTGTTTGCTAGAACCGACTCCCGTCCTCGTGTGGAGGAACGTACATAACTGACGTCATATATAACAGTTGCACCCTGCATGTTGAAAAAAGGAGGCAAAAAAGTTATGGGGTCCCAAGCCAGAGTCTGCTGTATATTTGACGAGATGGGAGTGAGAATGTGTTGGTTCTGGCACCATTTGCCAGCGCCTTCGATGTTTTGTGTGTAATAAAAAAAGGATTTTATATCTCATCAAAGGAGTTGTCTACTTTTGGAGAAAAAATACGTGAAGAAAAGGAAACCGAATGGATATTCAGGCATTCAAATTTGGATTAGTAGTCATAAAGAGAAAGTCTTCATCATCTAAAGTTTCACAATGTACGTTCAATTATAAAACACGTTTTTTACAGGTACTGGTTTTAAATGACAATGCAACTACTTTAATCATTTAAAATTATTTTTATCCTCATAAAAAAACAGGAAATGGACATCGTTTGACCTTTGCAGTTCTGACAACCCGGTGGTTGTCAAAACCGACACAGCGTGAGTGCTGGATTATGTAAAAATGCAGGTGTGAAACCACAAGTGTGCTTCGTGCCTCACGTGGTATCCTCCATCCTCTGTGTTATAGTTTGTCACCCTTTGTTTCTGTCCTGTTTTTGCACACTATTCAAGCTGCAACCTCAAGAGAACAACGATGACAATCCACTTGGTTCCAAAAAGAGATCTTCAACGTGTAAAAATTACGGCAATAAAAGTATTAACTTGCAATTGGGCTACATTGCGAAATGAAAAGTATTTCGTAATGAGTTATGGAAATTCTGGTTTCTGTTGATGTACTAGTTCATTATGTGCAGTGAAGTCAGCATGAAAAAAAAGAAAAGAAAAAAAAAAGAAACCATAACTGATTCTGAACACAAAGCGAAACCCATTTCTTGTTAAAACCACCCACATTTCCTGCTGCTCGATGCTCCACCGCAGCACCGAGGTTGCAACTGAACCTTTTTGCCTGGATGCTACATTAGTGCGTCTGTGAAAGACCCGGCGTGTTCGGTGCTCTGCTCCCTCAGTTCACCCACAGCACTGACCTTCTGTTCTGCGTCTCCCTCAAAGGACAGATAAGCTCCCTGGTTGTATCATGTTCTCAGACTAACCATGAGCACATTCACGCTCCTGCAATGCTGCAGCTCAACACCTCGCCGATGAAGTACATTTCTAGGTAAACAATTTGCTCTTTTCAGGGTGGATCTTACGGGTGTCACGCGGGCCGATTCGTCATCCGCAAACGTACGAGCCCCCCCGTGCTCGGCTGTGTCTTCAATAAACATCTACAGACAGATTCAAACATTGAAAAGTATTTAGCGTGACGTTTAAATAAAATGGACATTGTTGTTCCTCATTATTTAAATCTCAAAGAATGTTTTGGGTGAATGAAAGATCCTCATGGAAAGAAAAAAACATCTGTACGTGCATCACTTTTATCCACAAGGTAGACACCACACCGACCTTGTCTTTATCAACAAACCTGCTATTACTGATGCCATCGCTGCAGTGGTCTTCTGGATTCTCCACGAACAAACAAGACCGCTGCATTCACTGCTTTTCAATGGCATCCTCCACCACAAAATTGCAGCTTTTCATCCTCCGTCGGCCTCATGACTTTGACTCTGAGGCGGGAGTGTCAAAGCGACACCGTCTCCTGGCAAGTATTTATTTGAGACATAATGACTGGCGGAACGTATGCGCGTGACACTGGGAATATGTAGTAAAGGAAAGTCAGATAATGTTATACATGTATGCACGAATAGAGCTGCAGCTAGAGAGGAGAGACAACACCCAAACACAAGGGGGGGGGGAGGAAACCAAACCACAGCTATTGATACACAAAAGGCACAGACAGCGGCGCGTGGCAGCACCCGAAGCTCTTTTATATTGCATCGTATTAAGAATGTATGACTGTGATGTTAATATAATGTGTGTCATATCACAAAGTGGCAGGTTCTCCAATTGTCCAATAATGACCTATTTGCCGATTCGATACCATCGAGGAAGAGACGGCAGGGCAGACGTAAAATGAATAAAACATTGCATGGAGGGCTCGTGACACTTCCATTTCAATCTCTCTCTCTCTCACAAAGTCTCTGAGAAGACTTGTGTGCAATTGGGGTAAAATCAGCACTTGGACGGTTGCCTGAGTTTGTGTGCACATTGCATTTCTCTGTTCTCTTTATCTCACACATAGACGCCTACGATGCACCACTTTCACAAGCAAAGCCGACGTCTTCTCGCATCTGCTCTCTTTGTTTGTTAAGATAGTTTACTGGCAATATCCACGCTGGCTGGCGTACCCTGTATCCACGGCTAATTAGCCGATGCCATCGGAGTCCTGAGCTAAAAATGAATATAGGATGCAAGTGTGACCCCCCCCCCCCCCCCCCCCCCCCCCCCACCCCCTTAAGCACGCGGTGAGGTTCAGTGAGCTGTGGGTGTCGGTGAATCTTTAAAACGATTTAAAGTCTCAGAAAATAAAAAACGAATGTGTGATCGTCTCATTAGAGAAAGGGAGAAAAAGAGTCGGCGAGGAATGATCCCTTTTAAACTTTTTTTTATTATGCAGGTTTGAAATAAAAGAAGCAATGTGACACAAACAGATGCTGCTGGAAAGGGGGGGGGGGGGGGGAGGAGCAGCGACCAAAATATTAAAAAAAAGAACAAAAAATCAGTGTGATCAGCATCCTTTTATCAAACCAATGAAAATGAAACAACAAAATCAGATTAAAAATACACCTCTATTGTAAGAAGCAAAAGTGATCTAATTTCTTTCATAAATAAGAAAACCTGTCAAATGGCTGATGGGTAACTAGCGGAAACAATATATTGATAACCATTTAAAATATTTATCATTACTGGCTTTACAAATAAAATAACCACAATTGGCAGGTTTTATTTTTACACAACTTAAAATGTTATAGTTCTGTAACAACTAAAACTGAAATTATGCAACAGTAAAGAGATAAATACAGATGTCATTGTCAGCAAAATGCAATTCTGTTAATCACACAAAAAGTTAAAAAGATGAGATCAACACAACCTAACACCAAGTAGAAACTTATAAAAATCACTGTAATGGGGATGTGATGGCTCCATTCACATATTTCATTACTTCACTTGTGCATGTCGAGGAGACAAAAATTGACATTATGCTCAGAGAAAATAAGAAAAGGGAGGCGGGGGGCATTTTGAGGCAATGTCTTTTTTTTCCATTCCAACAGCAACATCTCATTTTATCTCACGGCGATTCTTTCTATTTCTCTCTCTCTCTCCGTCTCTTTCCTCTCTATCTCTCACCTGCCTCTTTCCATTTAATGATCTGCAGGACACATATTGTGTATTCAGTTTTAGATTGAACTTTATTGGAAAAAAAAACACACCAGTGAGCACAGGTTTAATGCCAGAACGAGAGTGTGAAATACTCCTCTGAAATCCAGCTGCACAAGGCTGTTAAAATTCACGAGAAAGACCCGACACTCCAACGCTCACACAATCTTGCGCACGAGTGTGTGTCCGTGGACATACACACTCAACTTCACACGTCATGAATGGGGTACATTCTAACGTCCAGACACACACGCACGCACACACACACACACACACACACACACACACACACACACACACACACAGAATGACTTACATGTAATATTAAAGAAGAAAAAAATCTATCTAGACTCCCAATTCCCTATTTGATCCCATAAAAGTGATATTTACAATCACACTGTGACCGCTCAGTAGACCTCAACAGGTCCTTAATATTAAAAAAAGATCCTTTTCGTTTTGTATCCTCACACACGTTTTTTGTATCAATTTGCAGGCCCTTAAGCAAAGCTACCATAACATCAAAGCCTGCGCTGAACCTACTAGAAGTTAATATTTTTCTACAGTACAGGGCCCAACGCTTATTGGCAGGGAAAAAAAAAAGAGAAAAGAGGAAACGATGTTGCAAGCCAGAAATAAATAAAACAACAACAACAACAAAAAGGAAAAATGAGAAAGAAAAAAAACGGAAAAAGGAAATTAAAACGATTAAAAGAACACAGAGAGTTTTTTTTTCTTTTTTCCTTCTCGTTCTAATTAAAGCTGGATGGGGTCCCTGAGGGGACTCTGATGGAGACACAGAAGAGGAGTGCTCTGCAGCCCGGCCGGTTCCAGAGCGACCAGAGAAACACAACTCAGAGAGGAGGGAGGGAGGGAGGGAGAGAGAGGGGGAGGGAGAGGGGGCTTCATAAGTGCTTGGCAACTTTTAAACAGCAGGAGGACTGCTAATACGTTAAGTGGTACAGACGGCAGTCATCTAGTCAAAAAACGCTGGTCACAAATTCTTCTAGAAACTGAAAGAATCATTACGTTGACCCAAAAAAAAAAAAAAAGATGGTGGTGGTCGTGGTTCGGGAGGCGGAATGTGTGTGTGTGTGTGTGTGTGTGTGTGTCCGTATGTGAATGCATGTTATTGTACGTTACAGTAAGTGTGAACTGTGTGTTTGTCAGAAGAGGGCTGAGGGGCAAAGGGGCAAAGGGGCGTTTTGGGGGGGGTTTAGGGGTGAGAGCAGACTTCTCTGTGTGGTATTTGTCGACCGGGAGTGATCTTCAGTTTCAGGTGAGGTAGAGTGGCTTGTCCCTGCCAATCATGCTGCCGCTGGAGGGGAGCAGAAAAACAAACAAACAGAAACACAAGCACTGGTTAGATGACCGACAGAGAAACAATGGGCAATAAAAGAGGAAAAGGAATGCAGATACTTTTAATGGGCACATTTTAAGCCCATTCTTCCTACTTCTAAAGCCTGTGAACTTAACAAAATATGTCATGGTGCTTTGTCCCGAGCTCTGAATATCTCCCCGTGCTGCAGGACTGTACAGCCTGCCAAACCGTTTAGTACAACAACAGTGAAAACTTGTTTAAGGGACATCTGTTTTTTGTATTGCTGTCTGACAAACACATGACAAGCTATTATCTCACCATTACCTCTCCAGCTGTCTCCCCCGTCTCACTGGAACCGAGCTGACAATTTTCGACTCTCATATTGTGAAAGCAGCGGGGGAGACGGCTGACAAGCTCTGGTCTAACACTTGTCCGACAAAGTCACCCTGAAAACTCTCGTCATTTACCCTTTAACAATCCACTTACGCATGTGTTTGTATCGTTTAGTTGAGTAAACGCATCAAACGGCAAATGAAACCTTTATTTTGGTTGAACTCAATGTTCAAAATGTCCTTCAGGACTGTAAGACATGGGGGGGGATGGAAATAAAACAGTCCCCTCTGTCGCCGCTGACCTGCAGTGGTTGCCACACTCCCGATTGCAGTATTCGCTGTCCCAGTCGTGGCTCTGAGCCACTCCAGGACCTGGGCCGGGACCGGGGCCTCCTGGAGACTGGGGACCCCCGATGCTCTTCTGGTATTCAGACTGCAGGTGGGAGAACCCCTGAGGAAAGAAAAGGCAAAAAGGCAAATGAAGCCCACATCTTAAAGTGTCAACTGCTGCGTGGCGGAAAAGGTGCGCGTCGCCGCGTCGCGTTGCTCTACCTGCTGCCCGGGAGGCGGGGAGTGAAGGGAGGCCTGCAGCCCCATCTGGTGAGAGATGATTGGCTGGGACTGGACCTGCTGCATGCGGATAGGCTGGTTGAGGAGCGAGCTCTGGTGCAGGGATAGCTGCTGGTGGGGGTGGAGGGGTGGGCTGATCTGGAAGGAGGAAGGGGGAGAGGCACTAATGCTTGGCAGCATCTGCGATTGGCTGAGCGTCTGCGACAGGGTGTGGCGAGGGGCGTGTCCCGCGTAGCTCTGCAGGTCGCTTAGAGGGAAGGCCCCGGGCCCCAGGTAGGGTGACGAGGGCTGCGGGGGATGTGGCACGCTGTACAGGGGCGGGTTGGCTGGCATCATGTGTGGAGAGGCCTGGCTCGTTTGGGCACTTTTCGTCTCCCCGGGGTCATTATATGTCTAGAGGAGGACCAATAAGGGGGGAAATGGTAACAATTGGTAAGAGCGGCTGGATCATTTTTCAGTGAAGCAAAAAAAAAAAAAAAAGGAGCAGCTGGCAAATTCAAATGTAAAGGCAATTATCTTAACAGCTTCGTGAGGTAGATTGAAAAGTAACATGGCTCCTCGTCCAATAAATGCAAAAATGTGGTTTCAAATTTCAGTTTGGCAACGTGGTGAACTCATCTATAGTATTAATTATCCTAAGTAATTAAAGTATCAGTAGCCATAGCAGCTCATGCAAATGTCCCCCCTCTCTTTATTTAGTCCACACCGTTCGATGCCGCGGGACCCGACACGCACGTTTATTCTGCAGGTCTCTCAGCCTCCCGTTCTTTTATGAGGTGGTGAATGTATGAAATGTATCCAGCGTTTCTCATTAGCTGTCAGACGGGGCGGAGTGATGTGTGGTGGTCTGCTACTTAGTAATGGCTCGCATCCATTCCTCTGAACCCATGAAATAATCAATGCAATGGAGATGGAGAGATGGATAAAAGTGAGGGTCAGATATATTTGCAAGGTCGAGTGGAATATAAAAAGTTGCAGTAACGGTGTAAAAGGTAAAAAGAGATGATTTGTTTCACCTTTTTTTTTACTCCAAGGAGTTGTTTTAGGTCGTATGTATTAGGGAACAATAATATGATATATATCAGAGGAAATGTATGAAGACTGTGTGTGTTTGAATTAAAGTTTGCGAGGATCGAAGCTACTTTTATTGCATTTTTTCGACTTTACACATTTACATTCTGTACGTGGGAGCTCTTGGATTCGAATGAACACAAGAGAATTGCCATTCCATTCAGAGGGAAGCAATCACACTTTTGTTTTTTCCTCTCCTCCCAAACAAACCCACATGCGTCACCAAACAAAAAGGCAACAGGTGCACTGTGAAGATGTGAATCCTCCAAATGACACTCCAATTACCTCCAATTCCACTCGCCCCAATTCACTTTGAAAAGACCTCCTTCATTGGTAATTAAAACAGAAAGTTGCTTTGAATGATGGGATTCAGCGCTGGATTCAGATTGGCTGTCAGGTTTTTTGACTGGCAATCTAGCGACGTATAGTATCAATCAGGCCTCTGTATGGGAGCTCTGACATGAATGTCTAATTGCAGCAAAGACAAGCGATGAGAATAGTCTTTTTAGTTGAAAGTGTGCCACAGTGAAAAGGGCTGATGAATTAACTATTCATGCCTTAATCAAGGTGCTTGTTTTCGGCCCATGAGCAACGAGAGGAAGTGCGGCGCTGCGCGGAGGGGAGGGGAGGAAGGAGGACCGGGATGGGTGAGGGGGGGTGGGGGGGAAGAGGCGGAGCTTGGTGTATGCTAATGCAATTTAGATTTTGTGTTTCGAAAAACAATGCCGAATAAAAACTGCAAAAAAAACCCGAAACGCGCTGCGCCGGCGGATTGAAACCCGAGATAACGGTGGCACCAGCCTCGCAGATGTACCAAGAACCACCCTTTTTTTTAAAAAGAAATGTTTCACTGTTAGGGTAAAGGTGTTTACGTTCTGGGCTAAACGGGAGCGAGAGCAGGTGTGAGCGGCCCGGGCGCATCAGGGGCCCCATCAGGGAGGACGGAGCCACAGCGAATGATAGCCGACGCAGGGATGAGCACACAGACGCGCACCGATACTTTTTTTTTTCTTTTTCATTTCTCCCCAGGTTGCAAATCGGGTGTGTGTGAGACCTAATTTTCACTGTTCTCCTCTGAGCACACACACACACACACACACACACACACACACACACACTGACCCTTCTGTGTAGCAAGTGGAGCCTTTCCTTGCAATAAGAGTGAGAGGAATCCTCAGTCTAATTTATCATCCCTTACATTGCCGCTGACCCATGTATATCAAAGATGTGACCCCCCCCCCTGTGGTTACCTTGGAAACCAGACTGGCTCTGTAGGCGGCCAGGGCTTTCAGGTACTCCTTCTTAGCAGCCTCTGTTTTCCTCTTGTAGTTCTGCAGGGGCAAGAACACAACAACAACAACAGCAACGATTGATTACAAGGTGATGGCAAAAGGTTGAAACGACCCCGTCGGTCCACACGGACTGATGTGGAGGAGATTTTTGTCGGGGAGTCACAGGGTGATTGTGTGCCCCAGCAATGCAGCGGTGCGTCCAAAGACCCGGTAAATGTATTTCATTGCAGGTGGAGGAGATTTAGCCGTCGCAGCACGACGTTGCTGCGTTTTCAAACATGAGTCCAGATGCAGAGGCAGAGAAAGCCCGTGTGCAACGACGGGGAAATGGAGTTTGAAATACGACGACGCTAAAGGAGCGACAAGGAGCTGTTTGTCACGTCGTGTGCGTTGCTTCCCAGCCTCTTTCCCTATTAAGGCCGTGGCTCATCTCTTAATCAGAGACGATGTCCCGGCAAATCATTCAGACGAGGAGGGGGGGGGGGGAAATAAAAAATAAAAAGAATTGAAAGCAGCATTAGTAGAGAGGCAATCTCCAGCCTTCTGAATGAACCTCCAAGACAGAGAATTCAAGTTAATGTCATCACATGTCACTCACGGACTCTTTATAGCTGCCACTGCAGCTTTTTCGACGCGTGGGGAAAAGAAGTCGCGAACAAAAAAAAAAAGGTCCACCCTTAAATCGACGAGGAAGACTCAGGCGTCCCCTTTGAAACGTTTTAATATGAAGGAGAACGCGCGGGTTTGAACGCGGCGGGTAATTGCTGATCCTCAGCGCGAGACAGTCTGTGGCTCCGTGGACGGGGTCATTTCTTTCAAAGAGGTGGGGTAGAATAACCATTAAGCATTCATGGGTTGCCAAATTCACAAAGGCTGGCAGCTGCAAACACGGGCAGTCAATAAACAAACAGACATAAACAGGGAACAGCAAACAAACCGCCACGAAGACGGATACAATCTCCTGCTTAAACAGATGATGTTCCGCCTCTCACTCGTGCCTATTTACAATGTCGTTATTATTTCCACTGCATCGTATATATATGAACGACTGCATTGGATTAGGAAATCATAGATACAGCGACAAACTTTCGTAACACAAACAGATAATCCCCATTAGGAGAGAAATTACAGTTCTGAAAATAAAAACTGACAACCTTACCCCTCGGCCCTTTAAATATTGATCGAGTCACGGCTGCCTCTTTAATGAACCCCAAACTTCTCCCAGCAGCTTTAATTTCTAATCAATTTAACACAGCTAATGATTCGCGCAACGACGGACACTTTTAAATAAATTACCATGCCTAAGGATGTCTAATTATTCCAAAGTGAGTGGATTCATTAGCAATTGAAGCCGTCAGGGGCTGCAGGTCAGTATGAATTAAAAATAACAAAGCTGCGAGG